>NC_092874.1:48846342-49485187 GCF_028372415.1 Notamacropus eugenii | reverse complement strand
GGTCTGGGTTAGGTATGGATCAGAAGAAACTTCAAGGGTAAGGGCATGAAGATCTGTAAGAATATTGAGGGGTATTTGGTGATGAAAAACAGTGCCAGAGGTCAGCATGAGACCACTGTATGTTTGGTGACTAGAGAAAAGGAGGCAGAGAGAACAAAGGGATTGATAAAGGAGTAATGGGAGGAAAAGACAGTAAAAGACACAACTTTGCTACTTTTAAAATTTGCTTTTTGCCATGGTGATGGCAAATGTGCCAATATCTTAGGACTAATATGTAAGGTGGCAAATGTCAGTTTTCCCTAATTCTGCTCAGTTTTCCCAGGACAGTGGAGTGGTCTAGTGTTACTTTATTAAATCAGGCTGATTGATATCTCAATTCATTTTTATTTCATGAAGTATTTATTATATGTGCAAGACTCTGTGCTAAGTACTAGGAATATGAAAATAGAACACAGACCCCGCTCTCAAGGAAGTGACAATCTAATAGATTACAAAAGACATGTTTAATCATGTCTAACTCTTTGTGACCCTATTGGGCTATTTCTTAGTAAAGATGCTGGAGTGGTTTGCCATATCCTTCTCCAGCTCTTTTTAAATATGAAGAAACTGAGGTGAACAGGGTGAAGTGATTTGCCCAGGGTCACACAGCTAGTAAGCGTCTGAGACCAGCCTGAGGCCATGAAGATGAGTCTTCCTGACCCCAGGCCTGGTGCTTTATCCACTACATGCCTCTTTGGAAAGACTAGTACTTCCCAAATTATGGCCTTCCCTATATAATCTTCCTCACTTTTTCACTTGGAAGAATGGAAAAGGGGAAGAGAAAAGTGGGGAGATTGTTGGAGAAGGGCTATTCCAACTCCCATTTTATAGCTGAATAAATTAAGGCAGGGAGTGGTTAGGTAACTTGTCCAAGGCCACAAAAGTACTAACTGGCAAAGTCAGAATTTGAATTCAGGTCCTCTGACATTGTTTTTGACATCTTTATATGTTGTCTCAATATTTGGACAACAGGCCATCCCTCTCCTTTCTCTCTACTGTCAGTACAAACTAATGTAGATTTATAAAGATCTTAATTATATTAACAGTATATGTGTATTATATATATATACATATATACGTGTATGTATATATGTGTGTGTGTGTATATATATACATATATATATACATATAGCACATTTATATATCACTTTCAGGTTTGCAAAATGCTTTCATCATAACAATCTTCTCAAGCAAGCATTCAAGGCTAATCAAGTATTGAAAGCAGGCTCCATTTTGCTTTTTCTTTTCTGTCCTCAATGCTTATATCTTCAACATAGTTTTTGCACATGGTAAATGCTTTGTCATTAATTCATACATTATCCCCATTTGACAAGTAAAGAAAATCCTGCATCGAGAGGTTCTATGACTTTTTTTAATGATCATACAACTATGTAGTGTCCCAGGCAAGATCTGAACCCAGGTCTCTTGATACCAGGTCCACTTGTGTATTAGAACATACTAACTACTTCATATTTATGGAACTTTTGGAAGGAGAACTATACATGAATGCTGTGAATCTGCTCTACTCTGTTTATCTAGTTAGGGAAGTTTGTAAATACATTCTATTTGTGAGAGCTGAGACCATCAAATAGTAACAAAAATTGGCACTTGAAGGCTTAATTTTTAATAATATAGAACACAGGCAACTAGGTGGCATAGTGGTTGAGCACTGGCCTTGGAGTCAGGAGGACCTGAGTTCAAATTTGGCCTCAGACACTTACTAGCTCTGTGACCCTGGGCAAGTTACTTGCCTCCAAAAATAAAAAAATAAAATACCATAGAACACAGACCTCAAACTCCTCCTGAGCATCAGTCCTTTGTCCCTTTATTCTGAGGAATGTATCAGATCAACAAATCATTGTGAAGAGAAACAAAGATTGAACTAGTAGCAGTGAAAATTGACAAATGACATTAATTTAGAAGAAACATGAAATCTAACCCTGAGACCACTGCTCTAGGATGTCCATTTCATAGAATCATAACTGCAGAGCTGGAGGAAACCTTAGAAGTCACTGGGTCCAAATCTTTCATTTTATAGGTGAGGAAACTGAGACTGAGTGACTTGCTTAGAGTCACACAGTTGGTAAGTGTCCAAGGTAGGATTTGAACTCAGCATTTCTTGACTCAAGCCCAGTGCCCCCCAACTGCCTAATATGTGCTGTAAGTGAAGTTGTATTCTATTATACATCCCCTATCAAAATTTCCCCTTTCAAAATCACTGTATTAGTTTTGAGATAGAGATGCTTCACTATAGTCTGGTCTCAGAATTAATTTGCAAGGTAAGGCTGGCAGGTAATTTGCTGAAATTACCTAATGTGTTTTCCATTGAAATTGGTTATATTTGAAAGCAATTGACTTAGATAAGATATTAATGGATCTTAAGGGAATAAGGATACACCATATCAAGAAAATGTCAGTTGGTGTGAATGAGTCGAGGGCAATTGTATTTACTTTGGCTGTATTTTTTTACGAATACTGATGGTATATGTATAAATTGTTTCCCCTGAAGCCTGGACATTAGGGTGGTATGTCATTTTTGTCTTTGTATCACACAGCACATAGCATAATGTCAGGTGTATTTTAAAATTTTGATTCAGATCTATGATTTCATGAGGGTTAGGAACTGATGAAGAACTTCCTTCCACCAACGCAAAGCATTAACTTCTCTACACTTTCTAGTTTCAGAGAATTTCTTAGAGCATAGAGAGGTTAAGTGCCTTGTCTAAGGTCACACAAATAATGTTGGTCAAAGTCAACTGAAATCATTCCGACTCTGAGTCCAGCTCTCTCTATACTACAGTGTATAGCGTCTCAGTGCCTTAGGCATGTAGATGACATAGACTCAAAGTTTCTTAATATTTTGCTTGCCCACCTCTGTACATGCTCCACGTTATTGGTATCTTTCCTGAATTGTGGCTTCATTCATCCAACATGAATAACCTGTTGACTGACTAAGGATTATTTTTGGCATCATCATGGAGGATGACTTGGAGAAGGAAGAGAATAGGCAGGAAGAATAATCAGGGACTTTGTGAGTGATTATTACACAAGAACTCTTAAGATGCTAAATGCTGATTAACTCAGTGAGGTAGAATTCATAGAAATTGACCAGTGAATGGAGATGGGGACAGGCTGAGGGATGGTGAGACAGTCAGTCAGTCAACAAGCAATTATTAAACACCTATCATGTCCTAGGCTCTGGGCTGAAAAAAAAGCCCCCACCATCAGGAAGTTCATAGTCTAATGAATGCAGGAATAAAGTATTTATTAAGCTCTTTTTACGTACAAGGAACTGCACCAAGCATTCAGGATAAAGACAGGAAACTAATGTAGTCCCTGCTCTCAGTGGACAATTATCTACAAACAAGTTATATAGAGGAAAAATTGGAAATAGTCTCGAGGAAAGGTGCTAAGATTATGAGGACTGGAGAGGGCTTCTTGTAGAAGATGGGTTGGTGAGACTTCAAGGAAGCCTGGGAAGCCAGGAGACAGAGATGAGGAATGAGAGAGTTCCGGTCATGGTGGGGACATGCTTAGAGTTGGGAGATAGAGCAGGGGGAAGAGAAAAGGAAAAGGGAATTATGGATGATGACTCTGGGTCTTTGTAATTGAAAGAATGATGGCGACCTCAACAGAAACAAGGAAGTTGAGAGAGGAAACCAGGTAAAATCACTGTGTTGGTTTTGAGATAGAGATATTCACTACAGTCTGGTCTCAGAATTAATTTGCAAGGTGTGGCTGACAGGTAGTTTATAGTATAGTGTCTCCCATTGATAATGGTCATATTGAAAGTAATTGACTTAGAGAAAATATTAATGATCTTGAGGTTTTGGGTCATATTAACTGGCTCCAATCAACTTGAGTGATTTGATTTGCAGAGCAAATATTTGTTAAGATAGCTAAGAAAATGTTCCTGGAATGGTCCGTTCAGTGATTTCATCTCATCACAGAGTATAAATGAATTCAGCAATTTTTTTTTTTAAGACTAAGAAAAAGACACAGAATTTCTGCATGGGAGAAACGACTGGCTATTAGGACAGACATGGATTTTTAGGAGGGCCAGCACCATGGATACACAGGAGAGGGAGTGACTTAAGAGTACTTCATTTTAATCATCTCCCCTGCTTTATTTTCCAGCTCTTCTGCTTGAAGTGAAGCCAAGCAGTTCATTACAATAAGGCAGGAGAGAAAGCTGCTGGCAACTCTGTCACCATGGCAGCAGCATCTGGAGAACATGCAAAATGCATTATTCCAGGAGCTGAGAAGATTGATTTCAGAAGTTGTTCTGGGAGGCTGGATTGTCTGGGATGTAAAATCAATTCTCTTCAAACGCCTGGATTCCGTGCAATGCCATCATCCTCAGAAGAGGAGACCCAACATATTAAATCCTGACATGCCTTAAGGATGGTCAGCACCAGGTAAATGGGAAGCCAGAAAAAAATGAAAAGGAAGAAGGAATGGGGTTAGAGCTAGGAGTCTGAGGGTCTTGAATGCCTTGGGAGTACATTATTATGGGAACTTCATAAATGCTAGATGATGATAACTTTTGAAAGGGAAGAATGAAGTTGTGGATTTTAAAAATGGATAGAAATAAAGAGTGAAGTGATTAAAAATCCTTCTTTCCCCTAAGAAGCTTGATATTGTTATCTACTACTATTAAAAAAAAACCCCTCAGATTCTTGATAGGAAAGTTGATTCTCATGGTCAAAAGACCTGAGTACAAATCTTAGCTGTAACATTGAGTAGGTGAGTGACTCTGGGCAAGTCACCTAACTGTTCTGCAGCCTTTTCTTCCTTTTTATAATGGCCATTATGATACTTAAAATCCAATCAAATTTCGCAAACACTTACTAAGGCTCGAAGATATGCATGGCCCTGTGCCTATTCATGGAGATGCAAAGATAAGGGGAAAAATAGAACCTGCCCTCAAGGGGCTTATATTTTATTGGAGAGATATAGAATGTATGGCCATGGTTATAGATAGATGAAGATATGTGTCAGTATGTATACATATGTCTGTATAATCATGCTATGTAAGCTTATACAGGATTATTTGAGGTGGAAGGTAAGTCTAACAATGGGGCGGTCAGGGAACAACAAAAGCCTACTGAGATCTCTTTAATCCTACCTCTGTCATCCAGGCTTCGCTCTTTCCCCAGTTTTGTGCCATTTGTATACTTAATAAGCCTGCCCTCTCTGTCTTTATGGAAGCGATTGATAAAAGTGGTAAACATGGCAGGCTAAGCACAGATTCCTGGGCTCCTGTACTCGAGACCTCTTTTCAAGCTGATATGTAACCGTTAATGACTACCCCTTGAGTGTGGTCATTCAAACAGTTCTTAATTCATCTGTTAATACAACCCACATGTCTCCATCATTTCCAAATCAATAGCATGAAATATTTTGTCCAATGTTTTGTTTAAAATCTAGGTAAATTATCTACTACTAGAGAACAACTACATTATTTCCCTGACTTATTGGTTTGGTAACTAAAAAAAAAAAAAGAATATAAAGGTATACTCACATGACCTATTCTTGATAAAGTCATGTAGGCTCTCTATAAACGCTGCTTCATTTTCTAGACGTCCATTTGTCTCTTTAATAGAGTATAACCTGGGGAATAGTTAGTGAGGGTCCAGTCCTCAGAACATATGCAGGGGACTCTTTTAGCTGCCAGCCTATGTGGAAGATTTGGTGAACTTGTTTCTCATGTACATAATAATGTGTAACAGACATGCCTTGCCCCAATTAAGAGCATATGCAGGTACTCATTCATTATTTCCTGTCTGCTTACAATATGGTAAATGCAAGCCCTTTAATTTTGTCAAATTTTGACAAACAGGTCAAACTGCATCGTCTCTTTCCTGCTGGTGATTTAGAGAAGAAATGCTATTAGCTCCTGAGTGAGAAGAGAGATACCCAAAGCCTTTACTTCCTCAACTAGACAACCATATGGGCCATGAACATAAGTCCCTGATATTTCTTCTGTCCTTGTTCTGTTTCTTTCCTGGTCTTAAGGAAAAGAATATTGGAGAGAAAACAGCCTTGTGAGTTTTACAAGTTTGGAAGAGCCAGCAGAATTTTCCAGTAGCTGAGCCTAGTGAGCAGTGACTTCTGAGGCACAATCTACTTGACCCATATCTTCAGTGGATAGATCTGGCAGCCACGACACCATGTGTTTGCTGTAGGCAAAGGAGCGACTCATTAATTTGCTAGGTTGTGCCTGGAAATTAATTCAGTGGAAGGAGGAATATGTGTCACATCCATTTTGAATTTTAGCCTACTTTCTGCAGGGACCAAAGTGGTAAAGCAGAGAATGTGGCTGTAGTTGTAAGGAATATGTTTGTACTTCTGGTTTTGCTCTATAAATATCACTTTGTAAAAGATGTTAACTGCTTATAGGAGATATCAAATTGCTATCAAATAGTTAAATGATACTGAGGAGATTCCAGAGGGTATTGATGAATGATAATGGGGCAGTAATCACTGGTGATTGATACTGGGGGCTTGAGCTGATCATGTTCTAGAAGGACCCTACTAGATCAGTAAGACACCCCCAGAACCCTGACGGTGGAGTGAGGTCAGATGAGCACTGGGGCCTTTGACTCATTAGGTCACATGAAGGTTGGAAAAGTTACTCTAGAGCTAGTAAGATCTACCAGTGTATCTCAGGATTTTTTTCTTCTTCAGAAATTGAAGACAAGTTCATTGGAAATTGGCAGGCTCTAGTTTTTTCCTTCTATGAAAACTAGGATAACATTTATTCTTCTCTAGTTCTGTGGTATCTCTCCCATTCTCTACAATCTTTCATTTATAACTTATGGTGGCTCAGTAATCATGTTTACCACTTCTTTCACTACTTTAGGTGTAGTTCATTTAGGTTAGGTGCCTTGAATTTGCAAGGACTGCTAGGAGCTTTTACCACCTCCTTACTATCTTGAAAATTAACTCCCCTTGAGTCATTTCTGTTCTGATATTTCCAGTGCACATACCATTCTCCTTGGCAGAGAAAACAGAAACAAAAGAACTGAGTGGCACTATATTCTCTCTGATGTCATTGACCATGTTATTGACCATCTATCTGAAGCATTGGGCCCATCCCTACTTTGATCTTTTCCTTTCTTCCAATATAGCTAACCCCCATCCCTCATCTTTTTGTTTTTCTTTCCTGATCAACCATAGCTCATTCTGGGCTTTACAACACCTGACACTATTCTTATAGGACTGTTTTCTGTCTTTGCAGAGTTTCTCTGTTGCCTGCTTTTGTTTTCATCTTCTGCACCTTTCTTTTTAAAAACTGAAGTTAGTGGGTTAGTTCTGTGTACACCCACATCGTTCTTTTCAGAAAACTCATTTTTCCTCTTCTTTGTAACTGTTTAACTTAATGTCTTCAAATTTTCATTCTTGGCCTTCCAACATCCCTTCTGTATTTATTTCCCCTATAATTTTTTATTCAAGGGAATTCTATCTATCCCTCTTCTGAAACATGGTTTCTATCCCTTTTTGAAACATGGTCTACTAAAATTTTGCATTAGATTAGCCTGTTCCCAGATTATCCTTCTCTATCACAGATTTTGAGATGTAGCAGTCACTTCCTCATCAAGGTTCCCATCATTTCCAATGCAATAACAAGTTTTTCTGGTTAGTAAGAATCATATCCAGAATATAAAATCACTTCGATAGTTCCTCTACATTTTAAAGGATGAAATTATCAACAAAGCAATAAAGATGTTATTCAATGCTCCGGTTTTTTGTTGAAGAAAGACAGCTTGAGTAAATGTTTGAAAAATCAAAGTTCCTTATCACCTTTCAACAAGCCTCTGTAGCAGACTTTAGACCTGTTTCCTGAATTCTTCATCTATACTTTTTTTTTTCTGTCCATAGTAATATACTTTGCTGACAAAGTCACTTATGTCTCATCTTCACCCAAATGTTCTCCATCATGCTTCCCCACATTGGTTCCTGGATGTACTCATACAAATATGCCTTCTCCGTATCCTATTCCTTTTTAAGAAGACAAAATATCCAGTCATCTTATAAAGGACTTTGGCCCTTTCTTATGACTCATGACTGGTTTGATTGTTTCCCCATCCTCTTCCCAATTTGATGAATGATGACTGACTATACTGACCAGTTTATCACTTTGGGGCGTGTAGACATAGAGTAAATGAGGTAGTTAGGTATTTGGGATTTCGGAGTTTTTGAAAGGTTTGCCTCAGAAAGCACTGACTCAGACATTTGTAGCTCATGAAGTTTCTCATCAGTCGTCTGGGCCAAGGCCTGTAAAGTTTCATTTTCTGTTCTGTGAAAGTTGTTATCATGGGGGTTGGAGAATGGGTAAGAGTGACTTCCAAAATTCTGGATATCACATGTTTGAGAAACCTCATCTTTATGTGACCTAACTGCCATTTCTAATTATAATGGGCTGAACAGATATTTCCTGTTTTGTTTCAGCCTAAGTGAGCATGTGGAAACTTGAGAGGAGCTAGTTTCCAGTCATGAAGACTCGGGGATTGGCATTGTATGAGGATGAAGTCTCCTATTTGATTGAGAAGTGGGAAGAACTAATGACTTGGGGTGCTGAACCAGAACTTAGTCGGTAAGCAAAAGTAGGTAAACAAACAAACAAACAAACGCCTTAAACTCTCCCTTTCCTTCGTGGCTATGGGCAAGGCATGCTTATTTTGAGCTTGTCTTGAGAGTGGGAAGGGCGAATGAATATTACAAGCTGGAAGTTCCCAGGTGACCCTGTGAATTTTGAAGATCCAGAGGTCCCAGAGGACCCAGAGGTCCAAGTTGAAGGTGGGAGTAGCAGCGACATCCACAGTCGGTTTAGCAGCAGTGGAGTCATCTAGCCTAGTAGCCAAGTGGACAGTTTGGCCCAGCCCAGCAGCAACTATGACTGGTAGCTAAGCAACATGTTTAAATTAGTCTATTAGTAGCCAAGCCCAGTTTGACTTGGCTGAGCAGTGGCACACCTTGTCCATTACTTACTCCATACTCTGCAGCAAACATCATGGGGAATCTACAAAGGGAGAAAAGAATTTCCAGGACCAGGAATTAGGAGATACCCCTTTGCCACATCTGTTCTCTACACATGTGCTTCACTACCATGTACTTTAGGGTAGATGTCATTTTTTCCACAGACCCTGGGTGTTTTGGTGAGAAAGTATACTCACAGGTACAATATATCTCCAGCCCTAATATTGCTACTGAGTTTCAGTCCTACCTTACCAACCATCAATTTGGGACACCCCAAATTGGATAGGCATCCATAGGCATCTTCAACTCAAGTTGTCCAAAACAGAACTCATTATCTCTGTCCCCTTTCCTCCAACCCTTATGCCTTCCCAGCTTTTCTACCACTATAAGAAACCACCATCTTCCCAGTCATATAGGCTCACAACCTCAGGGTTAACTATAACTCTTCCTTTGCACTCAACTTATATTTCTGGTGTCTACCTTTACAACATCTCTCATATTGTCTCCTTTACACTCACACTGAGGACACATGGTTCAGACCTTCATTTCCTCAGACCTGGACAACTCCTGTAGATATTACGTTTTCCTGCCTCAAGTCTTTCTCCACTCTGTTCCATTCCACTCAGCAGCTAATGTAATTGTCCTAAACGTTAGATATGACCATGTTATCCCTTTACTTGATAAATTCCAATGGTTCCAAGATTTGCTCCTGAAAGATCAAATAGAAATTCTTTACAACTCATAAAGCCTTTCACAAACTAGTCCCTTCATATCTTTCTGATCTTATTTTTGACTATGCTTGATGCATTCTTTTTATAATCTACGTACACCAACCTCTGTGTTGCTCCTCACATGACACTTCATCTTCCTTCCTCCTCCCCTCTAGGCATTTACCCTGACTGTCCACCATACCCAGAATGCTTTTCTTCTTTACCTGTAACTCAAGGTTTCCCATCTTCCTTCAAGACTATGTTCAAATCCTCCCCAGGTTCCCTCAACAATTACCTTTCATTTAGTGTGCGTGCGCGCACACGTACACACACATACAGGCATATATGTGTCATTGGCATATAGTTATTTGCATATTGTCCCTTCCATTAGACTGTGAGGTCCTTGAGAGAAAAGGTTGCATTTTTGCCTTTCTATATATCCTCAGTGGTTAGCATGGTGCACACAGTGGGTGCTTAATAAATGCTATTGACTTACTGAATGACTGTGACTCCAAATCCATCACTCTCAAACTTTTTGAGGCATCTAGTTGGCATAGTAGATAGAATATTGGAATAAGACTGAGAAAGATACGAGTTCAAATCCAGCCTCAGACACTGCTGTGAACCTGGGTAGGTCACTTAGAGTTTGTTAGTTTCAATTTCTTCAGCTGTAAAATGGGCATAATAGTATCTACCTCTGAGACTTGTGATGATCAAATACAATACCATGTAAACGTCTGTGCAAAATGCAAAGTCCTATATAAGTACTATTATTATAATTGTTGTTAATCTACTGTCTATATCATGGTGGCTGATTTTGAAATATTATTCAGCTTATAGCAGGGAAGGTTATTGATTTTTATCAATTCATATTTAAGAGCTAATTGCTTTGCAATATTTTTATGGCACCATTCAGTTAGACAAAAATAATCTAATTCGGTATTTGGTTGTTTAGGGTGTCATTATAAATTTTCTGCACCTGTTATCCTGAGAGTTTTCCTGTGTTTTATAAGTATTTGAGAAGTAGCTGTGGCTGATGGCTAGAGAGCTGATCACAGAGTCAAGAAGAGCTAGGTCAAGCGGCATGACCCTGGGCAAGTCACTTTTCTCTGTGCCTCTATCATCTTTATAAGTTGCAAAGTGAAAGACAATCGGCATTAAAGAGGAAATTCCCCAGTTGAATGAAATCACAGATTGCATAAAACATAAAAATCAGTCAGTTGTGATTTGCATTATTAACAAAGTAACTATAATAACAGGAGCAAGAAAAATCTATTTTTTTTGTAGCAGTTGAAAAGGATTCAACAGCTTTTCTTGGCTTTGAACCAGAAACTAGCAACCAGTAGCTTTCATAGGTTAATAGAAGTTTAGATTGGGAGGAATTTTAGAAGTCATCTAGTTGCATTTACAGGTAAGGAAACTGAGAAGTGATTTGCCTAAGGACACACATAACAAGTATAGACTTGAGATTCCAACCCAGATTCCCCAAATCTATCATTCTTTCCACTATAGCATATTGTTTGTCAATAAATGTAGCTATAATGATAGCCTGTATCTTGTGAGCTTGCTTTGTATCTTTTTCCCTATTTGAACTTTTCTTTCTTTTATTCTTTTTGAAGGATGAAAACAAAGACCCTCCTAGTTAGCAGCTACACCCATGTCCTCGATATATTAAATAGTCCCACCAGTACGAAGGCAAATTCTGGCATATGACAGGGTTTAATCAATGTTTGCTGACTGAGTATTCCTGACTTTCCTATAAATGATTTGCTCTTTCTCTTCCTTTTCCTTGTTGCCAAGCACTGAGTGACCTTTTCTTTGTTGATCATCAATCAATAACAGAAGCCCAAAGCACTTTCAGCCTTGGCAACTAATCTGCCCAGTCTTTGACAAGCTGTTAAAGACTCTGACATCTCCTAACCTTTAAAATGTTAAGACTCCATGGTCTTGTCAAGATGGTGCAGAGGCTGTATCTCTATGGTCCAAAGTAAAGTGGAGACTGATTACAAAGTAAGTTAGACCAATGTAGAGAGTCAACCTCTGTTTAGGGTCTATTAGGACAGTTACTTCCCCTAATTGTCTCCACCAATCACATATCTTAGCTCATTTATTTTGTACTGCCTTGGAGAGAGTTAAGTAGCAAAACGGTTGCCACAGCTGATTAATTAGATTCTTGAATTTTCAAGATAATAAAAATTCTTAATACTTCTGATGTGAGAGTGTTGGGGTTTATTAACATTGATTCATTACTTTCAAATAAAGGAATAAAACAAAAAGGAAATACCAAATACTTCATTATAAACCAAGATCTTTCTTAATCCTATAAATGAATCAAATATCATGTTTTTATATAAAGGGTTGTACAGAAAGACCTATGTTGTACCCACTCTGTTGTATATGTACTTTCAGGACATATTAAATAGGCCATTATGAATTTGATAATCTTAAATCATTTACTAGCCACCTACTCTATTAAAAAAAATGCATTCCTGAATTTCCTTAGGAAAAGTCTGATGAATACTGTGGGCGAATAAAGAATCAGCCCTCCTTAAAGCTTATGTGCACTCTCCCAACACTGGCACAGTCACACATGCGGACAAAGGTCCTTTGCTAGTGTTTTCCCTCCACCATGCCCTGGAATTCAGCTCCTTTGGTCCCCCACTGCTGTTAAAATGGTGACTGTCACACAAATGTAACAAAGCCATTTCACCTCAGCGGGTTGTGATAATGCATACATACCTCCTGAAGAATCAGAGTGTCTTTGTTTTCTCGATCCTGGAGCTGTATAACAAATAGTCTGATGGATTTCAAGCTTCACATATCTATTTTTTGACATGATGAATCTTCCTCGTTATCTTTTGATTTAAAAGGGAAAGGATCGTAGGTTTGCTGGTTGAGCAGGTAGCTCTTCTGACAACAGGACTTTAGCTGGAAAAGAGATCTGTTTCGCTGGCTTAGGGAGTTTAGTGAGGTGAATAATTTAGTCTGAGGGCGTGATATGTCGAGAGAAGAAATTTAAGTAAGGGTTTAAAGAATGCAGATAATTTAGTGTCCTCATGATGGTTAACTTAAATGGATACAAGAAATGCATGAGATCCATATTATCATTTTCTCTGGTGCATTGTGGAGCACACAGATCACTGCAGCATGACAGAATTGATGATTGTTCTAATTTTTCCTTAAGACATTTAAATATAGTAACTTCTAGTGACTCCCAGATATTGAATTTGATTTGGGTTCATATGTACTCAAATTAGAGGTCAGAGATACATTCCGATTCAGAATACTCCCTGAAAAGACCAAGTAGTTTTGCTATTAATTAACTCTTGCAAATGCACATAGATCCTTGTAAATGAGAATGGAGTTAGCTGACATCTATCCCAATGGAGATCACCATCTATCTTGCACCTATATTTTTCTGTCCTTCTATATGTGCTCCTGTCTTCCTCTTTCCAAACCTATTCTTACTTCCTATTGGGCAATGAGGTGGGAATGGACTTGGAGTAAGGAGGATTGAGTTTAAATCCTCTCTCATACACTTGCTAGTTGTGTGACCTTGGGCAAGTCACTCAGTCTCGTGTGCTTCAATTTCTTCACCTATAAAAAGGAGATAATGATAGAATCTCCTCCCTGGGTTTTTGTGAGTGAGGATCAAGTGATATAATGTATGTAAACTCACATTACAAAAACATTACATGTATTGAACTTACATTAAGCTTTGCAAACTTAGAAGCACTATATAAATGCTATTATTAACCATTAATATTAGTTGTATCTTTCAAATATTAAAGAGCTGATCCTTGAGGTTATGAGTATTAGAGCTTTAAGGGACTTTTCTGAGCGTGGTTCCTGGCAGCAAAATGATTATTCATTCAGATAAGCAATCCTTATGACTTGTTTGTTCTGCTATGTGGAAGGTACAGAGGCAGCCATGGTTTGTTGAACTCTCTGGAATTCACAAACTATATATTCTCTGCAGGCTAAAAAACCTTCTGTTCTTTGGGAGGGGGCAGTAAACCACTTGAACCCTACAGCCAGGTAGAAGGGGCCTCTGCTCTCTGATTCTCCTGAAAAAACAGAGAAACTGTTCCCTCTGACACTGGAGGGAGGGGTGCAGTTGTCAGTTTCATGCCTGCCCAGAATTACTTCATATTGTTGGTCCAAACATAGCCTGTGATTTCTACTTAGTCTGATTTATATGACACCCATGTGCAGGTTATAACTGATACTTTTCTCTTTACTTTTGACTTTTTTTTTTTAGTCCAAAGAGATTTCATTTTAAGGGTATAGCCTATAATATGATCAGTATGGTACTATTATTTTCAATTTGCAGTTTTTGCTCTAAAAGATTAGATGTTTAGTACTTAAAATGCTTTTTTCTTTATGAAAAATTGTATTTTCTTTTCAGTTCTTATTTCTCTTCCCTTTGGCATCCATTGATAAGGCAAGAAAAACAAAACCCATTATAAATACCTCTATAAATAACCAAATTCCTATATTAGCCATGTCAAAAAAAGGATGAAAGAAGGAAATAAAGGAAAGAAGAAAGAAAGAGGAAAGAAAAAGGAAGGAAAAGAAGAAAACATGCTTTAGTTTTGACTCTAAGACCATCAGCTCTCTATCTGGAGGTGTATGGCATGCTTCATGATGAGCCCTTTGGAAATGGGGCTGGTCATTGTTTTGATCAATTATTAAGCCTTTGGAAGTTGATTATTTTTACAATACTGACGTTATTGTATAAATCGTCCTCTTGGTTCTGCTCACCTTACTTTGGATCATTTCATGCAAGTCTTGCTAGGTTTTTCTGACATCATCCCCTTCATCATTTCTTAAAGCACAACAGCATTCCATCACATTTATATACCATGACTTGTTCGTCTCTTCCCCAGCTGATAGGCATTTCCTCATTTTCCTTTTCCTTGCCACTACCAAAAAGACCTACTATAAATATTTTCTGCATATTTCTCTTTTTTTCTTTCTTTGATCTTTTTGGAGTATAGACTTAGTAGCAGTATGTAACAGAAAGGACCCCGCCATATACAGGAGGACCTACTGTACAAGTTCTTAGATCTGCTTTTCTAAAAGGAAAGCAACATTTGAGGGGTCAACAATCACTTTAATCAAGCACATGTATCATTCACTTGGTTCAGGGGAAAAAGTCAGCACCCTGAACTTCAGAGAAAATAGAGAAACAAAGATCAACCTACAGATAGGGCTCCCAACTGTCTGACGTAAACAATACATACATCACAGATGAGCAGGCAGATCCAACTGTCTGACCATACATACATAGTTACCAGAGAGTGAAGCACCAACTTCTGGGTTTTCAAAGCCTGGAGCTCCTTTATGGCTGCCCAAAGTTTCATCTGGCCAAACAAACACTTCCAATGAGTAAGCTCCCGAAGTAAAACCTCACCTCAGAGTATTTATACACTTTTCAGAGCTAGAGGGCATCCACAATCCTAGAGAACCAGTGCCTCATTAGAAAATTAACAAAATGTGTGGGCCTCCCCTAATCAAGCTTCCCTAAATGGGCAGGCCCATTAATGGGTGGGGAAGATCTTTAACTCTCATAATTACCATTACACAGTATTGTTGGGTAAAAAAGATATATACAGTTTAATACCTCTTGAGATATAATTCCAAACTGCTTTGTAGAATGGGTGGACTAGTTCACAGCTCCACCAGTAGAGCCTTAGTGTACCTCTTTTCCCACAGACCCTCTTGCATTTGTCCTTGATCTTTTTGGTTCTCTTAGACAATTTGATGGATGTGAAGTGGAACCTCAGAGTTTTCAAATTGGTAGTTTTCTAATTATTAGTAGTCTAGAGCAGGAGTATCAAACATATGGCCTACAGGCCAGATTAAAATGTAACTGGGAAATGTTGAACAAAATAAGTAAAAATACCACACAGACACATGCACACACACATGTATACACATGTGTGTGTGTGTACAAAATGCTAATATGTGATTTTCTGAGAAAATATGTGGTTTGCAGCAATCCGTATGTATGATTTAGTGGCTCCTGTTTTGCTTTGCTTTTGAGTTTGGCATCACTGATTTACAGCACTTTTTCATATGACTACGGATAGCTTGGATTTCTTCCTCTGAAGATTGCCTGTTCATGTACTTTGACCATGTATCAATTGGAAAAGGGTTCTTATTTTTATACAATTGGCTAAGTTTCCCATGTATTTGAGAATTGAGATTTTTATCAGAGAAATTTGCTACAAAGATTTTTTTCTGTTTCTACTTTTCTTCTAATTTTAGCAGCATTGGTTTTGCTGGTACAGAAACAAAATTTTATATAATGAAAATTATCCACATGACCTACTATGAACCTTTCTATTTTTAGTTTGGTTATGAACTCTTCTTCCCATATCCATATATCTGACAGGCAATTTCTTCCATGTTCTGATTTGCTGTCACTTTTTTATGTATGTATGAATCATATACCCATTTTGAGCTTATCTTGCTACAGGGTGTGAGATGTTTCTAGCTTCTGCCAGACTACTTTAGTATTCTTTTTTCATCGAAACCTCAGCAATTTTGGACTCTCCCTTTTCCCTCATCTCCTTCATCCAATTAGTTCTTAAGTACTGTCAACTCACTTATCCGTCCCCTTTTTAAAAATCATATAACCACCACCAGAATCAGGGTTTCTTCTTACTTGGGCTCTTGTTCTAGGCTCCTAATTGACCTCTATGCCTCTCATCTCTTCCTACTCCAATTCATACCCCAATTACTAAAATAATCTTTCTAAAGCACAGACCTGATCATCACTCTTTGCTTAAAAACCACAAGTGCCTCCCTTTTCCCTATAGGATAAAAATACATATTCCTTGGTATAGCACTCAAGGTCTCCTGCAAGGGGGTGCCAAATTACCTTTCCAGCCTTATTTCACAGTATTTTTCTATAAACATTTTATGTTCTAACCCATCTGGATTATGTTTGATTCAGTTCAACACACATTAATTAAACACCATATGCAAAGAACAGAGAGAGGGATTTAGGAAAAATATTTTACTTGAGTTAAAAATAACTGAACTACGAGTTGTGAGAGAGAAAGGACAAAGACAGACCATGGGGTGTGCATTATCCCATGAGGGGAAAGAAAAGAGATGGTGAGGAAGAGATGGTGGGGCATTCATTTATTCCCTCCAGCTACTGGGTAACAACAGTGATCAAGGACAACTCATTTGTTGTTCAAAGCCAACAGAGAGACTGTATGAGAGAGACTGATACAGAGGGAGAGAAAGAGCAGAGAGAGGTCAATAAACCAGCCTTAGGATAGAAAAAAGGGGCAGGAGAAAATTTTTAATTTTTAATAGACTTTTTAATAGACTTCTCTATACACTTTGGATGGCTGACAATGTCCCTTTAAACGTATGAGCAGAGGATTGTTTTTTAGGAACATAAACAAGTGCAAATAAAACCCTGAAGTGTGAGTATCTCTCTCAGGGCTGCAGTGGGAATTAGAAGGCATAGGCAGGTAGAGTTCAAAGCCGGCATAGGCTGAAGATTATCCAAGCATGAGCTGTTAACCCCCATCCTGATGAACGTTCTGGTACTGACTTCAGAGAGGCTTTGGAACTTGCATCCTTTTGTTAATCTCTGTCCTGCTTTCTGTGGATTTCTTTGTGTATTTTCTCTGAATTGGTGTTTACTCCAAACTTGCCTTTCCTCCCTTTAACAAAATATAAGTATTTTATTAAAAATTCACATCAATTCAACCAGTTTATGGTTGCTTAGTAAATCTTTAAATTTCAATTAATTTCAGTGTATAAAGTTCAACAGTTTTTTGTCTCTCCAAGTTCCCATTAGGATTCTTTGTCTATTCATTCTCATTCTTTTTTTTACTCATCTGAGCATAGTTATTGTGTCCTGTTGCACTCTCTTCTTTTCAGTTTACAGTATTTCACAGAATTCTTTTTAGATGTCTGCATTCTTTATGTTTAACTGTCTTAACTGTGCATTATAGCATTCCATCACATTCATATTTGGTTTTATCTCACCTCTCATTAGTCTGCACAGGAATCTCTGTTGAGGAACTTTCTCTACCAATAAAAATTAGCATCTACTCTGAAACTTGCTCTTAGAGCATTATTTAAGGAACTGAGAGGTTGTGAGTTATCCAGGATTACATGTGAATCTTGGTTTTCTTGGTTTTGAGGTCAATGGTCCACTACTTTAATGTCCTGCTTCTCATTACATGAATTTTCTCACCTATCACTGGCCATTTAGGATTTAGCTTTTTACAATGACATACTTTGCTACTATGAACAGCTTTGAACAAATAACTATTTTTGTTTGCCTCTCCTTTTTTCAATTCAATTTAATTTTTTTGTTACATTTTAAATTCTGAACTGTTTCCCTCCTTCCTCACCATGCACTAAAGAATGCCACCATATAACACAGAAATGTATATATATGTTACATGTAATATATAATATATATACACATGTATGATATATATGTAAAATCATGCTACATATATTTCTTTTTATCAGTTTTTTTCTCTGGAGGTGGATACCATCTTCCTTCATAGGTTCTTTGTAGTTGATTTGAATATTTATAATACTCAGAATAGCTCAGTCATTCCCATTTACTCTTTGAACAATATTGCTGTTACTGTATACAATGTTCTCTTGGTTCTGCTTATTTCACTCTTCATTATTTCATCCAAGTCTGTTCATGTTTTCTCAAGAGCATTGAGCTCATCATTTCTTACAGCACAGTTACATTCCATAGCAATTATATATTGAAACCTGTTTAACCATTCCCCATTGATGGGCATCCTCTTAATTTCCAGTTCCTTGCTACTACAAAGAGAGCTACTATAAATATTTTAGAACATGTAGTTCTTTTCTTTTTCCCCTGATCTCCTTGGGAAACAGACCTAATAGTGGTATTGTTGGGTCAAAAGGCATACAGTTTTATAACTCTTGAGCATAATTCCAGATTGCTCTCCAGAATAGTTGGATCAGTTCACAGTTCCACCAATAGGATATTATTGCCTCAATTTATCCATATCCCCTTCAACATTTGTCATTTTTATCTTCTATCATTTTAGCCAATCTGATAGGTGTGAGATGATGCCTAAGAGTTGTTTTAACTTACATTTCTTTAATCAGTAATAATTTAGAGCATTTTTTCATATGACTACACTGAGGACTAGGGAAGTTGTATCTCTTCCAAGGTCACACAGGTCATAAGTGCCAGAAATAGGGTTTGAAACTAAGTCCTCTGATTTCAGAGCTAGTGTTCATGGCCAGGGTAGTCTAGAAATCACTTCTCTAAGTTGACAGGCACACCTACTCTGGGGGACTGGGATGGGGACCTGGGACAGATACCTGGGGTCACGTTGGACTGTTTGAGGAGGGTTACCTCCTTTCTGCCCCTCTAGTGGAATCTTCCCACTTCAGTGAGGGACAAAACAGCACAGACCATTGGCTCCAGGCAAAAAAGCAAAAACTGGTATTAGGAGAATGGAGCTCTTTGGGACCTGAAAACAGAATGCTCATTAAACACTAAGTCCTTCTGATGATTGAATGTACATTTTTTTGAACCTACATTCTATTGGAAACAACATATATACAAATCAATAAATATGTAAGATATATATGTATATACATATATATATCAATTATATACAACATTTTAAAGAGTAAATAAAAATAGACTTAGGAGGGGGAAAGGGAAGAGAATCAGTAATTGAAGAGGTCAGGATTAGCTTTGGCTAAGAGGTGGCCCTTGGGCTAAGCCTAGAAGAAAGTTAGTGATTCCAGGAGTCAGAAGTGAGAAGGGTATGTATTTTAGGCACGATGAATATCCTGTGCAGAGTCAGAGACCGGAGATGGAATATTGAGTTTCTGGAATAGCTAACAGACCTATTTGGCTGGAACACAGGGGATATGAAAGGAAGCAACATGCAATAAAACCGAGAAGGAAGAATGGGGCCAGACAGAATAGGGAGGGCATGAAATGCCAAACAGGGTGGTCACTAGTGCGTCTTGGGAAGCCAGTAGCATGGTCAGATATATTGTAGAAATGTAATTTTGGCAGCTGTGTGGATGATGGACTGGAATGAGAGGAGACCTGAGGCAAGGAGGTTAGTTAGGAGGCTATTCCAGTAGTCCAGATGAGGGAAAATCAGAGCCTAAAGGACACTGTTGTTTGTGTGAGTTGAGAACCTGGGTTATTCTGTCCCAGTCCCATTTTCTGCATGTTTTTAAAAAAGATATTTTATTTTAATTTGCATTGCTCTAATCAATGCAGATTTAGAGCATTTTTCATAGGACTATAAATTGTTTGGATTTTTTCATCAGAAGAAAGGTTGGAGGGGGTGAGGAAAAATTGGTACGCTAATACCCTACTGGTGGAATTGTGAACTGATCCAACCATTTTGGAAAACAATCTGGAATTATGCCTAAGGAATTCTGAAACTGCCTGTACACTTTGACCCAGCAATACCACTACTAGGTTTATTTCCAAAGATGATTGGATGATCATTCCAAAGATGAAAAGAACCTGTATGTTCTGAAATATTTATAGCAGCTGTCTTTGTGGCGGCAAGGAACTGGAAACTGAGGGAATTCCCATCAATTGGGGAATAGCTGAACAAGTTGTGGTTTATGATTGTGGTGGAATACTACTGTGCTATAAAGATGAGCTTGTTGATCTTAGAAAAACAATGGATAGACTTGCATGAAATAATGAAGAGTGAAATGGGCAGAACCAAGAAAACACTGTCTACAGTAACAGCAACATTGTTTTAAGAACAGCTTTGAGGGAATCAGTCATTTTGATTATTATAAATACCCAAGTGAACTACAAGGGACAGATGAAGGAAGATGCTGTCTGCATCTAGAGAAAGAACTGATGAATAGAAGTATGTATAGAATGATTTTACATATATATATATACACATATATATACATATTTGTGTCTCATGGTAAAGTTCTCTAGGGCTGGGGGGTGGGGCGGAGAAAGGAAAAAAGATACTTTGTTATGTATTTAAAGGGAATATTAAGTTGAACTTACTAGATTTGCAACTTCATCATCTTTTTTTTCCATTCGCTACATTTTGCTTGTTTTATTTCATAAATTAAAATTAAATAAAACATTTTGAAAGGTTTTATTGTAAAAGTTTTTTTACATTACAATCATTTCCCAACATACCCCTCCACCCCCAACCCCACCACATGCAACTTTCCCTTGGGTTACCTTAATTAACGACTGCAGAAAAACAAGTAAGTAAACCAAGAACATAAGGACCATAGATTGAGAACTGGAAGGGAACTCAAAGGTCGTCCTCCTCAAAGCCCTTATTTATAGATGAGGAAACTGAGGCTCGAGGCTCAAAGTCACAAAGACAGGGAGCATCAGAAGCTCGATTCTCTGACTGAACCAGTGCTCTTTCCACTGTATCTTTGACGTGTCAACAGAAAGGAGGCGAATGTTTCATCCAGTTTTTTAGGACCATAGAAATTAATTTGAGTTTGGCTGCCATTTGGTGATGTGTTCATTTCAACGGTGATGACTGTATACATTGTTCTCTTGTTGGACTTCCCAAATCTATCTTTCTCTTCTGGGGCTTCTGTTTTCAATCAATATAATTACAGAGATTACTGGATAGACCTCCTCACCCTGCCATATCCATCTGCCATGCCAGCCCCTTTCTCTCTTTGGTGACTTCCTCCGAGAATGTCCATTTTGAAGAAGTCAGACTAGTCATTCTTCATTCTGTGCCTAGCGATACTTCTGACCCTGGATACCTTCATCCCTTTCCTTCCTCCCACCCCTGTTCATTTCTTTTTTCTGTGTTTCTTCCTCCTATCAGCAAAGCTCCTTGAAGGCAAAGACTCTTTTTATTTCTGTTTGTATTTGTATTTCCAATAATTACTCAGTGCTGATGGAGCCACGTTGATTAGTGATAAGGACATGATCCTAGAGAGATGGGCTCAACACTTCCATTGTATTCTCAACAGACTGTCATCGATCAATGCTGAGGCCATTGACTGTTTACCTCAGGTTGAAGTCAATCCCTCCTTAGCTGAACTTCCAACTGAAGAAGAGGTTTTGAGGGCCATTAGGCTCCTTTCATGTGACAAAGCACCTGGTGCTCCTTCTATTCCAGCTGAGATCTACAAGGTCTACAAGATCGTACAAAAACTGACTGAAATTTTCCAGGTTATATGGCAAGAGGAAGTTATCCCCCAGGAGTTCAAGGATGCCTCCATTGTCTGTCTCTATAAAGGTAAAGCGAATAGATATTCCTGCGACAATCACAGGGGGGTCTCTCTCTTAGTCATTGCTGGCAAGATTCTTGCAAGAGTCCTCCTTAATAGACTGATCCTTCACCTGGGAGATGGTCATCTATCTGAGAACCAGTGTGGCTTCAGAAAGGGCCAAGGAACAGTCAATATGGTGTTTGCTGCCCGACAACTCCATGATAAATGTCAGGAGCAGAACAGAGGTCTGTACACAACGTGTGACATTGTTAGTCATGAGGGCTTATGGAAAATTATGTCAAAATTTGGTTGCCTAGAGAAGTTCATCAGTATTGCACGTCAATTTCACGTTGGCATGTTTGCCTGGGTTTTGGACAGTGGACAAAGATCTTGTGCCTTCCCAGTCACCAGTGGAGTGAAACAGGGCTGTGTGCTTGCTCCCATGCTTTTTAGCATGATGTTTTCAGCCATGTTGTCAAATGCTTTCACTGAGGATGAACACGACATCAAGGTCAACCACCATAGTGATGGTAAGTTCTTCAGTTTGAAAAGGCTATAAGCCAAGACCAAAGTGGAGGGAGTGTTGGTGCATGATTTTCTGTTTGCAGATGATTGTGCACTCAATGCAGCCTCTGAAGCTGAGATGCAACAAAGTATGGATCAGTTCTCTGCTGCCTGTGCTCATTTTGGCCTAACAATTAACACCAAGAAAACACAGGTGCTCCATCAGCCACCAGCACACCATCCATACTTGAAACCATTGATTACAACAAATGGAGAAGTTTTGAATGCTGTGGATAAGTTCACTTACCTTAGTAGTGTACCTTCCAGGGATGGACACATTGACAATGAAGTTGATGCATGCGTTGCCAGAGCTAACTCAGTGTTTGGGAGACTCTGAAGAAAAGTTTGGGAGAGAAGAGGTATTAGACTGACTACCAAACTGAAGGTCTACAGAGCTGTTGTGCTGACCTCATTGTTGTATGCCTGTGAAACATGGATGGTTTACCAGCACCATGCCAAGAAACCAAATCGCTTCCATTTGAACTGTCTTAGGAAGATTCTGAGGATCACCTGGCAGGATAGGTACCAGACACTGAAGTCCTTACTCGAGTGAACTGCCAAGCATTCAAACTATGCTTCAGAGAGTGCAGCTCTGATGGGCTGGCCATGTTGTTCGAATGCAAAATACACGCTTTCCAAAAATACTATTTTATGGAGAATTCACATGGGGCAGGCGATCACATGGTGGTCAGAAGAAGCGATACAAGGACACTCTCAAGGTCTCTCTCAAGAACTTTGGATTTGACTGTGCCAAATGGGAGACACTGGCACAGGACCGCTCAGCATGATGTGCCCACATCAGAAACGGTGCTGTGTTATATGAGCATAGCAGAATTGAGACAGCACAAAGTAAAATGTAGGATGTGCAAATTTCGAGTATCTACCCCAAAAATTCATACGGAGTATTACAGATTGTAATCTACCCACGTCTTCTTATCTTTTGTGACTGTTGTCTATATCCTTCCATAAGTACATCGTGGAGGCTCTGCTTGTCCTCACCCTAGAATATTATTATATTACAGACCAATTATGTTAAAGACAAATGATAAGTGAGAGAGAGGCGATAATAGAAGAGGCAATCTTCTGATGAGTACCCTAGTCTAGAACCTGAGCTAGTAGCTGCCCTCTGGGAACCCAGTTCCATCGAGTGCAAATTGGATGAAGCAGCTGAGAGAGGGTGTCACACATAAATGAACTGATACAAAATGAAGAACCAGAAAACAAAGTACACAATGACTATGATGATATAAATAGAAACAACAACAACAACAATAAAATTGAAACTGAATGCTGTTTAATTATAATGATTAAGTTTGTCCCCAGAGAAGAGAGGAGGAAATGGACCTCTTCCCCTTTACGGAAAAGGGGGACTGTGGGTTTGGAATATTGCCATCAGACTTAGTTGATACATTTGGTTATTTACATTGTCCTTCTTTGTCACAAAGGATGGCTCTTGGGGTTCGGGAGGACTTTCTGGGATCTTGGGATTTTGTGAAATGGTGAAATGAAAGTGACTTGGAAATCAAGGTGATGAAAAGATTTTTTTTTTTAAAGTAACTGAAGGAATTTTATTTATTTATTTTTACAAAAAGATTTTTAAAAATCCTTTTTAAGACTCTCATATTTGGAAAGATCACAGGGATAATGATTCTTTACTGGCAATTAATCCCTGCCGTTTAACACGGTGTCTGGCATTTAATAAGTGTTCAATGCCTGACTGAACTAATCCAGCCCTGGACATCATTCCCAGTGCTGTCTCTAACCACCCTCTCTCCATTCCCCCCTCATTTTCTTTTAAGGACAGCTTGATCTGTAATCTAAGTGTCAATCACATTTTTAACGTCTCGGTAGTACCGTCTTTCTAATCAGTTTCATTTTTTTCCACAACAAAGAGGAGATGGCTGTTCTGAACTCTTTTCTCCAGCAGATTTGAATGCAGCACAGTGAGGCAGACCAGACACCAGCCAGTGGCAGTCCCAAAGCCAGAGAAGCCTTTTGTTGGAGATAGTAGCAGCCCGCACAATGAATGTAGGCGGAAGCTTCACGAGATCGCTACCCTGAGGCTTGCTTCCTTTGACTTCTTCCAAATTATTATTACTTTTTAGTTAAACATTCTAACCCACAAACATATTAAAAACAAACGCATAATCTTTTCAAAATATTATGCCTCAGAAACAATTAATTCCTGGAATCAGGAAAGATCTACCAAGACACAAACAGTACTCCAACCTCAAACCCTCATAGGGTGAAAGAATGCAGGACTGACCAGTTGGTCTCTGCTAACGAAATTCGATCTACGAGTTGCTTACCTATTGTTTATCGAGCTGATTTTGCTAAACTGTAAGGTGCACCGCCGGTGGGCTCAGATCACACACGGTCTCCAGTGTTAACCTCCAAGTTTGATGCGCGCACAAAATGGCATTTTTTGGACGGTTGATTGCCAACAAAATAATAATGAAAGCCTTCAAATCGATATCTTTACCACCTGAGCTAGCTTCTACAACCCTGGGAGTGTATGCGTGTGTGGAACAATCATGGGTGGAGCAATCTCTCCCTCTCTGCCTCCCGCCCCCTATCCCCCCATCTCTGGTGTAGAACAATTGTGGGGGCAGCAGCCGTTGAATAAACCAAGAAACGCAGAATTAAGGATGGATGTAAAGCTCTTTGAGAGGCTTTCAGCGCTCGGTAAATGCCGGCTGTGGTTCATGTCGTCATTATTGTCGTCACGACTGCTGGTTGCTGCTGCGAATGAGCAGCAGCGCGATGGAGATGAGGCAGGTGGTCCTCCCGGCGCACGCTGCGTGACCACAGGTAGAGACAAGGCAGGCGTGGGCATGCTGCTGCATCCTCCCGTGGTCTCCTGCTGCCATCTGCTGGCACCTGCTCTACTGGACCTTGATGCATTCCCCCGGCCTAGAAAAGCGGCCGGAGCTGCTGAGGACCGGACGGCTACCCTGGCTGCATCGGCGAGGGCTGCACTCCATTTTGGTTCCTTCCTAAATTCCTTGCTAACTTCTCCTTTGGACTCTCAGCTCCGCAGGAGTTTGTGGCTGTGTGCAGGGGCCTCCACCCGGGCTGTGACCAGTGGTGAGGGGAGAAAGAGTTGCAAGTCATTGCGGCGGCTTAGACATCGTGACCGTGACCTTAGCCATGATACAACTCCTTACGGTACCCAGCCCATTGCAGCCTGGATTACTACTTTGACCCAGGGCAGGATAAAAAGACCCTAAGCTGTTCTCCTCAGCCTCCTGTTAGCTATGAGTGTGGCACTATTGGCTGGACCTGGGGTAGTGGTGGGAACGAGTTTGAACCCCTTCCAGGACTCCCAGGGTCCCTCCTCTGCTTCTTTTTCCTAGGGATTGGGGTCTGGGATTAGAACTTTTATCCCTGTCCTCGCTTCTATTTCCTCTTTCCTCAGTCAACCGACATGCATTTATGAAATGTTTACTGTATACCAGGCCTTGGGAATGAAAATACAAAAATGGAAACAATCCCTCCTGGTAAGGAGCTTTCTGTTTCCAAATGGGAACCATTTCCCAGAGACTCGGTACTTAGAATCATAGGCTGATCGATTTACAGCTAGAAGGGTCACTTAAACTTACCTAGTTTGGTTCACTTTTCCCATTTTACAGGTGAACAAACCACGGTCTGGAAAGGGAAAGGGATATGCCTAAGATCAGAGTCAATAAACATTTACTGCTGACGTAAAGAAAGGCAAAAGATTGTCCCTACCCTCAAAGAGTTTATAATCTTAAGGGGGAAGAAAACATGCAAAAGGAAGCTGAAAAGGGAGGGGAGGAAGGCAGCGTGTGTGTGTGTGTGTGTGTGTGTGTGTGTGTTGTTATCTCCATTCTGCCCTCCAATCAAAAAGGATCTCAGACACAGAGGATCCTGACAAGGCATGAGTTCCAGGTCTGATGTGATGTTGCAGGATGAGAGGGTTCCTGGGGACATGATAGAGAAATGTCCAGCAGTGGGAAATGAAGGCACTAATTAGCTAGTACGTACCAGGGTCAGGATTTGAACCTCTAACTGCAAATCCACAAGGTCTCTCATAGTATGTTGTTATGGTTAGTCTTTGGACACAGTGACCTGCCCTCCCACGAAGGAGGGTGCTGGTGCATTCCCGGTAGTGGCCATTCATTAGAACTGTATCTCTATACCTTTTTCATGTTAGGTGGTTAGGTGATTCAGTGTATCTAGCACTGGGCCTAGAGTCTGGGAGACAGGAGTTCCATCTCCCTCTCCCGCTCATATTTACTAGCTATGTGACCTTGGGCAAGTCAGTTTACCTTTGTTTGTCTTGGTTTCTTCAGCTGTGAAATGGAGATAATAGTATGACCCAACTCCCAAGGTTGTTGTGGAAATCAAAAGAAATGACATATGTAGAACACTTAGCCCAGGGCCTTGCAGATAGTAGGAGCTGTACACATGTTTGTTCTCTTCCTGTTATGTCTGGATGAGGCTTTTCTCGTGTGGGGTGATCTGACTTCCGAAATGCTGTTTGGGAGTTGGGAAGATGGGTGATGGTAGTTTCTCAGAATGCATTCCTCCTGCAAAGTAAAAGGACTTTAGCTGTTGTTGCTGTTGCTGACTTGTTTCAGTCCTGTTGGACTCTTCATGACCCCATCTGGGGTTTTCTTGGCAAAGATACTAGAGTGGTTTGCCATTTTCCTCTTCAGCTTCTTTTACAGATGAGGAAACTGAGGCAAATAGGGTTAAGTGACTTGCCCAAAGTCACACAGCTTGCACGTGTCAGAGGTCAGATCTGAATTCAAGATCAATCTTCCTCACTTTAGGTGTGGTACTTTACGCAATAGCTGCCCCCAAGAAGGATCTGTGTCTCCACTATTTTCTATTGGAGTACAATTGTTACAGATATTAAGATTAGACAGAATTTCATTATGGATAGTGATTACTTGATGAAAAAAAAAAGCCTTAATGTTTTTTTTTACATTGTTTTTAGTTTTCACATTCTCTGTTACTATAGGATATTCCACTTTTTAAACTTTTATAAAGTAAAAGTCGCAACTGTTATTTAAATAACAAAATCAAGGATGGTTGTATTTCAGAAAACTAACCTACCTAACCTGGGTTTCAACTACCTTTTCAGCCTTTTGGGAAGTTTCTCTCCCTCTAAAACTCTGGGAATCAGCCTGTCTTTCTTCATTCACCAGATCATCTCTTATTTCTTTGTCCTTGCACTGACTGGCTCCCATGCCTGGAATACATTTCTTTCTTGCCTCTACTTCAAGAGGTCCCTCTCCTTCTTTGAAATGTGACTTAGGCACCTTCTTCTGCCCTCAGACCCGTGCCTCCCTCCCAAATTCCCTTGTATTTAACTACTTTGTGGGTGTATAAGTGTAAATACGTAAATGCACATGCACATACATATATGTATCAGCTTTATATCTGTTATGAATATATTTTTATACATATTTGTCCTTTCCCCTTCCTGCCATTAGATTGTAAAGTCATTTCAAGTAGGATCATTTCATTCTTTCTCCTTTATCCCCAGCACCCAGCTACAGTGCTTGGAGCAAAGTAGATGCTTAATAACACTTTATGAGTAATCTATTGATTGATTGGTCAACCATGCAGCATTTATCCAGTGCCCACTATACATCTGGTACAGTTCAGTTAAATCCTTTAGATGTGTGGAGAAGGAAATAGATTTGAAAACCTGCTTTGCAGAGGGTTCACCTAGAAGAGTTAGCTTATGCTGCCATCTGGTGGATCATCTTGGAAATGGATGATGATAATTAGGATTAGAACTTTAGAACTGGAAGCTTTGAGAGATAATTGGATCAAACCTCGTCATTTTACAGAGAAGGAAACTGAGGCCCAGAGAACTTACTTCACTCATCCAAGGTCACACAGCTAGTAAGTAACTGAGTCACGAGTTGAAGCCAGGTTCTCTGAGTCCAAATCTAGCATATCTTCCACTGTGCTTCACAAGTACTCTGTGGGTGTTGTTATCCCCAGGTAGTATACCCATTTTACAGATGAGAGAATTAAGGACCAGAATTAAATGTTTTCTGCATGCCAGGTAATGTACCAGGTTTTGGAATACTAAGATAAAAATGAAAAACATTCATAGGATCTTAGATCTGGAGCTTGGAGGGGGAACCTTAGAGACCATGTAGTCCAAAATTCATTCTATGTCTGAGGAAATTGAGACCTAGGGATGTTAAGTTGCTTCAGTCAGACCTGAGTAAGGTGCCAGCATGGGGCACTGAATACTTGGGAGAGAGAAACTTACCAATTGTGTAACCTTGAGCAAGTCACTTAACCCTGTTTGCCTCAGTTTCCTAATTTGTAAAATGAGCTGGAGAAGGAAATAACAACTCAGTATCTTTGCCAAGAAAACCTCAAATGTGGACAGGAAGAATTCAATGTGATTGAAAATGACTGAACACATGCAATGCCTCATAAGTTTGCCAAGGAGGGGCCTCTACTAGAATGTAATGTGCCTCCACAACAGGATTTAAACTCAGGTGTGGCTCCATGATACTTTCCATTATATTAAGTTACCTCCTTTCCTATCCTTTCCTTAATATGTATTTTATATTTTTAAAAGCATTTTCCCTTTCATTTTGGCTAAATCTCTTGAGAAAGGCATCTATGATCAGCGCCTCCATTTCCCTCTCACTTGATCCCAAGCCCTCTGTAATCTCACTTTTGCAATTGAAATGGCTCTCCCCAAAGTTTCCAGTGATCTCTTAATGGCCAGATCTTTTGGGTTTTTTCAATTCTCTTGCACCTTGTTCTCTCCTGGATACTCTGTCCTCCCTAGGTTTCTGTGATACTGCTTACTCCTAACTTCTCCTTCATAGACTCCTTTACTGGTTCTTTGTTCATGTCATGCCCGCTAACCTTGAGTATCCCTTTAGGTGCTATCTCAGGACATCTTCCCTTTTCTCTCTATACTGTTCGTATAGATCTCAGCAGCTCCCATAAATTCAATTATCATCTCTATGTAGGATGATTCCCAGATGAAGAATTTAGTCCTAATGTCTGATGAGTTTCAGTATCATATCTCCAACTCCCTCTTGGATATTTCAAACTAGATGTCCTATAGATATCTTCAGCTTAACAAGGTCCAAAACAGAATCCACTATCTCTGCCCCTCCTGCCCAACTTTCTTTCTTTCTGAATTCCCCATGTTCTGTCCATGGTACTGCCACTCTTCCAGTGACATAGGGTTGCACCCTTGGTGTTATCTGGACTTCTCACTTGGGAGCCTCTCATCCTCCCTACCTACTCTGTTGACAAATCTTGTTTGTTTCTACTTTCCCAATATCTTGTATGTATAATCCTCTTTCTCTACACACATAGGCACAACTCCATTCAGTCCCTAGATTACTGCAGCAGTTTTCTAGCATGTCTTTTTGCCTTAGGTCTCTTCCCCACTCCGGTTATCCTCCATTTAGCTGTCAAGGAGATTTATCTAAAGTATAAGTGGTGACCAAGTTCCCTTGTTCAGTAAACACCAGTGATTCCCTATCACTTCCAGGATTAAATATGAAGTCCTTTGGCATTTAAAACTTTTCACAATCTGGCCTCTCTCTCTTTCCAGTCTTATTCCCCTCTACACATTGACCTATTTGTAGTTCCTCAAACACAACACTCCATGTCCCACCTCCATGCCTTTGCACCAGCTCTTCTCCTTGATTGGAAGGCTGTCCCTTGTCATCTCTGCTTCTTAGCTGCCCTGTGCTCATCTCATTGCTTGTCTCAAATCCCATCTGTAGGAGGCTTTTATACCTTTTCTCTCCCCTCCCCTCCTCCCTCAGCTTCTAATGCCTCTCCCTTTCAGATTACCTTCGTCTACACTGTGAATATTCTCTGTGTACCTAGATATTTACATATTGTCTCCTCTGTTATATTGAAGGCCCACATGAAGGATAGGAGTGTTGGTTTTTATTTTTTTACCTTTCTTTGTATCTCTAATGCTTAGTGAAGGCTTGTCGGGCACATAATAAGGGCTTAATGCTGGCTGACTGACATTACTTAATTGGATCCTCAGACTAGCTCTGTAAGACTGGCAGGGCTGATGTCATTCCTCCCCTCCCCATTCTCTCATTTAAAAAAAATTAGATCTTTGATTTTCTTGGTATAGGAAACTTCCTCTCCCCATCTAGATCTGCATCAGCCCTGTAATTTATAGTTTTATAGAGTTTTCTGGGGGCACAGGGTCATACAGCCAATATACGTCATGGACATATTTTGAACTCAGGTCTTCCAAACTCTGAGGGCAGCCCTCTGTCCACTTAGAACCTTTGCTTCCTAGGTCACTGTTCTTTCCATGAATTCTGAACTGGTTGCAAAAATAGAAGATTTGATTTGTTTTATATATGGACCAGGAGGTTTATGCCCTTTGGAACATATGTGCTATGCTAAGTCCTACTAACATATCTGTGACTTATTTTTGTATTTCACATAAGCTTAAAAAGAAGCAAACATTGATTTTTCTTGGTTACGTTGGAGGGTGCATTCGTAGGGAAAATATTTTTGAATTATTTTACTAACGATGTCTTAGGAAAGTTCTTGTTTCTCTCCCCCTCCTCTTCCATTCTTATGGTTAGTGAAACATTTAAGCAGCTTGATAAATATGACATGATTTTGGGAAGAGGAGAACACAAACAAATTAGGGGAATCAAGGAAGACTTCTTGTAGGAGGTAATACCTGAACTAGACCTTGAAGGAAGCTAAGGGTTCTAAGAGGGGAGGGAAGAGAAAGGACATTCCAAGCATATCAGAGAGCCTATGCAAAGGCATGGTGGTGGGAAGTGAAATCTCCCTTCCACCTTTCAGCCTCTGTCACACAGTAGAGACCCACAGTTCACAACATCCATGACTAGGATTTCTCAACTAGAGAAACAAACACCATAAAATATCAACAAAAAATATTCAAATGTGGCTTTTCTCACAGATGGCAATTATTCAGCAACTGGCAAATGGATGAAAGTTAGGTCCTACGGGCCAACTGCTGGGCCAACTCCCGAAGCCTCATGTGCTCCAGGCATGACCGCAGAGGGACGGAGGTTTGCCTGGTAGAGGTTCTCCTAGGTAACATTTTCAAACAGAGTTCCTTATAAGCCCCACTGCTAATTAGAACTAAGCAAAGACTCCTTTAAATACCCAAAGGGAAAACTGGCAGCAGGCCACTTGATCTGTGAAATGTGTTAGCCTCAAGCAGAGAGAAAACACACTGATAACTCTTGGATGCATTTCTGTTTATTTTCCTCATAGTTTAGTGTCTGTTTAAAAGAATGCACAAGCTGTTGGCTTTGTACGGTTAGTCGTCCTTCTATTCCCCCTTGAATAAATCCACTATCAGTTAGCTGTGCTGGGCAGTTCTGGAATGGGCTACACTTGGGTGCTCTGTGTGCGCTTCAGTCTGGGCTGAAATAGTCTCAGGAAGCTTGTCTCATTTGAATATTGAAACAGAAGTCGTCTAAGGCTTTCTTGACCTGATCCAATCACCAGGCTAGGCCCAGTCCTCTAGCCTAATTTTCATTATCCAACCTCCAGGCAAGTCCATTGTCTCAAGTGGAAGGAAGCCAAACATTAGCACAAGTCAGTATAGGGCCCAGCTTGGTGCTGAAGCTGTATCCAGTGGTTTGGATGTCAAGTCTAGCTTAGCCACTTCTGCCCATGTGACCTCAGGCAAGAGAGCTAACCTCTTTGGGTCTCAGTTTCACATCTCTAAAATTAGGGGTTTGGGTTAAAGTCCTTTCCAGCTCTACATCCATGATCCCATGGGACAGTGGAGAAGGAACTGCCCTGTTAAATGGTCTCTGTTTCCTTCAAACTATGAATGCTGAAGCTGGAAAGAATCTTAGAGACTGTCTTATAGGTGGCTAGGAGTCCAAATCCAGCCATAGATACGTACTAGCTGTGTGACCTTGGGCAACTCATTTAACCTCTGTTTGCCTCAGTGTCCTCATCTGTAAAATGGGGATAATAATAGTACCTGCCTCCTAGGGTTGTTGCGAACATAATAGTTGTTCACATCACACAGTGCCAGGCACATAGTAGGCAGCTAATATTTCCCCTTATTTCCCCTTCCCCCAGCCCCCTAAACTGATCCAGAGCTCTCATTTCATACATGAAAAGACTGAGTCCCTGATTCCATGATCAAATCCACCCATTCTCTCTGCCAGGTGCCTTGAGAGGTGTGCTTGTTTTCCATTATTTTGTCAAGGCCTTAATGATAATACCTGTGATTCACCAACCTAGATTGCAGTTAATAAGTTTCCATTTCTAGCCAGAGAGGGAAATGTATACGTATTAAACCATGGGTTTCTCTCTTATCCAGAAGACCATTTAAATGAATATACCAGCAGTATAGCTTCCAGGAGTGTTAGTCATTATCCATCTACTATTTTATTGCAATACATTGATTATTCCCACCAACCCAAAAGTACTTACTAATCAGCATGGCTTTGAAAATCAAGGTGCATGGAAAAATAGGGGATCTAAGGATATAAAATGTCGCAGAAAAGGAGGTAGTTCCAAACATGTATAGCTATAATAGCACTTATAGAATACTTTAAGATTTGCAAAATGCTTTACAAATGTTATCTCATCTGATCCTTGAAATAGGTGCAGTTATTATTTTTCTTTTACAGGTGGGGAAACTGAGGCAAATAGAGGTTAAGTGACTTGCCCAAGGTCACACAGCTGGTAAGTGTCTGAGGTTGGATTCAAACTCCTGTCTTTTTGATTCCAGACACAGGGCTCTATCCACTGTGCCACCTGGCTATTTAAGCACAGATCACAGAATGTGATGTACTATTGATTATGTTAGTGGTAGAAGTAGACAACCTCCTGACATAATCATAATGAAAAGATCCCTGGGGTTTTCTAGTATGGACCCCTTCTCAGAAGAATGTTTTTTAATGTGTAAAATAAAATGTCTAGGATTACAAAGTAAGCCAATCATATTGAAGTACAGTTGTTAAAATATTAAAAAATACCTAGTTCATAGACCCCCTCAGTGAAAGGAGCCCTGATTTAAAGGGCGTTGAAGTCTTGTTAAGTCACCACACCTGTGACTCCATACTCAGCTTCTTCTTCCAGTCTTCTAATGCCAAGCAGTATGAGGAACCAGAACAAAGATTCTGCGATGCAAGTGGTCTGGGTGAGGTGGGGAGGTGGTGAGTGCAACTGAACGGGTGGCCTACTAAAGATGAGCCTGTAGCATGCCAACCTGTCAGGAGTTTCAGTGATCAAGGTCTAGTCAGTGTGGCAATGGTGTGGATCCATGGCCAGAAACCTTTAGAGAGTCAGCTTGGTGAGTGAACCCTTGTTGCCATGCAAATCAGAAATCTGAACAGACCACCCCATTCTGACCCAATGCAAAGACTGAAAATTTGGGGAAACTGAGAATCTCAAAGGGGTTAAAACCCCCTAAATACTTAGGTTTTGGGGGGTTGACATCAAAGTGGCATATTTTTAAACTTTGAAGTGAGTTTGAGACTTATTAACACTGACATCCTACCATCTTTCTGGTGCTTCCTCTTCCATGCCTTAAGTCTTGATTGAGTATTTCCATAATAATGAAACAGTCTTCCCCCAGCCTGCTGTATAGCCTACTGTATACAGTAAACACACCCTTGCCTATGGTAACCTGAGTTCCCCAAAACACAACTTTAGGTAAAATGCTGTGTTAGGAGGAAGTTAGTTTCAAAGCAACCATGTAATAAAATTCATAAGATAAATAGAATTATAAATTATAAAATTAATATAATGAAAAGTTTGTGAATAGCTAAAACTTGGGCTTTTATTAAAATTGGTCTTCACAGAGACCTGAGATCCTATTCGACTTGAACTGGGCAGCACTTCTAAGGGCAGAAGTAGAAACTCAACAGGTCAAGACACCAGGGACGTTGGGGCAGAGCAATGAAAGATAGTCAGAAACCAAGAAGCCAAGAATCCGGCTACATCCTGGAAGGAGAAGGGAAAAGAGGGTAAGTTCCTCCCTTGGAATCCTCCAACTTTTAGTTTAAATTCGAGCTAGAGATGATAGCTCTTGGGTGAGTCTGGATATTGTTTCTCTAAACAAGGGGCTGAAAGAGTGAATGAAATAAAATTTATAGTCCACAACTTGGGCAGATACATTCCTTTCCCCAGGAAAATAGCAACTGCGAAGTAATGAGAGCTGGAGGTTGGGGATTCAGGAACCAAATCCCCCAGATATCCCACCCTCTCTTTTCAAGGGACTGAAGAGCAGGGCAGCCAATGGGGTAGTAATTTAGAGTAAAAGGTTTAAAAAAAATTCAAGAATTTCGTGTGTGTGTGTGTGTGTGTGTGTGTGTGTGTGTGTGTGTGTGTGTGTTCCAAAAGCAGCTAGGTGGAACAATTAACTCAATAGTCTTTCTAGTAAATGAGGCCCTGACCGGTTTGTAGAAAATGTTTTCACGTCAGTGACATTTAACTTTGCTCCTTGCGAAAAGCAGACTCAGACTGGGCACTAGAACTGAGTCGAGCAGGTCTTCTGGATTCATTACTGTCCGGAAATTCTGACTTTAGGGTGGGGCTTAGTTATGATGCATTAATGATGTTATTGCAAAGTGATGTTGGCCAGAACAACTTTTTTAGAGAAGTATGCCTGCACATTTGAAAATTATACTCCCAAGTATGCTGTATTTAGACATGTTTATTTTGATTTTGTGTCTTGAGGCAGTGTGCTGTAGCTAAAGGAGCCTTGGGCTGGCTGTCAGGAAACCTGGATGCTGGCCTCATTCTGCCACCAGCTGGCTATGTGGCCATGAACAAATCATGTCCCTTCTCTAAATTTCAATTTCCCATCAGCAAAACAAAAGGTTCTAACTCAAGGATTTTCTTCCAGCTGGTCTGAGATCTTCCTCTGGATTATCTCTTTGGTACTTCAAGTGCCTGTCCAGTAGAGGTGGTGGGGCAGAGTATATGGCATGCTAAGTTTGAAGAAGAGAATGCAAGGGTTCAAATCTTGTCTCTGACACTTACTAATCATGTCTCCTTAGCAAGACACTTAACGTGGCTGACCCCGGGGTTCTTTATTTGTAAAATGAAGGAGTTAGAGTACATCAGAGGTTGCCAACTAGGAATATGTATATCTCTAGCAAGTGTAAGGTACTTGTCAAGGGGTTATGAAGCATATAGCTATACTATCCTACTGAGATATTACTAAAATAGTAGAGGAAGCTAGGTCACACAGTAGATAGAGTGCTGGGTCTGGAGTTCAAATCCAGCCTCAGACACCTTGGGCAAGTCACTGAACCTCTGTTTACCTTAGTTTTCCTAACTGTAAAATGGGGATAATAATAGCACCTATCTCCCTACCTGGTTGTGAGGATCAAAGGGGATAATATTTGTAAAGTGCTTAGCACAATGCCTACCACATAGGTATGTAAATGCTATCTATTATCATTGTAACAAGTAAAAAAAAATTACAGATCTGAGAGAGAATGGTATAGAGACTTCCAGTGGGTTGGAAGGGAAGGGAGCATTGTGGAACATTTGAGTAATCTGAAAGACACTGAAAGAATAATTTCTATTGATCAGAACCAAATGAAATGAGATTTAGATATAAAACTTTTCATATTTAGTTAGAAAAAGTCAGCCACAATGACCTAGTGAAAGATGTGCTAACTGATCTCCATAATACCCACAGACTCTCCCTGATTTTTAGTTTCCTTTTGTGTCTTGTTCCACCCCTCCTCCCCTCCCCCAGGTTGTAAGCTCCTTGAGATCAGCCATTGCTTTTTGCCTTTTTTTTTGTATCCCTGGTGCCTGGCACAAAGTAGACGCTTAATAAATGCTTATTAATTGATTGACTCTAAACCGATATTCAGTCAGTGAAGCTACCAAATGTTTTGTGTACCTTTGGTGTATATATCCCATTCTGTGCTTCTCCCAGTGCTTTCATTCTGTTTGTAACAACTTACCTCTGTGAATCAAGAATCTCCATCCTGTTCTCAGTCAAATCCAAAGCAACAAATGAACTGGAGGTTGAATATGAAATTTAGATATCTCTTTCAAAAATTATACTGAGAATTAAACTCTTGGTCAACAAGCAACAGAATCAAGATTCTCCCTAATTTAGTTAACTATGGTCTGATAAACACCAACTTCAAGACACTAAAAATGCTATCTACCAAATAAAGTTTTCTTTATGAAAAATCACTTTCTTTCATTTCCTACATGAAAATTAATAATTAAAAAAATGCATTTATTACGTGATTTTATGTGCTGGCCATATAGCAAAAATGTTGATCTTAATCTGAATCATGTAAGTTCTAAGTGTTGGGGGAACAACAAACAAATACAAATACAGGCAAACAAGACGGTTCCTGTCCAATAAGGAAGAGCACTGGAAGGTCGTATGGAGTGGCAGGATGTTAGGGGCTGGCTGCTCAGGCGGCCACACGGTTATTTTGATGTTAGAGTGAAGTGAATCATTTGATAGTTAACAAAGGGAGGTTTTTTTAGCCATAGCCTAGAAAGGATGTTCAACAAAGACACTCCAGCATGTAGAACCGGATGTGGTCTGAGCAGCAGGGTGTGGTGACTTGGGCAATTTTGGAATATCTACCAAGTCTGAACGTCCCCAACGCTATGTGAGTGGGCCTTATAATAATATCCGTAGTTGACCAGGAAGTCATGTCAATATGGCCAATATGGCGCCTTGAGACTGCATCAGGGGAGGCACAACTTGACCTTTGGCCACCAAATGCTGGGATAACTTTGGCATCTTCCAGGGAAAAACTAGCCTAATTCATGTTGCAGGAGTATGGGGGAGCCTTAGTAGATAGTGGTCTGATCAGAGACTGCTTGGAAATGTCTAGGAGGTAGCGCGATGGGCACAGGACTGACTGAGATAAGGTGAAAACTTACCCATCAGAGCCCAGGATCCCAGGGGGAGAAAGATCCAGTTCTTTTAGAAGGAGAAAAGAGAAGGCCAGAGTACAAATTAGATGACCAGAAAGTTTATCATATGGATGAACTTAGCATTTATTTCCTTTCATATTTAGTCAGTCACTAAACATTGTTTAAGTGCTTGCTGTGTGGCAGGAACTATGCTAAGGACTGGAGATATAAATACCAAGGGAAAAAATGTCCTGGCCCTGAAGGAGCTTATGATCTAATGAGGGAAAATAACGCTCAAAAGGAAATGAAAAAAGCAAGGGAGAGAGGGAAGGAAGGGAAAGTACCCAGCACAGAAGCATGCTGGATAAGTCCAAAGGAATGCAATCAGATGGTGAATGAATTTATAAGGGGAATGGGAAATTTTCTGAAAGTCAAGGGGTAGGAGAACCAAATATGATTGGGAATGCTTAGAATAAAGGATTCCCTTCCAGATTTCAATTTGTGATCCTATATTTGATTGTTAAATACTAGTGCGTAAAAATAAGCATTAGCTTATTAGAGCCCACAAGCAAGATGATAAATTAAGGGTAAAGCTATTCATTAGACCATGTGATCTGTTCATTAGAGCATTATGCCTCTTAATTGGCCAAATTTTGGCAGACATCTGTTATGCCAGAGCCTTGTGACCAGGCAAAGGCTTGTGACTGTTACCCATCACAACTGAGCATGTTTCAAGGTGCCAGCCCTAAAATTTGATATTTCACAGTACAGGGCAGTGATCTGTGGCTGCTGGCATGCCTTCTTTGGACACAAATGACAACCGAAGTGGATTGTCCCAAGATCTCCTTCCTTGATGCTGTAGACTTTGGGTTTCCACATGCTACCCTTTTCCCTTCTTCTTCATCAAATGATCAATCAACAAGTATTCATTAAGTACCTATTATATGCCATGCACTGTTCTAGGCAGTAGGGATACAAAAACATGAATGAAGCAGTCCCTACTCCCAAGGAACCTACATTTTATCAGAGGAGGCAGATCTGGTCTCTTGTTTTTGATCTTATCTCAGTTTGGGGCAGACCAGATGAGAGTGGAGTGGAAAGCTCCCCTCAGAACCTCCATTTAAGGAGCGCACCCAGGTTGGCCAACTCTTCATTTCCCATCCAACTGTACTTCTTTAGGCTTCATCATCCTCCCATCCTCACCTCAGCTCAGAAACAAGAAAGCAGTACCCAGGATGCCATTCCTGGCTCCCAGAAACTCCCCCTAATGTGCCAAACTCATGCTGGATCTCTTCAGGGACAAGAGGAGAGGAGGGAAAAATGGGAATACTGCTGTTGTCTCTCAGGTCTCTTGTTGAATCCATGGACAGGAGAACCATGGGGTTTAGCCCTTTTATCATTGAAACTATAGAAGAAATGATACCTCACATTTCTAGAGCTTTACTCTGGTAGGAGTAGCTAACTGCTAATATTATTCTCATTTTGCAGACTAGGAAGCTGAGGTTCTTACAAGATGAGCTTGGGCTTATCTAAACTAATCAATGCCAGAAACGGGACTTTGATGTTAGTGGGTGATTCTAAATCTAGTGCTCTTCTCTATAGAAAATGTGAGTGAGAGTGAGAGCCATGGCCTCTCACATGCAGAATATTTGGGGAAAGAAAAAAATCATAGATTTAGAGCTAGAAGGGACTGTGATGTTCATTTGATCCGATCCACCCATTTTAAAGATGAGGAAACTGAGGTTCATTGAAGAGGAAGTGACTTGCTCATGGTCACATACTAAATGGCATAACTAGAAATATCTAATAGATAGGGGGAATATCTAATAGATATTATCTAATATTGTTTAATAGACAGAGGGAATATTTAATAGATTGCATCTAGTATTTAATAGAGGGAATATCTAGTAGATAGTATCTAATATTGTTTAATAGAGGGAATATTTAATAGATTGCATCTAGTATTTAATAGAGGGAATATCTAATAGATATTATCTAATATTATGTAGTAGAGGGAATGCCTAATACATATTATCTAATATCTAACAGATACTATCTAATTGTGTGTTCATCCTTCGTTGCCAAAGAAGGCCATGCCATCAGAGAAATAATGACATGACTTGCGCTTGACTTTGTTTTTGAGTGAGGCAGGGCTGTGCAGGTCACCAGCCTCACTTCTCCTCCAGAGCCATCTGAATCCAGTGACCAGATATTCATCAGGATGACTGGAGATGACCCAGGAGGAGGTAATTGGGGTTAAGTGACTTGCCCAAGGTCACACAGCTAGTGAGTGTCAAGTGTCTGAGGTGAGAACTCAGGTCCTCCTGACTCCTGGGCTGGTGCTTTATCCACTGCACCACCTAGCTGCCCCTATTATCTAATTATATGTAGTAGAAGGAATATCTACTAGATATTATCCACTATTATCTAATAGACAAAGGAAAGAACTGGAGTATCCATTAGAGTGAGGGGAAAAAGTCTAGCCCATTAAGGGACTCTACGTGAGAACGGTCTGATCTAACCCTAAAGAGAGAACAGAACCTCTCTCCATTTATAAACACCAGGAACAACTTATTAAAACCAGTTTCCCCATAGCTTGTCATTTTACTCCATGTATCTTTTAATCCCTTAGAAAACTTTTAAAAGGTTGTGAGCTTCTTATAGGAACAAGAAGATGGCAGAGAAGATATAAAGCACGTTTTCTCCTTGTTGTGGGCCATGGAGGAGAGGGATCCTGGTTGAAAGCATCATTTGATAATAGCACAGACAAGCCAATCCTTGGGACCTTTAGGGAAAAAAAAGAACTAGGTTAAGGGTGGCATACATAGCATCCAGAAAGTGACAGGTGACAGTCCTGTTGTTTCACCAAGAGGTGGTGTGGCATAGTGGGACTCTTGAGTCAGGAGAGACTAGTCTTCACCAGTAATTACTGGTGTGTGTCCATGGGCAAACCAATTAAGTTTTCTGGGCCTCACTCGGTTTGTAAAATGGGGATAGTAATACCTATCACACACATAGGGTTGAGCGAATACCTATAATGGGCTATGAAAGCTTTGAGAGATGTCATTGTAGGGCGTCTTTTCCTAATTTTCCTGTTTGGTGTGGCTATTTTGAGTTGTGTTTTTCACTAAACTCAGGGCCTGAGGTCCCCCCCTTTCCTCCACCCCCATCTAGTCCTTTCTCTGCTGTTCAGCTGTTGAAGACACAAATCCACCCCTGGCTTAATTAAGACAGGAAACAACAAGGATGTCAAGGTAAGGGAATGAATCAGTAAAATAAACCCCAGCACCCAGACACAAACAGAAATGGTCTTCTACCCTAACAGGGGATTTATGGCCTAATACGCCTTAAATCTCTTTGATTCTCTATCACAGTGGGAAGTCATGGTTTCTTTAGAATTCATTGATCTTGTGGCAAAGCTTAGGGTATGGGGTCATCTATCCCTTATAGTTTCTTGAAAACCTCTCGGGGGGCAATCTGGAGAATGCTGACAGCCTTTCCCTTTGCTTTGGAATCATCAGGTATCAGCTTCAGCTCCCCAGTCCCAGATTCCTTGGTCATGTTCCCTTCAGTCCACTGTTCTGACTGTATGTTTGCTCTTAGACTTTCCTGGATCTGCTCCAGTCCACTCTGCTCTTCTCTTCCCCATTCATACCTTCCTTGCTTATTCAAGTGATTCATTTTTTCATTCTCTCACCTTGTAGACACTCCCCCCAACTGGAATCTTTACCGGTGACATCACCAGGTTGAGGCCAGGCCAGAAATTTTGGGAGATGTTGTCCAGTCAATTTCTCTGAGAGAATGATGCCTTTTCGGATCCAAGCATTGCAGAAAATAAAATTCCAAAGGCTGATTGATTGATTGATTGGTTTATGTATTTATTACCCTTTTGCTCTGGTCAGACCACATCTGGAATGCAGTGTTTACTTTTGGGGAGTCACATTTTAGGAAAGATATTGCCTCTCTGGTTAGCAGTCAAAGAACAACCTTAAGGGTGGTGAAGGGCTTTGTGATCGTTCTATATACTTATAGTTGAAAAAAGTGCAGGTATTATTTAGAAAAAAACTTAGGCCAGACAGCATAGCTGTCTGCAAGCATTTGAAGGTTTCTCATGTAGACTTGGTCTACTTGATCCCATAGGGAAGGAAGGAAGGAAGCAAACTAAGCCTTTATTGAGTACCTACTATGTACTGGCACTGTGCTAAGAATTTTACAAACATTCTCTCATTTAATCCCCGCAACAACTTTGAGAGGTAGGTAGATGTTATTCTTAACCTCATTTTACAGATAATAAAACTGAGGCAGACAGAGGTCAATTGACGTTCTCGTGGTTAGATAGATATTAAGTGTCTGAGGCTGGATTTGAATTGAGGTTCTTCCAGACTCCAGGTCCGGGGCTCCATCTACTGGGCCACCTAGCTGCCCTATTAGGGAAGAATTCAGAATAACTAGTGGTAGCTACAGATAACCAGATGGAGGCTATATGGTAGGAAAACTTGCTATCCTTTAGAATTATTCAAAAGTGGAATTGGCTGCCTCAGGAGGTAATAACAATAACAGTATTTATATAAAATTTTAAGATTTTCAAGGCCCTTTATGAATATTATCTCATCTCATCCTCACCAACAACACTGAAAGCGAGGCGCTATCATTATCTCTATTTTATTGGAGAGTAAACAGAGGTTAAGTGACTTGCCCAGGATCACACACGTAGGTTCAGGGTCTATCTTGACTCTGAGCATCTAGTTCCCTGGCAGTGGCTTTTTTCTCATTTGAGGTATTAAAGGGAAGGCTGGAGGATCATTTGTTTGGGCATATTATAAAAAGGGTGAGTTACAACCCAAGGTCCTTTGCCACTCTGAGATTTTGCAGGAAGGAGGAGCAATGGCCCCTGCACATGTGAATAAGCAGAAGGCCCCTGCTAAGGAGAGAAAGGATGAGGTACACCTTTGATCGGTTACCTTGGCCCCCTTCTTCTAACCCTTTACAGGCTTAGCTGCCATCAGTGACTCTGAGTGAGGAGAGACAGGAGGTCCTGTGGTATAGGGGCGGTGGCGCAGGATTCAGAATCCAAGGACCTGGGTTTACTCCTAGCCCTGACACTTAATCCTTATATGATGCTTAGGCTTTTGCAGGTTGGTCTGGGAACCCAGCCACCATTTATAGCATTGTTTTAATGGGAAAGCATCATACAACTTCCAAAGCAGGAGACTTAGAATCTAATTCTTGGAACACAACCCACCTGTGCTCTTCATGTCTTGGAGCTGCTCACCCTCTCTCTTGAGCTCGAGTATCCATCCTGTACAAAGGAAGCAAAGTCTTTTATAAGGACAGACAGGCCCAAATAGTCAGTCTCTTGTAAGATAGGCTGTCTTATTTAAAGTAGGTCATATGTAATGGAACGTGGCATAAAATGGGCCTGTTTTAAATGAGGCGGTCTGTATGACATTCTACATTTTCAATCAACCATGTGTTTAGTTTTGTGTGAAAGCAAAAATTTCAGCCTTATTTTGGATCACAAATGTCGGCTGCTCAGATAAGGGGTGCAAATATCACCAAGAAAAAAAGAAAAGCAGAAATTGGGCCTTAATTTCTCCTGGTTGCCACTTTTAATAAGGAGCGTGTCAAACACAGAGATTCCAAGGGATGGTGAAGATGGTGTTGTTCACTGAAGTCATGCTTTATTGGATCCTTATTTTTTTTTTAATATATGAATGCATTATATCACCCATCAGGATAAGTTAACATGTCCTGTGCCTTTAAAGCTTGGTAGAAAAATAACTTTAATGGCTCCAATAACAAGTCCAGATTAATGCTGGAAAATAGATACTCCAAATTGTCAAAATGCATATGTATTCTTTGGCTCCATTGGAGTCAAGAGTAAATGCTGCTTTTGTACTGAGTTTTCCTGACTGCCAGTGGAAGGACTGTAACACATTTATGAAGAACCAAAATTGGAATGAAGCATGTTACAACAGAACTCCAGTTCATTCCTTCTTGCCAATTGGATTGAATTGAAATAATAAATCATTAGTACAATAAAGGAAGATAAGTTGGAAGGGTGTTTGGTTAAAAGCAGGAATAATTTAATTAAAGAGATTTGGGAAAAAAGAAAAAAGAGTTCATAAACAAGCCATTTGTGATCCCAAGTTTCCATTAAAAAGCAACAATGATAAAAGTGTTTTTCTTGCTATCTTGGAAGTAGAGGAAATAGAAATAAATGTGTATGTTTAAATGGAAAAAAACCTGAAGAGTTACAGTTGTGAGTTTAACTGCAGTGGGAAAAATAGCTGAAAATCATTCCTTACAAAGGTCATCTCCTTCTGTTGTTCACAGCAGATCCAAGTGCACATGGTACAGTTCTTTGTGGAAGAGAGGATTCATCTTATAAATTAATTACTGATGTTTGTGAAGAACACAGTGTGTTGCAAAGCAAGGCTGAGTAATCCATGATGACCTTTCCTGATAATCAAAGCTGTTGTCAATTAGATGCCACTGATTTTAAGTTCTAAGCACTCCCTGGGCCATCAAAGGCAGCTTACTTTGGGAGATAAGCTAAGGATGAGGTGACTTTTAGGCAGGCTTTCAAACTCTGGAATAGTTTTCCAAAGTGTCAGAGGGTAGCCTACAACTCCATCAGCTGCAGGAGACCTCTGATTTCCTCAAGGCACATGTCCTCCACTCTTTATGCTAATACTCCACAACCTTGTTGGCTGCAAGAAGCAGGGCAGTAGAGTGGAATGGAGGATGAACTTTGGAGCCTGGGAAACCTGGGCTGCCATTTTATAGATAGGGAAACAGAGGATCTGAGTGTTCAGTGTTCTTGGCCGCAGTGATGAGGTGGCCCTCTATACTCCAGGTCTATTGCTCTTCCCACTCCAACAGATTCCCTGGAGTCAAGAGTTTGAAAGGCTGCCACGGGAAAGATGGCTTCCTGAGTATAGGACTGGAGCAGGAGGTAGAAGTAGCAGAGAGGGAGACAGAGGTTCAATGGAAGGAAAAGCTTCCTAACAGTAAGAGCTATCCCAAAGGGGGATGGGGCCATTTCAGCAGGAATGAGTAAGCAGAGGATGTGTGACCAACGGTCAGCAGGACTGTAGAACAACTTTTTGGTACATGAGTTAGACTAGATGGCCTCTTGGATTCCTTTCAACTCTTGGGATTCTGTGATACAGTGAGTAATCAGTTTGCCCATAGAAAATCCTACCTCTGACACACAGGGCTGAGTCACCCAAGTGGCCTAGGCAGTTAACTCTTCATGTTGAAGTTTCAGATGAACTGCTGATGCACATTTGGAAAGAGTTTCCCCATTCGGAATTCCCTACGAAACCACACAGTTTTAGTCAAAGAAATGGTCTCCTTATTTGCACATATTTTGAAATCACTGAAGTGCTTAATTCAAGAAAAGTGGAGCACAGAGGGATGTATATTTGACATTTCATTTTAACGAGTGAAAACAAATTTGATTACAAATACAGTAAGTGAGAAGCTGCCTCCCTGTGTCTGCAGCCAAATGTTTATTGAAAATGGAATAAACAAAGCCCCAATGCTGTTAAACGAAACCATGGACAGCATGAGGCAGTGACAACTACACTGCAGCTCTCCCTATCCCCACAAAGAGATCCAAAGAGAAGATTCCAAATTTCAGTAAGTGCATCAAGGGCATTTGGAAGACACAGAAAACTTTCTACAGAGAAACAATATCAATTTCCCCGTTTTACTTTCTTGTTCTGAAGAATTATTTGTTAGAATAGATTTCTGGCTTTCCCAGCACAGCTGTTTGTTTGGACCCCTGGTCCCAAGCCTTACCTCTCTTGTCTGGTCTTCACTGACAGGCTGGAACTTAGGGGTAGCCTTCAGCTTCTGTTCTAGTTTCTGAATTTCTTGCTGGAACACATCTCTTTCATGTTCTCGATCGAATGCTTGTTCCTAAAATTTGAGTATAAGATTAATAGAAGAAACAGTCATTTAGGTGCTATTTTTCTTTAATTTGACATGATTTTAGACAGTCTAGCCTCAGGTACAGTGCTGATTGAACGTGAGGAGCTACAAGAGATGACAGCATGAAGACTTGGCTAGCTCTACAGTTCTTATGATGGTGCACTCAAAGCAATGAAGCTTGACTTACAACTTCAGACAGAGTGATAAAATGAAGTCAAAATGAATGTCAAAAGTATAATGAGTCAATTGAATTCAAATGATGTGAAATGCAGGGAGAAAGAAAATAAGCACGTTATAATAATAACAGCTAATATTTATCGAGTGCTCACTATGTCAGGCACTGTATTAAGATCCTCAAGTGACGTGCCCAGTGTAACACAGCTAGTAAGTATCAAAGGCCAGATTTAAACAAAGGTCTTCCTGGATCCAGGCCCAGTGCTCTATCCACTGTGCCAACAGCTGCCTCCATAAAGAATACAAAATGTGAAAAAACTTGCTAACTATATTCTTAAAATTTATTTAATTTCCTGCACAAGAGGAACACTATAACATTAACTTGGGATCAATTGTCTGCAAGGTAATAAGAATTCTTTTATAAAGGCATACTGAATAAATGAACATTTCTAATCTGGTAATATGTCAATTCTAAAACACTTAAGTGTTTGGAGTATAGACTAGAAGAGAATTTTGAAACCTTCAGGACAGCCCCCAATACCTCTTTCTTCCTTAAGAAAAATAAAAAAAAATTAAAACCTATATAGTACACAAAGGGCACTATAGGTACATACTTTTATTTTGCCAGGCATACACCTGGTTGTGCAAGCATCTAAAGGATTTTCCCAAAGTAAAAAAAAACACAAACCAGCACACGCCTGACTAGAATGTTTTTCATGAAAATCTCCCAGTGGCATGATGTGATGCTGGTGGGGTCACTGGCTACTAAAGGCCTCAGCCCTGGAAGAAGAGTCACTATTTACGTGCCACCACCTGTGCGCTGGACTTTTCTCTGTTCAACTGCTGGCACCAACGGTACTGCACTGTTCTCAATGCTGAAAACCCTTAGCACTTTGAATTGATATAGAAAACATCTGCAGATTTTAAAAGCAGCCATTTTTACACATGTGTGAATGAACGGTCATGAGGTTAAGGTTGGAACCTGGAAGGTTATAACTGTCATTCTACTGGATGCAGTGGAAAGAATGCTGGATTTGGAGTGAGAAGCCAGGGGTTCGAATCACAGTTCTGGATAATCCTACCAGTCATCACAGGTTCCTGGGCCTCATTCTTCTCATTTGTAAAATGGAGTGGTCTATTAATGATGTGATCTCACATTCTCTCCATCTCTAAATCTATGACACTGCCAAGACAAAATCCTCCAGATCTTCAAAAAAAGAAGGCAGATTCACCTCCATTTTTCTTCATACTTACATCTAAAAATTTTCGCATTTTCTCCAGCTGCTTCTCCAGGAACTGGTTTTGCTGTCTCAGATCCATCACTTCAGTAGTCTTTTCTTGTTCCAGCTCCTTAAAGCGGCTGACTTGTTCCTCTACGTCTATTTCCAGAGCTTTCACTTGTTTCTGAAGGTCACCACAGACCTTTTCTGCTTGACGCTGAACTTCTAGTTTTTCCCTCGCTAGTCTTCCTGTTTCTTCCAGTAGTTCTGCTAACAAATGAAAAGTCACTGCAGGTTTTGTTACCAAGTTAATGATGGAGCACACCACAATTCTACGTACAGGATTAAACCACATGAAACAGACAGAAAACCTGGATTTTAATTCAAACACACAAAAGAGGCAATGAGCTATGCTTTCTTTTTCTCTTTAAAATATTCAGAATATCTAAACTTACCATGTATCATGCCACCATAGATCATCATTATAAGCATTATAAGCACAAGAGTACTATCACTAAATGGTGATTCTTATGGGGAAAAAAAGCAAAGAAAGTCAAAGTTATATGTTTTTACTCTAGGGAAAGGACAAAGTTACCTAATGCAAAAACCATCACTTGATTTACACAAAGTGGTTAATTTGTTCTCAATCCAAAAATCTATTTTTTATATCCATGCATGTCCCTCATTTGAAGAACCAATACTATAAACCTTTATGTAGGACCGCTGAGAAATATAGAAAGAGCAATGATTTGATTACAATGAGATTTTCTATTTTGTCCTTTTTCAGATACCCATTCCTGAATTACCTTTCACGTGCAGCAAGGGAGGACTGGCAAGTGTGTATCCAATGCAAAGCTCCTCTGCTGGGAAAAGATGTAAGTCATGCTGGTGCCCAGAGACCAGATCATTGACTGACATCTGTGATATTAATGTGGTCAGTGCTAGGAAGCTGGAGACACTGACCCCCTTTCTTTTATTTCTGCAAACACTACTGATGTTAATAAGGAATATAAACACAAAAAAACCCCAGAAAACTTTTGTTCACTACACATCAAAGATTCTTCTGATGCCATCATCTTATATGCTACTTAACCAATTCCTCATTTAGACAATTATCACGAATCGATGTCAACAGCACTTGGCAAAAGTAATTAATTGTCTATATTAATTGTATTTGGAAGTTAAGAGACACTAAGTTTTATGAAACTAAGGTAGTCGTAATTACTTAACTACTTAACTTAATTACTTAATAACTTAATTACTGTTCAAAAATGAATACAATAAGATGATGGTGAATATGAATCTCTTGTTAATTTCAAAAAAAGGAATATGCTTTTTAACTGTAAGAAAATTTTTGTTAAAGGAAAAGACTAAGTGTGAAATACAACAGCAAAGTTTCAGAGTTAGAGAAATGGTTAGTTGGAAGTCCAAGAATCATTATTTACTTAATTTTAGGAAGTAAGTCTATCACCCGATTAAAGACAGCTATGTAGTACACAAACACACCTGCTTCTGGTGCTGCATCGACTGCAGCATCTACTAGCCCTAAGAGAAAAGGAAAAGGAAACAAAAGCAGAATAATTTACACACCATCCCTTCTTCAAGTGGGTTAATATAAAAAGGGAAAATGAAGCAAAAGACAAGACTGAAGTTCACTGACATTAGCAGCTTTTCTTGGAAATTCTAAATATTTCTCATTAGTTCACTCAACATTTATTAAGCACATACTAGATACAAGGCATCATCAGATTTGTTCTTCAGATGTGAAAAATGCCAACATTACACTTGAAATTTTTCAATACATTAATTTGAGCAACCACAACACCACAAACAGTTCTTCACTGTAGGTCAGAAATTTCAGCATTATTTAAACATTGCTAAGGAAGTTTGTGGGGCCACAAAATTTGTAATTGATTGTAATCTGTAATGTAAAATGGACATGGCTTGAAAGAGACAAAATTGGGAATTCACTGCAAGTAATTCAAATGCCGTACTCACAAAAAACTTACGTTTTCTAAATAATTAGTTTTCACCCTTACCCCTGAACTCTAACTGTAATTATTATTATTAAAAACAGATTAAACTAGGTGGCAACCTGCTTTTAGAAGTCATTAACTTTCTCACTCTGCTCTACTCTACAATCAACTATCTCACCCCTCCAAACTGCTCATCATTTGTCAGGAAGTACTGCTCAGTAACCAACTAATTTTTTTTTTTCATTCTCTGCCATTAGAGTATATACTTTTCACAAGTTCTTTCATATTCTGCATTATCAGCAACTTCCACTTGGGGTTAAGTGCATAAAGTTGAAGGAGGAAGTATTCTTTCCTACTGATACCTGGGGAAAAAAATAGCTATATCCCAGCTACTGACTAATAATACTAATAATATGCTCTAACATCTTTAAAGCAAATGTAACATGCCAAAGCCACCAAAGGGAAAACTGAAGTGAGTCAACTCAAAATGAATGTGCATATAAATATCATATCTCATAAAACAATAGTCCAAATAATACATACCTTGGTGAGCTTGTAGTTTTTCAGCTTTCCATATAGCTATCTCTCTAGAGAAAAGTTTTCTTTCTTCCTCTATTTGCTCTTTTTCTTCTTCTAACTCTTCTAATTTTCTACCTACACATAACAACTCCTCCGCAAGGTAGTCAATTAGGTTACCCTTTTCCTCAAATTCACGTTCAAAAAGAGCTTTTTCTTCTTCACCACCAATGATGTCTGGGAAATAAAATTATCAGAAGAACAGGATTGTTTTAGCCTGTGGTTTTATCACTGGATTTTCAAAAGAAGAACTGATGCAGTATCATGACAATTTAAAACTTGCCTACATACCATTTCAAATAATACTGAATTGTTTATTAAGAATATCAAAAGCTTATGTCTTGACATGGTAATTAAAGTGCTATTTGGTTTTTTTCTTGGTGCTTAAATGCTATTCTAACTTACAAATGTCCCTCATAATAACAGTTTACTTTCACACACTTTACATGTTGCTTTTTGGAGACTTAGAAGGACTATATTTACAGGTGGAACAAGGAGGGGGTATGGTCCAATGAAAAGTATACTGGATTGTAAAAAAATGTTTTATGGATGTGTTTTGTTTTTATATTAAGAATAATTGCAGATCACCTTCACTCCATGAGCGGTCTGTTTAACAGAGTGAAACAATTAGGCAAAACTAATAATATGACGATGTCATCTAAAAAGTGCATCACATGCCACATTCCCCATGTGCAGCACCTGCCTCACCTTTTTACTTTTAAAAGTTAACAGAAGTCTAATTTCTCTCCCTTCCATCCAGTATCCCACTGGGGGCAGGGCGGGGGGAAGAAGAAAAACATTTCTTGTAACAAATGTGCACAGACACGCAGAACAAATTCCTTCCTGGTCTATATTGAAATATAAATGCAAATATAGTCTATTACGTATATGTATAGATACGTGTGTGTGTCTCATTATACACCTTAACTCTGTCCTCTCTCTGACATGGAGAGCGTGTTTCATCACTGGTCTTCCAGAATCATGAATGGCCATTAAATTTGTCGTAATTTTCTGTGCTTTTAAACTTGTTTTTCTACTATTGTTGTTACAGTATAGACTCTTCTCTTGGTTTTGCTCATCTCATTCTCTATCAGATTATGAAGTCGGTATATCCTTTGAGCCAGCTATACTACTGCTAGGTATCTATACCCAAAAGAGAGCAAAGACAAAAAAAGGCACATGCGCGCGCGCGCACGCACGCACACACACACTCTCTCACACATTTATAGCACCTTTTTTGCGGCAACAAAAAACTGGAAACTAAGAGGTGTTACATAATCGAGCAATGACTGAGTGAGTTGTAATATATGACTGTGATGGAATACTATTGTGAAATAAAGAAACAGATTTCAAAAAAACATGGAGAACCTTAAATGAAGTGATACAGGGTGAAATAAGCATAAACAGAAGAAAAATTTGTACAATTAGTATCAATATCCTCACATTTTTTGGAAGACTTTGATAACCTACTGAAGAGGCTGGGTCTGTGCTAGGGGATGTGGCCCCAAACTGCATCTCCGCCCCTTTCTCCTGATGTGACTGAGGTCATGTCCCTTGTCTTTTCTGGATCTAATTTTCTTGTAGGGAAAATGGAGGACTTGGACCAGTCTGAAATCTGAGATTTGCAGTTCAGTATCAACATGTGATTATCAGCTACAATTTATAGATGAGGAAACTGTCTTGCAGCTGTAGGGCTCGAACTGAAGTCCTGACTCCAAGTCATTCATTCACTTGTTCATTTAACCAGGGTTGGTTTTTTTTAATAAGTTTTCTTAGTGTCTTTTGTTTCTATGCCACAAGCATTCAATCATTTTTAGAAATACCATTCCCTTCTGAAACTCCCAACCTTATGGAACTGAACACTCTTTTATACAAAGAAAAACAGTTAAGCAAAAGCAACTGCTAACCATCGCTACATCTGATAATGTGGGTTTCAATCAGCCCTTGCCTCCCTACCAAGAAGAAGGAAGTATGTTTCATTCTACTCAGAAGTTTTTTTAATAATGCAAAATTAATTCTTCTTTTGGTTTACACTGTGGTAGTCAGTGTACATGTTATCCTTCTTGCTTTCCTTCTCTCATTCTGTATTCCTTCACACACATCTCAGATTACTCAGTTTCTCATGTGTCTAATTTCTTATTGCACAATCCAATGCCACCATATTCAGACTGTAAAGGGCTTTAGACACCAAGCAGAACAATCAACATTCTATCCTAGAGGATTCAGTTTTGTTTGTTTTTTTGAGCAGAGATCTATGTTTTGGAAATATAACTCTACCATCTATGGAAGATCAATGGAAGAGAGGAGAGGTGATGAACAGATGTGAGTAAAGAGAAGGCACTGGATGTGAGGATGTGAAGGCTTATCTGGTAAGACCTGTCATCTATGATTTGATAGGAGAGGATGGAGTTACAACCAAAGGTGTTATTTGAATTATTATTCAGTGGGCACAGTAGTACATGAAAAAGTGACCTGACGCAGTATTACAAAATAGCAAAATTAGAAGAATATTTGCACAGTTCCTTGGACAGAAAAGAATTTCAGAGGCAAAAACAACATAGTATATACAATAGAAAGAACACCGAATTTAAGAGCCAGAAAGCCCAGGTACAAATTATAGTTTCAATATTTATTGGAAGTGTGACCAAGGTCAAATGACTTTACCTTGCTAAGAATATTTCCACACCTATAAAATAGGGATTAACAATTTATTTATGTACTGTGTGGGAAGAAAAGAAGGAGGAGGGGCAGAGACAGAACCGTATTAATTCCTCTCTCGATATGAAATGTTCCTGGGAAAATGACTATTTTCTCTCTGTGGCCCTTCCCTGTGTCTCTTCTCCACCCATGTATCGATCTCTAATAATGAACATACTGGTAGGGTCGTTTAGTGGTTTGAGAGTCAGAGTGCCTGAGTTCATTCACAGGCAGATACCGGATCTGTCTAGCCCTGGATTATTCATGTTAAACTCTTGGAGTCACAGTTTCCTTGTCTTCAAATGTTGCCAGGCCTAGAGGCCTGCGTGGGCTACCCGAGTCTTCTTACCTCACCTCCGAGGTCTTCGGTTGCCCAAAACCGGATGCTCATATGAGAGAAAGGACGTTCCAGAGTCGAACAAGGGCTGAGCTTTATTTCAGGGTCTCGGTTACAAGTGCAGGGGGGTCTTCCTTAGGAGGAAGAGGGGGAGATTTCCTAAGGAGGCTAAGATCTTAAGGGATTGGAAGTAGAAGTACAAGCGGGGAGAGAGGGGGAGGGGAGAGAGGAAAGAAGAGAAGCGGAGCCTACTGTCCTCTTGGCTCCTCACGTGCTAAGAGAGCTTTCAGGCTTCCTCAATCCTACTTAACCTTCAGCCGCATAGTTTGCATCTGAATACCATGCTGTTAGATAACAATAGTGTGCCCAGATCCGGGACAATCTCGAGGGCGGGGAGATCTCTCTCCCATCACGTTTCTCACAGGAAGAGGCGGAATTACTCGAGATGGCTCGGTTCACCTCGATTCCCAGCCGTTTCCTGGGGGGGTCTCGTGAGAGCTCTAAGATTTAGAAGCTCCCACCTTTACCCGCCCGAGACTGTCCACACGGAATTGAGCTTCCAATCCCAACAAAATGTCAATACTTCAGTGGAGTTTCTGTCACATTAAAGAGGAGCTCCATCCAATGGTTTGGATTGTGCATAGCCCCTAGGGCATCTACCAGCATGCAGGGGTCTTCCTTTGACACTGTAGGCATTGCTGTCCAATGACAGATGCAGCTTTTGCTTCTGTGCCTGTCCTGGTGATGTGTTATAGAATCTTCATGCCCCAAATGCCTCTCTTGTGCTGCCCCTTTGGAGTAACCCGCAATTTTATTTCTTAGCCTGTGATGTTCCATGCTCCACAGCCAAATAGAATCAGCAGAAAAATATGGGTGTTAAAAAGATGGACTTTTGTTTCAAAGAGAACACTGGGAGTTATGAAAAGGAAATCCAATCTACTACTCAATTCTAGGGCCAGTTTACTGTCCAACTGCAACATATGACCTAGCCATATGTCCTTCAGGACTACCTCTCTGAGCTGTGCGTCCAACTGTATAAAAGAGCCAGACAAGAGTACTACATTTATTTGCTTTGTCCTGATTGGACAGTGAGTCAGCCTGAAGACCTTCTCTGGGTAGACTTGGTCTCATCCAGTTACTTACTCTTCATATAGCACACTGGGAGCCAAAAATGGTGACTCCACTCTCACTAAAAGAGAAATTAGTTTGTTAGAGATATCTTGACAGATCTTTCCATTTATTGTCATTGTCCTCCTGGTTTCATCTTTGACGATTCTTGAGATAACTGTGGAATGATCCACAAAATTTTACAAACGAGCTTATCCTAACTGGTCTAGGTCTTGCCCACCCTATTTCTCCATGTGTTAAGAAAATCAACTCTTTGTTGGCTTTAAGCTCTTTAGATTCCTCACTGTGGCAACTGATTTATACTGGTTAAGCTTCCTTGGAAAATTGTGAAAACACCTAAAAAAGGACCTGCTCTCTCTCCACATAGAGGAGATCATATCAGACAAGTGTCATTCAGATTTTACTTAAAGACTAAGTGAATGTGAATCTTCTACTCCTGAGACTGCTCTTTTCACTTATGGATAGCTCTAACTGTCACTAAATTATTCTCTAAATCAGCAGTTCTTAAATTGTGTGCCATGGAATTCCAAGGCACCACAGCAAACTCACAGGGAACACCACACAAACCACTAGTTCAAAGTAGATTGCACTACAATTCTCTCTCTCCATGATGTTCTCAAATGTCTGAGATGGGGTTCTATTCACTTGTACTTTCAGCAATGCCAGCAACTTCTTGAACCTCCTTTATGAGATCCTATTGTTTCAAGTTGGATTTTCAGTGCATAAAAAGCTGTGATAAAAAGCAAGCACCTTAAGAAAGTCATTGTGGAACACAAAATGAAAATGGTAGTGTCCAATCTGATTCCAAGGTTTAAGAAGTAATTCAGAGCCCAACAGGTGCAGACATCTCATTAGTAATTGTGGCTTTTTAAGGATAGATGAAAAATATTTTTTCTTCAATTTCTGTATATTATTTTTTCAAATGGCCACTACATTATTGGGACGTAAATACTTATTAAGTTGTTTGGACCTAATTACTTAATAACCAGAACTGTAAGATATATTTTGTGGCCTAGGATGCCATAAAAAAGTTACTTATACAATAAGGTGCCATGAACTGAGAACATTTAAAAACCTCTGTCTTCCATCAAGCTAAAATTAACATGTACACAACTTCCACCCACTGATGCACATTCTGGCCAATGGACCAGAATAAATAAATAATAGGTCATGAAGGTACTGAAATAAATATTCAAATTAAAATTTATAAATTATAATTTATAGGATTTTATATAATATATTTATATATATAAATTATAATTTATAAATTAAAATTTATCTTTGACCATATAAAATGTGGATATTTATAGTATTCATTAACACTGTTTTGCTTAAACAACGAGATGCACGGCTAACATATCTGGGGAAAAGATTTTATAGAATGAAATGAGGCCATTTTATTAATACAAGTTAAAGATTTAATTAATAAGTCTTGTATTTTTAGAAACACCTCTGCAAACCAGAAGGAGATAAAATTCTAGCTTCATGCTTTAGGAAAAACTTCTCAACTTTGGTCATAAGCATTTAATAATCATAAAAAAATGTCACATCACATGAATTCATAACAACGTTTCATAAAACCTAACTGTTTACAGTTTTCCATAATTTCATTTAATTTACATTTTACTCCTCATCCATTTAGGAGAGTGAGCTAAACATAACTGGTGAGCAAAGCCAAGCCTCCCAGTATGTGCATCACACTACGTGTCAACACCCCCAAACCTCTCTAGAACTCACATTCTGTTCTGCCCAGTTCTGAGTCCAGATGCTCCCTGGCTTTCTGCTCTTCACTGACTGGCTCTTGGAATTTCAGAAATTTTGAGGTCTTCTTGTTCCGCCTGAAAGACTCGCACACCAACTCTGTCTGTGTGACTTTGGCGTGTTCAAGCTAAATTAGGAGAAAAGTTGCGCTGATGAGGAATTCATTGCATAACAAGTAAACTGAGGAAATTAAATGCATGCTTGCCTCTCAGAGGCAAAAGTTAGAATTCATGCTTAAAAATAAAGTGAAGAACAGCCTTACTCTATTTTTTTATTATAATTTATATGGAATGAATCCCAGGATAATTTGGTATAAATTAAAAGGAGATATCAATAAAAAAAGACAAGCCTAAGAAATTTGCATTAATTAGTCAAATCAGTCTTTTATTTAAATCCTTTCAATGAATGTTATTTATTATTAGCATGTAGAAATTACAGGGACCCTGTTCTGTGCTGTCTTCTCTCATCAGAGTGTGTGATCCTTGAGGACATGTACTTGTATTCCCACTGCTTAACATAATACTTAGTGTATAGTAAACACAGTAAATAAATGCTCCATCTGTATGTTTTATGAGACTGAATTTAAATAATTGATCTGCTTGGTGGGAACAGAGAGGGGATTATACTTGTAACTCAGAGAAACTGTGTTGACACACTAGACCAACTCAATTGCATATAGTTACATATAGTTACAAAGCTAAGTTTAAGTTCAGATTCAAAATCAGGTCTTCTGACTTCAAGTCCAATATGTTTTTTTTTTTTTAACAACTGACATAATTGTTTAATCAGCTTCTCCACTACAGATAGAGTGATTTCACACATACAGTGTTGGCACCATGGAAGTCAGAATCTAGGTACACAAGGGTTTGAATGTCACCAAGGTGGAAAACTTTAGAGCTGTACCCCATCCAGGCTTTGGTTTCCCTCCTAAACCAACTCCAGTGAATTCCTGGAACAACAGTCCCGTCAGGCATTCCAGACAAAGCAAATGCCCCATTAGGAAAAACTCAATGGCCTAGCATACTAAGGGTCTGGCTTGTTAAATGGCTCTTCAAAAACAAAGAGATAAATAGACAGGAAGGCAACAAATACCCAGACACCCAACATGCAAGTAAGGAAACCTCCAAGAATAACAGTTTGACACTTAAGAAATCACATCCAAGTTTGATCCAAGTAACTGGTTTTCTTCCCAATGATCAAAAAAGGTTAACTCTGCAGTTTTTCCCACACCTTTTTTCTTTACACACTTTCACAACTTGGGAAAATGAATCAGTATGAGATCTACTCTGGAGTGTTAGCTTAGATAGGGAGGCCTGTGCCTTACCCTCCTCTCAAGGAACACCACAATACACTTCCACTAGCAACAGAGAATGCTTTGGTCTTGGTAGTTCAGCAACTAGAACAACAAAGAAACACATGGCTCCTATTTGCTTTCAAATCACAATCTCTCCATTCTCCAGTTTATGCCACTCCATTACAAAGTGGTGGAGAACAGCGGATAATAAAAGCAGGATCTAAATCAAGGACCCTCGTATTCACACAGAAAAAGGTAGAACATTCAGCCTTACCTCCTTTTCCACTATGGGAAAACAAACAGTAGGATCGAATGGCTCTGAAACAGATTGGGGGAGAAGCAAATTTTGTTTGGATAAAAGCTCCAAATGTGAGCCCATATGAGCTGGGGGCCAGGCTACCTCCTCAGGGGAGTGAGTTCTCAGCTACTTGTACTATCTTTGGCAAAAGCATAAGACATGCTCCAGTACACCCAACAGGAACAGGTAGTACTTGCTGGGTGGCTAGGTGGAGCTCACCAGTATTCAGACAAGTTTAATATATTAATGGACTATAACTTGTTTATTTTTCAGTTGGTAAAGAAGGAAAAAATCAGCTCATTTCAGTTCCTTATTAATTTGTCTTGAAAAAAATAAAACCATGCTAACCTTCAGCTAAATAGTTTTGTCCTTAAAAGATGCATACAATCTATCTATACTATGTGGTGCTGTGTCCTTTATCTTCGTCTACTTGGGACACTTCTAGGAAATGTTAGCCCAGATTATAATTGCCCAAATGTGGGCAAACTACCAGAGCAAGACCCAGTAGCTGCACCAGAGCTACTGCAATTTGGAGACCAAGGAGCCTCTCTCAAGCTATAAGGTTCCAAGTTTGCTTATTTGCTTGCTTGCCCTGATAATACTCTTTATGAATATTTAAGTAACATTGATTGATTTCACCTATTTCTGTGACTTTTGCTTGTAATTTACATTGCGTTTGCTTAGAAAGCAGTTAAAAATTCAAACCAGCTAAGCCACAAGATTTTTGTTTATTTGTTTCTTTTCAATTTTACAGAATAAGTCAAGAGAATACAAACTTGATACACATGCTTTAAAATAACTCTGGTTATAACTACACTTAGGTTTTATATTAAATCAGATTTTGGCTAAAAAAATAAGTAAGCCTTACTAAATCCAATATGACACTATAAAATTACCAATAACGAATTAATTTTCCCATTTGAAATACAAAGTTTTACTTATAGCCAAACTAATTTGCTGTAATAGGTATTTAATAAAATAAAAACAGAGCAGAAGGTAGTGTGATATGGTACAAACGCCATTTAGCTTGAAGTCACAGGTCACTTAAAATCCATGCAATTTTGGGAAAGTTCCTTAACTTCTCTGACCCTCAACTGTCCTAATATATAAAGTGATGGAGTTGGGGAGAGTGACCTCTAAGTTGCCCTCCAGCTTTCTTGCTATCTTCCTTTTGTCCTATAAAGTCATAAAATCTTTTCTTAAAGAAGCAATATTTCAGTTTATGAGAACTGTGTGATATGATACACTTTAGTTGAAATGATTTACTACTACTTTGCATAATATCAAATCTTAAACATTTTCACCTAAATATTTTAAAAAAATACTTAGTGAATTTGTGAATTACTACTGAACTTTAAATGAGCGTTTTCAATATCCCTGATAAAATTCACTGTCACTTTAATATAAGTTACAGGAAGGATAATAAAAGTTTTGAAAGCCACCTGGCTTGGGTGGTTAACATTTGTTAAATATTAGCTAAGTATATTATAGTTTAAGCCCTGAACTTCACAAGAATGTGGTTTATGTCACATTAAAGAACATGGAGGGGTGATCAAAATATCTATTTTAGCAGTAATGAACTTAAGGCAAAAATACTAAATATATAGTATTACTTATGAGAAATACTTACTGTATAATGATGTTACATTTCCTGTAAAGAAAGCACAATATTTTCTCACAGTGGTATATTAAGTATTTTTAAAATAGAAAAGGTTCCACATAGAATTTCTTTCTAATTAATCTTATTAGATAAAATAATTAAATATCTAATTAGATAAAATTATTAAAATTTCTTTATTTAAAGATAATCTAATTAAGACATTTTCAATAAATGCACTGAAGGAAGCCAAAAGGGGTGGCATAAACAAATGGAACAGCTCTACTACTACACTGTTAAATTTGATACATTTATTTCTTAAGAAAACACAATTGTACATAAATTCATAGTTTCGTATACAAGCTTATTTCTTTTTGGTATACTGAAAAGTTTGTTGAAGATTAAGTTCAAAATTTAAATAAAATTTAATTAAAAAAATACACCCCTTGACTCCTGTTATCATTTCATAGACTGAACAACTTTTCCTAAGGCCAACCACAGTAAACTTCTCCATAAAGTGCCTAGTAGGTCACTTGAACTGGAGAACAGTTACACCAGTCTATTTTTCCTCAGATTCAGAGCACACTCACCCATTAGGTCACTGAAAGTCACCCAAACCTAATTCACCTAAAGCTGAATGGCAATGATATAAACGAAAAACCAAAACAAACTCAGAATCACCAAGGAATAATTTCAGTATTACTGAGTATGGTGGGGTAGGCAAGCAGATTTTAGAAATGAGCTTTACTATATGCCCATTTCTTTTATTACTAAAATGAAAAATAGAAGTGTTAACAACGATTGAATTATTTTCATCCAGCTGTTCACTGAGAGGAAATGGATCTGGTAAAGGCACTCGCGATTCAACCTCATACATGTCTTCATCCTGCTCTTCCAACCACAAGCCACTGAGGGTATCTGAGGCCCAGTAAGTTCTATAGGAATCCATTCTAGAGACGGAGTCACTGATGATCTGTTTGACTGACTAAGCAGGTTGGCTACCTACGGTTGATTAAAGAGGGTTTCTCTCCGAGATTCTGAAGATAAACACCAGGACAGCATCAAAAAAGTCTCCTTGTCACTGTCTTAGGCAGTGAATCTTCGACAATTAATGAACGCACCTGAGCAATTGAAAGGTCCAACATAACCTCACTTTTCAAAAACTAGATGAGTGCCATTCTTCTCACAAGTGATAAAATCCTTGAAAAGCCAAAGAACGAGACCAGAAGCAGCTAGTCAGCAAAGCAATAAATATTGGCACCAACCCTGTAAGGTGCAAAAAGCAAGAGACGCAAGCACAACTTGGCAGGGAAAGTCAACATTTGAAATCTCCATAGAAGCAAAGGACGAGAAGTGTAGCTCATCTTGGTTCTGGCTGCTTGACTTGGTTCAAAAGGAAAAGCTCTTCTGAATTGTTACTCAAATAGGCCATCGGGCTATGCAAAAGAATTCTTCTAGTCAATGTTCCCTCAGGAAAAGTTCAAGGCAGAGGGAGTGGTTTTAATGTCCTTACCTCTAGGTGAACCAGAAGGTGGAATCTGAATTACTACGCCCACAAAGAAGCCAGCCTAACAGGATCCAAGGACCACGTCAGAGCTTTGCAAAAGGTGTTTACACAAGTTTGTGTTTGTAAAATAATCTGGTCATTTTTCTCTACGTTAATAAGCTAAAAGACATATACACTGAATTCATGGGACCATTTTATCAAAGAGCTTATTCAAAGCCTGTAGCATGCCCATTATTTAATTTGGGGAAATTTTACTGACATTCTACCTCACATTTCACTGACAAACAAGATCCATCCTCTTGAGCAGTTAGTTGATAAAAGTAAATGGCTCAACCATAAACCATTTTCATATTCAAACATATATAGACTAAGATTTGTTCACCAAATTCACATTTGTTCACTAAGATTTGTTTTAAAAACGAAGGTGCACAGTGCACCCAGCTGCTGAAGTGAATCCAGTTTGTGCACTCTGTGAAACAGCGCATAACGACACAACAGGTGTGAACCAGTGTAATTAGGGGCTCTAAAATGAATACTGACTCTAGCAAGCCACTTTCAATTTTTTAAAAAGTACATTAAAAATTAAATGATATCTTCAATGTGAAAAGAGTTTAGATTAAACAAAAGACATTCTTGAAGTATCTTCTCTGAGGCAACTATCAAATTATCTTGAACTTGACAATTCTTTCTCACATACAAAAAGCATTAGTCAGGCAAGCAGATGGCTCTAATAAAATTCAATACCACTTACAAATTCCATTAATGGGTATCTTTGTTTTATTAGATGTTGAATAAGCAAGGAAAATCCCCAAATACCTCAAGGAGAGTTTTTTTGGTAGTGGAAGGAGATTTTTAATTGGAGTGGGGTATCTGACCCAGAGTCTAAAGGCAGATGACCTTCAACTTCTTCAAGTGAGTCTGTTGTTCTCAACATGGCCTGCTGTGGAATTTGTCTGGATTAAAATCTGTTGCATGGACAGAGAATTAATTTTGCCATTCCCAATGCTTGTCAACTGGCTTTTTAGCAAAACAACATCTAGATGCTACAGTTATTAGTGAATCTTCTTAAAACTGTTCAATGTTATCAAATAAGTGAAATTATTTCTTGGTGGATCAGACAGATATATGGCTGAAAAAGCACACCTTTTCATAGGACCATTACAGATGGTACTCTCCAGTCAAAAGACTGGAAACGGCATTCATTGGAGAACAGGACTGATTATACAGTTAAAGCTGGGAAGAGCTACGTAGCTCATGTAGTTAGCTCAGGTTACAGATGAGGAAACTGAGGCCCAGAGAGGTGAAGGCTTCCTAGGTGGACAGCAGCAGAGCTGAAATACGTCCAATATTCTTCCCACTTTTTCGAGCTGCCTCTGTGATTGGTTTTCTCTGACTGTTACACTATTCAGAAGCTAGCCCTGCTCTTCCTGTTCTTTGTGAAAATAAGTGCAGAACTGCAAACCCCTTCTTATTGATTAACATTTCCTCTGTGACTTGTTATTTAGCCACCTTGACTACCCTGAATGCAACCAGGAATCAGCAAATCAGCAAACTAGGTACAAGTCAAAATAGATGCTACAGAGGACGTACATTAAAGCTCATGTACTTTAGGATCTTAGAGAAGAGCATTTTTATGATGATATATATGACAAAACAGGCTTGGTTCACTGGTTTTCAAACCCATAGAAGCATTAAATCAATTAATTAATAAGCATTTATTAGGTTACTATTATATACTCTGTGCTAGGTGCCAGGCCTTCAGATGTCAAGAATAAAACAATCCCTGACCTCAAGGAGCTTATAGAAGCAGGAAACTGAAATGAATGTATTTATATTTGAAACTCTGTTTCAGGCAGACATAATGCTGATGGCAATTAAAAGTATTAGGTAACCTTATAAAGCGAAAGAGAATGCTTAGAGGCAACGAAAAGCACAGAAGCACCTAGGCTACCTTGAATTTCACAAATTTATATCTGTGCTGTGTGTATTTTTACATGTATTTATTATCTCATATAAGCTCAATGCAAAGGCACACAGTAGGCACTTAAGAAATACTTGATTAACTTTGAATCAAACAAGGCTCAATTTTGTTAAGTACATTCTATTTAAACAGTAAGGGGTATGTATAAAACACATTAAAATATAAAACACAACAAACTGCAGTGAGAGAGGATGACTGGATTCTTGGGGGTTTCACGTGGCTGATGTTCTACTAACCTTCCAAACTGGTTAACTGTAAGGCCAAATCCTGCACACAGAGCACAACCAAAACTCTGACTAATGCTCACCAGAGTGGGAGGAGGACCATACAAACTTTCTGTTTGCTATAATTCTATCTAAGCTTTTCAAAAAGCAAACAACTCAATAGCTGATCATTATGTAGCTCACTCATTTTCAGAAATACCCTCCCTTCTGAGAAAACAAAACTGTTGACTATTTTAATGGGTCACATGACATTTTTCTCAGATGTGGAATCAGTAAAACTCTAAAGACTTTATCAGATAATGAAGGAAACATTCTGTAGGAGTAAACAGCTCATTCATTAATTTCTCCAGGCCCTAAGGACATCACTTGGAAGATTATCATCTTTGGTCCTAAAATTCTGAAAAGCATCTGTGGGTGGAAAACTACTCCTGTAAAGTAAGTAGCTACCTGTAGTTCATTCAGTTTGTGAAAGCTGCATCCAAAGCTTACCACCAAAAAAGATCACCTTTCAAGGAAGAGTAACACTCTATATTAAAAAAAAAAAAACCCAGCTTCTTAAAAAGATACTTTTCTGCTAGTGTGAGGGAAGTCTTTACTGTATGCTAATTACACAGCCTCTGATTTACTGTTTTCAAATAGACCTGAACCTATAATTAGCTAGTCTGGGCAAAATCCAGCAGGACTATATTATAATAGCTAATTATGACATGGAGCTGGATACAAAACAACTACATATAATAAGTCATTAGCCTCTAAGATGTATATTAATTCTCTATCTTGATACTCATGTTATAATCATCATCTATCTTCTTAAAGTAAAAACTCATTCGTTAACTCATCCAGTGAAAGAAAGACATACCTATCAAACCCTGGAACAGCACAGACACTTGCACAGGGTATCCCAAAAGTCTCTGTGCTGTTTTAATATGCTTTATAAAAAATGCTTTAGTAGCTTAAAACAATACAGCATATAATATAATGTGTTAGCGTACGGTTGGTTGGTAGGTTGGTTGTCATCCTTTGTTCTCAAAGTGGACCAAAATGACATCACCATGATAAACTCAGGTTTCAGTGTCTGACTGTGGCTGATCAGACCAGTCCAAGCTCAGAATGCTCTACCACAGGTTGGGCACAGATAGTCCGGGTGAACATTTGGCGTAGATACTCCAAATTTGTGCCTCCTGAGTTTACTTTGTGCTGTCTCAATTCTCCTTCGCTCATACAGTACACCACCCTTTCTGATGTGGGCACTCCATGCTGAGCGGTCCTATGTCAGTGTTTCCTATGTTGCACAGTCAAATCCAAAGTTCTTGAAAGAGACCTTGAGGGTGTCCTTGTATTGCTTCTTCTGACCATCATGTGATCACCTGCCCCGTGCGAGTTCTCCATAAAATAATCTTTTAGGCAAGCACACATTTTTCATTTGAACAACGTGGCCAGCCCATCAGCATTGTACTGTCTGAAGCATAGTCTGAATGCTTGGCAGTTCAGTTCAAGCAAGGACTTCAATGTTGTCTGGTACCTTATCCTGCCAGGTGATTCTCAGAATTTTCCTAAGACAGTTCAAATGGAAGTCATTCAGTTTCCTGGCATGGTGCTTGTAGACCGTCCATGTCTCACAGGCATATAGCAATGAGGTCAGCACAATGGCTCTGTAGACCTTCAGTTTGGTAGTCAATCTAATACCTCTTCTCTCCCAAACTTTTTGTCTGAGCTTCCCAAACACTGAGCTAGCTTTGGCAATGCATGGATCAATTTCATTGTCAATGTGTACATCCCTGAAAAGTACACCACTAAGGTAAGTGAACTTATCCACAGCATTCAAAACTTCTCCATTTGTTGTAATCGATGGTTCCACCTAGGGATGGTGTGCTGGTGGCTAAGGGAGCACCTGTGTTTTCTTGGTGTTAATTACTAGGCCAAAATGAGCATAGGCAGTAGAGAATTGATCCATACTTTGTTGCATCTTAGTTTCAGAGGCTGCACTGAGTGCACAATCATCTGCAGACAGAAAATCATGCACCAACACTTCCTCCACTTTGGTCTTGGTTTGTAGCCTTTTCAAATGGAAGAGCTTACCATCAGTATGGCAGTTGACCTTGATGCCGTGTTCTTCCTCACTGAAAGCATTTGTCAGCATGGCTGAAAACATCATGCTAAAAAGCATGGGAGTAAGCACATAGCCCTGTTTCACTCCCTTGGTGACTGCGAAGGCATGAGAGCTTTGTCCATTATCCAGAACCCAGGCAAACATGCCACTATGAAACTGACGTGCAATATTGATGAACTTCTCCAGGCAACCAAATTATGACATGATTTTCCATAAGCCCTCATGACTAACAGTGTCAAAGGCTTTGGTCAGATCCACAGACGTTGTGTACAGACCTCTGTTCTGCTCCTGACATTTCTCCTGGAGTTGTCAGGCAGCAAACACCATATCGACTGTTTCTCAGTCCTTTCTGAAGCCACACTGACTCTCAGATAGATGACCATCTTCCAGGTGAAGGATCAGCCTATTAAGAAGGGCTCTTGCAAGAATCTTGCCAGCAATGACTAAGAGAGAGACACCTCTGTGATTGTTGGAGGACAATCTATTCCCTTTACCTTTATAAAGATGGACAATGGAGGCATCCTTGAACTCCTGGGGGATAACTTCCTTTTGCCATATAACCTAGAAAATTTCAAAAAGCTTTTGCATGAGCAATGGTCCCCCTACCTTATAGATCTCACCTGGAATAGAATGAGCACCAGGTGCTGTGCCACAAAAAGGAGCCTAATGGCCCTCAAAACCTCTTCTTCAGTTGCAAGTTCAGCTAAGGAGGGATTTTCAACCTAAGGTAAACAGTCAATGGACTCAGCACTGATTGATGATGTTCTGTTGAGAACACAATGGAAGTGTTCAGCCCATCTCTCTAGGATCATGTCCTTATCACTAATCAATATGAGTCCATCAGCACTGAGCAGTTGTGATACACCATAGGTTTTTGGTCCATACATAGCTTTCAGGGAATCATAAAAGCACTTTGGATTTTATGCTGATAGTAGAGTATATAATATAATGCATAGTATATAGTATTGAATATTTTAATATTATATGCATGTGTTTTGGGCCAAGAGTGTAGGGAGAGGAGGGACTGAGAGAGGCTTAAGGACGGATGGAGAGGTATGGAAAAACCACTGTGGTAAATGGGATAGTAAGTTAATTAGGAAAGTATAAAAGAATCGGCCTTGTAGCAACACAGGGCCCAGATGAATTTAGGTAATTAATCTGTAGTGGACCAAGGTAGCATGGTTTCATGATTTTCTCCAGCTTTGTTCAGTAGCACATGCATAGAAAAGAAGGCAGTGGATGGTAGAGGCGATAAAAGGCTGAAGCTTGGCAGGCCAAGTCTAGTGACTTGTGAAGGGGGCAAGAAGACAGTGAAGAGTTGAACTGATTCACTAAAGAGTCAAGATGGGGAAGGGAGGAGAGCATAGCTCCTACAGGGATGAAGGCCAGGGACTGGAGGTCACAGTATGGTCAAAGAAAAAGATTTGGGGTTAGAGGGGAGAAATGGACTGAAGACAGATTATGATCAGATAAAGAAATGTCAGAATTCATGAACATGGAAGTGGAACCTTTGTGGGTGATGACAAGTTCAGGAGTTTGACCCTTTGGTATGGCTCAGGTGGGGTGGAGAAGTAGGTCATGAGACATGAGTAAGTTGAGGAACTGTGAAGTTGGGGGATTGAATTATCACTATATATGTTCAAGTCCCCAAGTATAAAGGCATGACTTGAGGAAAAAAGACCATGAGTCAGACACTGAACTCAGTTAGGAAGAAGGGGAATATCTTGGACATTGGTTGATCACAGTGACTAGAATTCTGATTTGGTGATGTTTCTGGACTGAATGCACCACAAAGGAGCAGAGGTGACTGAGTGACGGTGGTAAAGACAGAACCAAGGCGTACTCCCAACTTCCCTCCATCTACCAGAGAGTGAAAGGGCAGCCAGGGATGCTGTCATCAAGGAGGTATCTTCTCTCAGTGAAAAGTAGAAGCTGGAAGGGGTGAGAGAGAAAAATATCTAAGAGGAAAGGAAGTCTGCTGCCTATGGAGCAGGCCTTCTAGAGGGAACTGGGAAAGAGACAGAACATCTTGGTGGAACACTGCATGCCAGTGTGGACCTTCCCTCTTTTCATGTGAATAACTTCATCTTATGCACAATACTCTCCTTCAGCGAAATCAAGGGAGTTTATAACCTTGATTGTTCGTGTATTAGAACGTCTCTTTTCCAATAACACAGCTATTATTATAAATAAAAAGTCTCATGCGCAGTAAGGAACAGCGATAGTCTGTCTTCACACTCTCCACACTCTGCTAAATACAAGCTCTACACAGTACGAACGTTCCCTGCAAAGTGCCTTTAACTCTATTCACATTTTGAGATATATCTCTGAGTCTAGAAAAAGACCATAAGAGTTCCATTTCCAGGTTTCTTTGTGAATATGAGTTCAGCACCTAACGAAAGAGCACCTCAGAATGGTTCCTGGTTGTTCAGATATATTGTGAAAAAACCAAAGTCAAAGTGAAACATTCTATTACAAAGAAACCAGATTAAAATATATGATGAAGGCAAAAAAACCCCATTCATTTAGGCTGTTGATTTGTGTTGCTTTAACTACCAAATATATGCATCAAGTTCAAGATCATTTTAATTACTGATTATCTTGGAAGTGCAGCTGAATAAATCAGAAGCTATCATAACTATTTCACATCTTCCTAAGAATTCAAAACAGATTTCGAGATGAACTATATTTAGGTTATAGTAATATCTGGGGAAATTCCAGAGTCTTTACAATATCTTGAGGATGCAGTTGAAACATTCAGATTCAGTCATGACACTTCCAATCTAACCTGAACAGCTACTTTAGCCTGACTGGACCTGGCAGACACTTTCCTGGGAAACCCAAAAACTTCATTTAGATGAACAGTGAAAAAGGTTAATATTATGTGAACAACCTCTATAGGAATATTTAATGGTTTACTCTGTAATCTTTACATCAAACTGAGTACAACCATTCAGAAAGCCAAAGAATTCTGGAGGTAGAAGAAACCTTAAAGAAATATATTCATAAACTGAGTACAGACCGTTCTCATTTTACATAAGTAGACTGTTCTGCAAACCTCTATGTAAAGACATTTTTATGTGATGTGAATTTGCCTGCAGAGGTGAGGAAAGGAGAGAGGGAAGCAGGAAGGTGGCCACATACTAAAGGAAGAAGGGGGCTGGCACACTGTGCAAAGACGTGCAGGGGCCAGGGACAAAAAGTAAAAGCAGGAGGAGGAACATGTGAGGGCCTGGTTGATATTAAGACAAACAACACACAGAGGGCAGACATGTGACGGCCAGACATGGATGCAGACAGGAGAGGATGGGTGACATGTGTGGGGCAGGGACAGGCATGAAGTATTCAAGCTCAAACAGATGGAAGACAGAGATGCAGGGGCCGGACACATGAGTAGGTGGGAGCAGTGGGGCCAAGCTCTATCTTGCCAAGCCCCATTCAGTGGTGGTGGTAGCATCTCCAGGCATCTGTTCTGCCTTCACTCAGAGGATTTTTCTCTTTACAAAGGTTTTTTTTGGGGGGAGTGGGAGGTCTCCAAGAGCTGAGCTAAGGGGAAGGAGCTGAGAGACAGAAACAGAGACAGATAGAGAGAAACAGAGAAATAGAGACAGAGAGAGAGAGAAAGCGACCAAGCATGGTACTGTATAGCAAAATTAACATACATTTCTTCTGAAATGCAAAGTTCTTTCAGAATTCGAATTTGTACAATAAAAATTTACATAAAAAGCCTGAACTATCTGCCTATCTATGCCAGGCAGGCAGTAGCATTCTGTAAATGCATGCCATCTATTGTAGAATTTTCATTAGTTGATAAATAGTCTGAAATAATTTTTAAGTTGTTGGTTACTCTGAATCCATGGTTCTACTGACAGTGATCTCTTGGATGCAGAAACTTCCCCGACCGATGCAGATCAGCAACTTCTCTGCAGCTTGTTGGATGAAGAGAGTTTCTTAGGTCACTGGGAGGTTCAGTGACTCTCCCAGGGTGACACAGCTAGGATGTGCTCAGGGGGCCTGAACCCCAGTCTTCTGTGGTTCAAGGCCAGCTCTCTTACAGTCTCCTACAGTCCATCACACCATTTCTTAATTAAGGAGGTGGGAGAGTCAGTGTGGAGGAGCAAATGGCCAGGCTTGGAGTCAGGAAAAGCTGATTTCCAGTCCTGCTTCTGACGCATCTTGGCTGTGTGACCTTGGGCAACCCTCTTAACCCTGCGATGCTTTAGGCCATTCCCTAAGACTTTAAGATGAAGAGAAAGAATCCATGTGATCTGCACTGATTGAAGGTATTGCCTAGACCAGTAAAATCAGAGGTTGGGCAACCCTGCTCAGAATCCTAGTGCTCCTTCACTCCTTTGGAGGAGGCTTGTGGATTCAGGATGCCATCTCTTCCAGCAGTTTAAACCGGAGCCTACTAGAGCCTCAAGAGGCATTCAACACATAACAAGTCTTACCTGACTATTTGGTCCTTTTACGGCTTCGAGAAGTTTTTCAACTACAGCCTGCAGCCGACAGCTAACATTTAAGATTAGTTCTTCACTTTTAAGATTGATTTTAGCTCCAGAAAGTTTGCATTGTAGAAGGTGCTGACACAGCTCTTTTTTCTCCTCGGTGATTTCTGATGATGTGCCAGGGGCATTACTTGGTGTGCCACTTCCGCAGCAAGAGACTAGGGGCTCTTCTGTAAGAAGAATAAGGTACTATCATGAAATTCACATTTAGAAACTACAACACATTTTGAAAATTAAACAAGATATTAAATTACAAAGTCCATTTATGAAAATAACTATGTGGTCATTTGGGGCAGTGCACCACAGTGCACAGAGCACCAGGCCTGGAGTCAGGAAGACTAATCTTCCTGAGTTCAAACCTGGCTAGCTGTTTAATCCTAGACAAGTCATTTCACTCTGTTTGCCTCAGTTTCCTCATCTGTAAAATGAGCCGGAGAAGGAAAGGGCAAACCACTCCTGTACCTTTGGCAGGAAAATCCCAAATGGGATCATGAAGAGTCAGACGTGACTGAAAACGACTGAACAACAACAGGCAGTAATTATATTACTGTTATACATTGATAATCATATGAATATATACCTTTCACAATTGTAATGCCATCAAACAAATTAGGACATATTTAACAAATTTATATCTGATTGGACACATTTGACAATAAAAAAAATGTAATGCTACTTTTCTGCTCAACAGCTAGCAAAGAAAAGGGTAAAAGAGAGAGCAATAGAAGCTTCGTAGAAAAAAAAGTTTGGATTATTTAGGATTTTTGACGTTTTCTCCTTGTCTTGCTTTTGATTGTTTCACTGGGTATATCCACTTTTTCAGGTGGGAACTGAAAAAGAAACTATTTAAACTCAGACACATTTTATACTTGCTGATTTGTTAAAAGGTTCAGTTAATGTACTAAACTGTAACAAAAACAGAATTTCTAATATAACTCAATTTAATTCATCTATACTATTCCTGTTTCCTAGATAATATAAGTTGATTCTATGTATTCAAAATTTATAAAGCATGTGTGTGCCTTCTATGAAGGAAAACTAGAGTGTAGTGCACCCATTCCTGCCACTTGTGAGAATTACGTCACACAGCATTCGTGACAGACTGAAATATGGGGATCAGCTGGAGCTCAGGGGGAAGAACCAGAAAAGAATATATCTATCTGATCTCTCTTCCTCATGACAGTCCGGCACAGTCTCAATAGTGAACATGGCAGAGCAGAGACAAGAAGATCAGGATTCAAATCCTTCCCTTCATTGGCTAGGTGATCACAGACAAGTCACTGTGCTTCCTAACTGTCCTTTTCAAATATGAGTGCACCCAAAGACTCACTCTTGGGTCCCTTTCTCTTTCTCTACTCTCCATGACTTCATCCACTTAATTATTATCTTGATGCTGATGACCCACAGAGCATAACAAGTCATGTAAAAAGACAGATGAGAAGGGGTTTCATTAACCCAATTAAGAACCTAAAAAATGTCCTATCTCAAATTCAATATTCAAAACAATCTGGTACTGGTGGATCAGTGTAACAGGTTAGGTACGCAGTACACTGTAGTAAATGACCATAGTAATCTAGCATAGAAGATCCCAAGTTTTTGGGACCAAAAACTCATTATTTAACAAAAACTGCTGGAAAAATCAGAAAGCATTTGGCAGAAACTAGGTATAGATTAACATCTCACACCACATACCAAGATAAGGTCAATATGGGTACATGATTTACACATAAAAGGAGAGCATGGAATAGTTTATCCCTCAGATCTAAGGATAAGGGAAGAATTTAGAACCAAAAACATTTTAAAAAAACAACAGCTAACCGATGAAAATTTTGAACATACACTTCATCCTCCTCAGAGGAGTTCCATTAAAAATACTACGGTCTAAAGCAGAAGGTTTTCTTAAAGGATGAGATGTGCTGATGAAAAAAACTCCGGTCCAGAGAGGTTCAGGGACCTGTCAGACCAGTCACTTGATGCTCCACCAGGTGTAAGTGGCAGAATCAGAGTCTGAGCCCTCTACTCCACATCTGATACTCTTTGTACCATACCACAATACTATGATGCCTCCCTCATGTCAGTCCTCTGCTCAAGAACACTTCCCTATCATCTCTAGAACAAGATATAAAAGCCTTGATGTGGCTCTTAAAATTCTTCACAATTCAGCTCTCCCTTGCCTTTCCAGGCTTATTTCACAACTTGCCTCCTTCACAAATCCTTGCTCTAGCCAGATGGGTCCCTCTGCTATTGCCTGTATCCAGTCTTCTGTAACCAGACTCTCTGCTCTGGTCCAGGTTGGTTCTCTTGCTGAAAAGTGCAACATTCTTTCCTTGACTCTGAGGATCTTTAGCTTTTTTCCATGTCTACTCAGGTACTAGTTGAGAAACAATTCTTCCTAATTTCCTTTATTGGTAATGCTTTTTTCCTTTCCCAAATTACCTCCTATTTGCTTATCTATTTATATGTTATATCCCTTAGTAGAATATAAGCTCCTTGGTAAAATGAATTGAACCTCAACAATGAAAGAGTAGAAAAAAAGGAAAGATGTTATTTCTGCAGAGCTGGACGATAATTAGTGGATATGTTCAAAACAGACCTGGGGATTAATTGAATTAGACTGGATGTGTGTAGAGAACATATACTGGGCACTCATAAAAAGGAGTGGACAAAAATAATACTTTAAGGAAATGTTGAAATAGAACTTAAAATTAAATGTGAGAACCTATAGATGAAAATAGTCATGGCTTTCTTCATGTGGCCATAAGGGGCAGCTGTCCTCCACGCTAAACTAAGGTATACAGCCATTTTCTTTCTACCTCCTCCAGAATCCAATCTTTCCCTGTCCTCTGACTCTTACAGCTTTGCCCATCCTTACAAAACACGGACATGGGGAAAGAGAAGAATCAGAGGCCAGAAAGCAAAGATAAAAATGTGAGATGGGCTTGTATAACTTCTAGAACTACTGCTGGTGCATTAGCCAAAGTTAGTCTCACGCTCTGGCATAGGACTCTTTCCTCTTAAATATCCTTCTCACCTTTGAACAACCTTATGTTTATATAGGGGTTTTCTTCTGGGAGCCTTGAAACCTTAATTTTTATTTCTTTACAGCTTCTCAAATTATGACGCATTTCAGGAGGATGCTGATGGTATGTACGTGTTCTGGGCAGGGAGGTGGATATTTTCTGTCACTGGTTGAGAATTTGGTCACACAGCGACTTCTCTTGTTCAGGTGTCTTCCTGACCTTCCAGGAAGTGTATTGTTGGAGGCACCCTACAGAGCAGCACTCTGATCGAGACTAAGCGCTAACTCTGAAATACTGTGAAGAATGTATTTAGAAGAACAGCCCCTCAGGTTGATTTCGGGGCCTTTTGTGTTGGCAGGTGCTTTGATAGCTTCCCAATGCAGACGTTGTACTGCTTTTCACCTCAGAGATACTTAACAGATGTTTATCAATGAAAATGACAGCAAGATTCTCAAGAACTGGTACCTTCTTTACAGATGTAGTACTGCACTCTTCCTTCCGTCTCTGTCTCCCAAAGGACGTTGGCTGGTGATGTGACTCTATAAGATGGATCCAAAACACCAAGAACGTCAGGGCCAGCTGTTTCCTCAACAGCTGCTATGGTCTTTACAACTTGTAAAAGGATCTTTACAAGTCGGTTATTAGCTTCCTGGAGAGGATTTCTATACATGTAAATAAAGATTAATTAGATTATTTGACACGTCATGAAGTGTCATATACATAAAGTGCAGTATATAAGGAAATATTCATTAATTTTCAGAGTATAAACCAGTATGACTGACAACACTGTCATTTTTAGTGAAGCCTTTGGATGTTTGTATTTTTTAATTAATTTATTAAAATGTCTATTTTAATTGATTCTTTTAACTAAGTGATTTGGGTCAATTACATATAATATTTCGAGATGCACAAACTCTGAAACAAATGAAGGGACTTTATAATTCGTAGGCCTGCCAGCCCACAAAGAACACTTTACGGGGACCTGTCTAAAAAGCAGGCTCCCCTTCCACACTCTTTCTGTGCTGCTCTAGGGGTGATAGTCCAGATTTCCAAACACTGCAAGCTCCAGCTCTGCAGAGGCCAGATCAAGATGGTCAGAACTGAGTGGAGGTAGTAGGACAGGAGAGGCCGCATCCAAAAACACAAAGCACAGATGCAATGAATGTCAGGAAACTTAACTGAGAAATCTTTTAATAATCCAATACCTGACTGCTTCTAACAGCTAAATGCAGCAAAGACACTCCAGTGTCTCTCCTTACATTGTATTTATATTTTTATATGCACACCTATGGAGGTTAATGGACAGAATTTCTGGGTGGACAGTATGTCTCTGAAACTAATTTCTTTTCATAGCTTCATACTGTAGGAGTGGACTACTAAGAATAAATGACACATCAGGCATGTGGCGTTTTCAGAGTGATAGAAAATTTTCCTTCCGTTTCTGTTAAAGAAATAGTGATTATGCTGTTTGTACACGTTAAGTCACATTCTCTGACTATGTTATTATTATTCATTCGCATACCTTCACACTGAAAAATTAAAATCAAGATCACTTAAAAAAGAATTTTCATTTTGTTTTACTTATTTTTTCCAAACTTCTTTACTACCAACACAAGAGGGGTAAATTTCCCCCATTAGAAAAATTATTTATTTCTAAAGGTTCCTTAAGAATAAACAAAAGTAACTGCCTTTATGTACAGCTAGAAAAACAAAACCATCAAAACTACTTATTACCCAAATTTATACAAATATTCTACATTTAGTAACCAAGTCTACTGATTAGAGAAGAAATATAAAATAAATCATGTTATTTTATATTTCTATGGAAATTTTAGTTTTCGTACACTGATACACTGTTCTTGTCTGAGCTCCACACTGATTGTGTGCCACGCTGAGGATCCAATGGGGGAGCCAAAATCTTAGGGGCCAAATGCCTCCATGCAAGCTGAGGAAAGGGATTAGGAGGATTTGAGAGGGGAGGCAATTACGGGAGTCAGGAAGGGAGAAAATGAAGTTAGTAGACATTAACTGCAGTTTGAAATCATATAATTTACGCTCATTTGAATAACAATAGATTTAAATGTAATTTAAAAATTCTTAAGTAACACAGACATGGTTTATATTTTGTACTGATGTTATAAAATGTAATCACTCATTCACAATATTTATATAAATAGGTGAAATAAGAAAAGTTTTTGACATTTGGCTCATTTTTTTTAATGTACTGGTACATGAATTAAACATGTTTGTATGTTGTGCTAAAATGAACTGACTAAAAGGAAGAAATCTTAAGAAAGAATTACACAATGTTTTGAGTATGAAAAACAGAAAGGAACTATTCTGTGATGCATCTCTCTATATATTAAATAATGAAATGTTCTGTGATGAATCACTACAATTGTATTCCTGTGGTAGTGAAATGATATATAAAGCTGTAAAAGTGAGACAAGAGAAATTCTAAGCAATCAGAAGGCCAAAAAAGGGATGGTTTTAGGATCACTAGCAAGGTCTTTCAAAGTCATCTATCTGGGACAATTCCTTAATTTTTCAAATGAGGAAACTGAAATCTAGTCTCTTGCCCATGGGCACAAAAGTCGTAAGGACCGGAAGCAACTTCTCTGACTCCAAATCGAGTATTCTGCAAGGCTGCTTGTCAGTTTCAGTTTGTCTAACACAACTTGGAGAAGACCTGGCACTACTCTTCATACGTATTGATAGCTTTGCTGCAGAAGGGGCATGTTGTTTCTCAGACAAAATATAAAAGATCAACCACGCAATAGTGCTACCACTAAATGGTTTAATGTAAACAAAATAACCGTTCAAAAATAATCAAAGTATAAAACTACACACACGTCTTCCGTACCTGTCTTTAGTGACGCTGTCAGGAGACACAGCTGGACCACACTCTTTCAGTTTCTCTGGACACAGCTGTACTTCTTCCACTCCTTGTTTCTCACTTCCATCCTGCATTAGTTTTTGTAAAGGGAGGGAGAATAAGAGAAACAAAACCATTTTTTGAGCGATCATTTTGGAAATGGCTAGTTGTTCTTCTGCTTAGTCACAAAGTGAAACCAAAAAGTTTATATACAAATTAGATGCTCTTTGAAATAATATTTAATTAGACCTTAGCAAGAGACTAGTATTATCAAGAAATGACAAAACACTGAAACACAGAACTGAAAAAAGATAACCATACTTCACAATTACAGAATACTGACTAGAAACCAACACTGTTACTTTTTATATTTAACATTCCTTTGACAAAGGACAAATCTGGAGGGGAACAAAATGATTTACAAAAGGCAATTAGAAGGAAAATAAAACACTTTCTTTTTTTCTTCTAAATACGTTTTGACATTATCTAGTTCTTGCACAAGGCCATGAAATGACTTCTTTTTCTTTAGCCTTTTTTCTGAATGAGACGCACAGTGGTACAGGGGAAAGAGACGACAAGACCTGGGCTCAAATATCACCTCTGCTATACAATATGGTGCAAATCACTTCATGTTTCAAAGTCCTAGGTAACTTTTTAAGACATTAAATCACATGACAGGTGCTGACCTGCAATGACAGTGGGAGTTTTCTCTTTATATTAAGAGAATCTTGGGTTCTGTACATTTTTGGAAATGACTAGCCAATATTTTGATATAAAAAGAAAAAATATCATGATATGTATTCAGGTCTTAAGACTTATTCTTTTTACCTTTAGCAAATATAGCTGATATTTGTAGATCTAGCCAAAAAAAAAAAAAAAGAATTGATCCTTTGCCTTTCCTTACGGTATCATGGTTAATAAATGTAGTAATACCATTTCAAAACTATTTATTTGTTAAGGGAAAAAGATGTTACTAAAAGATGAAAATTTAAATAACTTTTTCAAGACATTACCAACATAACCAAAGGAACAAATGTTAGTGAAACATAAGCTACATTAATCTGTATAGTAGCTAGACATATAAAGACTGAACTAGAAAGACATGGATTCATTTGTAAGAGGAAGGCAATACAATTTAGACTTGAAGCTTTGTTCTATAGTTAAACAAACTCTTGTAATAAAGTGTTTATCTCAGGGCACTATGTTGCTTTAAGAATTCAGGTTTCTTGCTCGTACAATAAAACCAAGCTTCATTAAACCCTTAAGGGACACATTTAAGCTTCGGATTGTCTGAATGAATTTATCTTTTACAAGTTAGGGTAAATGATGGGGGAAAAGGGTTATACCAATATATTACCATCCACTGGTGTATGCCATTATGGAATTCTGCTGGTTATTAAAATTCAGCACCTGAACAGCCTAAAATCATTGGCAAACAACATTTCTGCAAGTGTAGCAGGTACGTAAAGGGGTTGGAAAGTGAGGGGAAGCTATGCAAATAAAATAAGGAGTAGCATGCTAGTAATACATAAGCAGTGAGCAACTGGTTTAGCAAGTAACTGAAACTGGCCTGATAACCTCTGGCAATGTATCTCATAGATAAGCTGAACTCTAAAAATCTGAAAATAAACAAGTGGAGTTTCCAATAATTTTGGGAAAAAATATTCTTTAGGAGAGCAGAAATGTGAAAAAGCAGAGGATGAAATGTATATAAGCAGATTTTGAATAATGGCAGCTAAGACAAAAAAGAGATTCTGATAAGCTATCTTAGCACCAATCTATAAAGTTATCCTATTATATTGCATTCCTTAGATCAGAGATGGGGAACCTGTGGCATTGAGGCCACATGTGGCCCTCTAGGTCCTCAAGCACAGCCTTCTGACTGAATCCAAACTTCAGAGAACAAAATCTTGCAATAAAACGATGTCTTCTGCAAAAATTGGACTCAGTCAAAGGGTTGCACACAAGGACCCAGAAAGCCATACATGGCCCCAAGGCTGTAGGATCCCCACTCCTGCCTTAGATGTCACTGGACTTTCGTTGTTTTAATAACAGTGAATTACCTACATGCTGTAATTGGGAGAAGTTACAAACAGAATTTAGGGAGATGGCAACACCTTTAGTAATTCTTTCTCTCAAGTTATGTGCTGGCAAGCAAATAGCAAATGAAGGTCTAGAATTCTCCAAAGAAGTATACATATGTTGTATCTCACAGCAGAACATGAGCTCTTTGTGGAAAAGAACCATCTTTTCAACTCTGTTATTTAGTATGGTGCTTTGCATATGGTAGGTACTTAGTAAAATCCTTGGTGAAATATCACCAAGTCAGAGTTCTGGTCAGGGCAAATGAGGAACATGATTCCCTGTCTGGTTAAATCTGATCAGCAGAGTGTCCAATCAGGACTTGGCTGTTTCAATTATCGTGCTATAAAGTCGAGGTCATCTAAGTGATAATATGCATGCATTTGTATTTACATGCTCAAGAAATATGAGATACGACATCTCGGATAATGAGGTCAAAGTTACATACTCAGTTTCAGCCTAGGATTCACCATATTCAATGGGCTAGGCATAACACCCACAAAACTTATGGTGTTAAAGAAGTACAGATGGAAAGTACTGTATGAAGCCATCCCCACTACTGAAGAAACAGCAAATCAACTTGGCCCAATTAATGAGGTTACTAGTGTTATCTTCATACAAAGAGTACAGTTATTAAAGTGGTGGTAACAGAAAAGGCAATGGAGAAGCAGAGGCATGAGATAAAGAAGGGATAGCCTGAGTGTTCCACTAGTATTAATGGAATGTCAAGGGAAAGGCCTATCATATGATCAGGGGTTATGTGGAAAGGCAATATAGAGTAGGAAGGGCTAGACAACTTTGTGACCTGTACCTCTTCAGGGAGCACCCACATAAACCTCCATCAAGGTGTTAAAGGGAGACACTGGGTATTGAATAGGAAACCAAATTTGAAAGCAGAATCATTTGTTATAAGAAACTGACAATTTGGAAATGGTCCTTATGTCAATTCAATCATCAAATATTAATTTGAAGCAATGCTATTAATGATAACAATACTAATTTCAGTAAAATTTACAGAGCCTGGGCTTTTGCACTCATAAAAAGGTTTTAAACAAAAAAAAAACTGTAGACTAACCTTAGCCTCTTCCTCTTCTTCTTGGGGCTGTTTCCTTGAAACCTTAATAATACCCATTTCTTCTTTCCTTACATTTTCATTAGAAAGCTAAAAGACAATATCCAAATAAGACATTTATATATCTCTTACTTATGTACTACTTGTTATAGAAAAGAAGAATCTTGCCTTAGTTATGAATACGTGAAAATTTCTATATACTGGACTCTTGAGAATAAAATCTAGGTTCATCTCAACCTCGGGAGGTCTACAACTGAGACTTATTACCTTCTCTTGACTAAAGAGAAAAACTGGTCTGGCTTCTCCCCTAAACTACCTTGTTTCCATTAGTATCACTACTCTCCTTTTGAATGACCAGTTCAAAAACTTAGTCATCTTTTGACTTCTCCCTTAATTTCATCTTGTATATGTAGTGTTATCATATTCTTTCTTTGAAATGTCTCTTCCCTCTTTCCCTTCTATTCCATTTTCACCATTAGTATCCTAGATAAATCCCTAATGATTCCATGTTGCTGCCTAATGGATGGTAAAGCATATTCCTTTACATGTCACTTGAAGGCCTCCACATCTATCCATGCTTAGTAAGCAGCAAGTATTTAGTGAAATTTAGAGGAAAAAGAAGTAAGGCACAGTCCAGAAGACAGGAGAAGAAGAGTCAGGTCAGTGCCGTTCCAGTGCCCAGAACAGTGTTTTGAGCACTGCGTGTACTAAATATTTGTTAAATTCAAAACTGGTTATTTCCTTATCCTGTGAACCTACCATGCTAGATTTAGAAATCTAGAAAACCACAAAGGTCATAAAGGCTATCCCCTTTATGTTACAGATAAGGGAACTGAGGACAGAAGGATGAAATGTCTTTCCCAAGGTTATACTGGTAATTAATAGGAGAAACAGAATTGCAGAATTGAGGTAGGAATAGGAGCAGAAAATCCATCAGTCCAAAATAATAATACAACTAGATAAAGAAATCAACTTCTAGTACGCTGAGAGCCGTAAGGAGCAAGAAATATCTCTGAATGTCTATGGTTTGGCCTTGGTCTCAGCCCGTAGAGTAAGCCACGCTGTCAAAAGGAAACTGACGAGGCAAAGTGAAAGAATTTGCTCTAATACATTCTGTACCAGTGATCACCTTTAAGTTACTTAACAAAAAAAAAAAAAACCAAAACAATCCATTCCTTAAACCATAGTAAGGAGATGGGAGCTACTTCTACAATGGTCAGAAAACTGACCATCTAAGCAGTTGGTCTTCGAACACAAGTATTGTCTCCTAAGAATCTTTCACTCTACAAATTTATGTGAGTTGAAACCATCACTATCTCTAAAATAATCAAATATTCTATAGATTTAAGTAGCTCACAGGTATCAATTTCTTGATTTCTAGATTCATCATTAGATCACCATAAGGTGACCTTATTACCTAGAAATGCGTTTTTTAAAAAAAAATCGATCCTGGTTAGGCAGTAATATGTATCATCCTACTTGTAACTTCCATATCATTCTATAATAATTTTCATTAATTAGATTAATGTTCACAGTATTACAGTTGGCAAAATATAAACTGTCAAATGTTTCCTCTGGCTTTATCTGAACATATAAACTGTTTTCATTAGTTAGTTTTTAATGTTTTTTGGATCCAATATAACAATTACAGAAAATTAGGATAATTTAATTTGTCTATTTAAAATCTACCTGAAAAATAAGTTACAAGCCCTAATGAGAATAACTTGAAAAAGGTTAATTTTATTCTTCTTTTCAGAATGTTCATTTATATTTTTGTAAAGAACAAAAATATTTTCTAATTGAGGTTTTTCCCTCTTCTAGCTTAATCACACATGAATCAGTAAACAAACCTGTTCAGATTTCAGAGGACTGAGTTCCTGCCGAAGCTGGTCATTTCCACTCTGTGCAATAGCTAAAGATGATGCTAACGACTCATTAGCCAACTGGTCAGTCACAGAGTCCATGGGAGCCAAAAGAGAATTCTTCTCAGGCTTCACCAATTCTTGCTCGCTTTCTTTTCTAATATTCATCTCTATGATCTTTGCCCCTTCATCAAAGTCTTTATTTATTTTAAATACAGGAGCTGCAGAATCTTTATTTCCCTCTGTTGCATGGCTTAAGTTTTAACTCATCCATGTGTTCTGCTCGACTATGGCCAACTATGATTTCTAGCTCTTTGCATCTTTTTAAAACTTGTTCTTTCTCTTGCTTTAGTGATTTAATTTCCTCACTTAAGTGATTAATTTCACTATGTTTCTGCTTGAACTGTTCAGAAAGATCTGACAGTCTCTCTGATAGTTCTAATTTCTCTTGCTGGGTCACCTCAAGTTTCTCCATAAGTTCTGTAGTATCTTTCTCAACAACTTCACCAATTTCAGAAATTTCTGCTGTGAAAGACTTGTCATCTTTACAACTTTCACAATCTGCACTTTTAGTTTTCACTAAAAGAACTGGCTTACTTTTCTGTAAATGATAAAGCTCATCAGTAAGAGCCTTTAGCTTCATTTCATATTCTACTTCCTGTTTGCTTTTACTGTCCTCTAAATCAGATCTTACCTTTAGAAGATAAGCATATTCTTCTCTTAACTCCTGGTAATTTGTCTCAAAGTTTTTTTCAGCAAATGAGTATGTATTCCTTTGCCTCTCAATCTCTTCGTTTAGCTGTGTGCACTGTTTTGTGAGTTTTTCATTTTCTTCTAGGAGTATATCAATTTTTTTTTGCCACTCACATTCTTCAGATTTGGGCTTAACTGAATCTATGAAAATAAAACCTTCTTCTTTGCTAATGGGAGAATATATTTTCAACATGTCTTCTAGAGTTTTCTTTTCATTTTTAAGAATGGTATGTTCAGTTTCAAGTTGTGTAAATTTTTCTTGAAGGTCATCTTCTTTCTCCTTTATTTGCCTCTCCAAAAATTCTGTTTTCAGTTGTAACTCTTGCACTTCTTGTTCCAGTGTGCCCTTTTCCTTTTCTTCCTGTCTGAGTACTTCAATCTCTTTCTGAAGCTCCTTAATCTGAAGAGTCATTTCTTCTGATTTTGAATTTACAAGAGACTGCTGTAAATCTTTCAGCTTTGAAATTTCTAAAAATAATTGATTCTGCTTAGTTATTAAATCGTCTTTTTCAAATTGGATGCTTTCCATCTCATGACTCATTTCCTTCTGTAATTCCTCTATCTGTTGTTTATCGTGAACACTTAAGTTATCTTTCAGTTTTTCTATGTTCATTTCATGCTCAATTTCTAAGCCTTCCCGGAGTCTAGTTAGTTCCTCTTCGTGGCTGAATAGCAGCTGAGTTCGCAGTCTTTCTAATTCAGCTTCCCGAGAGTCAGCCATTCTATCGAAAACAGAGTTCTTTTCTTTCTCTAGCATTTCAAGCTTTATCTTGTAATTGCTGACTTCGGCCTCATGCTTTAACTCTAAGTCCTTCCTGAATTCAGACGCAGACACGATCTGGGCTTTCAAATCTTCCACACCGCTAAGCAATTTGTGTGCTTCGTTAAGTTCATCTTCTTGTTCAGCTATTGTCTGTCGAGCTCTTTGAACCTGCTCCCTAGAAAAGCTTAATTCTTCAAAAAGGTCTTCAAGTTGACTCTGCAAAATAGATTTTGCTCTTGAAATTATTTCTAACTCCTTGCTTATTTTTTCCTTTTGAGAAATAGCATCTTGAAGTTTTAGATTCAATTCAGTAATTGCCATATTCATTAACTGTATTTGATTTTCATTTACTGGAATATCTCGACATGTTTTTAAAGCATTTTCCAGTTCTCCTTTATGTTGTGCATTAAGTTCATCGAGTTCAAACAGATGCTGTTTTATTAACTCTTGTTTCATCTGCACAATCTGCTGCCCATACATTTCATCTAGCTCTACTCGGAGTTTCTCCAATTTCTGCTGAGTCTGTATTTCCATTCTTTGTACCGTCTCAGTTTCAAGTTGACTTTCCTTACGACTTTTCTTCTGAAGTTCTTCAACAGTCCCCATTAATTGTTTTATTTCACCAGAACGCTGTCTTTCTTTTTGTTCAGAATTCGCTAATTCTAGTCTTATATTACTTATTTCTTTGTCCTTTTCTACAATCTGTTCTTTGAAATCCCCCAGTAATTTATCAGTAGCAATGAGTTTATCCTTCAGCTCAACTGAGTTTTCTTCTTCTTCTACTAGTTTTATTTTTAACTCTTCCATGACTGAATCTTTTTCCTCTAATTCCTTTTTACTTGAATCTTTTTGTTCCTTCTGAAAATAAGAGAGAGAATCTTTAATTGATGGCAACTTAGCACATAGCTTCAGAACTCTGTCATCTAGGTTTGATAGTAAAGCATTCTCCTTTCATTTTATAGTATACTAATTGCCTTAAATAATGTGATTTGTATATAACAGGTTTAAAATTGATAAACTTTTATTCTGAAGTTTCTTAAAAGATCAACAATGTGCATACACATCTATTATTCAGTTAGGAAGGGGGTCAATAAGCATAACCATGAAGAAGATCTGTATTCTGCATGACTACTAATGACAAAATCTACTACTGACCTAGATCTTGCTGGTAAACCAGAGGTGATTCATCGGAAAAGGATGGAGAAAAAGTGTATTCACAGATGCCTGATGCCTTGCCAGTACGGCGGAACTAGAAGCCACCTAATACAGCAAAACTCCAAGCCAAATCTGGGACAACTATCATATTCTGGCTTGGCAATCCAACCTCAAAATTCTGGTTTCAATGGAAATTTGGAGACAGGGATGAACTTTTTCCTGACTCCAGCTCAAGACTCAAGTTGTAGAGTCATGGATAAGGAGAACTATGCCTGATAAGAACTGATGACATCATGGTTTATGGACTATGAGCCACTTGTTGAGTTAGACTATTCCTTACGTAGTTTACCTATCAAAAATGTTGATCTTGTTAAGTGATGTATCTCTTCTGCATTTATTAATTTTATACAGTAAACTCATTAAATCAATACTAGTTAACTGAGAATAGTTCAAGATGTGATATAACCACTATACTATGAACATTTATAGTACCTGCTATGTGCCAGTGCCAGGCACTATGTATGCTAAGCACTTTACAAATATAATCTCCTTTGATAGTAAAATACTTGGAACAGTCAGTGCCTGGCACATAGTATTATTGTTGGGCTGATTAGTCATGTACACACTTCATAAATATGTGTTAAGCAAATTAATCCCCAAAGCTACCTACATAGTTTCCTGACTTGAATAGCCCCACGTACTGCTGGCAGAAAAATCTCTGTAAAGACCTTCTTAAATGTTGGACACGTAGTAGGTTCTTCATGTTTGTTTCTGTTCCTTTTTTTCCTAATGACTTCAGCTTCTCTGCTTAAAAACTTTCAATGGCTCCCTACTGACTACCCAATAAAGTTCAAGTTCTACAATGTGGCGTTTAAGACCCTACGTGACCTCGCCCCACTGGACCTCTACACTGGCTTTGCTCTAGCAAGCTACTAATGGTTCACCAGATGTGCCTTTCTCCTTGTTCAGGGTGTTCACTCCACCTGTGACAGGCATCTAGTAAGCATATAATTAATGCTTATTGATTTGACTTGACTTGGAATATACTCTCTTTCTGTATCTACCTATTGGAATACTTCCAGTTCTTCTAAGATCAGGGCAAACTCAATCTTCTCTGTGCAGGCTTCTCTCTCGGCTTCTCTAATATTATATAACAATTCTTCCACTTTCTTCATCTGGCACAAATCACATTCTACTTATACTACTATTATAGTTCTTTCTGTTGGTGGTATCTCCCTTTACTGGGGTCTTAGCTTGTGGAATACAAGGACTGTGGTTTCATTTAGCTTTATACTCACCAGTGTATGTGTATTTTTCACATAACACTAGCAAAATGTCTGTATGGCAATTCCAAATGTGACACTTTGGTCCTGATATGCCTTCCTTAGCTATATTTAAACATCAAGACTTCTCCTGCTCATTGCTTCATTCTCTAGCATTTATGTCAATGATTTCCAGTGATTTCTGGGCTTTTTACATATAATCATTGCTTAATTTCATAAATTCTCTTTTCCAGCCAGCTAGTTTTTTAAGCATGGTATCATTCTTAATACTTCACTCATCTTCACAGCTCATATTCAATTAAGTGCATAGTACTATGGATTGTAGCTACACAGAATTGCTTGGATTTGTCCCTTTCTCTCCTCTACACACCACACCCACCCCAGTTTTGGCCTTCCTCACCTCTCACTAGGACTATTTCAATGTCTCCCTCACTGGTCTCCCTACTTCCAGTCTCCTCCCTAATCGTATGCCTAAAACACAATTCTGACCATGTTCCTCCCCTGTTCACAAAGGTCCAGCGGCTCTCTAATGCCTCTAGACTCCTCTGCCACCTCTTTCTCGCACTCTACCTTCTAGCTCAGTGACTTGCTTGCTGTTCCCCATACTTGACATTCCAGCTTTTGTCTCTGTGTCTTTGCAGAGGCTGCCCTCCATGGCTAAAAGTCATTCAACGTAGCTTCAGACTTCTTTCCAAGTTTAGCTCCATTGAGATGCCCTCAACAAGCCTTGTCTTGATGACTTCCACCTACCTCTGGAAACTGTATTTTCTTTATTTTGGACATATTTTGTATTCATCAGTTTTCACATTTCTCCCCCAAAGAGAATGTAATCTCCTTAATGACAAGGATTGTTTGGTTTTTGTTTTCATATTATTTGTGCCTATCACAGTGCCTGGCATGAAAAAGGTCTTTAATAAATGTTTTGTTTTGATTTTTTTCAGCAAATAAGTGATATTTGATTTTTTTTAAAAGGGAATTAAAATTTTGCTTTGAGAATTTTTTTCAGAATTTCACAATATGCCTTGAAAATACAGGGATCTTCTTAGGTAAAATACTAACAGGGTCAGAAATCTGAGTCTACATATGAACATTATTAATGTCAGTTTCCCTTTAATGTAATCTGCTTATAACACCTAATTAGCATGGATTTATGCTTTTCCAAAGGCCTTAATCATAAGACCTAGCACCAGGAACTCATCACCACATAAATGTTTAATTTGTGGCTTAGAACTCAAGACTTGAGTTATTATAATGGGGCTGTAAAAAGTTACAAAATAAATTATTATTTTATCCATGAGAAGACCTTTTCTTCACTATAAAGCTTTTGTGAGTCATTTGAATAATAATGATGACATGAATGTTTATTTCTAAAGTTTCTTAAATGAGTTCAAAGGGAGATAAAAAGTCAACATAAAATTAATTGCAAAGTTACAAATCTTTTGGTAGACTATCACTAAAAAGAACATACCATCTCCATCTCATAAGTTCCAATTTTCTCTTGCAAGAAATTAATCTGCATTTTGAATTCTTCTTTCTTCTTGTGATGATCTTCTAATAAATGGTGTTGTTGTTCTAGCTGCTGCTGCTGCCAAACAATTTGGTGTTTAGCTTGAAGTAAATGTGCAGCTGTGCTGTTGTGATTAGTATTTCTCAGACTCTGACTAGCCTGTAACTAAAATTAAAAAAGGCAAAAAAAATGAGACATTAAAAATGTTAGCAGCTATACTGGCACAAAAAAAGGAAGAAAAAGAGAATTCTTTCTTCTTTTTTTTTTTTGTTTTGATACCAGGGTACCTCACTCTCCACCCCCACCTCACTTCCCAAATAAAGTTCTGAAAAATTCCCATCTTGACAAGTATAAGAATCTCTTAATAGGGTATAAATTGTTTAACAGAAAAAGAAGCACCCTTCCACAAAAGTTATATTACCATCATGAGTTAGAAACTGGAAATTCGCTATGAAACCATTCAACTGGGAGCAACATTTGGTAAAAGACAGATCTGGTCTGATCCCATCAAAAAGGTCTCAAGTAGGTCTAAAATACCTCCAGCCCCCAGTTAACTACTAGCTGACTACTTTAAAGCTGTAAGCGATCTTGTAATAATGAGAGCTACAGAGAGTTTCATGATGAGATTTCAATACCTATTCAATAAAAGTATATAAACATATGTAGAAAAAATATAGCAAGTTTGGCATTTGCCTAGGGGACCCCTAAACAGAATATATCGGTCCAGTTCCAAAGACCACCCTCATAAAGGAGGCAGCACTCCTAAAATGAAATTTCTTTGAAAGGGAAAAAACCTTATGGATATAACCTGAAATTTAATTGCCATGATAAATTTAATGCCATGATAGTTCCCACTAGTTTAGTCTCCTTCTAGGCAAATGCAAAGTATATACCTTGACGAACTTTTTCTATATATGTTTACATATTATATAGCTACTGAAATCTCATCATAACCCTCTCTATAGTTCTCATGTCCTTATTACAAGAAAGCTCACAGATTAAGTAGTTAACTAGGGAGTTGTGGGGGCTGGAGGGAGTTTAATCTTTTTTTGTGCCACGAATCCCTTCTCAAAATAACTTTTTAATTTAACTCAATTTTATTTTCATAAATATCTCCTCTCCCTCCCACTGACCTCCAATAAGAAAATGATACAAAACAAAACCTCTATTACAAATATTGTAATTAAAACAAATACCCACATTGGTCATATAAAAAAATACACACACAACACACACACAAACATCTCAACATGCACCATGAGTTTCTTATAGCAAAACAGCATTAGATCACATACATATATCATTTCTTCAGTCATTCCCCAAGTGATAGGCACCTTTTCAGTTTCCATTCTTTATTGCAATAATCCCAAAATACTGTACATATGTGCCCTTTTCCTCTTTCTTTGCTCTCTATGGGAGGACAGACCTAGTAGCGGTATCAATGGATCAGAATAAATACGGCTTAGTTAGCTCTTTGTATATAGCTCCAAATTGCTTTCTAGAATGGCTGGACCAGTTCATAGTAATGCAGAGTTAACAGCATATTATATACTTTTTTCCCACAGACCCTCTAGCTTTGTCATTTCTTTTTCTGTCAACTTTACCAGTCTGATAGGCATAAGGTGGTACCTTTGAGTTGTTTTAATTTGCATTTCTCTAATTATTGATTTACAGCACTTTTTCTCATACAGTCATAGGTCACTTGGATTTCTTCCTTTACAAAGTGCCCATTCATTTCCTCTGACTATCACTTTGGGAAACGCTCTTACTTTGACAGGTAATTTCTTCTTTGCTCCTCTAACCTGTTTATGTCACCCTTCTCTCTGAATTATGTCTTTATTTGGAGTTTGTCTTATTATAGGATGAGAGATATTAGTCTATAACTAGTTTCGGTTAGACTGCTTTATAGTTTTCTCAAGTTTTTGTTTGTGAATTCTGGGATATTTTCGTTTATCTAACACTATACTCATTTGCCCCTATATATTGTGTTTGACTGATCAACCTCTCCATTTCTTACTCAGTATTAAAACGTTCTGATGACTACTGTTTTGTGGTAGGTTAGTGTGAGATCTAGTACTGCTAGGCCCTTTTTCTTCCCACTTTTTTTTTCTCATTAATTCTCCTGATATTCTTGATCGTTAGGTCCTCTTGATGTATTTTTTTTCCTAGCTATATAAAGTGATCCTTTGGTAGTTTGGTTGGTACGGCACTGAAAAAGTAAATTTGAACTTGGGTAGCGTAGTCATTATTGTTTTGGCTCAGCTTAGCCCACGTCCAGTTAATATTTATCTAATTACTCAGATGTCTTTATCTGTCTAAAGATATCTTACACTGCAGTTGTTCTCATGTAGTTCTTGTTTTTGCTTTGACAGGTATGTAATACTGTTTGTAGTTATTTTACTGCTGAATTATTTTAGAACTATATACAGAAACCCTGATGTTTTACGGGGGTTTGTTCTATATCCTAAAATTGTGCTGAAGTTAATTGTTTCAATTATTTTTCAGCTGCCTATCTAAGTAAACAGTTATCTAAGCCCTATCTGCAGAAATGCTAGTCGCCTCCTCTTTGCCTGTGCTCGTCCTCTGAGCTTTCTTTCTTCTCTTCTGGCTATAGCTAGCATGCTGAGTATTATATTAAACAGCAGTAGTGATGATGAACCTACTTGCTTCATCCTGGGTCTTAAACTAGAACAAAGTCCTCTAGTTTATTCACATTACAGATACGCTGGCTCTTGATTTGACTTACACTATTAAATGAAAGATTCAATTCCTATGTTTTAAAGAGTTTTGTTGTTTTTTTTTTAAATACAAATGAGTGTGGTAGTATGTCAAAAGATTTTCTTGCATCTATTGATATAATTTTAAAAAATTAATGTGATCTATTATATTTATAGCTTTCCTTATACTGAATCAGCCCTACATTCCTGGTATAAATCCAGCTTTGTCAGAGTTTGTAGTCTTTGCGATATGTTGTAGTTTCCTTGCTGACATTTTATTTTAAAAAATCCTTTTTTGTGCATCAGTATTCATTAGTGATACTGGTCCAATTTTTTTTCTCTGTTCTGCCTCTCTTTGGTTTATGTATCATGATCGTGTTTATACATATAAGGAATTTCTTGTGATCTCTTCTTTTCCAACTTTTCCAGTTTTTGTGGTATTAGAATTAATTGTAAAATGTTTGAAAGAACTCATTTGTAAATCTAACTGATATTGGGGTATTTTTCTTTGGAAATCATTTATGGCTTCATCAATTTCTTTTTCTAATGTTGGATTGTATTCTATTTGGTAGCATTTTAATCTGTTAATCTGAGCATTTTATATTTTTGAAAATATTGTTTGACTTCATTTATCCTGCCATTTTTTGGTATATAACTGGGCAAAACAGTTCCCAATAATTTATTATTTCTTCCTCATTGGTAGTAGATTCATCTTTAAAACTTTTTTTTTGATACTGCTAATTTGGTTTTCTTCTTTGTCTTTTAAAAATCAAGTTAGCTACTGATTTACTTTATTTTTTTTAATAACAGCTTCTAGTTTTATTTATTAATTCAATGATTTCTTTTTTTTAATGTTGTTAGTCTCTTCTTTGATTTTCAGAGTTTCTATTAGTTGACTTACTCTTTCTTTTACTGATAAAGTGTTTAGAGATATGAATTTCTCTGTAAGATCTTAGTTATATTCCAAAACTTTTGACGTGTTGTCTCATTATTGTTCTTGTCTTCAATGAAATTGCTGATATTTTTCTACGATTTGTTCTTTGATTCATCTGTTTTTTCACTTTACATTTTAAATGTAAATTTAATATTTTTGTGTTACATGTTAAGTTCCAAACTGTCTCCCTCCCTCCTTTCTCCACCCTGAACTAAAAGGCCATCATTTGACACAGATTTACAAAGAGATGTAGAACCATTCTATGCATACTTCTATTTATCAAGTTCTTTTGCTGGACGTGGACAGCATCTTCCTTCATAGGTCCTTTATGGTTGATTTGAGTGTTTAATACTCATAATAATACTCCTAATAACTTAGTTGTTGACAATTCTTCTTCGAACAACATTGCTGTTACTATATATAATGTTTTCTTGGTTTTTTTCATTTTACTTTTCATTATTTCATGCAAGTATTTCCATGTTTTTCTAAAATCAACCTGCTTATAATTCTTACTGCAAAGTAGTATTCCATCGCAGTCATACATCAACACTAGTTTGGCCATTCCTCAATTGATGGACATCCTCTCAATTTCCAGTTCTCTGCCATCATAAAGAGAACTGCTATAAATATTTTAGAACATTTAGGTTCTTTTCCTTTTCCCCTTATCACCTTGGGAAACAGACCTCACAGTGATATTGCTAGGTCAGAGAGTATAATCACGTTTACATTTTTGTGTTTCTCTCAAGTCCTGAGTTTCTTTAACTGAGCTCTGATCTTTCTACTAGGTATGCTTGCAAGATTTCCATTTCATTACAAAGCCATTTTTCTCCTTGTAGTGGCTGAGTTATTCTTAGCTCTAAGCCCCTAGATTCTTTGCCTTCTGGAACATTCTATTCCAAGGTTCCTGTTCCTTTGAAGTGGTGCCTGGGAAATTTTGTGTTATTCTAACTATGGCTCCTTGGTACTTGAATTCTTCTTTGCTGTCTGCTTCTAGTGTTTTTTCTTTGACCCTGAAACTCTGGATTTTGGCTACAATATTCCGGGGAGTTTTTGTTTTGGAGTTTCTTTCAGGAGGTGATCAGCTGATTCTTTCTATTTCTATTTTGCCTTCTGGTTTTAAGATATCTGGAAAAGTTTTCTTTTACAATTTCTTGAAACGTATCTAAGCTCTTTTTTGGTCATTTACTTTCAGGTAGTTCAGTGGTTCTTACATATTTTTTTCTCTTCAATCTGTTTCTCACATAAGCTGTTTTTGCTATGAGATACGTTATATTTTCTTTAATTTTTTTTTTTTACTTTAACACTTCTTGTCTTATGGACATTAGTTTCTATTTGATCAATTCTAATTTTAATAATAATAGCTAATATCTATATGGTGCTCACTATGAGCACTTACGTACTGTGCTAAGCTCTTGACAATCATTATTTCATTTTATCCTCACAACAATTTTGGGAGGTAGGTACTAGTATCACATACATCTGACACATGAGGAGATGGAGGCTAACAGAGTTAAATGACTTGTCCTGAGTCACTAGTAAGCTAGTGAGTACCTGAGGCCGCACTTGAACCCAGGTCTTCCTGACTTCAGTCTTGGCACTCTATCCACTGCTTCTCCCAGCTTCTAGGGAGTTTTTTCTTGGTAAGGTTTTGTACCTCTTGTTCCATGACATTAATAAACTTTCCAAATTTTTTTTCCCACAGCTCCCATTTTTTTCCTCAATTTTTCTCCTCTAAGTCTCTCATTTGGTTTCTAAAATTATTCTGAGTTCTTTCTAACACTCTTGTTTCCCTTCTCCCAGGAATTCTGGTTAAACTTCTGTGCAAGCTACGTTTATATCTGAGGCTCTGTTTGTAGACATTTTGGAGCCAGTCTCTTCTGAGTTTGTGTCCTGAGTGTTTCTGCCATGATAATACCTCTTTATGGTGATTTTTTTTAGTTTGCTCATTTTTCCAGCCTCCTTCCTGACTTTGGACTTGATGTTAGGACTGGGCTCTGTGCATTTCTGGGAGAAATGTCTGAACTGAGATTTTGTTGTCTTGGATCCTTCTGATGCTTTCCTGGAGGGCTGAGTGTTGTTATACAATTCCAAGACCTCAAGGACCACTCAGCTTGGACACCTGAAACCTCTTAATGCTCCTAAAGCAATGTGATCTGGGGCCATGTCTGATTATTGCCCTCCTGGTCTGAGCTCTGCAAGTTTCTGGCTCTGGTCTGGGAATGCAAACACTGGCGTTGGCTTGCTCTTTATTGGAAGCTCCAGTAGACTGTGGCTGGACTCAGACACTGTCATTGGTTCTGTGTGACCAAAATGCAAGGTCCCCTTTTGTCTGGGATTCCCATCTTCATTATTTCACTGGAGGCTTCAAACTAGGCTGGTGGCTAGAACAGAGACCCTGCTCTGCTTCTTGGTCAGAGTCCTGGACTTGCTCCTCACTCAGGACACAGCCTAAGGTCCACCACTTTTCCTTACCCTGGGATGCCACCCCTAGGCATAAGTGCCCTCCTGAGTTCACCTTGGGTCTGGGGCAGGTCTGTCACTGGGCACCTGTTCCTGAACAAGGCTGGGTCCCTTTCTTGCTCCGGGACACAGCCTCAGTCCTTCTTCATTTCTGGCATGTAGCCATATGTCTGGACAGGTCCTGTCCCCAATATCCAGAGAACTCTTTGTCTCCCTATACTAATCTTAATTAGAAAAGAAAAAAAAAAGCCTTGCTGTGATTTTGTTTCTAAATTTCCTGATCAGGAATTGACTTGATGCATTTTCCAAATCTTTGAGGAAAGTCTGTGTTGGAGGAATTGTGTCATACTTGTTCTGTTATTCTGCCATCTTGGCTTTCCCCTCTCAAAATAATGTCTTTAAAAGTATAAAATTAAAAAAAAAAGGATGACAAAAGAAAGTAGTTACATTGGAATGTGGTTACCAAAACACTAAAAAATGAAGCTCCTGGACCCCAAGTTAAGAATCCCTGTTGCAGGCCAAGGTTCACACGGTCAGTTTCTCCTTCTTCCACAAAGTTTCTGGGTGACCCTGTAAGAGGTATCCTCAAAATGAACCTGGAGGAGAAAGCCCTGGCCTTGCTTATGAAAATGTGTTCAATAAAGTCCACTGAAAAAAGAGGTAGCATGATGAAAGGTAAATTTCAAGCCTGAAATTTGATTTTTACAGATTTTTTTTTTGCAGTTAATATCATGCTAAAAAACATTCATCAGCTATGAAGGAAACAATCGTCATGAAAAGAAAGAGACACCCATCTGGTTATTAATTCTACCTCTGCTTATTACCACTTTATCTGCAGATTTTTGATCACTTCTGCTTCTATACACACACACACACACACACATTACAAACTACAAATGAATGGTAAAGGAGTTTTTTGAGGGGGAGAGAAAGAATAACCATGAGCCTTATTATTTGCTCAAAGAATTTTTTGTTCTAAGGAATTATTATTGCTTAGAAAATTATTTAGCTCTCTTACTATTTTGAGGACAAAGCTCAATCTCAGACATAGAAGCCATTAGTAAACAATGGTAATGTAAATCATGGAACTTTCTATCATCTGTAATTCTTCAAATGGAAAACAAAAGGAGAAAGCAGAAAACCCAATAAAAAGGAAACCAGCAAGGGGAATATAAACTGATGTTTCGTTAATGAGATTAACTGGCACCCATTATTTTCCTTATATAATAATCCATAATAAACAAATATTAGGTGAACATAATATTTATCCTGAAAGACACAAAAGTTGCAAGAAATAAATTATACTATTATCAAATAATGAAAATTTCCCATCAATCAGACTTACATGATGGAACTGTATTTGCAACTTCTGACTTTGTTCTGTCACTTCTAAAAATTCTCTCATAGTTTCATCTTTTTCTCTTCTTGCCTGCTGCAGGGTAGCCATAAGTTGGGTTATGATGCCATCTCTTTGCTTAATTGCAGCTTCAAATTCTTGAAGCTATTAAAAAAAGTGAAAATGGGTGATCAAAAACAACTCAAAATACAATTACAGGTTGATTACTATTAAAATGATTTATGGCTAAACGTTGACATAATATGCTAGATTCTAAATCTTATTGAAGCAGACATTTCCTTCTTCTTTCTGAAGAGCAGGTTTCCTATCTCTCCTAGGGCAGAAGCACAGGCGCTATTTATGAGTCCAGTCTTACTCTAATTGGCACAGGAGCTGGAGACTTCTTCTATTTCCAACCTGGTTCAGTTTGGCCCTCCTCAGACAATATGGTAGCTTCCCAGACCCTGGGGTTCATAACATTCAGACACCTGATCGGCTTATCTCATTGCAGTTGGGAATACCCAGGATATCTGCAAGCCTCAATCTCCCTGGCAGCACAGATCAGAGATATGTTCTACCACATTTTTCACATCAGATATCTTTATAAGTGTCTGAATTAAACAGAAATTTGAATCATTTTAATTAAATTTAACAATTTATTAAATGCCTACTGCATATGCAAAGCATCGTGTTGGGTGTTGTTGGGGATATAAAGATGAACAAGATGTGAGAGCTTTGGATTTCAAGTAGTTTACACTCAAATGCGGAAGATAAAGACTTTGAAGAAAGAAAAAAACAACAACAAACCCAGATACAAATTAAAGTATGATTGATCCAGGAGAGGTATAACATGGTTCTAATGAAGGAGAAACGAATTACATCTGGGGGGATTAGAGAGGGCTTCAAGGGAGTGGTAGCAACTGAGATGGGCCTTGAAGGATAGGAAGAGTCTCAAAAGATAGAAATAAATACAGGTTAAAGGTAGATTAAGAGTCTCCTAACGGAGTGTTAAGAACGTTTACTTCTAGCTGCCACTAGGTGATACAATGTATAGAACACTGGGTCTGGAATTGAGAAGTCTTGAATTCAAATTTGACCTCAGATACCACTAGTTGTGTAACAAAAGTTATTTCATCTGTTTGCCTCAATTTTCTTAACTGTGAAATGGGGATAATGGCAGTATCCATCTCAGAGGGTTGTTTTGAGTCTCCAATGAGATAATAGTTGCAAAGTGGTTAGCACAGAGTAGCCATTATAGAAATCTTGACCTCTTCTCTTCCCTCGCTGACTTGGGTTGCATTTTTGGTTTGTAAAGAGCCTGAAACCCTAAGTGGGTGGTCATTCTGCATAGCTTCCTCTGATAAGTTTCTCCTAATACTCTCACCCAAAAAAACAGAAAAGTAAAGTCTAGCTATCTGCTAGTTCAAGGAAGGAAATCTGATCTCATAGTCGTCACTACTGACCTTCAGTGGAATGGACCTCAGGACTGCATGGCTCTAGAAGCTTTCACCTATCTGACTTCAAAAGAACATGGCAGGGGAAAAGGTGGAGCAAGGCAGGTCCAGAGACTTTGTCTAATAAGAAGCTATTTTCCCGGAAGGACAGCCAAGAGCCCACAGTGAGAAGTATGGTGAAGCATCTAAGTAAATCAGTCACCAGGGGCAGATAGAGAAGGCAAGCGATCAGGACAGCTGACTACACACTGCCCAGACACACACTGAGGAAGAAGTGGGAGGGGCAGCGGCACAGAGAGGGTGGGAAGACAAGAAGGTCCAATGAGGTCCCCATGGTCAATGGTGGGGAAGCCAGACTCGAAGGGCCTCAAGGGAGTCCCAGGTACAAACAACTTTTTCAGAAAGTCTGGCAGCGAAAAGGAGCAAAAGAAACAGGTGGACCAGCTAGTACAATCAGGGGAAGTTTTGATATACTTTGCTGTCTTCTTAAATGGAGGATGCTGAATTTAAGTGACCTTTTTTCTTGATGACTCAGGGTTCCCACTGTGAATAAGTTATTGTGAAAAGCCAAAGACATAACTGTAGAAAGAGATGGTTTGTGACAAAGGAACGAATAGGAACTGCCTAGAATGGGCCCTAAAATTTGCTCTCTTGTGGGAAAAAATAGCTCACATTCATATAACACTTTGGAGATATTTTACAAAGATGAACTTTAAAATAAGTGTTGTCACTTGCTCGCCATTTTACAGATAAGGTAACTGAGGCTCAAAGCAGTTAAGACACGTGCCCGGGATGACAAAATAGGTCCAGTGCTCATCCACAATGCCATAACACCTCCTGCTTTCTGGTCATTTGCTTGTTTGTCATCATAATGGTGAAATGTGAAGTTGTATAACCTAAGAACATAACTTTAATTTAAGCACTGAACCCAAACTGAAACAAGCCTTTTTCTCATTTTTTTTTCAATCTCTAGAAAATCTTTACAGTTTCTACTAGTCTTCTGACTTGTCAGCAGCATTTAGAACTATCTATGATCTATGTATCATTAAAGAATCTATTTGACAACCTGAACCCACTTGTACTTACTGCATTTTCATGGACACATGAAAGAGTTTCCATAATTTTAAGAAGTAGGTGTTATCTCCATATCTAAGGCATATTTTTTAGTTAGAGCCTAGTGCTACATCTTGAAATGGTCACAGATATTATTCCCTCATGCTATAGTAACAAATTTAGTCTATATACTAAACATGGTGGGTTCAAGATGTCAAAGACATGCCTACAATTTATTTGAGATTTGGAAATAGTGGATTCTGTCTTTTAGAGAGATCTTTGTGGATAAGGTGGATAAGTAGGGAAAATAAATGATAATTTTACAATTGTTCTTCATGGCCCCCTGTGGGATATTCTTAGAAGAGATACTAGAGTGGCTTGCCATTTCTTCACCTCATTTTACAGATGAGGAAACTAAAGCCAACAGGGTTCAGTGACTTGCCCAGGGTCACACAGTTACTAAGTGTCTAACATTTGGACTCAGGAAGATGATTCTTCCTGACTCCAGACTCAGGACTCAATCCACTGCGCCACCTAGCGACCTGATAATACAATGAAGTGAATTCAAAACTGGCTGAACATTCAGGGGTGGTGATTAAAATAATGATATCAATTTGTAGGGAAATATCTACCCGCTCTGTCCACTAGATACTCTATCCTTGACCCTGTTCTGTTAAAAAAAATTTACTGACAGTTCAGATGAAGAATTTTATCAAATATATAGTGAAACAAAACTGGGACAGATAATCTCCTGCATGACAGAACTGGGAACACAAAAGATCTCAACAGACTGGAACCATAAGATAAAATAAAACACACAGACATAAGGTGCTGAATTTAGGTTAAAAAACAAAAGTACAAGTGCATGCTGAGGGAGATGAATCTACACACAGTTCCTGGAGAAATGGTCTCTGTGTTTTAGTGAACTTTAGAGATCAATGAACCAGCAACATTGCATAGTCGATCAAAACAAAAGGGAATATAATTTTAGGATACATTAACAAAAGTGTGTACGTCATTCTAGTACCCAATTAGCTAAATGAAAGCAACTCATGATCAGATTAATTTTAGGATGACGAACTTGGGAGCCACGGAAACTCCTGAAGACATCTAAATAAATTATGGAAGGGTTGCAATTCCTTTGTTGACCAGAAGGAACGCCTATACTTGAGAAATCAAAGTTTCCTAAAATAACAGTAACATAGTAAATATCTTCACTCCATTAGACTAGCTTCTTCCCATTCCCTCATCCCTACAGTCAAACAGCTGTCAAAAATCGCTAGTTCTAACCCTCAACCCTCTCTCAGATCTGTCGTGTTCTTCATTAAATCAATCAGCATGTAGTTCAATACATGCTATTACATAATATATATGTGTATATATATATATATATATATATCATATATCATAGCAAATGCTATAGTTATATGAGATACAAATATTCCCATGGCCATCACCCTAGTTCAGGTCCTCATCCCCTCTCCCTATGTTACCGGATTGCCTCCTAATTGGTGTCCTTGCCTCTGGCCTTGCCCAAGCTGCATCGCTGCTAAACTGATGTTCCTAAAGTACAGTGTGTCTGACCATTATATGCTTCTGGTCAGGAATGCTCAGTGGTTCTAGTCTAACTCTAGGTAAAAATTATGCATGGGCTCAAACAATTATTGCAAAGGATGACAAGGTGTGAATGGACCGTTACTGATAACAACGGTAGGAATACTCATATCCATGTGATCATGAGAATATAGACTGATATATAATGTCTTCATTGTCTTCCTTGACAAGGACATCACCAATACCTCTAAACGCCAATAACACACAGAGTACTTGTTACATTTTATTTTTGAGTTATAATATCTGCATTGTTACTATCATTATTTTTCATCTTGACAATAAAATCACTCAATTATTCTGAACAACTTCAATAGGCAAGAATATTAAAATCTGTAATTCTGAATTTGTGTTTTCCCTAAATAAACTTTTGCTTTGCATTTTTTCTAAGGAAAGTAACTATTATTTTACACAAAATTTCTTACCTATGTATGCCACAGACATACCAAATGGAGCTTTCAAAGGAAAGCACTGTTTTACTCATAATATTTATTAAAGGAATAAATCTTTTATTCTGGACATATACTTGGTTAGCCATAAAAGATGGATGACAGTAATGTTAGTCATAAAGCTGAATGATTTTTAAAGTGATTTTCCTGGTAAGTTAATTGAAACACTGGGTGCTAGGATTTCTGGTCCAGAGAGAAAAACAAAATCATAGAGGAAATGAGAATCCCCTACCAAGAGACTTTATAGTAAAAGAGGAATTATTCCTGAATATTTATGGAGAAAATACAGAATTTCTTCCTAAATATGGAGGAAATAGACACATGATTTAATTGAGGTACCCTTCAAAAGAATTTCATAATCAATTTCATAGCAAAATTCTTTCACATAAATTTAGAATCTTTCAAATATTCAATGATATAAAACATGTTACAAATCATCCAAAAGCAAAAGCCTGTATTCCTCTTTCCCAAAAATGGGTAATATTTTTGCTAGTGCAATAATATTATGCAAGCAGGGTGCAAACATGTGGTCACCAAATTCTTTGTTTTGACATATTCCCATACTTCTGGGAAAATAAAAATACAAAACTAGTAAAACCATTCCGTATACTCATGAAGTGTTTTCAGTGAAAACTGTTCAGCATTGGACTTCATTGCCACAGGAGCTTTTCTGGAATGTTCTACCTTCTTGATGGTCTTAACAGAGAGGGTAGATGTTATTTTTTTTAAATAGCAGATGGATGTATTCCTATTAGATCAGTCAAATCAATTTCTTCTACCCTTGTTCTAAGTTGGTACTTTAGATTTTCTGACTCACTAGTTTAACTGAAAAGTATTTTGATTTCCTAGTTTGACAGAATATGAAGACATGTTAACTATCCACTAGGAAAAAGAAAATTCCACCTTCCCTCATGTTCATTTTGAAGACATCAAGTAAACAGAATATTACTGACATACCCTTATTCTTGTCTCTATGAATACCTACTAAGGAACATGTAGGAGTGCTTTCTTCTGTCAGCAATTGTAATCACCAGAAATGTCACTCTAACTACAGTGATTTTTTTCTCTTTTTCATTGTATCCTAAGGAGAACAGGCCTGTCATCAGTGGTCACCCAATACACTTGAGAGCCCCCATAAGAACTCACGCCAACTATGCAACCTGCAACCGCAGTGCTTTAAAGTCACAATTGTCTATGTGGACTGCCATAAAACAGTGTCCAACACTGTTATTACAGGATGACACATGAAATACAGTGAAAGACATGAAGACAGAAAAGCCGGTATCCAGGCTCACTTCTATCTTTTACTAGCTGTGTGACCTTGGGGTTGAGCTCTGAGCCTCAGCTTATTCATTGGTTAAATGTGGATAGCATCATCTGCTCGATCTACCTCCTAGAGTTATTACAAGAATAACATACGTAAACAGTTCTTTTAAAAGAACTTTAAGAACTTGAAAAATTCTTAAAAAGAACTAGGTAAATCATGAAGTACCATACAAATTTATGGCTGTTATTATTATAACTGGGGCCTCTAGGTAGTCCAATGGATGGAGCCCCAGGCTTAGGGTCAGGAAGATGCCTCTTCCTCAGGTCAAATCCAACCTCAAACACTTACTAGCTGTGTGACCCTGAGCAAGTTTGCCTCAGTTTCCTCATCTGTAAAATGAGATGAAGAAGGAAATGGCAAAACCACTCTAGTATCTTTGCTAAGAAAACACCAAATGGGGTCATGAAGAGTCAGACACAACTGAGAAAGACTAAATAACAAAAAATTATAACTAATCTTTAATTCAGTTACCAAAAAATTGACCTCCTGAAATTAACCTATTGAATAGCAATCGAAAACACAGCAATAAAGAATTCAACTAAATACTGCTTAAACTACTAAAGGTTCTTGAGAAATTACTGCAAATAAATGAAAAAGGGGAATTTTTGTAAAACTTAAATGCAGAAATATGAAATACAAAGCAATTAAGAAAAATAAAGACCAATAAATTTTAAATGGAATGAGAAACAGACAGATATTATAATAATACAAATGTCAATGGTACCAAAATCTCAACATGTTCAAAAGACAGGGCTCTTTTAAATCAAGAAGCAAATGATACATTTTCATATTCTCCAAGTTCCACTGTATATCTGCAGCCTATGGTCTGCAGCGAATCTGGTCAGGCATAGCAAGAATTCATTCTCTGCGCAGGCTGATACCAGGAAAGTTTGATGAATAAGGTTTTCCTATTATATACTTTAAAAACCTCCAACAAATGACTCTAAGATTTATTTTCCGAATATTATCCACACAATGTACAAGGACTGAAAATTGTGACCATGGAATATGAATGAAATGTGTCAGGAGTCCAATTTATATTAGGACAACTATAACTTTAACATTCCTGTTTAAAACCATCTCTAAATAATGGTCATGCACTCCTAATTGATATCAGGGTTTCTGTTTGATAAGAGATAAACAGAAAGCAACATAAGGTAAGCACACCTGTTGGAATCCTTCCGTGCCATATGCTGCCCTCATTTCCTCAAGTTCTCTGTTTAGCTCTTCAATCTCTTGCTGTTTCCCAGCCAATTCATTCTCCATCATCTCTAGTCGTTTCGAAGGAAACTGTGCTCCTTGCTCCGAGTAAGACTCACCAACTCCAAATTCTTCTTCCTAAATCAATTCAAGTTCCTTAAAAATCAGTACTTAAAGCATTCCTCAAGAGGAACTTATTCAAATTCTGATTTCCTTATCATCTAAGAGCTTATTGACCTGCTGTGTGGTTAATGTAATTTGAACTTTGCAAGTTCTGACATAAAGAATAGTTGAAAATTCTGTTAATGTTAAGCTTTTTAACAAAAAACAAATGTCTTGTATGAGGTTAAAGGCATGTATACATCACAAAGATAGCACCACATAAAGAAGAAAAGACTGATTAGTAAGCTAGTAGACAAGTGCTCTTAGTATTAAACATTGTTATTATTATTAAATAACTGGTAATACTGTACCATTAATAAATTGGTAGGAATATCTGCTTGCACCAAACTGCAACCATTTACCTGTATAAGAACAATTTCTTAATATGTCATCAACTTAAAGAAAACAATCTATAGCTAATAGAAATATATTTTTTCTATAGAAAACTTGTGACAAAAAATGCTTCATTAGTAATTTATTCAATTCAGACTAAATTTTTACAGATGCATGATAAGGATATGATAATGAACTGCAATTCAAAATAAGTACACTTTCCATTTCAGAAGGATAAAATATTTCAATTGTGACAAAAATAGTTAAGTTGTCTTAACAAAATTGTGTGAAACTAGTTCAGTTCTTATGAAACACCTCATCAAAATTTTTCTTTTCAATTGCTATATTTAAGGTACATTCATGCCACATCCCATTTCCAATCCAATGGCTTACTAGTGTTAGGTTAATAGTACAACATTAATACAAATATTCAGGAGGCTGGTAGTAAGATGAAAATGATGTTAAGATGGAAGCTTACATAAAATTACTAAAGACAAGGCTTGGAACATCCTGCCAATCCTGCCTCTCTCCCCACCCCCACTTGCCCTACCAATCTTCACCCCTGCCCAATCTATTAAGAACATCCATCTCCACATGACTGTTTTTTTCCTTATTTCTGCCCTTTTGCAGGTCAACACAGGCTAATCTCCAGTGTTCTTCAACAGGAGCCACTACAGCTCTTCCCAAGAGTAGAAACATGAGCCAATAGAAGGATGGAGTGGCACTATTCAACAGAACTAGGAAAGTTAGGAAGGAAGAGTTTGGGGGAAAACATGAGGACACATGGAAAGAAAAGGATGAGAACAGGGCAGAAAAATCTGGGGTGGGGACTGATGGACAGAACAGCTATTTCTAGCTTTTAAAAGAGTGCCACGTGATCAATGTGTGGATCTGCTTTGTGTGACTACACTTTTCTTATTATAAGGGAGGAAGGCAGCTTTTTTGCTGGGGCATTTTGGAGAGGTGGTGATAGTGATCTCTAAAAGAAGAAAAAGAAAAGAAAAAAAGGTGGATGAATAATTTAAAAAATAAACAGAAGAGAACCGAAGGGCAATGCAGAAACGGAGGGCAGTGTTGGACTTTCATCTTAAATCTGAAGCACAGGAAAAACACCCAAGCAGTCCATAGTAGACAGTCATAGATTTACATGAAGTCCCCTTCGTAGAGAAATCCTTGTGTTTGTGGGTGCTTGTCATGACCACAATGATAAAAAGGATTTTGTCTGAAAAGATCACATTAGGTGTTTCTGCTGCTCTAACTTGGGCAGTGAGCAACAATGACCTGATCTGGCATAGGTGGACTTAATGCGGTTTGGCTGAATCTCAAAGAAGTTCCAAATGAGGTTCATTTATGCAGGCAAAAAATGATTAACTTCAAAATACCAAAAGAAATAAGATTTGTGATCCAAGGATGTAATTTCACACTATGATACTTGTCTGCTTAAGAATTTCAAGGGGGTCCCTACTATCTAATTATAGATAGGTCTTCATTGCTAAGAGGAATTCTTATATCTCTTATTTTATTAACTCCATATTATCCTTCCCAAACCTTGTCCCTTTCTCTAGCTCAACCTTTCTTTCTTATCACTCTCAGATGGAGCTGATCCCTACTTCTTTTTGTTGAGATCAAGGTCATAAAAATTCCTTAAACTTCTGTTTTCATTCACTTAAAGCAACACCAAATGATTTAAAATACTCTTATCATTTTCTGTAGCATGTTTTCTGTACACAATAAGAATGCAGAAAATTTCTCAAAGGAGCCAAGATAAAGATTGCCTCACAAGTTGTTAGTAAGACGACCAAGATATTTTTTCATACCAAATCTATAAAGTCCCCATTACTACATTTTTGGTTTTTGCATTTAAAAATTCAAATTTGTCTTGAGGGGTTTTGTTTAACTCTTCTCTCTGTTAGGATGATGATAAATTTTTAGCAGCACTTCACTGGTCGTACAGTATGCAAATCAAGGACAAATTTGCAAATAAATATCCAGATTTTCCAGTACTAATTTCCCTTTCTATAAGTATTTTTTAAGCAAAAAAAAAAAATTAGCACTTTTTAATCATGTTCTCATCGTTTCATATCTCAGCTCAAATACTAAATAAATGCTTCTAAACAAACAAAATTCTTAAAAACTTAAATTTTCATTCCCCTTACACCCTACAATTAATTTAAAGTGGTTGATTTTTCTTCCCAAAGTAACACCATGAGGCTTTTTTAATTAAACACCGAAGGAAATGAATATTCTTAAGTGTTTAGGTCAATGGATCTAAATTGAAGAGCTGAACCATTCAGATAAAAAATACTATTTTCTATGTCTCTGGGCCAAAGAAAATAATAAAATCAAAGAAATGTAAATGAAATCACAAAATGATGTATGTTTACATGTCACTGATGTAGAAACAAGATATTTCTTACAATTATGCAATTTCTAGATCAGCTTTACTATCTAAAAAGAGTAACCATATCTCAACACTTTTTCAAAATAAAAAATTAACATAATTAACAAGAATTCAAGCAGACATTAAATATTAAGAGAGAATTACAGAGCATATTCTACTTCACGTACATGTAGCAATCTTTCAGTTGTCACTTATGCTAGGAATACAATAATAGGAGATATATATGTGTATATGTAGACGTGTGTATACATACATGTTGGTACGTACATACATACACACACAACCACATAAATGGAAAATACAGAAACAATAATGGAAGGTCTAAGTGAATAAGACTGAAACGAGTCAAATAGATTTACTACTTTAACAATTTCAAGAGAGACCATAAGATAAAATAATTTAAAATGTTTTTTTAAATTTATCATCTTATGATATACTTTAAAAATAAAGTGGGGGAAGGGTTTGAGCCACTAGAAATATTTAAAACTCTTAGTTCAACTTTTTGATATCTGAAACACCAAGATCATTTAATCTTACCTCTGAACTATAATCATCCGTAGTAGTTGAAATTTCACTTTCCATCTAAAATTAAAACAAACAAAAATGTTATAATGTGTTTACTATTTTTATACTTTACTATAATTAACACGTAGAAAGTTTAAAAATCTCTAAAAACAAGTCAAGTGTTTTAAATTCTCATAACCTGATCTGAAAATTACGAATGTCTTTCAACATGGTGAGATGTTCGAGACTTATCATGAGGTATTTTCACGAAGGGCAGCTAGGCTAGAGGCCTTGACCTGGAGTCTGGAAGAGTCATCTTCCTGAATTCAAACCTGGCCTCAGACACATACTAGCTGCATGATCCTGGACAAGTCACTCAATCTGTTTGCCTCCATTTCCTCAGCTGTAAAACGAGCTGGAGAAGGAAATGGCAAACCCCTCCAGCACTTCTGCCAGGAAAACCCAAAACGGGAACGTGAAGAGCTGGATGTGACTGAAATGACTTAACAACAAAAAGGTTTTTATTAAATATATAATACCATAGATTACTTCCATTTACAATGCCTAGGACAGTGTTCTATACCATCCAATTGAACAAAGGATTAGTGTACATTGTATAGATTAAAAAATAAATCACATTCTATTGATCTTTACCTAAAGGAAACTTAGAAAGCTGCTTTCACAGAAATCTCACTACTTTGACAGGAAGAACTACAGAAATTTAGAGTTGAAGGGAATTTTGAAATGAGCTAATTTTTTTAAAAAAGATGGTTTATTCATTCAACAAACATTTATAAAATGCCCTTCATCTTAGTCTATTAAAATATTTATCCTGCCTGTGCTATCAGAAAAACCTGGACTTCCACGAGCTGATGCAAAATGAAACGTACAGTGTACAAAGTAACAGTAATATTCTAAGATGATCAGCTGTGAAGGATTTTGCTATTCTCAGTAATATGATGATCCAAGACACCTAGAAAGGTCTTATGATGAAAAATGGTATCCATCCCCAAAGAAGGAACTGACGGTTGCTAAAACTTGCAGCCCTTGTCTGCACTTGGTGGTGCCTCATTGTTCATCTTTCCATTCCCAGTGCTGAGAGTGCCCGAGCTAAGGCACCCTACCACCCAAATCCCCAGGTCCACTTCTGCCCGGGGCTCCTCCCGGCACCTCCATTCCTTCCCGTCACTGCATGGCTCCCTGCTCCCCCCTCCTGTAGATCTCCCTCGCCCTGCTCTGCAGCCACTTTCTCAGTCCCCATCTCCCTTGTTCCCTCCTTGGGGCGATCCCAGACGCTGCTCTTCTCCACGCAGATGCCCAGAAACTTCACGTTTTCCTACCACTTTGTTATTATCGGGCATCAGTTGCTCCCAGAACAGTATTTCATCTATTTCCCCCTGAAACAAAATAACTTGCAGAGCCATAGAAGCCTCCAGGAAAACAACCAGGGTGAGTGAAAGAAGAGAGAGGAGTGGTGGAGACTCATTCCTCCTACAAGTGTGCTCACCGCCTTTCTAGCCTTCCAGGTTTGTAACTTTGGCACTATACTTGACTCCTTAATCTCTCCTACCCCACATTTCCTATCAGTGGCCAAATATTTCTGTTTCTAGTTACACATCTTAGTATACAACCCTTTCGCAAGACTCACACAGCCTCCACCTTAATTCAGGCCCTCACTACTTTTCACCTAGATTCATTGGTTTTTGCCTGTCAGATAATATGGAAGAGCTCTGTTTAGCTTTTAAAGCTCCTTTCTTTTTAACTGGCCCCGCCTGTCTCTCTGGTCTCCCAGAACCTTCTTTACGCTGCTGATTCTTGTCTTGCAGCCTGGGCCCTGGCCCTCCCACAGGCCTACGATGCATTGTCCCTCCTCACTGTGGCCTAAGAGAATCCCTTCATTTCTTTAACACACATATAAAGCAGCATCTTCTGCAGGAAGCCTTTTTTGATCTCTCCAACCGCTGTCTTCTCAAATTACTTTGTATTTAACTAACTTGCATTCATTTTCCTTACGTTTATTCTAAATGTTTGTACATATTCTTGTTGTCTCCCCGTCAGAATATAAGCTCCTTAAGAGTAGAGATTGCTTCGTTCTTTCTATTTCTGTTCCAAGCACCAAGCACGCTGTAGGCATTTAATAAATACTTGATGAATCATTGACTGACTGACTGATACGGAGACAGGCAAGTATACAGGATGTAACTTACAACAATTTAAAACCTGTCAAGCCTAACTTGAACGACTACCACTACCACTTCAGTATAGGGAAGCTTGGTGGTGCAGTGGATAGAGCATGGGGCCTGGAGTCAGAAACACTGCTCATCCTGGCTTCAAATCCAATCTCAGGCACTTCCTAGCTAAGTGACCCTGGGAAAGTCACTTAACCCTGTGTTTGCCTCAGTTTCTCATCTGTAAATTGAGCTAGACAAGGAAATGGTGAACCACTCTAGGATCTTTACCAAGAAAACCCCAAGTGAGGTCACGAAGAGTGGGCTATGACTGAAAACAACTGAACAAATACACATGTACATACATATAGACACATACATGCATGTCTATCACATAGGCACATCAAGTTTATGTTCATACGTATACACATAGACAAAATACACATTTTATGGAGGCAGCTAGGTAGTTCAGTGGATAGAGCACTGGGGCTGGAGTCAGGAAACCCTAAGTTAAAATCTGGCCTCAGATACTCACTGGCTGAGTGACCCTGGGCAAGTCACTTAACCTCTATGTGTCTTAATCTACTGGAGAAGGAAATGGCTAACCACTCCGGTACCTTTGCCACAAAAGCCTTATATGGGGGTCACAAAAAGTTGGACATGACTAAATGATTGAACAACTAACCACTTCTGGGATTCATCTAAATATAAGTGATACTTTCAGAAGGAATCTATAAAGAATTACTAAAGTTTGAAAGTCCTGCACAAATGAAAGACTCTGCAGTATGGGTGGTAATTTCATAAATGCTATTCATCAAAGGCAAGAGCTTTAGTTGGCATCCAATAAATGAATTTGAATTTATGGGCCACAGCTTACATCATAAAAATGGCACCTGGACAGTGAAGCAGTATGCATAATAATGGCTAAAAAGAATAGATTTGCCAGTAACTGGACAAATGTAATCCAAAGGGCATACTAATAAAACTGATGTTATATAATGCCTTACAATTATTTTCTAGTTTTTCAGAATAAAACTGGAAAATAATTGTAAGGCATTATATAACATCAGTTTTATTCTCAAAACACTCTATTATCATCTCCTTTTTACATACATAGACAAACTGAGGTAAATAAGATTAAGTGGCTTGTTTGGGGCAGAATTTGAACTTAGGTCTTCCAGACTTCATCCACATCCAACACTATCCACAGTGTCACGGCTGCTTTTAAGGTGAGTGTTTAAAACGAGAAGGGAAAGGGAAAGTCAAGCTTGACACAGAATGGAACAACAGTAGTGGCACCTACACAATCACAACAGCCAAGGTGTAAGAAAGAAGCCAGAAATAAAATTGATAGCTCCAAAAGCTGCAACAAGTACACAATGGCATACAAAGTGTGGGTGACAAGCAAAACTGACTAGTGACCCCAATGTCAGAAGGTAAATTTGACTTCATAATTGCCAGTGAGGGGAGATAAGACTTAGATCTAGAATACTTTCTGGAAGCACGCATCTTATTCAAAAGGAAAAGAATGGGGAGAGTGCTGATTTTAAGAGAATATACTTATATTTTCTTCACCTGCGCTAGGTGGAGCAGTAGATAAGACTGCTGAATCCCTTGGCAAGTCACTTAACCTCTGGTCTGCTTCATTTTCCTCATCTCCCAGGGCTGCTGTGGGATAATATTTATGAAGCACTTGGCAAACCTTACAGTGCTGTATACATGCTAGCTATTATTCTTATACTTATTATTGGAGGAAATCTATAAGCCAGAAGGGGGAAACATGGATGAGGATCAGCAGGGGCAGGGGTTGACGTAAACCTCAAAAACTTGGTTTCAAATTAGGAACATAATCAGAAGTCTTCAGCGTAAAACTGAACTTGACTGATGAGTCTTCTGGGCATCCACACTGATTCTCCTTCCTTCCACAATCATAGATATCCTTATTTGTTTCTATACTTTAGAGCTAATCCCTCACTAAGGCACCAGTGAGACAAAAAGTTAGAAAGGTAGAACTGAAAACACTTTGCCCTAATTAGATGTGTGAATATTAGTTCCTGGAAGGAACTGATTATTTTTCCTTTTTCTTTATGTCCCCAGCATTTGGCACAATAGTTCATGCTTAATAAATACCTGTTGATTAAGGGAAATTAAAGTCTCAAATACATGTGACTAGAAAGGGAGTGGTGTCCTATAGAGAAAAAGGGGGTAGGTGGAGGTGGGCAAGGAAAGACAAGTTCTGTTTTGGACGCAGAAAAGTTGAGAAGCCTACAAAACATCACAGAAGGGGAGAGGAAACACAAACCATGATCTACTGAAAGCGCTCTGCCACACACTATCTATATCTCTCAACCTACCGAGCCCTCAGATAGGACTAAATCATTTCTGGCCCTTCAAGAGTCATCTGCTAATTCTACATCTCTTTCAAAGTATTCTAGAGTCTGGATTAAATGAGATGTATGTGTAGTACTTAGCAAAGCTAAAAGTGTCACCCAAGTATTAGTTATTATTCAAAATAATTTCATAGCAAAGTATGGTGGAAAAGTAAGTCCCACTTCTACCACTGATTAGCTGGGCAAGCACCTTCAGCTCTATAAGCCTCAGTTTCCTCATCTGAAAGAGGGAGATAACAACATTTTGTACAATACAACCTACTTTATGAGACTGTGGGAAGAAATGCACTTTGGAAATTTAGTCTAAAACTGGTTAGTGTAAGTAAGCTTTTGCGTGTGTGTTCGTCCTTCGTTGCCGAAGAAGACCATGTCATCAGAGAAATAATGACATGACTTGCACTTGACTTTGTTTTGAATGAGGGAGGGTTGGGCAGGTCATCAGCCTCACTTCTCCTCCAGAGCCATCTGAATCCAGCGACCAGATATTCATCAGGATGACTGGAGATGACCCAGGATGAGGCAACTGGGGTTACGTGACTTGCCCAAGGTCACACAGCTAGTGAGTGTCAAGTGCCTGAGGTGAGATTTGAACTCAGGTCCTGTTGAATCCTGCACTGGTGCTCTATCCATTGCACCACCTAGCTGCCCCTAAGTAAGCTTTTATTGTGTTGGTGAATCTCCAAGAGACACTAGAAATAGGTTGAAGGTCTTTAGTTTGAACTTGTAATATGAAAATATTATCATGGGATCATTAGAATTTAGAGATGTTAAAAAATGTAAAAAAAAAAGATGTAAAAAAAAAAAACAAAAACCTGTCAGTGTGCTGCCAGAAAGCAGAAATAAGGAGTATTTGTCAGTTCTGTATCTGCAACTATAATAACAACTCCTCTGATTTGCTTGGAGTTTTTAAAAGTTTAGAACATAACATTAACTTTTCTCTCAAAACAACTGTGGGAAAATCGCAGGACCATAAACGCAGAGATAGGTGAGCCCTTAGAGACCCTCTAGTCCAATGCCCTCAGGATTATCCCTCTTTTAAAAAAGCAGAGGCTACCTATCCACCAAGGGTCACAGCTGAGACTAGAACTCAGATCTCCTAATTCTAAGCCTGGTGCTTTTTCATTTATACTTTGAACACTTAGACATGCATTTAAGAGTCCCCCACATTCAAATGAACACATAACCCTGGGGTTTTCAAGCCTCTCCTAACAAACAGTAAAAAGACATGACTCCCAGCTCTGCTTCTGATTTTCTCTGGAACTTCCCTGGGCACCTGGGCTCTACTTCTCCTGAAACACCATGTGGTCATGCCAGCTTCCTTATCCCCCTGGATCTCCATATTGGAGAGGGCCTGGGCCAGCCCGCCTCCATTCCCTTTCTGGCTCTGCTCCTGACTCTCTCACCATTATTCCCACCCTCCCTCCTTACTTTTCACTTCCCTTTTGTATGGTGCTATGCAGCTCCTCAATGAGGGCAGGGATGGTCTTTCTTTTAACTCAGATCTGTATCTCCAGTACCTGCTTCCTGGAAGGCCTGACTTGTGGCTGTTCTCTGGGTAAATGACTAAACCTCTCAAAGTCTCAGCTTCTTACTCTGCCCTGGGGAGGTTTCTAAAAGAAGCACAAACTAGAGACCTGCTAAATACCCTAAAGGGGTTGGACGATCTTTTTTTTTCCCAAGCAGCAACATCCCGTCCCTTGGCTTGGCAGATAATACTAGAAACCTAAAAGAGCAGCAGCTGATGCATTTTTTACAACAAAACTGCAGGACAGTAAAATGCTGGTTCTATAGGGTGCCTAGGTAAAAAGGCCCTGGCTCTGGGCTCCTGGAGGAAACAGGAGAGCTTCAAACTGTTCAGGAGAAAATTCCCAGTACCTTCATAAAAATCCCATATCCTCGAAAAGACCTTGGATTTTTTTGGGGGAAGGGGTGTTCAGTTGCAAGACCTTGCTTGACTAAACTGTTACCTTTTCCTATCAATATGTATGAGGTGGGATTATAAAAGAACAATTTCATTTTTGAATTAGCATAAATTTAAATTTCCAAATGAGGCTTCAAGGAGTCATCTTGGGAGGATACAATTATTCCAACTACAATGCTACTGTTCAAAAATATTTTTTCTAACTCTTTTTTTGGAACTGACATCGAGGCTTAGCACACTGTCATTGGTGGCTGGTATTCGGTCCTTTGACAAAGGAGAATCTATTGGAAAAATCACTGGTATTGGAATAAAAGTACTGAGGGTTCAAATCACTGGTTCAAGCCTCTGGCTCTGTGTCTCAGAACCTCAGTCTCCTCGTATGTAAAAATGAAGACCATAATACTTGTACTACCAACCACAAGATTGTGAAAATGGCACTTTGAATTGAGTTTTACTTCGATGGCAAGCACACATGGGAATGTCATATGCAGGATGGGCTAGTCAGTATAAAGAGGTTTTTGTGGAGAAGGCTGGCATATATATATATATATATAGTAATGGACTTTTAAACTCCTTAAGGATTAAAAGAAGCATCCTGTTTTTAAAAAAAAAATTATTTTCATTTGTCAACATTCACTTCCACAAAATTATGAATTTCAAATTTTCTCTCCATCTCTACCCTCCCCCAACCCCAGGACAGCATGTAATCTGATTACCCTCTCCTCCAATCTACCCGCCCTTCTCTCAGCACTTCCTCCTTTATCCCCTTCCCTTCTATTTTCCTGGAGGGCAAGATAAATTTCTATACCCCATTGCCCATATATCTTATTTCCTAATTGCATGCAAAAACAATTTTTAACACTCTTTTTAAAGATTTGAGTTCTACATTCTCTCCCATCTCTCATCCCTATCCACCTTCATTGAGAAGGTAAGCAATTCGATAAAGGTTATATATGTGTAGTCATACAAAACATTTCCCTGACAGTCACATAGTAAAAGACTAACTATATTTCCCTCTATCCTGTCCTGCCCTCCATTTATTCTATTCTCTCCCTTCACCTGTCCCTCTACCAAAGTGTTTGCTTCTGATTTTCACTTTCCCTAGTCTGCAAACCCTTCTATTATACCCCTCCCTTCTCTCCTTCCCCCCTACTTTACTATATGGTAAGATAAACTTCCATACCCATCTGAGCATGTACATTATTCCTTCCTGAAGCCAAATCCAGTGAAAGTAAGGCTCACTTATTCCCTCTCACTTTCCCCCTCATTCCCTCCATTGTAAAAGTTCTTTCTTGTCTCTTTTATGTGAGATGATTTACTATACTGTAGCTCTCCCTTTCTCTTTTTCCCAGTACATTCCTCGCAACTCTGAATTTTCTTTTTTAGATATCACCCCTTCATATTCAGCTCACCCTGTGCCCTCTCTCTTTTTTTTTCTTGTTACAGTATTCTCCATTCCAGACTAAAATTCCCCCGATTATCCTCTGAATCAGGAGGAAAATATAACTCCTTTAATACCATACATCCTGGAAGAAGTCAGCGTTAGTGTTCTGTTTTACCTCCAAAGATAACACCCTAGATACCTGATTCTCAAATTTTGCTGACACCATGGCAACCCGGTGAAATTTTAAAATTCTGAGGGAAACATGGACACAAACACCACAGGAAATGAGGATGGTGGTGTTAAATCTAATTCCAATGTTTAAGAAATTGTGCCTAAAAAGTATACACATCCCACTTTGAAGTAACTATGGTAATTTAAGAACAAAATAAAAAAACTTTTTTTTTCACTTTATGTGCATTATTTTTTCAAATAGTTATTACTAAGTTGTTAGGATAGGAATACTTATGAAGTTGTTTGGAACTAAGTACTTAATACGCAATACAAATACTTAATAAGTACTGGGTATTTCTTCTGGCCTAGAGAGCACTCTGAGACAACACAAAGTTTGAGAGCCTTTGCTCCAGATACTGAGAAGTGGAACAAGGAAAATTCTTCTCACACACAAGTTTTTGTAGCTACACCTACAAACATACTCATAATATGACAATGGGTGAAAGGAGGTATGCTATTTCATTTAATGAAAATGCTAATTAGTTAGCTATTAAATTTTGTTTTTTTAAACCTTATTAAGGCTATTAAGCAATCCAAATTATTGCAAAATTAGTTCAATTGCTACTTAAATGTAAAAAGATGTTACAATTTTATCAAGTTAATAAAACGTCAACTTAAGAAATTTAATTTCTCCAATGGATCTAATATAGATAAATGAGTTATAAATTTGTATCTCTCAGACTAATTTGAAAAAGACGTCAGGTCTAAACACTATTTGTCCACAGTTGAGGTAAGTGTAGTAGGTACATGACCCTGACAACAAGCCTCATGCTACACCCAGATGGGAAAATATGATGCCAACTCTGTATAAAACTACTTAGGTGTCTTCCTCTCCATTCTAAGTAACCACTAGCCTATAATGTCCTTGAATGAGCAGATAAAAAGGGAACCAACCAGAATTGGGCCATTTATTTTTATGATGACTGTTTCAGTGAGGATCAGAGGCATTTCCCAAAAGTAGTCAGATGAAAAGTACATTAACACAGAAAAAGACCAAAAACAGTTCAGAAAGAGTCACAGAATGATTTTGTTATCATTTTATATATGAATTTAATATGTCTCTTTAAAAAACAATGTATATAACAGGAGTTCAAGGCTTTGTGTATAATCAACTTTTTTGTTCTCATTTGCATATTTAAATGCTTGCTGATAACTTTTCATAGTAAAAAGCAAAACATTTTTAAAAGAAAGTACAGGTATTGCTTACGTAAGAAATATGAATATCCAAACGGGATCAAAGAAGCAAGGAATTCAGAGGTGAAAGTGACCTTACAGATTATCAGGGTTATTAAGCTCTTAATTTTAAAGATAAGAAAGTGGAAGCTCAGACAAGTTAAGTGACTTACCCTAGCTCACAGAGCTAGAAGTTGAACTTGAATTCTCTGAATCTTCTGTCCCTCAAAAACTCCCCTTCCCACCTTATAAAATTGCATTTCTTTCTTTTCCAAGCAAAAGAAACATATTATTCCTTTTAAAAAAGTATATAGGACACTTTATCATATTGAAATAATTATTTCTAACTCCATCCATCTCCTATTGTAAAATACAAAAAATCTACAAGCAACTTTATGGATGCAAACAACTTTACTGGTTTTCTATTATATTTACGATCTTGAACTACTTTTTAAAAAAACTTCATTTTCCACCATTAGTTGTTTTGCAGCTATTTTCAACAAAAGAATATCTGTGTATTTAGCTTATCTGAAAAATGAATGTTATGTAATAAAAACAAAAAACATCAATAAAAGTTGAAAAGAAAAAAAATCCAATGTGTGTTTGTATTTTACAAAGAAGGACACTCATTTTTAAGTATGACCACTTGTGAAATTAAAGAAATAAAGAAAATATTAAATGGTACCAAAATGAATAAGGGATGTTACTGTTGTTATCATTACAAAAGTTTCATTCAAAAATCTTTTTCAATCTGGATACTTACTTCAATAGTGTAGGACTGGTCATGTTTGATTATTTCTCCAGTATGTAAAGTTCTCGTTATATCAGGAGTCACTGATGCTCCTCTCTGAGAACTAGTCATGTACAACTCATCACTCTGTGACTGATCAATACTAGAAGTATGTGAAGATTCTTCACATTTTTTAGCTGATGGCTTTTTCTTCCCTTTCTGCTGTTTGGAAGAATTCTGTGCCTCAGCCCGAGCTTTCTTCAGCTGATACTGGGCAAGCTACATTAAAAAAAAAAAAAAAGAATTAATTTGGAAAATTTCCTATTTTATTGCCAATAAGTTCTATCATATAAAAGCTTCTGACTCACTTCTTAAAGGATCAAAATAATGATATTAAGATATTAAAATGCTACAAAATTAAAAATATATATTCTGAATGAATTTCAACATAAGCTTAATCAATTACAAATAAAATGAAATAATAAATAATAAATTTTTGACAGTCAAAGATTTCACACTACACTCAATAACTAGCACAGTGATCTGTACACAGTAGGAGCTAAATAAGCATATGTTATAATGTAGTGTTGCAATTTAATGTAGGCCCACTCAAGGATAAAATTTTGGGAAGCATACTTTTAAAATCTATTAAGTCAAAGCACAAAATCAACACTACATTTTAAAATAATTCAATATATAATTCGACTCGACAAGCACTTAGGTATCTACTATGTCCAAGGCACATGGAGATGGGATGGGGATGGAGGACACCAAGAAAAAAATGAAAAATATTCCCTGTTCTCAAGAAGCTTAATATGTATACAAACTAATTTGAGAAGGGAGAGAATGCTAAAATTCGAGGAATCAAGAAAACCTTCCTTTTTGTAGGAGGTGGTGCCTAAGCTATACCTTGGGGAAGTTAAGGATTCTAAGCATCAGAGAGGAATCAGCAAGTATTGTATGACTAGGCCTGTGCAAAAGCAGAGCAACAGAGGTTCAGGGAAAAAGTACATACATGAGTTTGGCAAAAATGAATCATGTAAGGAAAATGCAAAAGGTGCCTAGAAGTTACACCATAAGCAGGCTTTAAAGACCAATCAATTCATCAACAAGACTTAGTAGATATAATAAGTATACCTTGGGGTATACCCATGCTTAGCAAGCAGGAGGCAGAAGATGATCTAGCGGGAAAATGAGAAAGAACAGCCCCGGAAGAGGGAAATCCAGAGAAAGCAGCTAACTAACAAAGAACATTTCACCAATTGTTAAGCTCCCCAAAAGAGAGCCAGGGAAAAGTATGACTTGTTATTGAAACCATTCCATCTTATTAACTTGTGAGGGTGAAGTATTCAAATGATGGCTAAACTCAGGGTTTCAAGAGTGGTAACAAGGACATAAATGGACAGGGTTATATATAACTCAAGCTCCAGGCCCCACTTTAGGAAAACTGAAGACACAGAAGAGATGACTTACGAAACAAGTTTAGGAACCAATTCTCTTTATAAAGGGATTTAGCTGCAAAGTTCCTTTCATACTTCCCAGATACATGTAACTATGGATCATTAACTATTACACACAGACACAAAACCTCGAAGAGAAAATGTCAGAGGAGGCATTACCAACGAAAACGTCACCTGAAGCAGAGATAACACAGCTGAAATTATAATATAACTGCAGGAACTGACTTCACAAAAATAAATTTTGCGGTTCTTCTCCAGTTAAGTACTGCTGTAGCATCTCTAGGCATACCTTACTTTCACACAATGACTGCAACTGAAGATATTTAAATCAAGGATTTTAAAATTTTATGTCGAAACATCTTCAGTGCAAATGACTATTTAAGAGGATACTAAAATTAGAAGAAATGTTGAGCTTTGCATATAAGTGACCATGGATTTCTGAAGGCCTCAAGTTTTTCAGCAACCTGGAAATGCTTTAAGAATGGCCCCATGACCCCAATGGCCCACCACAAAGTTACCAGGAGGAAGAGCAAGTTTTGTCCCACAGCAACACAAAAGAGTTTCTCCTAAGATATGAAGAGGAAGAGGGAAAGCAGGGGCTGGGGATTTGATGTGTGTCCATGAGAGAGTATTATCACCAACAAAATTACAGATCCCTGAAGTGATGAAATTGGATTTTTAGGACATGTCCTTGGTAAATTAGATGATGTCATATGAGATGATCATGACCTTCCAGGACATGGCCTATGATGCCTTTGTCAAAATTCGGCGGCTATTTGGAACAGAGGTCTGACTCAGTGTGGCAAAGGTTACCTTTTTCTTGTAAGAACTTCATCATCATTTGAAAAGAAATGAAATAGTTAAAGGGGAATTACTTACCTTAGAAGGTAAGATGAAAGCATAAGTGTGGCTTCAGCCTGCCTTATGGACAATCTTTTTTTCTGACTGATTTACCTTTTAAGGCTCAGGCACACTAATCATGAGGTTTTACAAATCCCTGTATAGAAGTCCTTTTTACTTGAGAATAATTTCTTTTACAAATTTAAACTTGTTTTCTTTGTCTGACTAGCTTTGGGCAAAATTGGGACTCATGGCAAGAAAATTTCTGTCCCTAAGATTTCAACTCTGAATACTTTAAGAGGGAATGGAGATATTTCTGTCTAAATATCGAGAAGAATGATCTCTGAGGTGAGACCTTGGATATCTTTCATGCCTTCTTGTAGACAAAATGGAAAGAAATGAGCTAAATAAGAGTACATTTACACCAAGGGTTCTTAATCTGGAGTCAAAGAATTTGTTTTGTAAATATTTTGAATGGTATATTTCAATGTAATTGATTTTCTTGTAATCCTTTGTATTTTCTTGTATGCATTTAAAAACATTATTTTGAAAAGATATGTAGGTTTCACCAGACTGTCAGGGGGCTCAAGATACAAAAAAGGTTAAGAACCTCTGACAGATTTCACAACTGGCTGAATGGCTATCAGCCTAGAAAAAGGTCCACAGTAGAGCATCCAGGGATCTGTGATTGGCCCCATGCTATTTAACATTGTTTAAAAAAATAAATGTTTGGGATGAAAGCATAGGAGGTATACAGATCAAATCTACAAATGAAGAAATCATGGGAAGATGGCATAGAGGTTTCCGAGGGGCAGCTATCCTGCTACTCCCACCATCCCTGCAACCCTTGTGGCTGCTATACGTTAGGTATGCAGTTTCTAAAGTTTAGCCCATGGTAGTGTCCTGGGAGAATCTCATAACCACAGGGAGTTGAGGCCTATAAATAAGACTAGCTTCAAGGTCCAAGAAAGTGAGGGGATGACAGTAGAGTAATGGAAAGCTTGGGGGACAAGAAAGGACAGAAAATAATAAAAATTAATACTGCACAAGAGGACAGAGCTAATAAAGAAAAGAAGTAAGAAAAGGGGAGAGCACAGACTCAAATGCAAAGGCTTTTTGAAATACTCTTCTTCAAGACCTCTTCCTTTAGGGTACCTAAATCTAGTGCCCTATCTACTATGCCACACTACCCCTCAAGTAAAAGGTAGGTCAATTTTAAAACTGCATTAAAAAATTTTTTTTTGTGAAGAGCAGTAGCTGTAGAGAGGTACAGAAGGCGGAGGACTGAAAAAGGACATCCGATTTAAGTTAAACTGCCACTGGTGACTTTTTGAAAGGGCAGTTTCAGTAAAGGGAGTGAAGAAGCAGAGGCAGAAAATGAAGATACCTTTTTCTTGGAGCCTGACACTGAAAGCGGTGGGGGAAGAAAGGAAGGAAGGGAAGTGTGAAATGAAAGTTAAGGCATGTTTGTAGACAGCAGTGACAAGTCAGGGGAAAGGAGAATGAAGGTGAGCAAGCTTTGGGAAGATATTGGAGAGAGAGAATGGAAATTCAAGGCGGAGTGTGGGGGGGTGCCAAACAAGAGCAGAACGTGGCAAAGTCTGGTCAGAGACCACAGTGCCAGGGCAAGGATAGAGAAATTCTGGCCACAGAAGGGAGGGGCACTGGAGAGGGCCTACAAAGGCTCAAAGGAAGCTAGGCAGCAGTCAGAGAATGTGAAGTTCCAGACAAGAGGGGCAAGAAACGAGAGGAGACTGATGTGGAGCCTAGACAAAGCAGAGCATTTCTTTCTAAGAAAACTATGGATTTGGGGGATGGAGGGCTAGTATCACCGGCTTTCCCATGACATAGGCACTGGCACAGAAGGATAATTTCTGAGCATACGAAGAACTAGCCAAGCAGATTCCACACATTTATTCTCGGCAGCTATGGCCAACTGATTCTATGGCCATAGAATCAGAAATGAATGAATGGAAAAGCCCAACTCAAAAAAGAATTTTAAGCAGAAAGGGCCTTAGGAGAGTAAGCAGATATTCTGGGAAGAAGGCTATGAGAATTCCGATGTTTTTCTACCTGTGAGGACAGAATAGTAGAGGAAGATGAGATGGACTATAGTGCTTCACAGGAAATTCTCTTTAGATACTTAAAAGGTCGACATGTTCTTACTATGGAACTGAGTAAGGTGAAGGAAACCTGTAGTTTTCTAGCTGTCTGAGGGCTGGGGATTTGGGGACGCCAGTAAATAAGGAAAAATGATAGTAGCATGAAATCTGGAAGAAGAAGTGATGAGCCAAACTAATGAAAAAAAAAAGGTTACAGGGCAAGAGTGCTTCTAGTAGCTTACAACTTATAAAAACTATCCTCTGATCCAGACCACCTTTTCTTTCAGGACAGTGCAGTTATAAATCCAAATTTAAGTCAGAATACAAATTTCAAAATAATTATATGTTTAGTGAGGTCTTGCCTTGCTCACTCTGACTCACAAGTTGTTGGGAGTTACAGGTTCTGTCCTCCCTCTTGGTTATCCCTGAAGCTGGGACTCAGGTTAAAGAACAATCCTGCCCTGCAGCCTCAGAGAAGAGAGATGTAAGAGAAATGAAAAGATAAGAGGACCTCTTTGCATCCTAAAAGAGTGCATCAGAAGGGCTTACTTCAAGTGTTAGAGGATGGTGGAACTGAATGGCTACAAATTCACCTTGGACATACATGGAGTGGAAAAGAGGCCCTTTTGAAAGGATCAAGAAAAAGTTGCCCCTTTGGTCAACTGAAAAGACCTTTTCATGGAAGGCGGGCCAGTCAGGTAGAAGAATACATGTCACTTCTTATCAATCACACTAAACTTCAAAAAAAAAAATCCTAAAAGTAGCTCAAAGGAACAGGTGCAAGACCAGTTACCTCACTTGTATGTTGCTGAACTAGTCTAAACCTCATTTGACCCATTTGGCCCATTCAATATTTAATCTCAAAAAAGTAGCCAACTGTGGCACTATCATAAGATAGTTATGCATATCTTTAACAGAGCCCTCAGAATAATGAAATAAGAAAACCTCACAATAAGGATAAATACATTATTGATACCTGTCTGTGTTCATACTCAGAAATATTCTCAAGGTCATTTGGACATTAGGACAGATTAACTCAGTTGAGCATGTAATCCTAGGTTCTTGAAGGCTAAGAAAGCAGAGACCAGGCTCAGCAGGCCCGTAGCAGCCTTCAGGCCCTACAAAGAAGGATTTGAGTGGCCCAGCAACAAGATGTGTCTACTTTACAAGGTCCAACTAGTGAAGTAAAGAGAAGTTCATCACCAGTAGCTAGCCACTTGGTGATTAATTCTTCAGTCATAGCAATTAATAAAACAAAGAAAAATATAAAATGGTTCCAGTCCTACCTAATACCACTTCTGCTTCAAAAGTAATAGAAAGGGGGCCAAGGGTGCTAAGAATCATATTTTTGAAAAATGCACACAAATACCAAATGTTCATAAAGTAAATGTACTTTTGGAGCGGAGGGTAAGAGAGGAACAGTTTGAGGGAACAGGAAAGGCTTCATGTAGGACATGGCACTTGAGCATAAGGTCCAGAAGAAGTTAGGGATTTGACAAGGTCAAGTGAGGCAGCTCAGCCAGTGCAGAGGCACAGACATAGGAGATGGGATTTCCCACAGCAAGGAGGCCATTTTGGCTAAAATGTAGCACGTATCAAGTGATATAATATACAATAAGTCTGGAAATGAGGGATGGAGCCAGGTAACACAGAATTTTAAATACCTAGCAGAAGAATTTACATTTGATAGTAGAGGCAATAGTGAGGTATTTTAAAATAGAGGAAGGACAATAATTAGACCTACATTTCAGGAACATCCCTGATGTCTGTGCAGATGATGGATTAGAGAGGGGAAGGACTTGGGGCAACAAGACCGATGGGAAGGCTACTGAAATACTCCAGGATAGAAACTATAAGGACCTGAACATGGGTGGTGGCTCCCTATGTAGAAAGGAGACTGATGACAAAGACTCTGTGGAGAACTCGCAAGACTGAGGAACTGGCTGGTATGGGAAGTGAGGGGCAGTCAAGTTTCAAGGGTGACTGAAAGGTTGTGAGATCTTTGTTTGATGACTAACAAATGGAACTGAAGGAACAAAATACCATTTTTAACATTCTCACTACAAATTAATCCAGAAGGCAAAAGAAGTTAACAATGCAAGGATGGCCCACAGGTTCCCCTTTTAGAAGCATTAAGTTGGCCAGGTCTTGGTTTCTAGTCAGGGTGGCATCAGGAACCTGGTGAGATAGCCAGGAAATTAAACAAAGCCAGTCTTAACAAGAAGCCAACCCTAAGGTTGGCAGAACACCTTAGGTTGACTATTTCTTTTAATGTTTACAACAATCCTGTAAGTGCACTGCCATTATCATCCCCATTTCATGGATGAGAAAATTGCTAATAAGTATCTGAGGTAGGATTCAAATTCAGATCTTGGGCTAAAATGCTTTTGGGAAACTGAGTGACATTTTTTTTAATGATTCTAAGCCATTCTCTGGGGAAAAAAGGCTTACATTTTTGACATTAATATTATTCTGGTGATATACAGCTTTGATTTCTGTAACATCATAGTCTCCAAAAAAGTAACAATGGGCAAACCTAAAAGCAACGAACAGAGTCATGTACTGAGAACTAGTGACGATCAATGAACACACCACGGCATCCAGAGATCCTCAAGCCTCCATACAAGGTCAAGACAATATGGAGTCACATAAGAAGAGAAGTGGATGGACCTGTTTTGGAAATATCTATCACTGAAACACCAAGAAGTAAAAGGGGGGTAAGAGTGGAAGAGGCAAAGGAGGAGGAAGAGGGTAGTGGCAGTGTCACAACCTAGGTGTCATCCGTGACTTCTCTTTCACCTTCTCATATTCAATCTGTAGGTAAGTCCTGTCAATTCTACCTTCACAATGTCTCTTTCTATATATAAACTCTCCTCTTTCTTCTGACACTGCTACCACCCTGGGTCCTAACCTTTACCACTTCATGCCTAGATTAGTGTTAACAGCCTTCTGGTTCATCTCCCTGCCTCATCTCGCCTCACACTCCAGGCCACCCTCCACTCAACTATCAAAGTGATCTTTCTAAATATAAAATATATAAAATTTGCAATCTATTCATCTCATTCAAGTTCCACTGCAACCCTCTGAGCCTGGTCTCTATTATCACCCCAATTTATGCATGGGTACAATGAGACCAAAAATGGTTAAGTAATTTGCCCATGGACAAAAGTATCATAGTTGAGATTAGAACTAAGGCCTCTCTGACTTCCAAGTCCAGTACCTATCCACTGTACAATCCAGCCTCTAAAAGCCGGAGCAGCTGAAGTCCACAGTTAAGTGATCTTGCCTTCATGGAGCTCATATTCTAATGAGACACACAATACTATCAACTACATGCAAACAGGATATATTCATGAGAATGATCTCAGAGCCAAGTAAAATAACTATGAGGAGAGGTTGCAAAGAGGCAAATTTAGGATTGCTGTGAGGAACAACATCCTAATAATTTACCTGCCCCCAAGTAGAATGGGGTAGCTCTTAGGTAGTGGATTCCCTTTCACTAGAGGTCTTCAAAGGGTCCATGATCATTAAACCATAAAAAACCTATCTCAGTGCTCTCTGTATCTGACAATTACTGTAGCATTTCATATACAGACTTTCAGAGTTGGAAGGGACCTTAAATCCAACCCTTAATCCATTTTATAAATTTAGAACATGATACCAGGGAAGTGGATTCCATCAAAGGGTCACGCTTGAGGATTTAGAGGGCCACATGTGGCACTGAGACTGTAGGTTCCCTAACCCTGAGCAGGGGAGCACAATACAGCACAATGCTACAGTTAGTAGTGATGGTTTAATTATATAACACTCCACACTTCAGAAAGCACTTTTTTCTCCTTATTATAGATAAGAAAGCGGAAACTTAGAAAGGTAACTGATTTGTTCGGTCATACAGTTAATAATGTAGCAAATACAAAACTCAAACCCAAGTCTTCTGTCTCTAAGTCCAGCGTTTTTTCCACTACACTATCATGAAAAGTTCAGAATTAATAGAAGCAAACTATAATTTGCAAATAAAGTTTAAATAAAATTAACTTTTCATAAGGTGCTTTAATGGTATGAAAATTTAAAATGAATTTTACTAGTATATAAAATGAACAAGGAAATTCCTTATAGCTGATGATTCACGGCAAGAGAATCAATTTGAGTTTTTCACATATTGTGCATTTTGAGATAAAATGTAATTACATGCATTTCTACTGAAATGCAGACAGAGCGTGACAGAAAAATAATGTTTTGTTTTAATATATACAATATTTTGTAGAGTCTAGTTTTATTTCATTAACTTTAAAAAGGATTCTTGCTTCATGGAATAATGTACTCTTTACCTGTGACTCTTTCATCTTCAAATACATTCCTTGTTCACTTCCTGTTTCGAATGTTCTACTATCCAACTTTCAGTTTCACTGGGATTGTTAACATATACGGGAACCCTCCTTGTTAACTCTATCCTTATTGGATTGCATTCTGCCTTTCCTATGGGATGACAGATCTACAGCAGTAAAGTCATCTGATTTAATCTCCTCATTGTACAGAGGAGACCCAGAAAGATTAAATTCCTTGCCCACAGTCACCTGAGTAGTTGTAGCTCAGCTGCCATGTGAGACCAGGTCATCTGACTCCAAATCCAGACTTCTTCAGTTGTATCATGCTGCCTCTCTTTAACAGATCACTTCTATCTGCTCAGTTCTTCTTGCCTTCCTGGATTCCTAGTTCCTTCCTTAAGAGCTTCTTCTATAAGAAGCTTTAAACAGCCCATTTTTCACTCTCTCCTCTTATTCTATCCCTTCACTTAGTTTCATCCTTTGAGATTTATATAGTTTTCCAACAAAGCTCCAATACCATGAAGAACACTTAGAAATTGTACACATTTTTCCCTTGCTATTGGCAATGAACTGATTCAAATTGAGGAACTTAATAAGGCTCACAGATTTATAAAATTACAAGTCAAAGGATATGACCATGCAGTTTTCAGAGGAACAAATTAAAGCTATCCATAATCCTATGGAAAAAAAATGCTCTAAATTATTATTGATTAGAGAAATGCAAATTAAAACAACTCTGAGGTACCACCTCACACCCATCAGATTGTTAATATGGCAGAAACAGAAAATGGTAAATTGGAGTTGGAGAAATTGTGGGAAAATTGGAATACTAATGCATTGTTGGCAGAGTTGTGAACTGATCTAACCATTCTGGAGAGGTATTTGGAATTATGTCCAAAGAGCAATCAAACTCTGCATACCCTTTGATCTAGCAATACCATTTACTAAGTCTGTATCCCAAAGATATCATAAAAATGGGAAAAGGACAGACACATACAAAAATATTTATAACAGTTCTTTTTGTGGTGGTAAAGAATTAGAAATTGAGGGGATGCCCATTAATTGGGGAGTGGCTAACAAGTTGTGGTATGTGAATGTAATGGAATACTATTGTGCTATAAGAAATGATAAGCAGGTGGATTTAAGAAAAACCTGGAAAGACTCACATGAACTGATACCGAGTGAAATGAGCAGAACTGGGAGCACATTGTACACAGCAACATTGTGCGATGATTAACTATGAGAGACTTAGCTCTTCTCAACAATACAATGATCTAAGACAATTCCAAAAGACTTGTGATGGAAAATGCTATCCATGATGCGAGAAAGAACTATGAAGTCTACTGTGCTATAAGAAATGATGAGCAAGAAGATTTAAGAAAAACCTGGAAAGACTTGACATGAACTGATGCTGAGTAAAGTGAGAACCAGGAGAACACTGTGAAAGCATACTGTTTTCACTTTATTTTTGGTTTTTTCTTTCTTGTGGTTTTTCCCTTTTGTTCTGATTCTTCTTCCACAACATGACTAATGTGGAAATGTTGAACAGGGTTATACACGTATAACGTATATCAGATTGTTTGCTCTCTTGGGGAGGGGAGAGGAAAGGAAGAAAGAAAAATTTGGAACTCAAAATTTTATAAAAGATATGTTGAAAACTATCTTTACATGTAATTGAGGAAAAATATTATTTAAGGGGAAAAAAGAAACCTTTAAAAGAAAGAACTGAATAAGACTCAGTACTTGTAAACAAGCATAAAACAATGCTGAAAGAAAGTTACTTTCTTCACATTAGAATAATGTAGCTTTAATTTCCAAGGTCCAGAAATTATAATTTTTTTCCTTACTCATAAGCTCAATACTTGAGAATTTGTGGGACTGAGCAGTTTAATTACCAATATAATTTTTTTCACTGCTTTTCATGTAGTATTAATGTGATACTGGACATGTCCGGCCAAAACTATTTTGTTTATTGCTGACCATTTAGTAAAAAAGACTGACAGTCTTACCATTCAAGCAAAAAAGCATGAGGCCACCAAAAAAGAATGCTAGCTTAGTTTTAATGTTACTGTATTGATTTTTTTCCTAAGAAAAAAGGTACTGTCAGTTATATAAAATTCTATACATTACTGTACTGCTGTGTTTTGTGGGATTTTGCTGGAGAATTAATAGAATTTTATGAAATACAGAGTATGCATTTGCACCAGTAATAATTTACTGCGGATTTTAACAAAACCGACCTTTACTTGGTTCTGCTCACAAATACCATAATGCTCTCTTTTTATATGAAGTTGCAAATATTTTTACTTTGAAAAAATAATGCAATAGTTTTGACAGGAAAAGAAATTAACCATTTAGTTCTGCAGCATGGGCAGTTTGTGTTGCCTTTCTCAACAATACATCTCTATAATACCATCCAGAATGATGCTAGCACAGTTCTAGAAAAAAGAAATAAATGATAACGAAGATGGAAAAACAAAACAAAACAAAAAATAAACTGAATATTAGTAATTATGACCAAACTTGGCCCTGGAGAATCAATCAATTAAGCCATTATTAAATAACTGCTATAGCACTGTACAAGAGATACTAAAAGAAAATGAAACCACCCCTGACCTTAAGGACAGTGTAGGATAGACAAAATAAATACAAGATAATGGGAGACTGGAGGAGAGATAATAATTGAGAAAATATATTTACTTCCTTTCTTTGCAGAGGTAAGGGACTCTTGGTGTGGAATACTGCATATACTGTATGTCAGTCAATAAACATTTATTAAATGGCTACCATGTGCCAGTGGGGCTAAGAGTGCTAAGCAGTGGAGATATAAAGAAAGACAAAAGATACTTCTTGCCCTCAAGTAGCTCACAATCTAATCAGGTAAATAATATGCAAATAAATATGTACAAACAAGCTATATACAAAGCAAAATGAGAAATATCAACAGAGAGTGCACTAGAATTAAGAGGGATTGTTGGTATTGCAGAACTGCCTTTCTTTCTCTTTCTTTTAAAATAATTATTACAAATGATTGTCTAACAGGTCCAAGGGAAATACAGATTTAGAAATGAATATAAAACCAAAAGACATCAATAAAAATAAGATAACGATGTTTAGGGAGTAAAATGTGCTTATAACTGTTTGCCTTTGGAGGTTAATAAGAAATTTTTCATTTCTAGGGCTCTAGACAAAAGGCCCAATTATAAATAACTGATTTTAGAAAATAAAGTACATTTTTTGTTCTTTTCAACCTAAGTACCACTAGTGTCAGAAAATTACTTTTCAAAAGTCTTTCTCAAAAAAAGTCTTTCAAAAACAAAAAAAGTCTTTTACAATTAAAAAAAAGATTTCAATTCCACGTGGCAATATCAGTATTTTCTTCTAAAAGAAAGGTTAAATTCCTAATAGTAGGAATTTATGATTTATACAGGGTTTCCTGTCCTTACAACTCCATGAGGCAGAGCAGCAGAAATGTTATTATCTAGACTTTAAATATAAGAAACCTAAGGCTTAAAGTGATTAAGTGACTTTCCTGTAGGCACCCAGATAATAAGCAAGATACCTTAGAGATCAGCTACTACAAACACTGGCCCCCTCCTCCCATTTAAACCCTGCTCTGTTCAGCATGCTTATGCAGCTTCTCTAAGCAGAATCAGGTAGGAGGAATAGGGGTTCTGACCTTTCTCATGCAGAATTGTCAAAGACAAAATTTTAAAAACCCAGAAGATTTATAATTCTAGTTTTGTGAAAAGAGTCCTGGGTTCAAGTTTCCTCTCTGATCCTGGGTGACCCTCAGTAGGTCACTGAACTTCTCTCACCTCTGTTTCTTATCTGTGGGGTTTGGGATCGGGGTATGGACTGCATGATCTTTATAATGCTGTCAGTCTCTGAACCTTGTGAAAAAAATGATACACTGTATCACTGTCCAAACAATAAGCTATGTTGTTTCAGAATGGTTTTATTTTCAGTTAAAGAATGATACCTGGATTGAAGGTAGAGAAAATTCCAGGTTAAAAGTCAAACCAGGATTTTTGTAAAATCAGATAATGTCATCAAAGCTTTAGAATTTTAAATGGCCTTGAAGGTCAAAAAAATCAACTCCCCTCTCTTATTTTACAGGTAAGGGGACTTCAGACAAGAGAGAATAAAAAACTATCTCTCTTAAGGTCACATGGACATTAAAGGTGTCCTGGACTGACCAATCCCGAGTCCCTGGCTCCCAATCCAGCAATCTTTCACTAAACCACATCTTCTTTGATTGGTTTTTTGAAGGTATAGCCTCCTTGCTCCCTCAACTTGTACACAAACATCAAACATTCTACTCAGGAACTCGGAATGCAGCAACTGAAGCAGCAATAAAGAGGCTTCTAAGAATGTTCTCTTCACTCCCAGCACTTAAAAAACCCAACTGAATAAATTCAGTCACTCAAGCCTTGACTCTAAATAAAGTGAGCCCAGATGTATTAATGTGAAGACTCAGTGAAAGCTGTACTCACTAAAATCTTAACCATTAACACAAATTTGTCTATAGATAAAACTTGGTTCTGTTGTTGAATTCACTCAGGGGAGGCCAGTTTGAAAGGAACAGACAATCATATGGGCAGGTACAATACCGGTAGTGACACTGGAAAGCTATGCCAGCAAATTTGGCAGGACTTAGAAAAGGCTAAAAAAGTATGGACATGGTTCCTTATTGGAGGACCTGCCTAGTTAAGTTTGAAAAGGCACAGCAGAAGCAGGTTGGGCTACCAGGTGCTGACTATTTGGTTAGGCCACAGCAACTCAAATAGAAGAGGAGGAAGGGAGATTTCGAATCAATGATAGGTATATCCACATCACGAATCCTTTCAGTACTTAAATACTAGTAATTATCTTAAATATGACAGTTTAAAACTCTTAAGTCATGAAATACTAAAACTTATCTTTAATAAAGATGGTCTGAATATGATCCAAAAAAGCCCAAAGGCATTTTAGAGCAATAAATATTCTCAGAAATGTTTTTTTAAAAGAGATTCATTATTATAATTTGCATCTTGTCTACAATAATAGCTGATACTTTTGTAGCACTTTAAAGTTTACAAAAAACATTGGATGGATTAATTAATTTGACTCTTACAAAACCGTAGGAAAGGCACTATCCTCCCTACCCCCACACTTTGCAGAAGAGGAGAAGTGATTGTCCATGGACAGCAGCTACTAAGTGACAGAGGCAAGATTCACACCTCCGTCTCTCTTGACTCCAGGTTATTTTCTACACCACCAAGTCACTTCTCCCAATAATATGTTTAGTGTAAATCCGTTATGTAATAATCCACATTGAAAATTTTGCCTCAAACACTTACTAGCTGTAGGAACAGGAGCAAATCACTTAACTTCTGGGTGGGTTTCCTTATCTATGAAATAAAAATAGCACCCACAGGATGGTGAAGATCAAACGTGTAAAGTGCTTTGAAAACCTTAAAGTACAAGGTCAGTGATTCTTACAACCACAGGTACGATACAGCTAAAGTATCTCCAGCATAGAGAACAAAAGATAGAAATAACCAGTGTTGTAACGGCTCCTTGGAGAAGCTGTGATCTGATCCAACCATTCTGAAAAGCAATTTAAAGTCACGTTAAAAAATAAAATTAAAGTGATGAAAATGTCTGCTCGCTTTAACCCAAACACATCACTGTTGAGCCAAGTTTGTCCCGCAACTGTGGAACATGCCGAGCGATCCTCCCTGAAGCCTCCGTTCACCTCAAGGCCGCTAGCCCCCTTCCCACCACAAAGAACTGCAAACGTCAAGAGCGAGAAGAGAGGTCACCCCTCTCCTGAACACACGCCCCCCTTCCCTGCAGGATTTCACAGCTGGCACTCGTGGCACCTTCAGGACATAGCTGCGCAGGGCCGTTCCCGGACAGCTGTCACAGGCCGATCCCGCTGTCCACCAGCGCCAAACCCGGGGTGGGGGCCCCCCTGAGACTGTGCAGGGAGGAAAGGAAGGAGCCCACCTGTCCAAACCTGCACCTCAGCTGCGTGCGTGGGGGGGGGCCCAGGGGAGAAAGGGAGAGAAGACAAAAGACACCGCAATCTGGGGGGCACAGGGAGCAGACAAGACCCCGCCCCGCTTTTCCGCCTTCCCCAAGGTGGGAAATCGGGAGAAAACCACCGAGGAGGAGACAAAAGCCGGGTCTCAGGAAGGCTCCCCCGGGCCGGGGTCCGCAGCTGGCGCGATGCGGGGCGCAGGCACCGGGGAGCCCAGCCCCAAGGGGCGGCCCAGCGACCCCCCGCTGCCAAGACAGCGCCCTTCCCCGCCACCTCGCGCTGGGAGCAGGGCCCGAGCCCAGCCCCGCTCTCGCCCCGGGCTTCCACCTCCCCGCCCTCCCCGGGAAGGGCCAGGCTTACCAAAGCCTTGCCGCGGATCAGCTTCTTCTGCCGCTCCTCGTCCTCCATGGCTTGCGCTGGGAAGGAAGAGGGACAGGGAGGGAGGGAAAGAGAAGGGAAAGGTCTGATTGAGACTGACGTCTCGGTGGGCCGGGACTGGGCACCGCAGTGCTCGGCCACCGGCCCCGCGCCAACTCTCCACGCCGGCTCACGGGAGGACCGCGTCCGGCGTAGCCGCCATCCTCGTCTCCACGGAAACACTGAGGCGGAGGGCGGGAGAAGGGGCAGGAGAACGTTCGCGCAGTCGCCGTGGACAAGGGTTCGGGCAGGTGCGCCGAGAGCCCCGCCCCCTGAGCCCCCCGCCGCGTTCCAGGCCCCACCCCCAGGCCCCCCGCCGCGTGCCGGGCCCTCTCCCCGCCCCCCCACTCCCGCCTTCCCGGGCCTCGGGGGATGGAGACCAGCCTACCTGGCAGCTAGGTCAAGCCAAGCAGCCTAGATGAAGGGCACACCACGTGGCGTCTGGCCTTGGGCTACGCGCTGGGGGGCGGGGAGGGGGTGCGCCCAAATGGCAGGTCAGCCCGGGTGCTCCAGGGGGAGATACTCCGGGCAAACCATTGTGGACCAACCGAAAATGGGAGGATGATCAACAGCATGGAAAAGGGCCCTGCAACCGCCTCCCCCATCTCACGGATGGGGAAACTGAGGCCAGCAGAAGTCCCCGCAGGCAATGAGGAGCAGGGAGAGGCAGGATTCGAACCCAGGAATACTTCCTAGTGGTTTAAAGTGTGCTCACTCTCTGCTTGGAGAGCAGGATTACGTTCTGGCCCTGAAGCACCCGTATTGGGTGGCTTTATTCAAACTTGGGCCCAAGGATGGACCCGTGGAGACAGCCCTGGATTTGGGCTTGGAGACCTTGGAGAGCCAGTGTGGAGGTCAAGGCACAGCTCTGGACCTCGGGAACGGAGCCTCTGGGTTCTAACCCCTGGCATCCGCGAGCCTCGGGCCCCCGAGGTGGCATCCGCGAGCCTCGTGCTCCCCGATCTGTAACGAGAAGGAAGGTTGGCCTTTCTAGGCTTCTAAATTCTAACGTCCTGGATTTAAGAAATCCCTTTAACGTAAATCCCTTGAACTTTCAGGACCTCAGTTCCCTCCCTTCTAAAATGAAGGGGGTTGGACTTTTTTGTGTCTTAATCTCCTGTGACTGGCTGCTGAAGCCTATGGACCCCATTCTCGAAATGCTGTTTTTAAATGCATACAATAAAATGTATAGGATTACAAAGGAAACCAGTAGAATTGAAATACTTATTATATTGAATTCCCACTTACATACTGAAATAGTTAATTAAAATAAAACAATTTCATGGACCCCAGATTAAGAACCCCTGTAAGAAATGATCCCAAACTTCTCCTTCAGCTTTCAAAACAACTTATCTTTTATGGAGATAGTAACAGCACTTCCCTCCCAGGGTTGTTGTGAGGTTCAAATGAGATAATGATTGTAAGTGCTTAAGACAGTGCCTGACACATAGTAGGGACTATATAAATATTAGCAGTATATGTGTATATATATATATGCATATATATGTACGTATATATATACAGAGAAAGAGATCTATCTATCTATCTATCTATCTATCTATCTATATATATATATATCTGTATCTATAAATACAGCAGGCAGTGCAACATCAGTAATTAAAATCTCAATTTTTGAGGCCATATAGGCCATCCTCTTCATTTTATGGATAAGGAAACTGAAGCTTGGGCTAGCTGACCTGTCCAAGGTTACACAGGTTGCAGAACTGAGATTGAAATCTTGCTTCTCTGGTTCTGAATCCTTCCATTACACCCAGAGTTCCTCTTCCACATGTCCTTAGGTAACTAAGGCAAGGTAGAAGGGAAAGGAGGCAAAGGAGAGCTCAAAGACAGTTGAGGAGCCAATTAGGGGTGGTAGATTTGGAAGTAATTTGAAGCAAGAGGGCACAGTAACATCTGGCGGTCAGAAGAATGGGGGAGATGTCAGGTATAGGGTGGCAGCTTAGCTGAGACTTTAAGAAAAAGTTGTTCGAAAAGTCTGAGATGTGTCTGATTCGTCTGGAAAGCCTCTCCCAGCACAGTCTGACTTCTATGACTGGGATGCATTCCTTTCTCAACTTCTTTTCCTCCATCCTTGCTTAAGAGTGTTTCTCACCCAGCCTGATGTCTTTCTTTTTCTTGACCTCATTGAAGGGGCCATGCCCTGACTACTTCTTAAACAGGTCTATTCAATGAGTGGGCATTTCCTGAGTGAGTACTTGCATAGATGCTGGCCAAGATCTCTCAGTGCATCCTGGGTCATCTCCAGTCATCCTGATGAATATCAGGTCACTGGATTCAGATGGCTCTGGAGAAGTGAGGCTGGTGACCTTGCATAGCCTTCCCTCACTCAAAACAAAGTCAAGTGCAAGTCATGTCATTATTTCTTTGATGGCATGGTCTTCTTCAGCAATGAAGGATGAATACAACCTCCTTCTTAAGCCCCCTCTCATTCTCCCCAGCTATTACCTCACAGTTATCCTGTACCACTTTATGTGGCTGTTCTCTTACCCCATTTCTTTACTCCCTGCTTTATATATTCTTACCTGTGCATGTGTTAAATTTGCCCTAGTAGAATTTGAGTTTCTGAGAGATAGGAACGTCTGTCTTTCTTTTATCTTTTGGTTCCCAGAATTCTGAACAGTGCTTTGCACATGGTAAATGCTTACTAAATGTTATCATTCTCTGACTATAAATCTCCCTGCTCTTTCACCTGGGGGAGAAAGGAACCTCCAGCCAGCTCTTTGCCATGCCCTTACTCTCCTGGGAAAGGAGAGTGTCTCTGAAGATTTTAGTAGTGAAGGGGGTGAACTAAGGGTTGACCTAAGGTCCTGGAAAGGACCTTAAAAATTCCTGCATTTTACCCATGAAGAAACTGGGTGAATGAAAGGAACTCAGTCCCCTGTGGGCACACCCTTACGCTCCTCCTTTATGCTGAGATTCAGAAAGGTCCCTATACCACAAGCCTCAGTTTCATAACTAGCTTAAGCCCTAAGGTCTTCTGAGTGGAACAGAAACCAACTAAACCAGTTTCTAATAAAAATGTAAGCTTTTTAAGGATTGAAACAGGAGTTTTACTCATCTTGTGTTTTTCCCCCAGGATCCCTATGGTATTGTCATGCAAATAGCAAATAGTCAATGAAGACCAGTTGAACTCAACCTCCTGGACAAACCTTTCACCTCATCCCTCCTCTAATGTAATTCTCCCCATCTTCCAGTTCCCTCCTACTACCATTCTCCTTTCCTCCCCACCCTCCCATACACACACAAACACAATATATATATATGTAATGCACATGTATATATGTATATACCTACATATTTATGTATGTATGTATGTATTCCTGGGCTGAACAATACCTTCAGCCTCAGAGAAATGTCATAAAAAAAGTGAGAAGGGTCTCCTATGTTACCTTGAAGGACCCTGTCTTGTGCTGAAGGTCTGGTAGTCTGAGACATCCTAGGAGGGCGCATGAAAGGTCAGCAGTCTGGAAAAGGAGGGGTCCAAGAAATGCAGATGAAATCAAACAAAGGAACAAGCAAGAGCCCTGATTGTGATACATGTGTTTCAAAACCGAGCGTGTAAGTGTGTCAGCAGCTCTACACTCCAACCTCAGCCTCTTGACTTGAACATGGGTAAGGTGGGTTTTTTAAAAAATTTTTAATTCTTTTTTATTAAGGGAGTAAACCAGTCAGATCTCTTCATGCTGCAAAAACAGGCCTAACCTGGGAGGGGTTTTTTGATCTTTAGTTTCAAATTGTTTATTTATTTTTTTGTTCCATGTTTGAAACTTACCAGTTCAGGGGCATGTGACATGCAAGGAGTAGAATGGTAGACCTTTATAATTCAGAGGAACCTCAAAGATCATCTGATCCAACTTTCTCCTTTTACAGATGAGGAAACTGACCCAGAAAGATTATAGTTACATTGCTAAAAGTCCAGAATCCAGAAATGAAAATTACTTGTGTGATAGGTTCCAACTATATGATGTTACTTTTTGGTAATTCTCTGTTTAAATTGTGAAAAGCTTTTAAAAATTAACTTAATGTCTTAATAGATTTATGCTTCCTTCAGTATCAACCTGATCTGACATTAATGAAGATGGGGTGCACTGGATCTTATTCTCAGCAAAATTAGTTTTTTGTTTAGAGTCATGTGGCATAATGGACAGAGAGCTAAGCTTGGAATCAGAAAGACCTGGGTTCAAATCCTGTTCCAGCCTCATGCTGGCTGTGTGACCCTGGGCAAGTCCCTTATCCATTTTCAACATTGGATTTTTTAAATTATCATTTGCCAGGCCTAGAGGCCTGTGGGCTACCCGAGTCTTACCTTACCTCTATCGGAGGTCTTCGGCTGGCCAAACCGGATACTCATATGAGAGAAGAGGCCTATCAGAGTCGAACAAGGGTTGAGCTTTATTTCAGGGTTCTGGTTACAAGTGCAGGGGTAATTCTTCCTTAGGAGGGAGAGAGAAAGATCTCCCAAGGAGGCAAAGATCTTACAATAAGAGATTGGAAGTAGAAGTGTAAGTGGGGAGAGAGGCGGAGGGAAGAGCAGAGAGAGGAAAAACGGAGCCTTCTGTCCACACACGTGGCCCCTCCGCCCAAGAGAGCTTTCAGGCTTTCCTGACCCTACTTAAGCTCTCCCGTCTCGGAGTTTACACATCAATACCGAGCCTGTTAGGTAACAATAGGTGTGCCAGATCCGGGACAGCCTCCAGAGCGGGGATGCTCCTCCCATCACGTTTCTCACGGGAAGAGGAGGAAATACACGAGATAGCTCGGTTCACCTCGATTCCCAGTCGTTTCCTGGGGGGCCTCGTGAGAACTCTAAGATTTAGAAGTGCCCACCTTTTCCCGCCCGAGACTGTCCACATAGAATTGAGCTTCCATCCCCAGCAATCATTCAGTTGTTTTTCAGTCATGCCTGATACTTTGTGGGCCCACTTGGGGTTTTCTTGGCAGAGATGCCAGAGTGGTTTGCCATTTCCTTCTCCAGCTCATTTTACAGATGAGGAAACTGAGGTAAACAGGAACTAATAATAGTGTTTATCTTGCAAGTCAGGAGTCGTTATGAGGATCAAGTGAAACAGCACATATAGTATTCTGCAACCTTCCAGTGCCACATAAATATTAGCTATTATTGTTTGTTTTTAACAATAAAATTTCTAAAGGCACTATACAAAGGAACCTACTTGTTGTGCATTATATCTTTAGTTGGATAATGCCAGCTTATTGTTTATAAAATAAATTACATACAAATGTCTTCAAGATCACCTCAGTATCTTTAATAAATCTTTAAAATCTTAATAACAAATTTGAAAATCCTTTATAAAGTTAGAACAATTTTTTTCACCAATGATATCATCCTTTTAGAAGATTCCTGGACAATTAAAGTCTTAGACAGTTTCATGGGAAAGTGAGAAGTGACTTATCCAGAGTCACACAACAAATGTGAGATAAACATGGTACTTGAATCCGGGTCTTCTTGCTTTCAAGGCTAGCTGTCTATCCACTATACCATGCTGTCTTGAGTATACAGAGCCTACTCCAATAAAGTCCCTCTCATGACATGCAGGAAGCCTCAGATTCTCAAAGAATGTGGCAGTGGGAAACAAGTTCTGCAAGGCCTGACAAAGTGGAAAGGCTTAGAGCATGACCTGGCAACCACCTGTTAGCAGAAAACCATGTCAGGTGAGTCTGAAAGAGGTTTCTTATTCAAAGGTAAGCCATCAAGTACATTATTTTCTCACAACAATTCATGAAACTAGCTACTGAGACATGAAGGGTTTTGATATGGGTCAGTCTGCATTGATGGAGCTCCCTTACCAGTGAAATCACACATCCCTTTGGATATAGAACTTTATGCTAAGTATATACAGCTTTATAAATCACATTATTTATTTATTTTTGTTCTGAGTCATTATGATCACCCTCTCTGTATCATTCAGTTGTCACAAATTTAAGTCCTAGAATGACAGACTCCCAGAGCTGGGAGAGACTTCAGAGGCCTTTTAGTCCAACCTGTACCTATAACCCAAACAATATCATTTCGTTGATAGAACTGACAAAGAGTGGTCCAAGAAATTCCGTCTAAACATACTGTGACTTTGAGAGCAGAGATTTTTTTAAATCGTTTTTTGAACCTTCTACTCTTAGAACAGTGACTGACACAGAGTCAACAGCTGATAAATGTTTATTGATTCCCCAAATTAGGGGTGGGGAACCTGTGACCTTGAGGTCACATGTGGCCTTCTAGGTTCCTAAGTGTGGCTTTTTGACTGAGTCCAAGTTTCACAGAACAAATCCTTTTATTAAGGGGATTTGTTCTGTGAAGTTTGGATTCAGTCAAAGAGCTGTACTTGAGGATCTACAGGGCCACATGTGACCTCAAGGTCACAAGTGTTCCCCTCCAAGTGGTCATTTACCTGAATGACTCCCAAGGGGAGGTGTTGAAAGGGAGGGAGGTAGGAAGGAAGCAGGTTCCACTCCCTCCTGTGGTGGCCCATTCACCTTTTAGATAATTAGAATTGTTTCCCCTTAATTTAATTCATTGTTGGAGTCAGGAAGACCCAAGTTCAAATTTGACCTCAGACATTTATTAGCTGTGTGACCTTGGGCAAGTCTCTTAACCTTGATTGCCTCCCCCCCAAAATATAATATAATAATGCAATATTTCCCCTTTTCACCTTCTACCCATTGCTTTAGATTTGGGGGCCTTTATTCTCTTGGGCCCAAAGAGAACCTTTTATCATTTCTGTCCCCTGGATTCTCCCCAAGTCCTCCATATCTCATTTAAGTTAGCAGGTCACCAGATCTGACAGCTTTCGAGTAAGGACAAAATAAATACTTAACAAGATTATCTTGGGGCTCCGACCTTCTAACTTCCCGTTTGGATAGCCTAGTTGGTTTTTTTAAAGACACAACCCTTTTTTATTGACTCACTTATCTTGTGATTTCTGTAAACACCCAGATTGTTTGCACCAAAAACCTCTTCCTTGACTTGTGGATGTCACGAGTCCACATTGTAAATTGTTCCTGCCTGGCTGAATGAATAATCCTGATGCCATCTTGTCACATCTTAATCGTAAGTACTTCTATAATTTGTTGAGTTTTTAAAAATATTAATCCAGAATTATAAGGTGCCTCGCCATGCCACCCCACCCACTGGCATATTTAGTCAGCAACCTCTTTATTCCATTATAGAAGTCAGTAATAAAAATGCTAACTAGTACTGAGTCAGACTCCTTAAAGCTGAAAATGACCTAGTATGTATTACATGCTGCTATCTAATTTGGGGCAGCTAGGTGGAAAAATGGATAGAACCTGGAGTCAGAAAGCCTCATCTTCCCAAGTTCAAATCTCACCTCAGAGATTTACTAACTGGGACTCTGGGCAAGTCACTTAACCTTGTTTGCCTCAGTTTCCTCACCTGCCAAATGAGCTGGAGAAGGAAATGGCAAACCACTCCAGTATCTTTGCCAAGAAAACCCCAAATGGGGGGCGGAGCCAAGATGGCGAAGTAGAAAGATGCAAGTACACATAGCTCCGAACACACAAACCACAGAACGGCTAGAGGGGACCAAGCCAGGGCAAATTCTGCACCCAGAGACCACGGAGTATTGGAGCGAGGGAGATTTCTGCTCCGGAGAGACCTGCGGACCTTTCATGGGGGGGGTCCTTCGCGGACTTTATCGGAGAGAAGACACTTCCTCCCTTCCTTTCTGATGGGGAGGAACAATGCTTGCCATCAGGCAAAGACACAGAAATCGAGGATTCTGTGTCCCAGCCCACCCAATGGGCTCGGGCCATGGAAGAGCTCAAGAGGAATTTTGAAAATCAAGTTAGAGAGGTGGAGGAAAGACTGGGAAGGGAAATGAGAGGGATGAGGAAGAAGCATGAAAAGCAGATCAGCTCCCTGCTAAAGGAGAAATAAAAAAATCTTAAAGAAATTGGCACCTTGAGAACTAGCCTAACTCAGCTGGCAAGGGAGGTGCAAGGGACCAATGAGGAGAAGAATGCTTTCAAAAGCAGAATTAACCAAATGGAAAAGGAGATTCAAAAGCTCACTGAAGAAAATAGATCTTTCAAAACTGGAATGGTACGGATGGATGCTAAGGACTTTATGAGAAAGACAGATATCTCAGAACATACCGCACAGATTCGAAAAATGGAAGATAATGTGAAATATCTTATTGGAAAAACAACTGACCTGGAAAATAGAATCAGGAGAGACAATGTAAAAATTCTGGGACTACCTGAAAACCATGATCAAAAGAAGAGCCTAGACATCATCTTCCATGAAATTATCAAGGAAAACTGCCCTGAGATTCTAGAACCAGAAGGCAAAATAAATATTCAAGGAATCCGCAGAACACCGCATGAAAGAGATCCAAAAAGAGAAACTCCTAGGAGCATTGTGGCCAAATTCCAGAATTCCCAGGTGAAAGAGAAAATATTGCAAGCAGCTAGAAAGAAACAATTCAAGTATTGTGGAAATACAATCAGGATAGCACAAGATCTGGCACCCTCTACATTGAGGGATAGAAGGGAATGGAATAGGATATTCCAGAAGTCAAAGGAACTAGGACTAAAACCAAGAATCACCTACCCAGCAAAACTGAGTATAATACTTCAGGAGAAAAAATGGTCTTTCAATGAAATAGAGGACTTTCAAATTTTCCTGATGAAAAGACCAGAGCTGGAAAGAAAATTTGACTTTCTAACACAAGAATGAAGGGAACCATGAAAAGGCAAACAGCAAAGAGAAGTCATAAGGGACTTACTAAAGTTGAACTGTTTACATTCCTACATGGAAAGACAATATTTATAACTCTTGAAACATTTCAGTATCTGGGCACTGGGTGGGAGTACACACACACACACATGCACACACGCACACATACATAGAGACAGAGTGCACAGAGTGAATTGAAGAGGATGGGATCATATATAAAAAAAAAAATGAAATCAAGCAGTGAGAGAGAAATATTGGGAGGAGAAAGGGAGAAGTTATATGGGGCAAATTATCTCCCATAAAAGAGGCAAGTAAAAGACTTATTAGTGGTGGGATAAAGAGGGAAGGCAAGAGAAAAACATGAGGTCTACTCTCATCACATTCCACTAAAGGAAAGAATATAATGCACACTCATTTTGATAGGAAAACCTATCTCATGATACAGGGGAGTGGGGGACAGGGGCACAAGCAGGGTGGGGGGAGGATGGAGGGGAGGGCATGGGGAGGAGAATGCAATACGAGGTCGACACTCATGGGGAGGGAAAGGACCATAAGAAAATAGAAGTAAAGGGGGACAGGATAGGATGGAGGGAAATATAGTTAGTCTTATACAACACAACTAGTAGGGAAATCATTTGCAAAACTACACAGATATGGCCTATATTGAATTGCCTGTCTTTCAAGGGGAAGGGGTGGAGAGGGAGGGAGCTAAGGAGGTTGGAACTCAAAGTGTTAGGACCAAATGTAATGTTCTTACCACTGGGTAACAAGAAATACAGGTTAAGGGGTCAAGAAAGCTATCTGGTTCTACAGGACAAAAGAGAAGACAGAGACAAAGGCAGGGAGGGAGGATAGAGGAGAGAGCAGATAGGTCACAGGGGCAATTAGAAAGCTCGGGTTTGGGGGGGGAGGGGATAAAAGGGGAGAAAATTTGTAACCCAAAATTGTGTGAAAATAAATGTTAAAAATTAAAAAAGAAAAAAAAAGAAAAAGAAAAAGAAAAACAAATTCTCGGTAACAAAAGTAAATATTCAAGAAAAACCAAAAAAAAAAAAAAAAGAAAAGAAAACCCCAAATGGAGTCACAGAGTCTGACCAAAAGGAATGAACATCTAATTATGTATCCAACAAAGAATACACTAGTTTTCCTCACTTCTTGATAGCTACATATGGTGGAACAGAATAATCACAGAGTTGGATTGCTTCCTTCTTAATGCTGGTCAAAGTCTTGGTTAGCATAGGAAAGAGCCAAGGTGCGCACCATTGAAAATCTTGTGCCCCAAAACATGTTCGTACAGTTCATAAAATTTACATCAAGTGCTCAGAGCTAGTATTTGGCTCTCCCCCACTTATGTCTTCCACTTGTTTCTATTTCCTTCGGTAGAATTTAAGTTTTTTTTATTCATCTTGCTATCTCCAGTTCCTTGCACATAATAGATGCTTAATTAAGTTCTTGTTGGATTAGATTGGCTTATATTTGGTAGTTTCTAACGATTCCCAGGAGCATAGAATCATTGCCCAATTTTGTACTTTTCTGCTTTAACTTCATGGCATTGCAATGTCTCATGGACTATTTCCAACCTACTACAAACATTTCTCCTTGGCTATCACCCTGCAAACTTATCCATACAGCAGAACAATTGCTGGATCTGGATTCAGAGGACCTGGATTCCAATATTGCTTCTACCTCCTTTTTATCTATGTGATATTGGGAAAGTCATGGAAACATTCTCACCCTCACTTTTCTTATTTGAAAATGAGGGAGCTAGACTAAATGATCTCTAGGTTCCAAATTTCTCCTCTTGACTGGCTCCACTTCTTGATTTGTCTCTTTTTAATTAATGGTGCCACTATTCTACCAGTTTCTCAGGGTAGTAAACTTAATATCATTGTCCTAGACAACTGGTTTCACCATTCCACTCCCACCTATTCTTTAACTAATATTTGTATTAAATGTTTAATATGCAGAAAGCACTAAACCAAATGGTGGGAAATTTTTTAAATCATCTCTCTGATTTGATCATTGAAACTACAGCAATTGTTGAGATCACTAAGGGATAGAGTAGAGAGAAAGAGAAGTGAAGAGACAGAGACAGAACCTTGGTGCTTGAGAAGACAGCGAAGGATTCTAAAAAGGATCAGCCACAGGAGTAGGAGGAGAACCAAGAGACCTGTAATCTTAATCATGGGTGTCCTTTAAGGAACCTTTTCTTTTCTTTTTCTATGCTCCCTCAGTGATCTCATCACCTCTATGCAGATGATTCCCAAATCCACCTCTAATGGCTCTCCTGAGTTCCAGTTCTGTGTCACCAGCTGCCTATTCAGCATTTCCAGTGGGATATCCCATTGGCATACCAAACTCAGAACCTCCAAAACAGAACTCGTGACCTTTTCCCCTAAACTAGGCTATTCTCCAAACATTTCTATTTTTGTTTAGGATACAATCAGTCTATCAGTCATCCAGATTTTCAAACCTAGAGTCTCCCCTTGATTCGTTCCTTTCCTTTCCCTCCATATTAGTTAAACTACCAAATTTGGCCAATTCTACTTCCTCATCACTCATATTTCTCTCTTTTTCTTGCTCAGGCCTTCATCATCTCTATGACACTCATTTTACAACTGGTCTTTCTGTTCCCAGGAGAGATCTCCCCTTTCCAAGCTATCCCTCACATAGCAACCAAAAATAATCTTCCTATAGTATTCCTTTAAGAAAGAATCTGTAATAATACTTTGTTATTAGAAATTCAGAATCACTGACTAGTCTGTACCCATAATGAGTCCCCCTTGTAACATACCCAACCAGTTTATCCAATTTAGCAAAGCCAGGCTCATAATAAGTGTTCCATAAATGGTTGTTAACTTGACTTGTTGACAAATAAATGGTCATCCAGTCTTGGCTTGTGAACTCCAGTGAGTAAAATGAGGCAACCCATTTCAATTGTGGACAGCTTTAATAGTTGGAAAAATTTTCCTGAAATCAAGCTTAAATGTGCTTCCTGTAACATTTTTTTTTGCCTCAGGAAGAAGGATTCCTAGTCACAGCTCTGTTTTCCATCATACTCCAAACTCCCACTGAATAATGATGGCAGGTGCTATTATTATCTTCCTTTTACATTTGAAGAAATAGAGGCAAACAGAAGTTAAATGACATGTCCAGGATCATACAAGTATAAAGTGTCTGAAGCAGTATTTGAGCTCAGGTTTTCTTAACTCCTGGTCCAGTACTTATCTACTGTATCACTTGCCTTCCTCAAGTTATAGGGAATTTATGATCCCTGATTATTAGCAAGAAGGGGATCATAAACCAGAGATCCCAAGAGTTGGGAGGAAACTCAAATCATTTACTTCAACTCATACTCTAATTCAATTCAGTTCAATTCAAGAAAAATGTATTAAGCACCTACTGTGTGCCAAGTATTGAGCTAGGCTTTGGGGGTATAAAGACAAAAATGTAACGGTCTTTTCCCTTAATGAGTTGACATTCTACTGTACCAGTCTGTTCATAATTATGTGTGCATGACAATAATATTAATAGTTAGCATTTCTGTAGTATTTTAAGGTTTATAAAGTATTTTAAATATCAATATCAATTCATTTGATCCTCACAACAATCTTTTGAAATAGAAGCTATTATCCCCATTTTACAGATGAAGAAACTAAGACTGAAAAATGTTAACTTGCCCAGGGCCATACTGCTAGTTAGGTGCGAGGCAGGATATGAACTCAAGTCTTCCTGACTCCAGATGCAGCACTCTGTCTACTGTGCCACCTCCAAAAAGAAGTTATACAACTCTAAAGACCTGTGTGTTCAGGGCTGTACAACAAATCTGACTAAGAAATCTCTAGGAAATTTTTCTTTATATTGAGTCACAATGTACTTCTCTGCAGATTCTATCCAGTGCTCCTAGTACTGCTCTCTGGAGCCAGATACCTGAAGATACTGTATTAAGAAAGTTCGGATTAGCTCCTGTAAATGACGCTCTCGAACTCAATCAAAACGAAAGTAAAAAGCTTTAATTACACAAGGCACGGTACAGACAGTTTAGGACAGCAGAAGAAGCAGAAGGCAAATATAATGATTATTAATACAAGGGCTATAATTACAATAGATAGATAGAGGAAGAGAATACATCACCAATTCAAGGGAACCTCCAATAACTCAATCGGCTGGGAGCCCCATTGCAGCCGGAACAACTTGAATTGTGTAAAGATGGTCCCGCGCGAAGCGTCCTCCCACCGGTGAGGCTCAACAGGACTTGTGGTCCGAGCTTTTTATAGGGTTTGCAAAAAAAGAAGGCTCTCGGCCAAGGCAGTTACATACAGAGTTTTAGCCCACTTCCCTGGCATATGCAGTTTGTGTGTCTGGGTCTAATTCTGGCTTTTTAATTGCTGACATGTTCAAAAACCTTGAAGCTCAGCATATTTTATCACTGTCAAGTGCTTATGTTCAAGGAAGGGGCCACCTTCCCTTGAACATAAGCAGTTTCAGGAGTGGCGAGTTCCTGTTTTTTATTGCCAAGAACGTACAAGGTTTAAAGAATGGTCAAGTCCTGAGACTAAACGTTCAATACCTCAGGCCTATTAAATCTGAATGATATTACAATTTTAATAAGAAAATCTAATTTCTTTTTCAGATACCCATCATGTCCCTCCCTCCTTTCTCTAGGCCTCTCTTCTTCCATCTAAACACCCTTGTTTCTTCAAATCATCCTTCTATAGCATACCCTTTAGTCTATCTTGACTGATCTCCCCTGGATATGATCTGTTTTGTCAGTATCCTTCCTAAAATGTGGGTCTCAGAACCAAATACAGTATTCCATATTCTGGCTGACCATAGCAGACTACAACAGAAACAAGATTTCCTTCTTTCTGGACATTCTATTTAAATACAACTAAAGATCAGGTTATTTTTTTTCTTGTTTCATAGGTTGTTTCCATCTGCAGAGATAATCATTACATTAGTGTGAATCTATGATGTAGACAGTTTAGATCAGTGGAGTCAAACTCAAATAGAACAAAATCCATGATCTATATTGACTTAGAAAATCACAAATTAACATTATTTATGTTATATCATATTTTTATTTATTTTGCCAGATATTTCCCAACCACATTTTAGTCTGAATTGGGCAGTACTTGGAGCTTTACACCTCTGGAATAAATGGTCAGTGAATTGGGCCTAGAGGTGAAGACAGAAATTGCCTTAAAGACATTTCAAATTCTCTTTAATGATTCCAGGGTTACCTTGAAGGCAAAGACTCATCTTTTTCAACATCAACATTTTATTGGTGTTGTTATATGACAGGGAGCCATGCAATCCAAAAGTTTCTGAAGAACTAGAAATGTATCTCACACAGAAGGTAATGGAGAGTGTTTTCAGTTGATGTGACCAAGATATAACATAAAACCAACAAGGAGCTTAAAGAAGAAAAGAAGTAAGAACTGTCATTAAGAAATTATATAATAAGAATTTAAAATGGGCTGGTCACATTGTAAGGGTGAGAGATGGCAGAATTTTTCACAGGTATTCTCTTGATATCAGAAGTACGCAAGGAAGACCTCTAGTATGTTGAGAGGCAAGAAACACATTGGATGGTCAAGCATGGATGAATCATGATCTGAATCACTGGAAAAATTAATGAGATTAGAGAGCTTTTTGAGTAAGAATATTCAAACAACTCTCCTATGCCTCCGCTTAACTTACACATGACTTTCTAAATCAAAGCATCTTTCCCTAGACACCACTCCCTTAAATGTGTTGTCTTGCCTTAATATATAATGTCTACTTCTTGAGGGCAGAAATTAGCCTTTTTGCATTTCTTTCCTAGTACATAAGAAAGTGCCTAGCACACTCTAAGTCCTTAATCAATGCTTTTTCATTCATTCATTCTTATTTCCACCTACCTCACCAATGAAGAAACTGAGGTACAGAGAAGTCACAGGACTTGTCCATGGTCATATAACTAGTAGGTGTCAGGGATAGTATTCATGCCAAAGTTTCTCCATTCTCCAAGCCCACGCTATCTGGGATTAAGAGAGTAGGCAGGTAGAGAGATATGTTAATCACAGGAAAGGCCAAGTACTGACAACATGGAGAGGAGTATAGGCCTGAAGAAGTTTATAGGACTAAACAACCAGAAAGTTCCATTGAGACTTTTGGTAAAATGGTCTGTGATGGTACCCAAAGTCCTTGAGAGCTTTAGATGACCATGCCTCAGACAGACATCTATGTGTGTGTGGGGGGGGGAGCCAAAACTCATCATAGACTCCTAGTGACACTATGCAAGATTCCTCCTCAAAGACCTCCAACTACCCAAGCAAATCAAGATCAGTAGGAGTCTGCATTTAGACACTACTCTTTCAGAAATATAGATAATGAGAAAACTTTCTTCTCAACTTATGGTTATAGAATTGCTCGGGACAGATGATCACGGAAGACAAGAAGGGCAAATCACCTTGAACTTCAGGGACAATATATTTTGGGTAATATAGTCCTGTCATATATGATCTGGTTCACACACAGCCCAAAATAATACCTCTCTCACCTCAGTGAAGTAACTTCAGCTAAATAAGACAGCAGAGTCTATCAAAGTGATAACAGCATTTGGTGAAAGACATTTAATAATGATAATAGGTATTTTAAAGTGCTTCATGTGTATATATATATACACATACATACATATTATCTCATTGGAGTCTGACATCAACCCTATAAAGTAGATGCTGCAAGAAATATTATGCCTACTTTAAAGATGAAGAAACTGAAACTGAGAGATAGTGAGTCACTTGCATAATGGTCACATAGCTAGTGGGTGTCAGAGGTGGGGTTCCCAGAGATTCAAACCAGTTGTTTTATGTGGCTCCTGTACATAGGTGCATAGGCAGGGAGGTATTGCTCTGCAATTTTTACTGCTAGAGTCAATCACCCTACCAGTGGGGATTAACATGGCAGTTGAGGCCATATGCCTCACCTGTGCTTCTTCAGTAGCCAAGGATGCATCTGTGAGAGTGAGCAGGACCCTGTGAAACCAGACACAAGCATAGTGGCAGTGTTGGTGACTTCTGATTGCTGTCTTTGACTCATTGCTTCCTGTTAAGGTCCAAATGTTCAGTTCCTGGTGAGAATACCACAGAATTAAACAATTTTAGTGTTGGAAGGAGCCTCTTAGTTCTTCTGGTTCAGTTCATACCCCCCAAATTCCTACTCTGCCAGGCAAAAGAGGGTGTGACATCTTAGAGGAGGCAAATGAAAAGTAAACCACTTTCACAACCTACTTCACAAGGCTGTTGTGAGGAAAGTGATTTATAAACTCTAAAATGCTATTCAAGTAGAAGAGAGGAAAAAATCCAAAAGTTTAGGCTGTGTAGAACAGACTGTAAGAGAAAATATAGACTATGTGTAACAGACCTAGTCCATTAAAACACAGCAGACAACTAGCCAAGTACTTCCAGGGTGCCTCCAGGGAAAAGGAGCCAGTTTGTCTCACTTTAAAAAGGTGTTAGAGCAACAAGCTTCCCTTGGAGCCATCCATGGTGCTGACTTCTGACCAAGTTTTTTTTTCCCCCCAGCTAGCCTTTCTTGATAAATTTTTCACTACTTCCAAGCCTCTTGAGTCTACAAATGAAGTCTCAGGCTCTTGTCTACCAACCTCCTGGATGTATTACCTATAGTCAAATCCTCAAAGTCAGGGGTTCTTAACCTTTTCTCTTTTTTTTAATGTCATAGATTCCTGGTGAAACCTATGAATCTTTTCTCAGAATGATGTGTGCACTTAAGTTAATATTATCCCCAATTTACAGATGCCTATGTAAGTTACAAGTCAAGTGGCTTGCCCATAGTCACATGGACTATAAATGTTAGGCACTGGCTTTGAACCCTGTGGATTCTGCATCCACAATATGTGTTGTTTCTATCCATCCTCTTCTCACTATTCAATCTGTGTTACCTTAGTTCAGTCTTTATTATCTTTTACCTTGATGATTAGTCTTGGGATTGACTTCCCTGCCTTAAGCCTCCATCTCCCATAGAGCTGACAAAGCTCAGTTCTCATCACATCAATACCCTGCTCAAAAAGTTCCAATGGCTTCTTTTATCTTCTAGGATAAAATACAGATTTTTCCACTTGGCATTTAGAGCCCTCCCTAGTCTAGCTTTAGATTGCTTTATTACACGGTACTTAATTACTTAATTAATCACCTTCATGTACGCTATGTTACAACCAAACTGGTCCATTTGTATTTTTCAGAACATGACGTTCCATCTCTTACCTCTGTGCCTTTGTATACACTGCCTGGAGTCTACTCCCTCTTTATGTTTGCCTTTTAGAATTCCTAAATTTCTTCAGATATGAGCTACATGAGGCAGCTAGGTGGTACAGTGGATAGAGTTCTAGGCCTGAAGTTAGGAAGACTCGTCTTCCTGGGTTCAAATCTGGCCTCACATTTACTAGCTGTGTGATCCTGGGCAAGTTACTTAACTCTGCCTCAGTTTCCTCATCTGTCAAATGAGCTAAAGAAGAAAAATGGCAAACCACTCCAGTATCTTTGCTAAGAAGATCCCAAATGGGGTAACAAGAATTGGCTGAACATAACAAAAACACATCTGCATGAGGCCTTTCCTAATCCCCCCAGACACAAATTATTTTGCATTTCTTTCATATGTACTTTATGGTTATTTATATGTTTGTATGTTATTTCTTTCAATAGAATATAAACTTTTAGACAGCAGGGGTGGCTTCATTAATGTCTTTATATCATGAAACCTGGCACACAGTAGGAGCTTAATCAATGTCTGTTCATGGCTTGATTCTCTGTTCCATGTTCAGTACTCTCTTGACCGTCCCATAGTGATTCTGCCTTATTATCTCATGCCTGAATTACTGTAGTAGCCTACTAGCTAATCTTTGTGCCTCTGTTCCCTTCCCGTATCATTTAGTCCTTCAGAACTCTTTCAGATTGATTTAAAACAACAAAATCCACTTTTACTCTGTCATACACTTATAGAAGAGCCAACCCTTAGTCATCAGAGCATTCAGCTTATGTTCAGTCAACAAATATTTATTGTCTGTATTCTGTGCAACACACTCTACTGGGTGCTGGGAGAGAACACATAATTCAGCTTTGTTCCCTGTTTTCTTATGGTTTAAGTGAAGAGGTCCCAGTTTCTCTTTTTAAAGCTTTCTATAATATCTGCACCCATCTCCATCATAGAAGCTTATTTCCCACTATTCCTCAAAAGGAATTCTGTCTTCTAATCTCTCAAAAGACTAATGTCACTTTCTGCTCTGCCTTTATTACTTCCTCTTTTCCTCTCCTAGCATACATTTATTTCTTTTCTCTCTCTATCCCTCTCCTAGATACTTCTTTGAGGATAATCCAGATTGTATTGATCTCTCTCTTTTAATTGTATGTGTGTGTGTGTGTGTGTGTGTGTGTGTGTGAGAGAGAGAGAGAGAGACAGACAGACAGACAGACAGACGGATTGTGCCTTTTGACAGTGTGGTGAAGCTTGTGGACCCCTTTTCAGAATGTTTTTAAATGCACAAAATAAAATACATAGAATTAGGAGGGAAAAATTAATATAACTGAAATACAGTTATCAGAATTTTTTTTACAGTTCATGCATCCAAGGTTAAGAATTGCTGTTGTAAATTATTTTGCCTTCATTAGCTGTCATATCTGACTATTTCTTGTAAAGACCATCTTCCCAACCAGAAACAAACAATGTTGTGTACTAGGATCATTTCTGGTACCTAATTTGTAGTCTGTGTAGTACTGGCTTAAGAAATACCTGTCAAGCGATTCATGAAAAGAATCAATTGGTCCTGTATTAATATCACCTCAGGACCAAGGAAATGTTCAAGGGTTCAGAAGTGGGACTGGAAGAGGCAAGGAACACATGGAAGCCAGAAATCTTTCTTAAAACCTTTCTTAAAAGGTTGTAGATTAGTATAGAGTCTGGAGGTCTAATTAAGGCAAAAGGCAAAAGAGAAGCAACCAGATTAGCAGCCATGAAGAAAGCTTTTATTCCTTTCTGGAGCAGAAGCCAATTACATTCCATAACCAACAGAGAGCCTACATGTAGGTGAGAGCAAGTGAGTCATTTTAGAGACATGATACATTGGCAACCTGGACTGGGTTTTGATTCTCATTTGGGTGTGACTCCTGACAAGTAGAACCCCAAGATACCATATTTAAGGTCTATGGCATTTTTATTAATCATTGTAGCTTAAAATACCAAGAAGGCTAAAAATTAAATAATTTGAAGTAGACACATGCAAATTTTCTGGTTTGAATGGAAGCTATGAAACAAAATTAAATTCTAATAAGCCCAAAGAATGAGAAAACTCAAAAATATATCATGAATGAAAGTTTAACTCAGACAAATACAAATAATGAAAAGTAAAAGAAAAAAGCAAAAAGATACCTTTAAAAAAACAACTAAGAGATTGTCCAAAAATAAATTCTAGATCAAGACACTGTGATCTTCAGGGATTCACAGGACTGTCAACCAAGCTCAGTTTTCAAATGTGAAGGATGTCCTTTGTAACTTGATAGTCCAGGGTTGGATATCAGCTTTTGGATATACAGCTTTTGGATATACAGCTTTTAATAGAAGCTGTATAATATGCCGTGTCAACAAGCATATTTATGCTTGTTCTTATGTCTATGAATGTTCATAAATAAAAAGTTTATAGCATTAAGGGAGAAATAATAACACAAGTGTGCATTGAAAAATATTGGCTCATATGAGTCTGATCTTCTATGGTATATGAATAAGTTAACAAACAAAAGTAAGGAAGATAAAACTCTTAAGGAACACATTATATAAAATCAGAACACACTAAGGAATGTTTGGAGTAAAACTATTTTGCATACCAAGCAATCCGAATCCTTAGCATAAATAAAGAAGCAATTTTGTAAACAAAATCAACAATGCATGTCTATCAGCTTGGAATTGAAACCTCAATAGGCTGATTTAATTGGTCAATTTGTGATACATGCACGTATTGCTTATATCTGTGTGTGTACATATATGTGAATAAGCATTGTTTGTAATTGTAAGGAACTATAGATAATCAAACTCTCTAATAGTGAATGAATGTCTGAATTAACTGTTGGTGTAATGGAATACCACAATGCTCTTAAAATTTAAAAAAGATCAGACATTCAAAGAATTTTGGAGACATGTGAAACAATGCAAAGCAAAGAAAAGAGAACCAGAATAGTACACCTGCTAACTGTGACTAGGAAAACATATATGCAAATACATAAATGAATAATCAAATGGAGAAGAGGAAACAGTAATTAACAAGCTGTTATGGATATATGGTATATAAATGTAGATACATACTTACTTCTTTTAACTACTGTCAAAAGTTTGAAAAGAAAATAAAATTAATGTATAGTGAAGAAAAGAGACTTTCCAGTAACTTGTGTGATGATTTGAGTTAAGAGATCTATGTGACATACTTTTAATTTTTAAATATTAAAGGTTATATGTGACTGTCTTCAAACGATCTCTTCTATAATTGGATGCTTTAGATATGGACAACATAATTGCAAACCATGTGAAGTCTTCTCAAATACATCTAAATTAGATTTGACCCAAAAGAACGTGAATAATACGACAATATGAAGGCATGCAAAGACATTCTGGACATATTTACCTCTGTGTGTGTGTGTGTGTGTGTGTGTGTGTGTGTGTGTTGTGTGTATAGGAGCAGTAGTAGTAGTGGTAGTGGTAGTAGTAGGAGTAGTAGTTGTAGTATAGCCATAGCCTCTGAAGAGTTATAACTTAGAGGGTCACAAGGGAGCCTGTTGGAATGAAAACACCAATCACCAAAAGCATTTTAGATTGTTACTTGATCATTCCATTTTAGGATACAAGTGACATACATAAACTTCTTAAATTTCCCTTGGAGCTTATTAGGTTATTAGAATTCTTTAATTGAATCTCAGAATGAAGAAGGATACTGAAATCCAGGTACTACACATCAGGCATGTAGTAAGTGTTACTTTCGTGTACTAGTAGCAAGAGAATGAATTTCAATAAATTGCCCAGGTCCAGAACCATTTCCTTGATAGAAAGTACAGCAAAGATTACTAATGTAGAGCACAAAATCAGAGCAGCTTGGAATTAAGAAATGTATTTGTTACATTTTGCAACTTTGCACTAATAACAGTATCAGCTTCAACATTACGTTCCCCAAAATGTCTAGAGTCTCTACACTGAATGTGGACATTTTGTTGATTTCTTGGTTGCATGCTGTCAGTCAAGTAGATACCAATACAAATATGAAATTTTCCTTCTCTGTCTTAAAGTTGTGTTCAGCACATCAATTCTGTTTAATTAACAATAAATACTTATAATAAAGGAGAACATTTTAAAAACATTTTTAAAAAAACTTCTTTGATCAAGGAGATTTTATTCTAGAACCATTCATTCATTTTGTAGATAAAGGAGAAAATAGTTCAAGTTTTTCCATTCCCAGTCTGTGCAACCTCAATCCTATTCTTCAGAATAATAAACACTACTGTAAAAATTTTCATCTCATCATGTTCCCAAGTATATGCTTGATATCCATTTTCTCTGAGAGAAGGGCTTGGCTTCAATAGCTCTCAAAAAAAAAACCCCAAGCAATATTAAATAATACAACAGATTTCTATAAATGCATTATCAAAAAAAAAAATGTCCTGTACATTTCTTTCTGATGCATAAAGTATGAATAACCACTTCACAAAACTTATCCTTGCCTGAGGTAGGAACATCTTTTTAGGTTTTGTATCCTGTCTCTGCATAGTTTAAAGAATAAGGAATGTCAAGGTACATGTCAGTGAAATTCAATGGTTTGCATCAACTAAAAGAATCCTTTTAAAAATAGCTTTATGAGGCCCTTAGGCTGATTGCATCAAACATGAGACTCTGGTCATGCATTCCATTACCAATATTACTGAACTTTGGGTAATTTTTCCTCATATAAGAGTTCAACTGATGGAAAATATGAAATACTTTCTTATTTAATTTTTTGGAATAATTTCTCTTCTGCATGTTTAGATCTAAGTAAGCTTTTGTATGCAATCACAGCAACCTCAATGAACTCTAGAGGAATAAGAGATACGAATAATAAATTCATGAATCTTATTCCAATCTTGCCTTTTTTTCCATTTTTGATTTTTTTTCTTTTGGTACTTGATGTACTGTGGATCTATCCATGAAAAATTAGATGTAGAATTTAGGCAATTATCTGGATAAATCAGCTCAAAAATAAAATGATGTTTATGTCTGAAATATCCAACTCATTATATCAGTTCATCACTTTGGTTTTTATGTGTAGACACAATCTCTAATTCAAATGAACTTCTTAGCTTTCCTATAATTCAAAACCTTTCCTTTACTGCCTCCTCTTATTTCTCCATCATCTCCAATATCATCATTTCTCATATTTCACTGACTTGCAGTCTAGACATGTGACTCATTTTTCTTCTTTCATGATCACCCAAACCGCTGACCAATGCTTCTGGAATAAGACTACCTTTATCCTACAATATTTCCCAAAGTCAGTTGAGATCTCATTGTAATGACTCCAAATAATTTCTTTCTATCCTCTCTTTCAATTCTTTAGAGCATCAAATTACTCTTGCCACTCTAACAAGATATCTTATGCCTCTGGCTTCTCACAGTTGAATTCTAAATTTTCTTGAACTACAGTACCACAATTCTCCTGACTTTTTTTCTGTCTTCTTTCCTTATAAACTCATATTTCTCTTGTGCGTTTCACCAAAATCTACATATATATGTACAGTGTGTTTCTACTAGGAATAATTAACTCTAAGATGAACATTTTTTAAATAATAGAAGCAAAAAATTCCAATTATTCATATTCTAATTTACTTATTCACAAAGGAGGATAAAATCTTCCAAAAGGGTGTGTCTTTCAAATGGAAATGGATCCTTCAGTAAGAATATTTGCCCAGGAAGTACAGTTTACATACGATCCTTTGTCAGTTGATTTATGAAAGCAGCATTGGCACAGAAAAATAGCAAATGCAACCCAATTCCACAACTTTCTTATAATTAGCTACTGGCAGTCAAAAAAAAAGAGGACTGGAATATCTGCTTGAGTGCTGTTAAAGAAAATATGGAAAAGCAACAAGGAAAAAGATCATAGTAAATGATAAGATATTGCTTTATTTTAAATTTAAAAGTTTCAAAAATAGGGAAAAAGAACAAACTCTGCTCTTCATTCATGCCAAGGAGAAGAAATTATGCAGCCTAGAAAGATTCAAATAATTCACCAAACAGAACATTCTTCTCTGGGATGATGCATTTTACTTTAGTGGGATTTAAGACAGGCACTCCCCACCCCACCCACCAGACCCCATAAATGATATGTGGAGGCTAAGAAAAGGATCCTCAACATCTTATTGAGATTTTACATTGGCCTTGATTATTCGGAACTCAATATCAGTGAGCATTTATTAAGCACCAACTACGGGCCAACTATTGTGCTAAGTGCTGGGGAGACAAAGGCAAAAAATAGTCCCTGATCTCAAGGAGTTCACTGTCTAATGGGAGAGAAAATATGCAATTATGTGCAAACAAGGTCAGTTGGAGACAATCAGCAAAGGAAAGGCACTGGCACTATGGAGGATTGGGAAAGACTTCTTCCAGGAATTTAGATTTTAGCCCACACTTGAAGGAAACCAAGAAAGCTAAGAGGCATAATCTGCTCTTGATACTGTAACTTCATATCCTGATCCCATCGTAAAAATGCAAAGAAGAATTCACCATAGGGAACTGAGTGAAGTTATTGGTAGCAGCTAATTACAGCATATGTGAAATGTGGAGTGAGAATCAGGGATGGCAGATGGACAGCCACAATGTTATCCTGTTATCTCTGAAATATTAAAACAATTAGTGGAAGGCTTTTGACATTTTGCATAAATCTCTCTGTGACAGACTTATGGAAAGACAAAGACAAAAATTGCATAGGATGAGATGTGGAGGAATTCGGACCTGTACTGGTGAAGTGAATGCTCTCAGGAACGAGATAACAGCTCAGCTGAGGTATTGATGACATATCATTTGCTAAGAAGATTACTAAACAAAGGGGGCCATCTCCAATCATCCTGATCTCTATCTGGCCACTGGACCCTGATGGCTCTGGAGGAGAAAATTAGGTTGGTGACTTTGCACAGCCCTTCCTCACTTAAATCCAATTCACTTGCAAGTTGTGGCATTACCTTCTTGATGTTACGGTCCTGTTCAAGAATGAAGGACAAACAAGCACTAAAGCAAGCAAATACTCACTAAGTCCCATTAGTAAGTGACCAGAGGTGGCATAGAGTCAGAAATGGGCCTGGAGTCAGAAATGCTCATCTTCTTGAGCTCCAAACTGGCCTCAGACACTTATTAGCTTTGTGACCCAGAGCAAGCCATTTAACCCTGTTTGCCTCAGTTTCCTCATCTGTAAAATGAGCTGAAGAAGGAACTGGTAAATCACTTATCTCTGCCAAGAAAACACCACATGGGGTCACGAAGAGTCTGATGTTACTGAAAAATTACTCAACAACAACAACCAAAAGTTGTCATCTACAATATCAACTCTTAAAAAAAAATCACCTACTTGTCCTATTTTCTGGCAGTCTCATCCTTATAAGCCTTAAGGTGCAATAACAGGATAATTGCCATGTATATATATTAATTATAGGAGGCCAATTGGAAAATAGTCAGAAAATGCTCAATAATCTTGACAAATAAACTTAGTCAAAGAATTCATAGACTAGAGGGAATTTAGATAAGATGTTTTGTACAGTTGCATAAGTAAAAGAGTGAGTAGTTGTTTTGAACACCTTGAAAATTTACCCCGGTAGATAGATTTGAAAAAATAGAAAGACAGCAAACAGTAATGGTGTGCTTCGGTCATCAGGCTGTGACATTTCTGTTGGCTCCATCTGTGGATAAACTTTATTCTAAGCGGCAGGGGAAGCAACAAAGTAGCATGTTTCCTAACGGGTTGATTATGTTTTTCTTCGAGAAATATTTGTTTCTTTTGTAATGTTTGCTACTATATTTAAAAACTATCTCACTGTAAGCTAATGACATTGCCTCTTCTTTGTGTCACCAATGCTTACCATGGTTCCTGGCACATGATAAACTCTTAATAAATAAATGCTTGTTGATTGACTGTTGACTGACTGGCATACTAGATTCTTGCATTTGGTACTCTGTTGTATTAAATATCTTAGAAGTGGCCAGGTAGGTGGTATATTGATTGGATAGAGCACCATGCCTGGAGTAAGGAAGACTCATCTTCCTGAATTCAAATTTGGCCTCAGACACTTACTAGCTGTGTGATCCTGGGCAACTCACTTCACCCTGTTTGCCTTCAGTTTTCTCATGTGGAAAATGAGCTAGAGAAATAGCAAACCACTCCAGTATCTTTGCCATTAAAACCCCAAATGGGGTCATGAAGAGTCAGATATGACTGAATACCAACAACAAAACAACTAGATGAAATACTGAAGGCTCAGAGTCCTAGTTATGCCCAGAGTTGCAAAAATATTAGGTCCCTGTGAATAATGAATCCTGAAAAGCAATGCTATTCTTTGAATTTGCACTATTTGAAGTTAATTATATGTAAAATATGGTAATTGGTTCCAGCCCAATGGAAATATGGCATGCAAATTCAGGTAATGCAACTTCTTAATGAAATTCATCCAGATCTGGCTGCACTGCTTTAATGATGTTTAGCAGAAATATCCTGAAAGTTAACAAAATGAAGATTTTCCACATGAAGTTAATGCAGAAGAATTAGAAAGTATGTTGAAGCTGAACAGGAGAAGAAGTGATCATTGCTGCAGAAACAGGAGAATGTTTTGAGTAAACTGACAAAAAAGATGTCTCTGAAGCAGAGGTTCTTAATCTGGGGTCTGTGAATTTGTTTTTTTAAAAAATATGTTTATGGTCCAATCATTCTGGAGAGGTTTGGAGCTATAAAACTGTGCATGCTTTTTGAGCCAGACTTTTAGGTCTGTATCCCAAAGAGATTATACAAATAGGAGAAGGACTCACATTTACAAAAATATTTATAGCAGCTCTTTTTTGTGGTGGCTAAGAATTGGAAATTGAGGGGATGTCCATCAGTTGGGGAATGGCTGAACAAGTTGTAGTATATGAATGTAGTGGAATACTGTTGTGCTATAAAGAAATAGTGAGCAGGTGGATCAGAAAAACCTGGTAAGGCTTGTACGAACTGATGCTGAATGAAGCGAGCAGAACCAGAAGACTCACGATGGAAAATGCTATCCACATCCAGAGAAAGAACTTTGGATCCTGAATGCAGAGACTCTTTGTTCTCCTTTTCTTTTGTTGTTTTGTTTCTTCTTTCTCATGGTTCCTCCCATTTTTCTAATTCTTCTTTAAATCAGGACTAATGTGAAAATATGTTTAGTATGAACATATAAGTAGAGCCTATATCAGATTGCATGGCATCTTGGGGAGGGGGAAGGGAAGGGAAGAAAATTTAAAACTCAAAATCTTATGGAAGTGAATGTTGAAAACTAAAACTGAATTATTAAAAAATGAAAATCTTAAAAATAATTAACAGAATTCATTTATAATCCTGTGTATTTTATTTTATGCATTTAAAATCATTACTCTAAGAAGAAGGGTCTATACTTTTCACGAGACTGTCCAAGGGATCCATGACACAAAAATAATTAAGAGCCCCTGCTTTAATTTAAACTGATTCTTTTATTGAGGAAAGAAAGAATTTAGAAGATAACTAGTTCAATCTTTGATTTTGAAACTACAATCTGTTCCCAGGAAGGTATGTAGGAATATAGCTATAAACCAAATGTTGAGTGGAGTAAGTTCTTAGGTTTATGTCCTGGATTCCATTCATATTTACCCTAGGTTCCCCTTCATTTACACCTAAACATGGCATAGATAGTTTCAACTTACAAATGAATTTTAAGATCAGAGATTTAGATCTAAAAGAGACCCTCGAAGTCATGTAGCCCAACTCCTTCATTTGATAGATGAGGAAACTGAATGTCAGTGAAGTGAAGTGACTTGTTAGATGGCAGAGTTGAGATTCTAACTCAGATCTTGTGACTTTAAGTTCAGTGCTGTTTCTACTATACCACCCTTAGATACCATTACATGGTTTATACAATTTTCCTCCAAAAACCCATTGATTCCAATATGACAAGTATTACTTATGCCCATCTTGCAGATTAGGAAGTAGAGTTATGGAGAAGATTGTTTATTGTCTAAGGTCTCTCCCAGATAGGTAGACATCAGAGTAAAAGCCTAGGTCATTTAACTCAAGTCTGGTAGCATTTCACTATGCTAAAATGTAAGCTAATTGTTTGCAACTCAGAATACATTTTCCCTAAAAACAGTGCTGTAAAGGGTGATTAGGTTCTCTATCCAGCTCATAGAAACCTATTTTATATATAATTAACCTTCATCTATTTTGTAGTGTTTTCATAGCATACAAACACCACCAATGACAAGGTTTCAGGGCTAAAGACTGGTATCCCAGGGACACAGATCTCTCCTTACTAATTCTGCAGTGAGATCAGGGACTCTCTGAATATCAATCCAACAGTGGTGACTCTCATGACCTGAATCAAAAGATCTAGGAAAATGGTGATTGAAGGTCTGGGTTAGGTATGGATCAGAAGAAACTTCAAGGGTAAGGGCATGAAGATCTGTAAGAATATTGAGGGGTATTTGGTGATGAAAAACAGTGCCAGAGGTCAGCATGAGACCACTGTATGTTTGGTGACTAGAGAAAAGGAGGCAGAGAGAACAACGGGATTGATAAAGGAGTAATGGGAGGAAAAGACAGTAAAAGACACAACTTTGCTACTTTTAAAATTTGCTTTTTGCCATGGTGATGGCAAATGTGCCAATATCTTAGGACTAATATGTAAGGTGGCAAATGTCAGTTTTCCCTAATTCTGCTCAGTTTTCCCAGGACAGTGGAGTGGTCTAGTGTTACTTTATTAAATCAGGCTGATTGATATCTCAATTCATTTTTATTTCATGAAGTATTTATTATATGTGCAAGACTCTGTGCTAAGTACTAGGAATATGAAAATAGAACACAGACCCCGCTCTCAAGGAACTGACAATCTAATAGATTACAAAAGACATGTTTAATCATGTCTGACTCTTTGTGACCCTATTTGGCTATTTCTTAGTAAAGATGCTGGAGTGGTTTGAGGTGAACAGGGTGAAGTGATTTGCCCAGGGTCACACAGCTAGTAAGTGTCTGAGACCGGCCTGAGGCCATGAAGATGAGTCTTCCTGACCCCAGGCCTGGTGCTTTATCCACTACATGCCTCTTTGAAAAGACTAGTACTTCCCAAATTATGGCCTTCCCTATATAATCTTCCTCACTTTTTCACTTGGAAGAATGGAAAAGGGGAAGAGAAAAGTGGGGAGATTGTTGGAGAAGGGCTATTCCAACTCCCATTTTATAGCTGAATAAATTAAGGCAGGGAGTGGTTAGGTAACTTGTCCAAGGCCACAAAAGTACTAACTGGCAGAGGCAGAATTTGAATTCAGGTCCTCTGACGTTGTTTTTGACATCTTTATATGTTGTCTCAATATTTGGACAACAGGCCATCCCTCTCTTTTCTCTCTACTGTCAGTACAAACTAATGTAGATTTATAAAGATCTTAATTATATTAACAGTATATGTGTATTATATATATATACATACATATGTGTATGTATATATGTGTGTGTGTGTATATATATATATATATATATATATGTATATACATAGCACATTTATTTGTCACTTTCAGGTTTGCAAAATGCTTTCATCATAACAATCTTCTCAAGCAAGCATTCAAGGCTAATCAAGTATTGAAAGCAGGCTCCATTTTGCTTTTTCTTTTCTGTCCTCAATGCTTATATCTTCAACATAGTTTTTGCACATGGTAAATGCTTTGTCATTAATTCATACATTATCCCCATTTGACAAGTAAAGAAAATCCTGCATTGAGAGGTTCTATGACTTTTTTTAATGATCATACAACTATGTAGTGTCCCAGGCAAGATTCGAACCCAAGTCTCTTGATACCAGGTCCACTCGTGTATTAAAACATACTAACTACTTCATATTTATGGAACTTTTGGAAGGAGAACTATACATGAATGCTGTGAATCTGCTCTACTCTGTTTATCTAGTTAGGGAAGTTTGTAAATACATTCTATTTGTGAGAGCTGAGACCATCAAATAGTAACAAAAATTGGCACTTGAAGGCTTAATTTTTAATAATATAGAACACAGGCAACTAGGTGGCATAGTGGTTGAGCACTGGCCTTGGAGTCAGGAGGACCTGAGTTCAAATTTGGCCTCAGACACTTACTAGCTCTGTGACCCTGGGCAAGTTACTTGCCTCCAAAAATAAAAAAATAAAATACCATAGAACACAGACCTCAAACTCCTCCTGAGTATCAGTCCTTTGTCCCTTTATTCTGAGGAATGTATCAGATCAACAAATCATTGTGAAGAGAAACAAAGATTGAACTAGTAGCAGTGAAAATTGACAAATGACATTAATTTAGAACAAACATGAAATCTAACCCTGAGACCACTGCTCTAGGATGTCCATTTCATAGAATCATAACTGCAGAGCTGGAGGAAACCTTAGAAGTCACTGGGTCCAAATCTTTCATTTTATAGGTGAGGAAACTGAGACTGAGTGACTTGCTTAGAGTCACACAGTTGGTAAGTGTCCAAGGTAGGATTTGAACTCAGCATTTCTTGACTCAAGCCCAGTGTCCCCCAAGTGCCTAATATGTGCTGAAAGTGAAGTTGTATTCTATTATACATCCTCTATCAAAATTTCCCCTTTCAAAATCACTGTATTAGTTTTGAGATAGAGATGCTTCACTATAGTCTGGTCTCAGAATTAATTTGCAAGGTAAGGCTGGCAGGTAATTTGCTGAAATTACCTAATGTGTCTTCCATTGAAATTGGTTATATTTGAAAGCAATTGACTTAGATAAGATATTAATGGATCTTAAGGGAATAAGGATACACCATATCAAGAAAATGTCAGTTGGTGTGAATGAGTCGAGGGCAATTGTATTTACTTTGGCTGTATTTTTTTATGAATACTGATGGTATATGTATAAATTGTTTCCCCTGATGCCTGGACATTAGGGTGGTATGTCATTTTTGTCTTTGTATCACACAGCACATAGCATAATGTCAGATGTATTTTAAAATTTTGATTCAGATCTATGATTTCATGAGGGTTAGGAACTGATGAAGAACTTCCTTCCACCAACGCAAAGCATTAACTTCTCTACAGTTTCTAGTTTCAGAGAATTTCTTAGAGCATAGAGAGGTTAAGTGCCTTGTCTAAGGTCACACAAATAATGTTGGTCAAAGTCAAGACTTGAACTGAAATCATTCCAACTCTGAGACCAGCTCTCTCTATACTACAGTGTATAGCGTCTCAGTGCCTTAGGCATGTAGATGACATAGACTCAAAGTCTCTTAATATTTTGCTTGCCCACCTCTGTATATGCTCCACGTTATTGGTATCTTTCCTGAATTGTGGCTTCATTCATCCAACATGAATAACCTGTTGACTGACTAAGGATTATTTTTGGCATCATCATGGAGGATGACTTGGGGAAGGAAGAGAATAGGCAGGAAGAATAATCAGGGACTTTGTGAGTGATTATTACACAAGAACTCTTAAGATGCTAAATGCTGATTAACTCACTGAGGTAGAATTCATAGAAATTGACCAGTGAATGGAGATGGGGACAGGCTGAGGGATGGTGAGACAGTCAGTCAGTCAACAAGCAATTATTAAACACCTATCATGTCCTAGGCTCTGGGCTTAAAAAAAAGCCCCCACCATCAGAAAGTTCATAGTCTAATGAATGCAGGAATAAAGTATTTATTAAGCTCTTTTTACGTACAAAGAACTGCACCAAGCATTCAGGATAAAGACAGGAAACTAACGTAGTCCCTGCTCTCAGTGGACAATTATCTACAAACAAGTTATATAGAGGAAAAATTGGAAATAGTCTCGAGTCTTTTGCTGCCAACCTATGTGGAGGATTTGGTGAGCTTGTTTCTCATGTACATAATAATGTGTAACAGACATGCCTTGCCCCAATTAAGAGCATATGCAGGTACTCATTCATTATTTCTTGTCTGCTTACAATATGGTAAATGCAAGCCCTTTAATTTTGTCAAATTTTGACAAACAGGTCAAACTGTATTGTCTCTTTCCTGGTGGTGATTTAGAGAAGAAATGCTATTAGCTCCTGAGTGAGAAGAGAGATACCCAAAGCCTTTACTTCCTCAACTAGACAACCATATGGGCCATGAACATAAGTCCCTGATATTTCTTCTGTCCTTGTTCTGTTTCTTTCCTGATCTTAAGGAAAAGAATATTGGAGAGAAAACAGTCTTGTGAGTTTTACAAGTTTGGAAGAGCCAGCAGAATTTTCCAGTAGCTGAGCCTAGTGAGCAGTGACTTCTGAGGCACAATCTACTTGACCCATATCTTCAGTGGATAGATCTGGCAGCCACGACACCATGTGTTTGCTGTAGGCAAAGGAGCAACTCATTAATTTGCTAGGTTGTGCCTGGAAATTAATTCAGTGGAAGGAGGAATATGTGTCACATCCATTTTGAATTTTAGCCTACTTTCTGCAGGGACCAAAGTGGTAAAGCAGAGAATGTGGCTGTAGTTGTAAGGAATATGTTTGTACTTCTGGTTTTACTCTAGTTTTTCCAATAAATATCACTTTGTAAAAGATGTTAACTGCTTATAGGAGATATCAAATTGCTATCAAATAGTTAAATGATACTGAGGAGATTCCAGCGGGTATTGGTGAATGATAATGGGGCAGTATTCACTGGTGATTGATACTGGGGGCTTGAGCTGATCATGTTCTAGAAGGACCCTAGTAGATCAGTAAGACACCCCCAGAACCCTGACGGTGGATTGAGGTCAGATGAGCACTGGGGCCTTTGACTCATTAGGTCACATGAAGGTTGGAAAAGTTACTCTAGAGCTAGTAAGATCTACCAGTGTATCTCAGGATTTTTTTCTTCTTCAGAAATTGAAGACAAGTTCATTGGAAATTGGCAGGCTCTAGTTTTTTCCTTCTATGAAAACTAGGATAACATTTATTCTTCTCTAGTTCTGTGGTATCTCTCCCATTCTCTACAATCTTTCATTTATAACTTATGGTGGCTCACTAATCATGTTTACCACTTCTTTCACTACTTTAGGTGTAGTTCATTTAGGTTAGGTGCCTTGAATTTGCAAGGACTGCTAGGAGCTTTTACCACCTCCTTACTATCTTGAAAATTAACTCCCCTTGAGTCATTTCTGTTCTGATATTTCCAGTGCACATACCATTCTCCTTGGCAGAGAAAACAGAAACAAAAGAACTGAGTGGCACTATGTTCTCTCTGATGTCATTGACCATGTTATTGACCATCTATCTGAAGCATTGGGCCCATCCCTACTTTGATCTTTTCCTTTCTTCCAATATAGCTAACCCCCATCCCTCATCTTTTTGTTTTTCTTTCCTGATCAACCATAGCTCATTCTGGGCTTTACAACACCTGACACTATTCTTATAGGACTGTTTTCTGTCTTTGCGGAGTTCCTCTGTCGCCTGCTTTTGTTTTCATCTTCTGCACATTTCTTTTTAAAAATTCAAGTTAGTTGGTTAGTTCTGTGTACACCCACATCGTTCTTTTCAGAACACTCATTTTTCCTCTTCTTTGTAACTGTTTCCCTTAATGTCTTCAAATTTTCATTCTTGGCCTTCTAACATCCCTTCTGTAGTGATTTCCCCTATAATTTTTTATTCAAGGGAATTCTATCTATCCCTCTTCTGAAACATGGTTTCTATCCCTTTTTGAAACATGGTCTACTAAAATTTTGCATTAGATTAGCCTGTTCCCAGATTATCCTTCTCTATCACAGATTTTGAGATGTAGCAGTCACTTCCTCATCAAGGTTCCCATCATTTCCAATGCAATAACAAGTTTTTCTGGTTAGTAAGAATCATATCCAGAATATAAAATCACTTCGATAGTTCCTCTACATTTTAAAGGATGAAATTATCAACAAAGCAATAAAGATGTTATTCAATGCTCTGGTTTTTTGTTGAAGAAAGACAGCTTGAGTAAATGTTTGAAAAATCAAAGTTCCTTATCACCTTTCAACAAGCCTCTGGAGTGGACTTTAGACCTGTTTCCTGGATTCTTCATCTATACTTTTTTTTTCTGTCCATAGTAGTATACTTTGCAGACAAAGTCACTTATGTCTCATCTTCACCCAAATCTTCTCCATGATGCTTCCCCACATTGGTTCCTGGATGTACTCATACAAATATGCCTTCTCCGTATCCTATTCCTTTTTAAGAAGACAAAATATCCAGTCATCTTATAAAGGACTTTGCCCCTTTATTATGACTCATGACTGGTTTGATTGTTTCCCCATCCTCTTCCCAATTTGATGAATGATGCCTGACTATACTGACCAGTTTATCACTTTGGGGCGTGTAGACATAAAGTAAATGAGGTAGTTAGGTATTTGGGATTTCAGAGTTTTTGAAAGGTTTGCCTCAGAAAGCACTGACTCAGACATTTGTAGCTCATGAAGTTTCTCATCAGTCATATGGGCCAAGGCCTGTAAAGTTTCATTTTCTGTTCTGTGAAAGTTGTTATCATGGGGGTTGGAGAATGGGCAAGAGTGACTTCCAAAATTCTGGATATCACATGTTTGAGAAACCTCATCTTTATGTGACCTAACTGCCATTTCTAATTATAATGGGCTGAACAGATATTTCCTGTTTTGTTTCAGCCTAAGTGAGCATGTGGAAACTTGAGAGGAGCTAGTTTCTAGTCATGAAGACTCGGGGATTGGCATTGTATGAGGATGAAGTCTCTTATTTGATTGAGAAGTGGGAAGAACTAATGACTTGGGGTGCTGAACCAGAATTTAGTCGGTAAGCAAAAGTAGGTAAACAAACAAACAAACAAACAAACACCTTAAACTCTCCCTTTCCTTCGTGGCTATGGGCAAGGCATGCTTATTTTGAGTTTGTCTTGAGAGTGGAAAGGGCAAATGAATATTACAAGCAGGAAGTTCCCAGGTGACCCTGTGAATTTTGAAGATCCAGAGGTCCCAGAGGACCCAAAGGTCCAAGTTGAAGGTGGGAGTAGCAGCAACAACCACAGTCGGTTTAGCAGCAGTGGAGTCATCTAGCCTAGTAGCCAAGTGGACAGTTTGGCCCAGCCCAGCAGCAACTATGACTGGTAGCTAAGCAACATGTTTAAATTAGTCTATTAGTAGCCAAGCCCAGTTTGACTTGGCTGAGCAGTGGCACACCTTGTCCATTACTTACTCCATACTCTGCAGCAAACATCATGGGGAATCTACAAAGGGAGAAAAGAATTTCCAGGACCAGGAATTAGGAGATACCCCTTTGCCACATCTGTTCTCTACACATGTGCTTCACTACCACGTACTTTAGGGTAGATGTCATTTTTTCCACAGACCCTGGGAGTTTTGGTGAGAAAGTATACTCACAGGTACAATGTATCTCCAGCCCTAATATTGCTACTGAGTTTCAGTCCTACCTTACCAACCATCAATTTGGGACACCCCAAATTGGATAGGCATCCAGAGGCATCTTCAACTCAAGTTGTCCAAAACAGAACTCATTATCTCTGTCCCCTTTCCTCCAACCCTTCTTCCTTCCCTGCTTCTCTACCACTATAAGAAACCACCATCTTCCCAGTGATATAGACTCACCACCTCAGGGTTACCCATAACTCTTCCTTTGCACTCAACTTACATTTCTAGTGTCTACCTTTACAACATCTCTCATATTGTCTCCTCTCCACTCACACTGAGGACACCATGGTTCAGACCTTCATTTCCTCAGACCTGGACAACTCCTGTAGCTATTAGGTTTTCCTGCCTCAAGTCTTTCTCCACTCTGTTCCATTCCACTCAGCAGCTAATGCAATTGTCCTAAAGGTTAGGTATGACCATGTTATCCCTTTACTTGATAAATTCCAATGGTTCCAAGATTTGCTCCTGAAAGATCAAATAGAAATTCTTTACAACTCATAAAGCCTTTCACAAACTGGTCCCTTCACATCTTTCTGATCTTATTTTTGACTATGCTTGATGCATTCTTTTTATAATCTAGGTACACCAACCTCCGTGTTGCTCCTCACATGACACTTCATCTTCCTTCCTCCTCCCCTCTAGGCATTTACCCTGACTGTCCACCATACCCAGAATGCTTTTCTTCTTTACCTGTAACTCAAGGTTTCCCATCTTCCTTCAAGACTATGTTGAAATCCTTCCCAGGTTCCCTCAACAATTACCTTTCATTTAGTGCGCATGCGTGCACACATACATACACATACAGACATATATGTGTCATTGGTATAGAGTTATTTGCATATTGTCCCTTCCATTAGACTGTGAGGTCCTTGAGAGAAAAGGTTGCATTTTTGCCTTTCTATATATCTTCAGTGGTTAGCATGGTGCACACAGTGGGTGCTTAATAAATGCTATTGACTTACTGAATGACTGTGACTCCAAATCCATCACTCTCAAACGTTTTGAGGCATCTAGGTGGCATAGTAGATAGAATACTGGAACAAGACTGAGAAAGATACGAGTTCAAATCCAGCCTCAGACACTGCTGTGAACCTGGGTAGGTCACTTAGAGTTTGTTAGTTTCAATTTCTTCAGCTGTAAAATGGGCATAATAGTATCTACCTCTGAGACTTGTGATGATCAAATGCAATACCATGTAAACGTCTGTGCAAAATACAAAGTCCTATATAAATACTATGATTATAATTGTTGTTAATCTGCTGAGTTTTAAATGTTATTCAGCTTATAGCAGGGAAGGTTATTGATTTTTATCAATTCATATTTAAGAGCTAATTGCTTTGCAATATTCTTATGGCACCATTCAGTTAGACAAAAATAATCTAATTCGGTATTTTGTTGTTTAGGGTGTCATTATAAATTTTCTGCACCTGTTATCCTGAGAGTTTCCTGTGTTTTATAATTATTTGAGAAGTAGCTGTGGCTGATGGCTAGAGAGCTGATCACAGAGTCAAGAAGAGCTAGGTCAAGCGGCATGACCCTGGGCAAGTCACTTTTCTCTGTGCCTCTATCATCTTTATAAGTTGCAAAGTAAAAGACAATCGGCATTAAAGAGGAAATTCCCCAGTTGAATGAAATCACAGATTCCATAAAACATAAAAATCAGTCAGTTGTGATTTGCATTATTAACAAAGTAACTACAATAACAGGAGCAAGAAAAATCTATTTTTTTTGTAGCAGTTGAAAAGGATTCAACAGCTTTTCTTGGCTTTGAACCAGAAACTAGCAACCAGTAGCTTTCATAGGTTAATAGAAGTTTAGATTGGGAGGAATTTTAGAAGTCATCTAGCTGCATTTACAGGTAGGAAACTGAGAAGTGATTTGCCTAAGGACACACATAACAAGTATAGACTTGAGATTCCAACCCAGATTCCCCAAATCTATCATTCTTTCCACTATACCATATTGTTTGTCAATAAATGTAGCTATAATGATAGCCTGTATCTTGTGAGCTTGCTTTGTATCTTTTTCCATATTTAAACTTTTCTTTCTTTTATTCTTTTTGAAGGATGAAAACAAAGACCCTCCTAGTTAGCAGCTACACCCATGTCCTCGATATATTAAATAGTCCCACCAGTAGGAAGGCAAATTCTGGCATATGACAGGGTTTAATAAATGTTTGCTGACTGAGTATTCCTGACTTTCCTATAAATGATTTGCTCTTTCTCTTCCTTTTCCTTGTTGCCAAGCACTGAGTGACCTTTTCTTTGTTGATCATCAATCAATAACAGAAGCCCAAAGCACTTTCAGCCTTGGCAACTAATCTGCCCAGTCTTTGACAAGCTGTTAAAGACTCTGACATCTCCTAACCTTTAAAATGTTAAGACTCCATGGTCTTGTCAAGATGGTGCAGAGGCTGTATCTCTATGGTCCAAAGTAAAGTGGAGACTGATTACAAAGTAAGTTAGACCAATGTAGAGAGTCAACCTCTGTTTAGGGTCTATTAGGACAGTTACTTCCCCTAATTGTCTCCACCAATCACATATCTTAGCTCATTTATTTTGTACTGCCTTGGAGAGAGTTAAGTAGCAAAACGGTTGCTACAGCTGATTAATTAGATTGTTGAATTTTCAAGATAATAAAAATTGTTAATACTTCTGATGTGAGAGTGTTGGGGTTTATTAACATTGATTCATTACTTTCAAATAAAGGAATAAAACAAAAAGGAAATACCAAATACTTCATTATAAACCAAGATCTTTCTTAAATCCTATAAATGAATCAAATATCATGTTTTAAATAAAGGGTTGTACAGAAAGATCTATGTTGTACCCACTCTGTTGTATATGTACTTTCAGGACATATTAAATAGGCCATTATGAATTTGATAATCTTAAATCATTTACTAGCCACCTAGTCTATTAAAAAAATGCATTCCTGAATTTCCCTAGGAAAAGTCTGATGAATACTGTGGGCGAATAAAGAATCAGCCCTACTTAAAGCTTATGTGCACTCTCCCAACACTGGCACAGTCACACATGTGGACAAAGATCCTTTGCTAGTGTTTTCCCTCCACCATGCCCTGGAATTCAGCTCCTTTGGTCCCCCACTGCTGTTAAAATGGTGACTGTCACACAAATGTAACGAAGCCATTTCACCTCAGCGGGTTGTGATAATGCATACATACCTCCTGAAGAATCAGAGTGTCTTTGTTTTCTTGATCCTGGAGCTGTATAACAAATAGTCTGATGGATTTCAAGCTTCCCATATCTATTTTTTGACATGATGAATCTTCCTCGTTATCTTTTGATTTAAAAGGGAAAGGATCGTAGGTTTGCTGGTTGAGCAGGTAGCTCTTCTGACAACAGGACTTTAGCTGGAAAACAGATCTGTTTCGTTGGCTTAGGGAGTTTAGTGAGGTGAATAATTTAGTCTGAGGGAGTGATATGTCGAGAGAAGAAATTTAAGTAAGGGTTTAAAGAATGCAGATAATTTAGTGCCCTCATGATGGTTAACTTAAATGGATACAAGAAATGCATGAGATCCATATTATCATTTTCTCTGGTGCATTGCGGAGCACACAGATCACTGCAGCGTGACAGAATTGATGATTGTTCTAATTTTTCCTTAAGACATTTAAATATAGTAACTTCTAGTGACTCCCAGATATTGAATTTGATTTGGGTTCATATGTACTCAAATTAGAGGTCAGAGATACATTCCGATTCAGAATACTCCCTGAAAAGACCAAGTAGTTTTGCTATTAATTAACTCTTGCAAATGCACATAGATCCTTGTAAATGAGAATGGAGTTAGCTGACATCTATCCCAATGGAGATCACCATCTATCTTGCACCTATATTTTTCTGTCCTTCTATATGTGCTACTGTCTTCCTCTTTCCAAACCTATTCTTTCTTCCTATTGGGCAATGAGGTGGGAATGGACTTGGAGTAAGGAGGATTGAGTTTAAATCCTCTCTCATACGCTTGCTAGTTGTGTGACCTTGGGCAAGTCACTCAGTCTCGTGTGCTTCAATTTCTTCACCTATAAAAAGGAGATAATGATAGAATCTCCTCCCTGGGTTTTTGTGAGTGAGGATGAAGTGATATAATGTATGTAAACTCACATTACAAAAACATTACATGTATTGAACTTACATTAAGCTTTGCAAACTTAGAAGCACTATATAAATGCTATTATTAACCATTAATATTAGTTGTATCTTTCAAATATTAAAGAGCTGATCCTTGAGGTTATGAGTATTAGAGCTTTAAGGGACTTTTCTGAGCGTGGTTCCTGGCAGCAAAATGATTATTCATTCAGATAAGCAATCCTTATGACTTGTTTGTTCTGCTACGTGGAAGGTACAGAGGCAGCCATGGTTTGTTGAACTCTCTGGAATTCACAAACTATATATTCTCTGCAGGCTAAAAAACCTTCTGTTCTTTGGGAGGGGGCAGTAAACAACTTGAACCCTACAGCCAGGTAGAAGGGGCCTCTGCTCTCTGATTCTCCTGAAAAAACAGAGAAACTGTTCCCTCTGACACTGGAGGGAGGGGTGCAGTTGTCAGTTTCATGCCTGCCCAGAATTACTTCATATTGTTGGTCCAAACATAGCCTGTGATTTCTACTTAGTCTGATTTATATGACACCCATGTGCAGGTTATAACTGATACTTTTCTCTTTACTTTTGACTTTTTTTTTTTTAGTCCAAAGAGATTTCATTTTAAGGGTATAGCCTATAATATGATCAGTATGGTACTATTATTTTCAATTTGCAGTTTCTGCTCTAAAAGATTAGATGTTTAGTGCTTAAAATGCTTTTTTCTTTTTGAAAAATTGTATTTTCTTTTCAGTTCTTATTTCTCTTCCCTCTGCCATCCATTGATAAGGCAAGAAAAACAAAACCCATTATAAATACCTCTATAAATAACCAAATTCCTATATTAGCCATGTCAAAAAAAGGATGAAAGAAGGAAATAAAGGAAAGAAGAAAGAAAGAGGAAAGAAAAAGGAAGGAAAAGAAGAAAACATGCTTTAGTTTTGACTCTAAGACCATCAGCTCTCTATCTGGAGGTGTATGGCATGCTTCATGATGAGCCCTTTGGAAATGGGGCTGGTCATTGTTTTGATCAATTATTAAGCCTTTTGAAGCTGATTATTTTTACAATACTGATGTTATTGTATAAATCGTCCTCTTGGTTCTGCTCACCTTACTTTGCATCATTTCATGCAAGTCTTGCTAGGTTTTTCTGAAATCATCCCCTTCATCATTTCTTAAAGCACAATAGCATTCCATCACATTTATATACCATGACTTGTTCGTCTCTTCCCCAGCTGATAGGCATTTCCTCATTTTCCTTTTCCTTGCCACTACCAAAAAGACCTACTATAAATATTTTCTACATATTTCTCCTTTTCTCTTTCTTTGATCTTTTTGGAGTGTAGACTTAGTAGCAGTATGTAACAGAAAGGACCCCGCCATATACAGGAGGACCTACTGTACAAGTTCTTAGATCTGCTTTTCTAGGAAGAAAGCAACTTTTGAGGGGTCAACAATCACTTTAATCAAGCACATGTATCATTCACTTGGTTCAGGGGAAAAAGTCAGCATCCTGACCTTCAGAGAAAATAGAGAAACAAAGATCAACCTACAGATAGGGCTCCCAACTGTCTGACGTAAACAATACATAACATCACAGATGAGCAGGCAGATCCAACTGTCTGACCATACATACATAGTTACCAGAGAGTGAAGCACCAACTTCTGGGTTTTCAAAGCCTGGAGCTCCTTTATGGCTGCCCAAAGTTTCATCTGGCCAAACAAACACTTCCAATGAGTAAGCTCCCGAAGTAAAACCTCACCTCAGAGTATTTATACACTTTTCAGAGCTAGAGGGCATCCACAATCCTAGAGAACCAGTGCCTCATTAGAAAATTAACAAAATGTGTGGGCCTCCCCTAATCAAGCTTCCCTAAATGGGCAGGCCCATTAATGGGTGGGGAAGATCTTTAACTCTCATAATTACCATTACACAGTATTGTTGGGTAAAAAAGATATATACAGTTTAATACCTCTTGAGATATAATTCCAAACTGCTTTGTAGAATGGGTGGACTAGTTCACAGCTCCACCAGTAGAGCCTTAGTGTACCTCTTTTCCCACAGACCCTCTTGCATTTGTCCTTGATCTTTTTGGTTCTCTTAGACAATTTGATGGATGTGAAGTGGAACCTCAGAGTTTTCAAATTTGTAGTTTTCTAATTATTAGTAGTCTAGAGCAGGAGTATCAAACACATGGCCTACAGGCCAGATTAAAATGTAACTGGGAAATGTTGAGCCAAATAAATGAAAATACCACATGGACACATGCACACACACATATATGTGTGTGTGTACAAAATGCTAATATGTGATTTTCTGAGAAAATATGTGGTTTGCAGCAATCCGTATGTATGATTTAGTGGCTCCTGTTTTGCTTTGCTTTTGAGTTTGACATCACTGATTTACAGCACTTTTTCATATGACTACGGATAGCTTGGATTTCTTCCTCTGAAGATTGCCTGTTCATGTACTTTGACCATGTATCAATTGGAAAAGGGTTCTTATTTTTATACATTTGGCTAAGTTTCCCATGTATTTGAGAATTGAGATCTTTATCAGAGAAATTTGCTACAAAGATTTCTTTCTGTTTCTACTTTTCTTCTAATTTTAGCAGCATTGGTTTTGCTGGTACAGAAACAAAATTTTATATGATGAAAATTATCCACATGACCTACTATGAACCTTTCTATTTTTAGTTTGGTTATGAACTCTTCTTCCCATATCCATATATCTGACAGGCAATTTCTTCCATGTTCTGATTTGCTGTCACTTTTTTATGTATGTATGAATCATATACCCATTTTGAGCTTATCTTGCTACAGGGTGTGAGATGTTTCTAGCTTCTGCCAGACTACTTTAGTATTCTTTTTTCATCGAAACCTCAGCAATTTTGGACTCTCCCTTTTCCCTCATCTCCTTCATCCAATTAGTTCTTAAGTACTGTCAACTCACTTATCCGTCCCCTTTTTAAAAATCATATAACCACCACCAGAATCAGGGTTTCTTCTTACTTGGGCTCTTGTTCTAGGCTCCTAATTGACCTCTATGCCTCTAATCTCTTCCTAGTCCAATCCATACCCCAATTACTAAAATAATCTTTCTAAAGCACAGACCTGATCATCACTCTTTGCTTCAAAACCACAAGTGCCTCCCTTTTCCCTATAGGATAAAAATACATATTCCTTGGTATAGCACTCAAGGTCTCCTGCAAGGGGGTGCCAAATTACCTTTCCAGCCTTATTTCACAGTATTTTTCTATAAACATTTTATGTTCTAACGCATCTGGATTATGTTTGATTCAGTTCAACAAACATTTATTAAACACCATATGCAAAGAACAGAGAGAGGGATTTAGGAGAAATATTTTACTTGAGTTAAAAATAACTGAACTACGAGTTGTGAGAGAGAAAGGACAAAGACAGACCATAGGGTGTGCATTATCCCATGAGGGGAAAGAAAAGAGATGGTGAGGAAGAGATGGTGGGGCATTCATTTATTCCCTCCAGCTACTGGGTAACAACAGTGATCAAGGACAACTCATTTGTTGTTCAAAGCCAACAGAGAGACTGTTTGAGAGAGACTGATACAGAGGGAGAGAAAGAGCAGAGAGAGGTCAATAAACCAGCCTTAGGATAGAAAAAAGGGGCAGGAGAAAATTTTTAATTTTTAATAGACTTTTTAATAGACTTCTCTATACACTCTGGATGGCTGACAATGTCCCTTTAAACGTATGAGCAGAGGATTGTTTTTTAGGAACATAAACAAGTGCAAATAAAACCCTGAAGTGTGAGTATCTCTCTCAAGGCTGCAGTGGGAATTAGAAGGCATAGACAGGTAGAGTTCAAAGCCGGCATAGGCTGAAGATTATCCAAGCATGAGCTGTTAACCCCCATCCTGATGAACGTTCTGGTACTGACTTCAGAGAGGCTTTGGAACTTGCATCCTTTTGTTAATCTCTGCCCTGCTTTCTGTGGATTTCTTTGTGTATTTTCTCTGAATTGGTGTTTACTCCAAACTTGCCTTTCCTCCCTTTAAAAAAATATAAGTATTTTATTAAAAATTCACATCAATTCAACCAGTTTACGGTTGCTTAGTCAATCTTTACATTTCAATTAATTTCAGTGTATAAAGTTCAACAGTTTTTTGTCTCTCCAAGTTCCCATTAGGATTCTTTGTCTATTCATTCTCATTCTTGTTTTTACTCATCTGAGCATAGTTATTCTGTCCTCTCTCTTCTTTTCAGTTTACGTTATTTCACAGAATTCTTTTTAGATATCTGGATTCTTTATGTTTAACTGTCTTAACTGTGCATTGTAGCATTCCATCACATTCATATTTGCTTTTATCTCACCTCTCATTAGTCTGCACAGGAATCTCTGTTGAGGAACTTTCTCTACCAATAAAAATTAGCATCTACTCTGAAACTTGCTCTTAGAGCATTATTTAAGGAACTGAGAGGTTGTGAGTTATCCAGGATTACATGTGAATCTTGGTTTTCTTGGTTTTGAGGTCAATGGTCCACTACTTTAATGTCCTGCTTCTCATTACATGAATTTTCTCACCTATCATTGGCCATTTAGGATTTAGCTTTTTACAATGACATACTTTGCTACTATGAACAGCTTTGAACAAATAACTATTTTTGTTTGCCTCTCCTTTTTTCAATTCAATTTAATTTTTTTGTTACATTTTAAATTTTGAACTGTTTCCCTCCTTCCTCACCATGCACTAAAGAATGCCTCCATATAACACAGATATGTATATATATGTTACGTGTAATATATAATATATATACACATGTATGATATATATGTAAAATCATGCTACACATATTTCTTTTTATCAGTTTTTTTCTCGGGAGGTGGATACCATCTTCCTTCATAGGTTCTTTGTAGTTGATTTGAATATTTAGAATACTCAGAATAGCTTAGTCATTCCCATTTACTCTTTGAACAATATTGCTGTTACTGTATACAATGTTCTCTTGGTTCTGCTTATTTCACTCTTCATTATTTCATCCAAGTCTGTTCATGTTTTCTCAAGAGCATTGAGCTCATCATTTCTTACAGCACAGTTACATTCCATAGCAATTATATATTGAAACCTGTTTAGCCATTCCCCATTGATGGGCATCCTCTTAATTTCCAGTTCCTTGCTACTACAAAGAGAGCTACTATAAATATTTTAGAACATGTAGTTCTTTTCTTTTTCCCCTGATCTCCTTGGGAAACAGACCTAATAGTGGTATTGTTGGGTCAAAAGGCATACAGTTTTATAACTCTTTGAGCATAATTCCAGATTGCTCTCCAGAATAGTTGGATCAGTTCACAGTTCCACCAATAGGATATTATTGTCTCAATTTTTCCATATCCCCTTCAACATTTGTCATTTTTACCTTCTATCATTTTAGCCAATCTGATAGGTGTGAGATGATGCCTAAGAGTTGTTTTAACTTGCATTTCTTTAATCAATAATAATTTAGAGCATTTTTTCATATGACTACACTGAGGCCTAGGGAAGTTGTATCTCTTCCAAGGTCACACAGGTCATAAGTGCCAGAAATAGGGTTTGAAACTAAGTCCTCTGATTTCAGAGCTAGTGTTCATGGCCAGGGTAGTCTAGAAATCACTTCTCTAAGTTGACAGGCACAACTACTCTGGGGGACTGGGATGGAGACCTGGGACAGATACCTGGGGTCACGTTGGACTGTTTGAGGAGGGTTACCTCCTTTCTGCCCCTCTAGTGGAATCTTCCCACTTCAGTGAGGGACAAAACAGCACAGACCATTGGCTCCAGGCAAAAAAACAAAAACTGGTATTAGGAGAATGGAGCTCTTTGGGACCTGAAAACAGAATGCTCATTAAACACTAAGTCCTTCTGATGATTGAATGTACAGTTTTTTGAACCTACATTCTATTGGAAACAACATATATACAAATCAATAAATATGTAAGATATATATGTATATACATATATATATCAATCATATACAACATTTTAAAGAGTAAATAAAAATAGACTTAGGAGGGGGTAAGGGAAGAGAATCAGTAATTGAAGAGGTCAGGATTAGCTTTGGCTAAGAGGTGGCCCTTGGGCTAAGCCTAGAAGAAAGTTAGTGATTCCAGGAGTCAGAAGTGAGAAGGGTATGTATTTTAGGCACGATGAATATCCTGTGCAGAGTCAGAGACCGGAGATGGAATATTGAGTTTCTGGAATAGCTAACAGACCTATTTGGCTGGAACACAGGGGATATGAAAGGAAGCAACATGCAATAAAACCGAGAAGGAAGAATGGGGCCAGACAGAATAGGGAGGGCATGAAATGCCAAACAGGGTGGTCACCAGTGCGTCTTGGGAAGCCAGTAGCATGGTCAGATATATTGTAGAAATGTAATTTTGGCAGCTGTGTGGATGATGGACTGGAATGAGAGGAGACCTGAGGCAGGGAGGTTAGTTAGGAGGCTATTCCAGTAGTCCAGATGAGGGAAAATCAGAGCCTAAAGGACACTGTTGTTTGTGTGAGTTGAGAACCTGGGTTATTCTGTCCCAGTCCCATTTTCTGCATGTTTTAAAAAAAGATATTTTATTTTAATTTGCATTGCTCTAATCAATGCAGATTTAGAGCATTTTTCATAGGACTATAAATTGTTTGGATTTTTTCATCAGAAGAAATGTTGGAGGGGGTGAGGAAAAATTGGTACGCTAATACCCTACTGGTGGAATTGTGAACTGATCCAACCATTTTGGAAAACAATCTGGAATTATGCCTAAGGAATTCTGAAACTGCCTGTACACTTTGACCCAGCAATACCACTACTAGGTTTATTTCCAAAGCTGATTGGATGATCATTCCAAAGATGAAAAGAACCTGTATGTTCTGAAATATTTATAGCAGCTGTCTTTGTGGCGGCAAGGAACTGGAAACTGAGGGAATTCCCATCAATTGGGGAATAGCTGAACAAGTTGTGGTTTATGATTGTGGTGGAATACTACTGTGCTATAAAGATGAGCTTGTTGATCTTAGAAAAACAATGGATAGACTTGCATGAAATAATGAAGAGTGAAATGGGCAGAACCAAGAAAACACCGTATACAGTAACAGCAACATTGTTTTAAGAACAGCTTTGAGGGAATCAGTCATTTTGATTATTATAAATACCCAAGTGAACTACAAGGGACAGATGAAGGAAGAGGCTGTCTGCATCCAGAGAAAGAACTGATGAATAGAAGTATGTATAGAATGATTTTACATATATATATATATATATACATATACATATATATACATATTTGTGTCTCATGGTAAAGTTCTCTAGGGCTGGGGGGTGGGGCGGAGAAAGGAAAAAAGATACTTTGTTATATATTTAAAGGGAACAGTAAGTTGAACTTACTAGATTTGCAACTTCATCATCTTTTTTTTCCATTCGCTACATTTTGCTTGTTTTATTTCATAAATTAAAATTAAATAAAACATTTGGAAAGGTTTTATTGTAAAAGTTTTTTTACATTACAATCATTTCCCAACATACCCCCCCACCCCCAACCCCACCACATGCAACTTTCCCTTGGGTTACCTTAATTAACAACTGCAGAAAAACAAGTAAGTAAACCAACAACATAAGGACCATAGATTGAGAACTGGAAGGGAACTCAAAGGTCGTCCTCTCCAAAGCCCTTATTTATAGATGAGGAAACTGAGGCTCGAGGCTCAAAGTCACAAAGACAGTGAGCATCAGAAGCTCGATTCTCTGACTGAACCAATGCTCTTTCCACTGTATCTTTGACGTGTCAACAGAAAGGAGGCGAATGTTTCATCCAGTTTTTTAGGACCATAGAAATTAATTTGAGTTTGGCTGCCATTTGGTGATGTGTTCATTTGAACGGTGAGGACTGTATACATTGTTCTCTTGTTGGACTTCCCAAATCTATCTTTCTCTTCTGGGGCCTCTGTCTTCAATCAATATAATTACAGAGATTACTGGATAGACCTCCTCACCCTGCCATATCCATCTGCCATGCCAGCCCCTTTCTCTCTTTGGTGACTTCCTCCGAGAATTTCCATTTTGAAGAAGTCAGACTAGTCACTCTTCATTCTGTGCCTAGCGATGCTTCTGACCCTGGATACCTTCATCCCTTTCCTTCCTCCCACCCCTGTTCAGTTCTTTTTTCTGTGTTTCTTCCTCCTATCAGCAAAGCTCCTTGAAGGCAAAGACAATTTTTATTTCTGTTTGTATTTGTATTTCCAATAATCACTCAGTGCTGATGGAGCCACATTGATTAGTGATAAGGACATGATCCTAGAGAGATGGGCTGAACACTTCCATTGTATTCTCAACAGACTATCATCGATCAATGCTGAGGCCATTGACTGTTTACCTCAGGTTGAAGGCAATCCCTCCTTAGCTGAACTTCCAACAGAAGAAGAGGTTTCGAGGGCCATTAGGCTCCTTTCATGTGACAAAACCCCTGGTGCTCGTTCTATTCCAGCTGAGATCTACAAGGTCTACAAGATCCTACAAAAACTGACTGAGATTTTCCAGGTTATATGGCAAGAGGAAGTTATCCCCCAGGAGTTCAAGGATGCCTCCATTGTCTGTCTCTATAAAGGTAAAGGGAATAGATATTCCTGCGACAATCACAGGGGGGTCTCTCTCTTAGTCATTGCTGGCAAGATTCTTGCAAGAGTCCTCCTTAATAGACTGATCCTTCACCTGGAAGATGGTCATCTATCTGAGAACCAGTGTGGCTTCAGAAAGGGCCAAGGAACAGTCAATATGGTGTTTGCTGCCCGACAACTCCATGATAAATGTCAGGAGCAGAACAGAGGTCTGTACACAATGTGTGACATTGTTAGTCATGAGGGCTTATGGAAAATTATGTCAAAATTTGGTTGCCTAGAGAAGTTCATCAGTATGGCGCATCAATTTCATGTTGGCATGTTTGCCTGGGTTTTGGATAGTGGACAAAGCTCTTGTGCCTTCCCAGTCACCAGTGGAGTGAAACAGGGCTGTGTGCTTGCTCCCATGCTTTTTAGCATGATGTTTTCAGCCATGTTGTCAAATGCTTTCACTGAGGATGAACACGACATCAAGGTCAACCACCATACTGATGGTAAGTTCTTCAGTTTGAAAAGGCTATAAGCCAAGACCAAAGTGGAGGAAGTGTTGGTACATGATTTCCTGTTTGCAGATGATTGTGCACTCAATGCAGCCTCTGAAGCTGAGATGCAACAAAGTATGGATCAGTTCTCTGCTGCCTGTGCTCATTTTGGCCTAACAATTAACACCAAGAAAACACAGGTGCTCCATCAGCCACCAGCACACCATCCATACTTGAAACCATTGATTACAACAAATGGAGAAGTTTTGAATGCTGTGGATAAGTTCACTTACCTTAGTAGTGTACCATCCAGGGATGGGCACATTGACAATGAAGTTGATGCATGCGTTGCCAGAGCTAACTCAGTGTTTGGGAGACTCTGAAGAAAAGTTTGGGAGAGAAGAGGTATTAGACTGACTACCAAACTGAAGGTCTACAGAGCTGTTGTGCTGACCTCATTGTTGTATGCCTGTGAAACATGGATGGTTTGCCAGCGCCATGACAAGAAACCAAATCGCTTCCATTTGAACTGTCTTAGGAAGATTCTGAGGATCACCTGGCAGGATAAGGTACCAGACACTGAAGTCCTTGCTCGAGTGAACTGCCAAGCATTCAAACTATGCTTCAGAGAGTGCAACTCTGATGGGCTGGCCATGTTGTTTGAATGCAAAATACACGCTTTCCAAAAATACTATTTTATGGAGAATTCACATGGGGCAGGCGATCACATGGTGGTCAGAAGAAGCGATACAAGGACACTCTCAAGGTCTCTCTCAAGAACTTTGGATTTGACTGTGCCAAATGGGAGACAGTGGCACAGGACCGCTCAGCATGATGTGCCCACATCAGAAATGGTGCTGTGTTACATGAGCAAAGCAGAATTGAGACAGCACAAAGTAAAATGTAGGATGCGCAAATTTCGAGTATCTACCCCAAAAATTCATACGGAGTATTACAGATTGTAATCTACCCATGTCTTCTTATCTTTTGTGACTGTTGTCTATATCCTTCCATAAGTACTTCGTGGAGGCTCTGCTTGTCCTCACCCTAGAATATTATTATATTACAGACCAATTATGTTAAAGACAAATGATAAGGGAGAGAGTGGCGATAATAGAAGAGGCAATCTTCTGAAGAGTACCCTAGTCTAGAACCTGAGCTAGTAGCTGCCCTCTGGGAACCCAGTTCCATTGAGTGCAAATTGGATGAAGCAGCTGAGAGAGGGTGTCACACATAAATGAACTGATACAAAATGAAGAACCAGAAAACAAAGTACACAATGACTATGATGATATAAATAGAAACAACAACAACAACAATAAAATTGAAACTGAATGCTGTTTAATTATAATGATTAAGTTTGTCCCCAGAGAGGAGAGGAGGAAATGGACCTCTTCCCCTTTACGGAAAAGGGGGACTGTGGGTTTGGAATATTGCCATCAGACTTAGTTGATACATTTGGTTATTTACATTGTCCTTCTTTGTCACAAAGGATGGCTCTTGGGGTTCGGGAGGACTTTCTGGGATCTTGGGATTTTGTGAAATGGTGAAATGAAAGTGACTTCGAAATCAAGGTGATGAAAAGATTTTTTTTTTTAAAGTAACTGAAGGAATTTTATTTATTTATTTTTACGAAAAGATTTTTAAAAAATCCTTTTTAAGACTCTCATATTTGGAAAGATCACAGGGATAATGATTCTTTACTGGCAATTAATCCCTGCCGTTTAACACGGTGTCTGGCATTTAATAAGTGTTTAATGCCTGACTGAACTAATCCAGCCCTGGACATCATTCCCAGTGCTGTCTCTAACCACCCTCTCTCCATTCCCCCCTCATTTTCTTTTAAGGACAGCTTGATCTGTAATCGAAGTGTCAATCACATTTTTAACGTCTCGGTAGTACTGTCTTTCTAATCAGTTTCATTTTTTTCCACAACAAAGAGGAGATGGCTGTTCTGAACTCTTTTCTCCAGCAGATTTGAATGCAGCACAGTGAGGCAGACCAGACACCAGCCAGTGGCAGTCCCAAAGCCAGAGAAGCCTTTTGTTGGAGATAGTAGCAGCCCGCACAATGAATGTAGGCGGAAGCTTCACGAGATCGCTACCCTGAGGCTTGCTTCCTTTGACTTCTTCCAAATTATTATTATTTTTTAGTTAAACATTCTAACCCACAAACATATTAAAGACAAAAGCATAATCTTTTCAAAATATTATGCCTCAGAAACAATTAATTCCTGGAATCAGGAAAAGTCTACCAAGACACAAACAGTACTCCAACCTCAAACCCTCATAGGGTGAAAGAATGCAGGACTGACCAGTTGGTCTCTGCTAACGAAATTCGATCTACGAGTTGCTTACCTATTGTTTATCGAGCTGATTTTGCTAAATTGTAAGGTGCACCGCCGGTGGGCTCAGATCACACACGGTCTCCAGTGTTAACCTCCAAGTTTGATGCGCGCACAAAATGGCATTTTTTGGACGGTTGATTGCCAACAAAATAATAATGAAAGCCTTCAAATCGATATCTTTACCACCTGAGCCAGCTTCTACAACCCTGGGAGTGTATGCGTGTGTGGAACAATCATGGGTGGAGCAATCTCTCCCTCTCTGCCTCCCGCCCCCCATCCCCCCATCTCTGGTGTAGAACAATTGTGGGGGCAGCAGCCGTTGAATAAACCAAGAAACGCAGAATTAAGGATGGATGTAAAGCTCTTTGAGAGGCTTTCAGCGCTCGGTAAATGCCGGCTGTGGTTCATGTCGTCATTATTGTCGTCACGACTGCTGGTTGCCGCTGCGAATGAGCAGCAGCGCGATGGAGATGAGGCAGGTGGTCCTCCCGGCGCACGCTGCGTGACCACAGGTAGAGACAAGGCAGGCGTGGGCATGCTGCTGCATCCTCCCGTGGTCTCCTGCTGCCATCTGCTGGCACCTGCTCTACTGGACCTCGATGCATTCCCCCGGCCTAGAAAAGCGGCCGGAGCTGCTGAGGACAGGACGGCTACCCTGGCTGCATCGGCGAGGGCTGCACTCCATTTTGGTTCCTTCCTAAATTCCTTGCTAACTTCTCCTTTGGACTCTCAGCTCCGCAGGAGTTTGTGGCTGTGTGCAGGGGCCTCCACCCGGGCTGTGACCAGTGGTGAGGGGAGAAAGAGTTGCAAGTCATTGCGGCCGCTTAGACATCGTGACCGTGACCTTAGCCATGATACAACTCTTTAGGGTACCCAGCCCATTGGAGCCTGGATTACTACTTTGACCCAGGGCAGGATAAAAAGACCCTAAGCTGTTCTCCTCAGCCTCCTGTTAGCTATGAGTGTGGCACTATTGGCTGGACCTGGGGTAGTGGTGGGAACGAGTTTGAACCCCTTCCAGGACTCCCAGGGTCCCTCCTCTGCTTCTTTTTCCTAGGGATTGGGGTCTGGGATTAGAACTTTTATCCCTGTCCTCGCTTCTATTTCCTCTTTCCTCAGTCAACCGACATGCATTTATGAAATGTTTACTGTATACCAGGCCTTGGGAATGAAAATACAAACATGGAAACAATCCCTCCTGGTAAGGAGCTTTCTGTTTCCAAATGGGAACCATTTCCCAGAGACTCGGTACTTAGAATCATAGGCTGATCGATTTACAGCTAGAAGGGTCACTTAAACTTACCTAGTTTGATTCATTTTTCCCATTTTACAGGTGAACAAACCAAGGTCTGGAAAGGGAAAGGGATATGCCTAAGATCAGAGTCAATAAACATTTACTGCTGACGTAAAGAAAGGCAAAAGATTGTCCCTACCCTCAAAGAGTTTATAATCTTAAGGGGGAAGAAAACATGCAAAAGGAAGCTGAAAAGGGAGGGGAGGAAGGCAGTGTGTGTGTGTGTGTGTGTGTGTGTGTGTGTGTGTGTGTGTGTGTGTGTTGTTATCTCCATTCTGCCCTCCAATCAAAAAGGATCTCAGACACAGAGGATCCTGACAAGGCATGAGTTCCAGGTCTGATGTGATGTTGCAGGATGAAAGGGTTCCTGGGGACATGATAGAGAAATGTCCAGCAGTGGGAAATGAAGGCACTATTTAGCTAGTACGTACCAGGGTCAGGATTTGAACCTCTAACTGCAAATCCACAAGGTCTCTCATAGTATGTTGTTATGGTTAGTCTTTGGACACAGTGACCTGCCCTCCCATGAAGGAGGGTGCTGGTGCATTCCCGGTAGTGGCCATTCATTAGAACTGTATCTCTATACCTTTTTCATGTTAGGTGGTTAGGTGATTCAGTGTATCTAGCACTGGGCCTAGAGTCTGGGAGACAGGAGTTCCATCTCCCTCTCCCGCTCATATTTACTAGCTATGTGACCTTGGGCAAGTCAGTTTACCTTTGTTTGTCTTGGTTTCTTCAGCTGTGAAATGGAGATAATAGTATGACCCAACTCCCAAGGTTGTTGTGGAAATCAAAAGAAATGACATATGTAGAACACTTAGCCCAGGGCCTTGCAGATAGTAGGAGCTGTACACATGTTTGTTCTCTTCCTGTTATGTCTGGATGAGGCTTTTCTCGTGTGGGGTGATCTGACTTCCGAAATCCTGTTTGGGAGTTGGGAAGATGGGTGATGGTAGTTTCTCAGAATGCATTCCTCCTGCAAAGTAAAAGGACTTTAGCTGTTGTTGCTGTTGCTGACTTGTTTCAGTCCTGTTGGACTCTTCATGACCCCATCTGGGGTTTTCTTGGCAAAGATACTAGAGTGGTTTGCCATTTTCCTCTTCAGCTTCTTTTACAGATGAGGAAACTGAGGCAAATAGGGTTAAGTGACTTGCCCAAAGTCACACAGCTTGCACGTGTCAGAGGTCAGATCTGAATTCAAGATCAATCTTCCTCACTTTAGGTGTGGTACTTTATGCAATAGCTGCCCCCAAGAAGGATCTGTGTCTCCACTATTTTCTATTGGAGTACAATTGTTACAGATATTAAGATTAGACAGAATTTCATTATGGATAGTGATTACTTGATGAAAAAAAAAAGCCTTAATGTTTTTTTTTACATTGTTTTTAGTTTTCACATTCTCTGTTACTATAGGATATTCCACTTTTTAAACTTTTATAAAGTAAAAGTCGCAACTGTTATTTAAATAACAAAATCAAGGATGGTTGTATTTCAGAAAACTAACCTACCTAACCTGGGTTTCAACTACCTTTTCAGCCTTTTGGGAAGTTTCTCTCCCTCTAAAACTCTTGGAATCAGCCTGTCTTTCTTCATTCACCAGATCATCTCTTATTTCTTTGTCCTTGCACTGACTGGCTCCCATGCCTGGAATACATTTCTTTCTTGCCTCTACTTCAAGAGGTCCCTCTCCTTCTTTGAAATGTGACTTAGGCACCTTCTTCTGCCCTCAGACCCCTGCCTGCCTCCCAAATTCCCTTGTATTTAACTACTTTGTGGGTGTATAAGTGTAAATACGTAAATGCACATGCACATACATATATGTATCAGCTTTATATCTGCGATGAATATATTTTTATACATATTTGTCCTTTCCCCTTCCTGCCATTAGATTGTAAAGTCATTTCAAGTAGGATCATTTCATTCTTTCTCCTTTATCCCCAGCACCCAGCTATAGTGCTTGGAGCAAAGTAGATGCTTAATAACACTTTATGAGTAATCTATTGATTGATTGGTCAACCGTGCAGCATTTATCCAGTGCCCACTATACATCTGGTACAGTTCAGTTAAATCCTTTAGATGTGTGGAAAAGGAAATAGATTTGAAAACCTGCTTTGCAGAGGGTTCACCTAGAAGAGTTAGCTTATGCTGCCATCTGGTGGATCAGCTTGGAAATGGATGATGATAATTAGGATTAGAACTTTAGAACTGGAAGCTTTGAGAGATAATTGGATCAAACCTCCTCATTTTACAGAGAAGGAAACTGAGGCCCAGAGAACTTACTTCACTCATCCAAGGTCACACAGCTAGTAAGCAGCTGAGTCAAGAGTTGAAGCCAGGTTCTCTGAGTCCAAATCTAGCATATCTTCCACTGTGCTTCACAAGTACTCTGTGGGTGTTGTTATCCCCAGGTAGTATACCCATTTTACAGATGAGAGAATTAAGGACAAGAATTAAATGTTTTCTGCATGCCAGATAATGTACCAGGTTTTGGAATACTAAGATAAAAATGAAAAACATTCATAGGATCTTAGATCTGGAGCTTGAGGGGGAACCTTAGAGACCATGTAGTCCATAATTCATTCTATGTCTGAGGAAATTGAGACCTAGGGATGTTAAGTTGCTTCAGTCAGACCTGAGTAAGGTGCCAGCATGGGGCACTGAATACTTGGGAGAGAGAAACTTACCAATTGTGTAACCTTGAGCAAGTCACTTAACCCTGTTTGCCTCAGTTTCCTAATTTGTAAAATGACCTGGAGAAGGAAATAACAACTCAGTATCTTTGCCAAGAAAACCTCAAATGTGGACAGGAAGAATTCAATGTGATTGAAAATGATTGAACACATGCAATGCCTCATAAGTTTGCCAAGGAGGGGCCTCTACTAGAATGTAATGTGCCTCCACAACAGGATTTAAACTCAGGTGTGGCTCCAGGATACTTTCCATTATATTAAGTTACCTCCTTTTTACCCTTCTCTTAATATGTATCTTATATTTTTAAAAGCATTTTCCCTTTCATTTTGGCTAAATCTCTTGAGAAAGGCATCTATGATCAGCTCCTCCATTTCCCTCTCACTTGATCCCAAGCCCTCTGTAATCTGACTTTTGCAATTGAAATGGCTCTCCCCAAAGTTTCCAGTGATCTCTTAATGGCCAGATCTATTGGGTTTTTTCAATTCTCTTGCACCTTGTCCTCTCCTGGATACTCTGTCCTCCCTAGGTTTCTGTGATACTGCTTACTCCTGACTTCTCCTTCGTAGACATGTCTGCTAACCTCGAGTATCCCTTTAGGTGCTATCTCAGGATATCGTCCCTTTTCTCTCTATACTGTGTCTTATAGTTCTCAGCAGCTCCCATAAATTCAATTATCATCTCTATGTAGGATGACTGCCAGATGAAGAATTTAGTCCTAGTGTCTGATGAGTTTCAGTATCATATCTCCAACTCCCTCTTGGATATTTCAAACTAGATGTCCCATAGATATCTTCAGCTTAACAAGGTCCAAAACAGAATCCACTATCTCTGCCCCTCCTGCCCAAATTTCTCTCTCTTTGAATTCCCCATGTTCTGTCCGTGGTACTGCCACTCTTCCAGTGACATAGGGTTGCACCCTTGGTGTTATCTGGACTTCTCACTTGGGAGCCTCTCATCCTCCCTACCTACTCTGTTGACAAATCTTGTTTGTTTCTACTTTCCCAATATCTTGTATGTATAATCCTCTTTCTCTACACACATAGGCACAACTCCATTCAGTCCCTAGATTACTGCAGCAGTTTTCTAGCATGTCTTTTTGCCTTAGGTCTCTTCCCCACTCCGGTTATCCTCCATTTAGCTGTCAAGGAGATTTATCTAAAGTATAAGTGGTGACCAAGTTCCCTTGTTCAGTAAACACCAGTGATTCCCTATCACTTCCAGGATTAAATATGAAGTCCTTTGGCATTTAAAACTTTTCACAATCTGGCCTCTCTCTCTTTCCAGTCTTATTCCCCTCTACACATTGACCTATTTGTAGTTCCTCAAACACAACACTCCATATCCCACCTCCATGCCTTTGCACCAGCTCTCCTCCTTGACTGGAAGGCTCTACCTTGTCATCTCTGCCTCTTAGCTGCCCTGTGCTCATCTCATCGCTCATCTCAAATCCCATCTGCAGGAGGCTTTTATACCTTTTCTCTCCCCTCCCCTCCTCCCTCAGCTTCTAATGCCTCTCCCTTTCAGATTACCTTCGTCTACACTGTGAATATTCTCTGTGTACCTAGATATTTACATATTGTCTCTATTATATTGAAGGCCCAAATGAAGGATAGGAGTGTTGGTTTTTATTTTTTTACCTTTCTTTGTATCTCTAATGCTTAGTGAAGTCTTGTCAGGCACATAATAAGGGCTTAATGCTGGCTGACTGACTTATTACTTAATTGGATCCTCAGACTAGCTCTGTAAGACTGGCAGGGCTGATGTCATTCCTCCCCTCCCCATTCTCTCATTTAAAAAAAATTAGATCTTTGATTTTCTTGGTATAGGAAACTTCCTCTCCCCATCTAGATCTGCATCAGCCCTGTAATTTATAGTTTTATAGAGTTTTCTGGGGGCACAGGGTCATACAGCCAATATACGTCATGGACATATTTTGAACTCAGGTCTTCCAAACTCTGAGGGCAGCCCTCTGTCCACTTAGAACCTTTGCTTCCTAGGTCACTGTTCTTTCCATGAATTCTGAACTGGTTGCAAAAATAGAAGATTTGATTTGTTTTTATATGGACCAGGAGGTTTATGCCCTTTGGAACATATGTGCTATGCTAAGTCCTACTAACATATCTGTGACTTATTTTTGTATTTCACATAAGCTTAAAAAGAAGCAAACATTGATTTTTCTTGGTTACGTTGGAGGGTGCATTCGTAGGGAAAATATTTTTGAATTATTTTACTAACGATGTCTTAGGAAAGTTCTTGTTTCTCTCCCCCTCCTCTTCCATTCTTATGGTTAGTGAAACATTTAAGCAGCTTGATAAATATGACATGATTTTGGGAAGAGGAGAACACAAACAAATTAGGGGAATCAAGGAAGACTTCTTGTAGGAGGTAATACCTGAACTAGACCTTGAAGGAAGCTAAGGGTTCTAAGAGGGGAGGGAAGAGAAAGGACATTCCAAGCATATCAGAGAGCCTATGCAAAGGCATGGTGGTGGGAAGTGAAATCTCCCTTCCACCTTTCAGCCTCTGTCACACAGTAGAGACCCACAGTTCACAACATCCATGACTAGGATTTCTCAGCTAGAGAAACAAACACCATAAAATATCAACAAAAAATATTCAAATGTGGCTTTTCTCACAGATGGCACTTATTCAGCAATTGGCAAATGGATGAAAGTTAGGTCCTACGGCCCAACTGCTGGGCCAACTCCCGAAGCCTCATGTGCTCCAGGCATGACCGCAGAGGGACGGAGGTTTGCCTGGTAGAGGTTCTCCTAGGTAACATTTTCAAACAGAGTTCCTTATAAGCCCCACTGCTAATTAGAACTAAGCAAAGACTCCTTTAAATACCCAAAGGGAAAACTGGCAGCAGGCCACTTGATCTGTGAAATGTGTTAGCCTCAAGCAGAGAGAAAACACACTGATAACTCTTGGATGCATTTCTATTTATTTTCCTCATAGTTTAGTGTCTGTTTAAAAGAATGCACAAGCTGTTGGCTTTGTATGGTTAGTCGTCCTTCTATTCCCCCTTGAATAAATCCACTGCCAGTTAGCTGTGCTGGGCAGTTCTGGAATGGGCTACACTTGGGTGCTCTGTGTGCGCTTCAGTCTGGGCTGAAATAGTCTCAGGAAGCTTGTCTCATTTGAATATTGAAACAGAAGTCGTCTAAGGCTTTCTTGACCTGATCCAATCACCAGGCTAGGCCCAGTCCTCTAGCCTAATTTTCATTATCCAACCTCCAGGCAAGTCCATTGTCTCAAGTGGAAGGAAGCCAAACATTAGCACAAGTCAGTATAGGGCCCAGCTTGGTGCTGAAGCTGTATCCAGTGGTTTGGATGTCAAGTCTAGCTTAGCCACTTCTGCCCATGTGACCTCAGGCAAGAGAGCTAACCTCTTTGGGTCTCAGTTTCACATCTCTAAAATTAGGGGTTTGGGTTAAAGTCCTTTCCAGCTCTACATCCATGATCCCATGGGACAGTGGAGAAGGAACTGCCCTGTTAAATGGTCTCTGTTTCCTTCAAACTATGAATGCTGAAGCTGGAAAGAATCTTAGAGACTGTCTTATAGGTGGCTAGGAGTCCAAATCCAGCCATAGATACGTACTAGCTGTGTGACCTTGGGCAACTCATTTAACCTCTGTTTGCCTCAGTGTCCTCATCTGTAAAATGGGGATAATAATAGTACCTGCCTCCTAGGGTTGTTGCGAACATAATAGTTGTTCACATCACACAGTGCCAGGCACATAGTAGGCAGCTAATATTTCCCCTTATTTCCCCTTCCCCCAGCCCCCTAAACTGATCCAGAGCTCTCATTTCATACATGAAAAGACTGAGTCCCTGATTCCATGATCAAATCCACCCATTCTCTCTGCCAGGTGCCTTGAGAGGTGTGCTTGTTTTCCATTTTTTTGTCAAGGCCTTAATGATAATACCTGTGATTCACCAACCTAGATTGCCGTTAATAAGTTTCCATTTCTAGCCAGAGAGGGAAATGTATACATATTAAACCATGGGTTTCTCTCTTATCCAGAAGACCATTTAAATGAATATACCAGCAGTATAGCTTCCAGGAGTGTTAGTCATTATCCATCTACTATTTTATTGCAATACATTGATTATTCCCACCAGCCCAAAAGTACTTACTAATCAGCATGGCTTTGAAAATCAAGGTGCATGGAAAAATAGGGGATCTAAGGATATAAAATGTCGCAGAAAAGGAGGTAGTTCCAAACATGTATAGCTATAATAGCACTTATAGAATACTTTAAGATTTGCAAAATGCTTTACAAATGTTATCTCATCTGATCCTTGAAATAGGTGCAGTTATTATTTTCCTTTTACAGGTGGGGAAACTGAGGCAAACAGAGGTTAAGTGACTTGCCCAAGGTCACACAGCTGGTAAGTGTCTGAGGTTGGATTCAAACTCCTGTCTTTTTGATTCCAGACACAGGGCTCTATCCACTGTGCCACCTGGCTATTTAAGCACAGATCACAGAATGTGATGTACTATTGATTATGTTAATGGTAGAAGTAGACAACCTCCTGACATAATCATAATTAAAAGATCCCTGGGGTTTTCTAGTATGGACCCCTTCTCAGAAGAATGTTTTTTAATGTGTAAAATAAAATGTCTAGGATTACAAAGTAAGCCAATCATATTGAAGTACAGTTGTTAAAATATTAAAAAATACCTAGTTCATAGACCCCCTCAGTGAAAGGAGCCCTGATTTAAAGGGCGTTGAGGTCTTGTTAAGTCACCACACCTGTGACTCCATACTCAGCTTCTTCTTCCAGTCTTCTAATGCCAAGCAGTATGAGGAACCAGAACAAAGATTCTGCGATGCAAGTGGTCTGGGTGAGGTGGGGAGGTGGTGAGTGCAACTGAACGGGTGGCCTACTAAAGATGAGCCTGTAGCATGCCAACCTGTCAGGAGTTTCAGTGATCAAGGTCTAGTCAGTGTGGCAATGGTGTGGATCCATGGCCAGAAACCTTTAGAGAGTCAGCTTGGTGAGTGAACCCTTGTTGCCATGCAAATCAGAAATCTGAACAGACCACCCCATTCTGACCCAATGCAAAGACTGAAAATTTGGGGAAACTGAGAATCTCAAAGGGGTTAAAACCCCCTAAATACTTAGGTTTTGGGGGGTTGACATCAAAGTGGCATATTTTTAAACTTTGAAGTGAGTTTGAGACTTATTAACACTGACATCCTACCATCTTTCTGGTGCTTCCTCTTCCATGCCTTAAGTCTTGATTGAGTATTTCCATAATAATGAAACAGTCTTCCCCCAGCCTGCTGTATAGCCTACTGTATACAGTAAACACACCCTTGCCTATGGTAACCTGAGTTCCCCAAAACACAACTTTAGGTAAAATGCTGTGTTAGGAGGAAGTTAGTTTCAAAGCAACCATGTAATAAAATTCATAAGATAAATAGAATTATAAATTATAAAATTAATATAATGAAAAGTTTGTGAATAGCTAAAACTTGGGCTTTTATTAAAATTGGTCTTCACAGAGACCTGAGATCCTATTCGACTTGAACTGGGCAGCACTTCTAAGGGCAGAAGTAGAAACTCAACAGGTCAAGACACCAGGGACGTTGGGGCAGAGCAATGAAAGATAGTCAGAAACCAAGAAGCCAAGAATCCGGCTACATCCTGGAAGGAGAAGGGAAAAGAGGGTAAGTTCCTCCCTTGGAATCCTCCAACTTTTAGTTTAAATTCGAGCTAGAGATGATAGCTCTTGGGTGAGTCTGGATATTGTTTCTCTAAACAAGGGGCTGAAAGAGTGAATGAAATAAAATTTATAGTCCACAACTTGGGCAGATACATTCCTTTCCCCAGGAAAATAGCAACTGCGAAGTAATGAGAGCTGGAGGTTGGGGATTCAGGAACCAAATCCCCCAGATATCCCACCCTCTCTTTTCAAGGGACTGAAGAGCAGGGCAGCCAATGGGGTAGTAATTTAGAGTAAAAGGTTTAAAAAAAATTCAAGAATTTCGTGTGTGTGTGTGTGTGTGTGTGTGTGTGTGTGTGTGTGTGTTCCAAAAGCAGCTAGGTGGAACAATTAACTCAATAGTCTTTCTAGTAAATGAGGCCCTGACCGGTTTGTAGAAAATGTTTTCACGTCAGTGACATTTAACTTTGCTCCTTGCGAAAAGCAGACTCAGACTGGGCACTAGAACTGAGTCGAGCAGGTCTTCTGGATTCATTACTGTCCGGAAATTCTGACTTTAGGGTGGGGCTTAGTTATGATGCATTAATGATGTTATTGCAAAGTGATGTTGGCCAGAACAACTTTTTTAGAGAAGTATGCCTGCACATTTGAAAATTATACTCCCAAGTATGCTGTATTTAGACATGTTTATTTTGATTTTGTGTCTTGAGGCAGTGTGCTGTAGCTAAAGGAGCCTTGGGCTGGCTGTCAGGAAACCTGGATGCTGGCCTCATTCTGCCACCAGCTGGCTATGTGGCCATGAACAAATCATGTCCCTTCTCTAAATTTCAATTTCCCATCAGCAAAACAAAAGGTTCTAACTCAAGGATTTTCTTCCAGCTGGTCTGAGATCTTCCTCTGGATTATCTCTTTGGTACTTCAAGTGCCTGTCCAGTAGAGGCGGTGGGGCAGAGTATATGGCATGCTAAGTTTGAAGAAGAGAATGCAAGGGTTCAAATCTTGTCTCTGACACTTACTAATCATGTCTCCTTAGCAAGACACTTAACGTGGCTGACCCCGGGGTTCTTTATTTGTAAAATGAAGGAGTTAGAGTACATCAGAGGTTGCCAACTAGGAATATGTATATCTCTAGCAAGTGTAAGGTACTTGTCAAGGGGTTATGAAGCATATAGCTATACTATCCTACTGAGATATTACTAAAATAGTAGAGGAAGCTAGGTCACACAGTAGATAGAGTGCTGGGTCTGGAGTTCAAATCCAGCCTCAGACACCTTGGGCAAGTCACTGAACCTCTGTTTACCTTAGTTTTCCTAACTGTAAAATGGGGATAATAATAGCACCTATCTCCCTACCTGGTTGTGAGGATCAAAGGGGATAATATTTGTAAAGTGCTTAGCACAATGCCTACCACATAGGTATGTAAATGCTATCTATTATCATTGTAACAAGTAAAAAAAAATTACAGATCTGAGAGAGAATGGTATAGAGACTTCCAGTGGGTTGGAAGGGAAGGGAGCATTGTGGAACATTTGAGTAATCTGAAAGACACTGAAAGAATAATTTCTATTGATCAGAACCAAATGAAATGAGATTTAGATATAAAACTTTTCATATTTAGTTAGAAAAAGTCAGCCACAATGACCTAGTGAAAGATGTGCTAACTGATCTCCATAATACCCACAGACTCTCCCTGATTTTTAGTTTCCTTTTGTGTCTTGTTCCACCCCTCCTCCCCTCCCCCAGGTTGTAAGCTCCTTGAGATCAGCCATTGCTTTTTGCCTTTTTTTTTTGTATCCCTGGTGCCTGGCACAAAGTAGACGCTTAATAAATGCTTATTAATTGATTGACTCTAAACCGATATTCAGTCAGTGAAGCTACCAAATGTTTTGTGTACCTTTGGTGTATATATCCCATTCTGTGCTTCTCCCAGTGCTTTCATTCTGTTTGTAACAACTTACCTCTGTGAATCAAGAATCTCCATCCTGTTCTCAGTCAAATCCAAAGCAACAAATGAACTGGAGGTTGAATATGAAATTTAGATATCTCTTTCAAAAATTATACTGAGAATTAAACTCTTGGTCAACAAGCAACAGAATCAAGATTCTCCCTAATTTAGTTAACTATGGTCTGATAAACACCAACTTCAAGACACTAAAAATGCTATCTACCAAATAAAGTTTTCTTTATGAAAAATCACTTTCTTTCATTTCCTACATGAAAATTAATAATTAAAAAAATGCATTTATTACGTGATTTTATGTGCTGGCCATATAGCAAAAATGTTGATCTTAATCTGAATCATGTAAGTTCTAAGTGTTGGGGGAACAACAAACAAATACAAATACAGGCAAACAAGACGGTTCCTGTCCAATAAGGAAGAGCACTGGAAGGTCGTATGGAGTGGCAGGATGTTAGGGGCTGGCTGCTCAGGCGGCCACACGGTTATTTTGATGTTAGAGTGAAGTGAATCATTTGATAGTTAACAAAGGGAGGTTTTTTTAGCCATAGCCTAGAAAGGATGTTCAACAAAGACACTCCAGCATGTAGAACCGGATGTGGTCTGAGCAGCAGGGTGTGGTGACTTGGGCAATTTTGGAATATCTACCAAGTCTGAACGTCCCCAACGCTATGTGAGTGGGCCTTATAATAATATCCGTAGTTGACCAGGAAGTCATGTCAATATGGCCAATATGGCACCTTGAGACTGCATCAGGGGAGGCACAACTTGACCTTTGGCCACCAAATGCTGGGATAACTTTGGCATCTTCCAGGGAAAAACTAGCCTAATTCATGTTGCAGGAGTATGGGGGAGCCTTAGTAGATAGTGGTCTGATCAGAGACTGCTTGGAAATGTCTAGGAGGTAGCGCGATGGGCCCAGGACTGACTGAGATAAGGTGAAAACTTACCCATCAGAGCGCAGGATCCCAGGGGGAGAAAGATCCAGTTCTTTTAGAAGGAGAAAAGAGAAGGCCAGAGTACAAATTAGATGACCAGAAAGTTTATCATATGGATGAACTTAGCATTTATTTCCTTTCATATTTGGTCAGTCACTAAACATTGTTTAAGTGCTTGCTGTGTGGCAGGAACTATGCTAAGGGCTGGAGATATAAATACCAAGGGAAAAAATGTCCTTGCCCTGAAGGAGCTTATAATCTAATGAGGGAAAATAACACTCAAAAGGAAATGAAAAAAGCAAGGGAGAGAGGGAAGGAAGGGAAAGTACCCAGCACAGAAGCATGCTGGATAAGTCCAAAGGAATGCAGTCAGATGGTGAATGAATTTATAAGGGGAATGGGAAATTTTCTGAAAGTCAAGGGGTAGGAGAACCAAATATGATTGGGAATGCTTAGAATAAAGGATTCCCTTCCAGATTTCAATTTGTGATCCTATATTTGATCGTTAAATACTAGTGCGTAAAAATAAGCATTTGCTTATTAGAGCCCACAAGCAAGATGATAAATTAAGGGTAAAGCTATTCATTAGACCATGTGATCTGTTCATTAGACCATTATGCCTCTTAATTGGCCAAATTTTGGCAGACATCTGTCATTTGCCAGAGGCTCGTGACCAGGCAAAGGCTTGTGACTGTTACCCATCACAACCGAGCATGTTTCAAGGTGCCAGCCCTAAAATTTGACATTTCACAGTACAGGACAGCGGTCTGTGACCGCTGGCATGCCTTCTTTGGACACAAATGACAACCGAAGTGGATTGTCCCAAGATCTCCTTCCTTGATGCTGTAGACTTTGGGTTTCCACATGCTACCCTTTTCCCTTCTTCTTCATCAAATGATCAATCAACAAGTATTCATTAAGTACCTATTATATGCCATGCACTGTTCTAGGCAGTAGGGATACAAAAACATGAATGAAGCAGTCCCTACTCCCAAGGAACTTACATTTTATCAGAGGAGGCAGATCTGGTCTCTTGTTTTTGGTGCAGACCAGATGAGAGTGGAGTGGAAAGCTCCCCTCAGAACCTCCATTTAAGGAGCACACCCAGGTTGGCCAACTCTTCATTTCTCATCCAACTGTACTTCTTTAGGCTTCATCATCCTCCCATCCTCACCTCAGCTCAGAAACAAGAAAGCAGTACCCAGGATGCCATTCCTGGCTCCCAGAAACTCCCCCTAATGTACCAAACTCATGCTGGATCTCTTCCAGGGACAAGAGGAGAGGAGGGAAAAATGGGGATACTGCTGTTGTCTCTCAGGTCTCTTGTTGAATCCATGGACAGGAGAACCAAGGGGTTTAGCCCTTTTATCATTGAAACTATAGAAGAAATGATACCTCACATTTCTAGAGCTTTACTCTGGTAGGAGTAGCTAACTGCTAATATTATTCTCATTTTGCAGACTAGGAAGCTGAGGTTCTTACAAGATGAGCTTGGGCTTATCTAAACTAATCAATGCCAGAAACGGGACTTTGATGTTAGTGGGTGATTCTAAATCTAGTGCTCTTCTCTATAGAAAATGTGAGTGAGAGTGAGAGCCATGGCCTCTCACATGCAGAATATTTGGGGAAAGAAAAAAATCATAGATTTAGAGCTAGAAGGGACTGTGATGTTCATTTGATCCGATCCACCCATTTTAAAGATGAGGAAACTGAGGTTCATTGAAGAGGAAGTGACTTGCTCATGGTCACATACTAAATGGCATAACTAGAAATATCTAATAGATAGGGGGAATATCTAATAGATATTATCTAATATTGTTTAATAGACAGAGGGAATATTTAATAGATTGCATCTAGTATTTAATAGAGGGAAAATCTAGTAGATAGTATCTAATATTGTTTAATAGAGGGAATATTTAATAGATTGCATCTAGTATTTAATAGAGGGAATATCTAATAGATATTATCTAATATTATGTAGTAGAGGGAATGCCTAATACATATTATCTAATATCTAACAGATACTATCTAATTGTGTGTTCATCCTTCGTTGCCAAAGAAGGCCATGCCATCAGAGAAATAATGACATGACTTGCGCTTGACTTTGTTTTTGAATGAGGCAGGGCTGTGCAGGTCACCAGCCTCACTTCTCCTCCAGAGCCATCTGAATCCAGTGACCAGATATTCATCAGGATGACTGGAGATGACCCAGGAGGAGGTAATTGGGGTTAAGTGACTTGCCTAAGGTCACACAGCTAGTAAATGTGAGGCCAGATTTGAACCCAGGAAGACGAGTCTTCCTAACTTCAGGCCTAGAACTCTATCCACTGTACCACCTAGCTGCCTCATGTAGCTCATATCTGAAGAAATTTAGGAATTCTAAAAGGCAAACATAAAGAGGGAGTAGACTCCAGGCAGTGTATACAAAGGCACAGAGGTAAGAGATGGAACGTCATGTTCTGAAAAAAACAAATGGACCAGTTTGGTTGTAACATAGGGTACATGAAGGTGATTAATTAAGTAATTAAGTACCGTGTAATAAAGCAATCTAAAGCTAGACTATGGAGGGCTCTAAATGCCAAGTGGAAAAATCTGTATTTTATCCTAGAAGATAAAAGAAGCCATTGGAACTTTTTGAGCAGGGTATTGATGTGATGAGAACTGAGCTTTGTCAGCTCTATGGGAGATGGAGGCTTAAGGCAGGGAAGTCAATCCCAAGACTAATCATCAAGGTAAAAGATAATAAAGACTGAACTAAGGTAACACAGATTGAATAGTGAGAAGAGGATGGATAGAAACAACACATATTGTGGATGCAGAATCCACAGGGTTCAAAGCCAGTGCCTAACATTTATAGTCCATGTGACTATGGGCAAGCCACTTGACTTGTAACCTACATAGGCATCTGTAAATTGGGGATAATATTAACTTAAGTACACACATCATTCTGAGAAAAGATTCATAGGCTTCACCAGGAATCTATGACATTAAAAAAAAAGAGAAAAGGTTAAGAACCCCTGACTTTGAGGATTTGACTATAGGTAATACATCCAGGAGGTTGGTAGACAAGAGCCTGAGACTTCATTTGTAGACTCAAGAGGCTTGGGAAGTAGTGAAAAATTTATCAAGAAAGGCTAGCTGGGGAAAAAAAAAAACTTGGTCAGAAGTCAGCACCATGGATGGCTCCAAGGGAAGCTTGTTGCTCTAACACCTTTTTAAAGTGAGACAAACTGGCTCCTTTTCCCTGGAGGCCGCCTGGAAGTACTTGGCTAGTTGTCTGCTGTGTTTTAATGGACTAGGTCTGTTACCCATAGTCTATATTTTCTCTTACAGTCTGTTCTACACAGCCTAAACTTTTGGATTTTTTCCTCTCTTCTACTTGAATAGCATTTTAGAGTTTATAAATCACTTTCCTCACAACAGCCTTGTGAAGTAGGTTGTGAAAGTGGTTTACTTTTCATTTGCCTCCTCTAGGATGTCACACCCTCTTTTGCCTGGCAGAGTAGGAATTTGGGGGGTATGAACTGAACCAGAAGAACTATGAGGCTCCTTCCAACACTAAAATTGTTTAATTCTGTGGTATTCTCACCAGGAACTGAACATTTGGACCTTAACAGGAAGCAATGAGTCAAAGACAGCAATCAGAAATCACCAACACTGCCACTATGCTTGTGTCTGGTTTCACAGGGTCCTGCTCACTCTCACAGATGCATCCTTGGCTACTGAAGAAGCACAGGTGAAGCATATGGCCTCAACTGCCATGTTAATCCCCACTGGTAGGGTGATTGACTCTAGCAGTAAAAATTGCAGAGCAATACCTCCCTGCCTATGCACCTATGTACAGGAGCCACATAAAACAACTGGTTTGAATCTCTGGGAACCCCACCTCTGACACCCACTAGCTATGTGACCATTATGCAAGTGACTCACTATCTCTCAGTTTCAGTTTCTTCATCTTTAAAGTAGACATAATATTTCTTGCAGCATCTACTTTATAGGGTTGATGTCAGACTCCAATGAGATAATATGTATGTATGTGTATATATATATATATACACATAAAGCACTTTAAAATACCTATTAAAATTATTAAATGTCTTTCACCAAATGCTGTTATCACTTTGATAGACTCTGCTGTCTTATTTAGCTGAAGTTACTTCACTGAGGTGAGAGAGGTATTATTTTGGGCTGTCTGTGAACCAGATCATATATGACAGGACTATATTACCCAAAATATATTGTCCCTGAAGTTCAAGGTGATTTGCCTTTCTTGTCTTCTGTGATCATCTGTCCTGAGCAATGGCTATTCTATAATCATAAGTTGAGAAGAAAGTTTTCTCATTATCTATATTTCTGAAAGAGTAGTGTCTAAATGCAGACTCCTACTGATCTTGATTTGCTTGGGTAGTTGGAGGTCTTTGAGGAGGAATCTTGCATAGTGTCACTAGGAGTCTATGATGAGTTTTGGCTCCCCCCCCACACACACATAGATGTCTGTCTGAGGCATGGTCATCTAAAGCTCTCAAGGACTTTGGGTACCATCACAGACCATCTTACCAAAAGTCTCAATGGAACTTTCTGGTTGTTTAGTCCTATAAACTTCTTCAGGCCTATACTCCTCTCCATGTTGTCAGTACTTGGCCTTTCCTGTGATTAACATATCTCTCTATCTGCCTACTCTCTTAATCCCAGATAGCATGGGCTTGGAGAATGGAGAAACTTTGGCATGAATACTATCCCTGACACCTACTAGTTATATGACCATGGACAAGTCCTGTGACTTCTCTGTACCTCAGTTTCTTCATTGGTGAGGTAGGTGGAAATAAGAATGAATGAATGAAAAATCATTGATTAAGGACTTAGAGTGTGCTAGGCACTTTCTTCTGTACTAGGAAAGAAATGCAAAAAGGCTAATTTCTGCCCTCAAGAAGTAGACATTATATATTAAGGCAAGACAACACATTTAAGGGAGTGGTGTCTAGGGAAAGATGCTTTGATTTAGAAAGTCATGTGTAAGTTAAGGGGAGGCATAGGAGAGTTGTTTGAATATTCTTACTCAAAAGGCTCTCTAATCTCATTAATTTTTCCAGTGATTCAGATCATGATTCATCCATGCTTGACCATCCAATGTGTTTCTTGCCTCTCAACATACTAGAGGTCTTCCTTGCGTACTTCTGATATCAAGAGAATACCTGTGAAAAATTCTGCCATCTCTCACCCTTACAATGTGACCAGCCCATTTTAAATTCTTATTATATAATTTCTTAATGACAGTTCTTACTTCTTTTCTTCTTTAAGCTCCTTGTTGGTTTTATGTTGTATCTTGGTCACATCAACTGAAAACACTCTCCATTACCTTCTGTGTGAGATACATTTCTAGTTCTTCAGAAACTTTTGGATTGCATGGCTCCCTGTCATATAACAACACCAATAAAATGTTGATGTTGAAAAAGATGAGTCTTTGCCTTCAAGGTAACCCTGGAATCATTAAAGAGAATTTGAAATGTCTTTAAGGCAATTTCTGTCTTCACCTCTAGGCCCAATTCACTGACCATTTATTCCAGAGGTGTAAAGCTCCAAGTACTGCCCAATTCAGACTAAAATGTGGTTGGGAAATATCTAGCAAAATAAATAAAAATATGATATAACATAAATAATGTTAATTTGTGATTTTCTAAGTCAATATAGATCATGGATTTTGTTCTATTTGAGTTTGACACCACTGATCTAAACTGTCTACATCATAGATTCACACTAATGTAATGATTATCTCTGCAGATGGAAACAACCTATGAAACAAGAAAAAAAATAACCTGATCTTTAGTTGTATTTAAATAGAATGTCCAGAAAGAAGGAAATCTTGTTTCTGTTGTAGTCTGCTATGGTCAGCCAGAATATGGAATATTGTATTTGGTTCTGAGAACCACATTTTAGGAAGGATACTGACAAAACAGATCATATCCAGGGGAGATCAGTCAAGATAGACTAAAGGGTATACTATAGAAGGATTATTTGAAGAAACAAGGGTGTTAAGATGGAAGAAGAGAGGCCTAGAGAAAGGAGGGAGGGACATGATGGGTATCTTCAGGTATCTGGCTCCAGAGAGCAGTACTAGGAGCACTGGATAGAATCTGCAGAGAAGTACATTGTGACTCAATATGAAGAAAAATTTCCTAGAGATTTCATAGTCAGATTTGTTGTACAGCCCTGAACACACAGGTCTTTAGAGTTGTATAACTTCTTTTTGGAGGTGGCACAGTAGACAGAGTGCGGCATCTGGAGTCAGGAAGACCTGAGTTCATATCCTGCCTCGCACCTAACTAGCAGTATGGCCCTGGGCAAGTTAACATTTTTCAGCCTTAGTTTCTTCATCTGTAAAATGGGGATAATAGCTTCTATTTCAAAAGATTGTTGTGAGGATCGAATGAGTTGATATATATGTATCTGTATAAATATATTAAATATATACAATATATAGACAAATTTAAATACTTTATAAACCTTAAAGTACTATAGAAATGCTAACTATTAATATTATTGTCATGCACACATAATTATGAACAGACTGGTACTGTAGAATGTCAACTCATTAAGGGAAAAGACCGTTACATTTTTGTCTTTATACCCCCAAAGCCTAGCTCAATACTTGGTACACAGTAGGTGCTTAATACATTTTTCTTGAATTGAACTGAATTGAATTAGGGTATGAGTTGAAGTAAATGATTTGAGTTTCCTCCCAACTCTTGGGATCTCTGGTTTATGATCCCCTTCTTGCTAATAATCAGGGATCATAAATTCCCTATAACTTGAAGAAGGCCAGTGATACAGTAGATAAGTACTGGACCAGGAGTTAAGAAAACCTGAGCTCAAATACTGCTTCAGACACTTTATACTTGTATGATCCTGGACATGTCATTTAACTTCTGTTTGCCTCTATTTCTTCAAATGTAAAAGGAAGATAATAATAGCACCTGCCATCATTATTCAGTGGGAGTTTGGAGTATGATGGAAAACAGAGCTGTGACTAGGAATCCTTCTTCCTGAGGCAAAAAAAAATGTTACAGGAAGCACATTTAAGCTTGATTTCAGGAAAATTTTTCCAACTATTAAAGCTGTCCACAATTGAAATGGGTTGCCTCATTTTACTCACTGGAGTTCACAAGCCAAGACTGGATGACCATTTATTTGTCAACAAGTCAAGTTAACAACCATTTATGGAACACTTATTATGAGCCTGGCTTTGCTAAATTGGATAAACTGTTTGGGTATATTACAAGGGGGACTCATTATGGGTACAGACTAGTCAGTGATTCTGAATTTCTAATAACAAAGTATTATTACAGATTCTTTCTTAAAGGAATACTATAGGAAGATTATTTTTGGTTGTTATGTGAGGGATAGCTTGGAAAGGGGAGATCTCTCCTGGGAACAGAAAGACCAGTTGTAAAATGAGTGTCATAGAGATGATGAAGGCCTGAACAAGAAAAAGAGAGAAATGTGAGTGATGAGGAAGTAGAATTGGCCAAATTTGGTAGTTTAACTAATATGGAGGGAAAGGAAAGGAACGAATCAAGGGGAGATTCTAGGTTTGAAAATCTGGATGACTGATAGACTGATTGTATCCTAAACAAAAATAGAAATGTTTGGAGAATAGCCTAGTTTAGGGGAAAAGGTCACGAGTTCTGTTTTGGAGGTTCTGAGTTTGGTATGCCAATGGGATATCCCACTGGAAATGCTGAATAGGCAGCTGGTGACACAGAACTGGAACTCAGGAGAGCCATTAGAGGTGGATTTGGGAATCATCTGCATAGAGGTGATGAGATCACTGAGGGAGCATAGAAAAAGAAAAGAAAATGTTCTTTAAAGGACACCCATGATTAAGACACAGGTCTCTTGGTTCTCCTCCTCCTCCTGTGGCTGATCCTTTTTTAGAATCCTTCGTTGTCTTCTCAAGCACCAAGGTTCTGTCTCTGTCTCTTCACTTCTCTTTCTCTCTACTCTATCCCTTAGTGATCTCAACAATTGCTGTAGTTTCAATGATCAAATCAGAGAGATGATTTAAAAAATTTCCCACCATTTGGTTTAGTGCTTTCTGCATATTAAACATTTAATACAAATATTAGTTAAAGAATAGGTGGGAGTGGAATGGTGAAACCAGTTGTCTAGGACAATGATATTAAGTTTACTACCCTGAGAAACTGGTAGAAGAGTGGCACCATTAATTAAAAAGAGACAAATCAAGAAGTGGAGCTAGTCAAGAGGAGAAATTTGGAACCTAGAGATCATTTAGTCTAGCTCCCTCATTTTCAAATAAGAAAAGTGAGGGTGAGAATGTTTCCATGAATTTCCCAATATCACATAGATAAAAAGGAGGTAGAAGCAATATTGGAATCCAGGTCTTCTGAATCCAGATCCAGCAATTGTTCTGCTGTATGGATAAGTTTGCAGGGTGATAGCCAAGGAGAAATGTTTGTAGTAGGTTGGAAATAGTCCATGAGAGATTGCAATGCCATGAAGTTAAAGCAGAAAAGTACAAAATTGGGCAATGATTTTATGCTCCTGGCAATCGTTAGAAACTACCAAATATAAGCCAATCTAATCCAACAAGAACTTAATTAAGCATCTATTATGTGCAAGGAACTGTAGATAGCAAGATGAATAAAAAAAACTTAAATTCTACTGAAGGAAATAGAAACAAGTGGAAGACATAAGTGGGGGAGAGCCAAATACTAGCTCTGAGCACTTGACGTAAATTTTATGAACTGTACGAACATGTTTTGGGGCACAAGATTTTCAATGGTGCGCACCTTGGCTCTTTCCTATGCTAACCAAGACTTTGACCAGCATTAAGAAGGAAGCAATCCAACTCTGTGATTATTCTGTTCCACCATACGTAGCTATCAAGAAGTGAGGAAAACTAGTGTATTCTTTGTTGGATACGTAATTAGATGTTCATTCCTTTCGTTCAGACTCTGTGACTCCATCTGGGGTTTTCTTGGCAAAGATACTGGAGTGGTTTGCCATTTCCTTCTCCAGCTCATTTAGCAGGTGAGGAAACTGAGGCAAACAAGGTTAAGTGACTTGCCCAGAGTCCCAGTTAGTAAATATCTGAGGTGAGATTTGAATTTCGGAAGATGAGGCTTTCTGACTCCAGGTTCTATCCATTTTTCCACCTAGCTGCCCCAAATTAGATAGCAGCATGTAATAAATACTAGGTCATTTTCAGCTTTAAGGAGTCTGACTCAGTACTAGTTAGCATTTTTATTACTGACTTCTATAATGGAATAAAGAGGTTGCTGACTAAATATGCCAGTGGGTGGGGTGGCATGGCGAGGCACCTTATAATTCTGGATTAATATTTTTAAAAACTCAACAAATTATAGAAGTACTTACGATACAGATGTGACAAGATGGCATCAGGATTATTCATTCAGCCAGGCAGGAACAATTTACAATGTGGACTCGTGACATCCACAAGTCAAGGAAGAGGTTTTTGGTGCAAACAATCTGGGTGTTTAAAGAAATCACAAGATAAGTGAGTCAATAAAAAAGGGTTGTGTCTTTAAAAAAACCAACTAGGCTATCCAAACGGGAAGTTAGAAGGTCGGAGCCCCAAGATAATCTTGTTAAATATTTATTTTGCCCTTACTCGAAAGCTGTCAGATCTGGTGACCTGCTAACTTAAATGAGATATGGAGGACTTGGGGAGAATCCAGGGGACAGAAATGATAAAAGGCTCTCTTTGGGCCCAAGAGAATAAAGGCCCCCAAATCTAAAGCAATGGGTAGAAGGTGAAAAGGGGAAATATTGCATTATTATATTATATTTTGGGGGGGAGGCAATCAAGGTTAAGAGACTTGCCCAAGGTCACACAGCTAATAAATGTCTGAGGTCAAATTTGAACTTGGGTCTTCCTGACTCCAACAATGAATTACTTTAAGGGGAAACAATTCTAATTATCTAAAAGGTGAATGGGCCACCACAGGAGGGAGTGGAACCTGCTTCCTTCCTACCTCCCTCCCCTTCAACACCTCCCCTTGGGAGTCATTCAGGTAAATGACCACTTGGAGGGGAATACTTGTGACCTTGAGGTCACATGTGGCCCTGTAGATCCTCAAGTACAGCTCTTTGACTGAATCCAAACTTCACAGAACAAATCCCCTTAATAAAAGGATTTGTTCTGTGAAACTTGGACTCAGTCAAAAAGCCACACTTAGGAACCTAGAAGGCCACATGTGATCTCAAGGTCACAGGTTCCCCACCCCTAATTTGGGGAATCAAAAAACATTTATCAGCTGTTGGCTCTGTGCCAGTCACTGTTCTAAGAGTAGAAGGTTCAAAAAAAGATAAAAAAAAAATCTCTGCTCTCAAAGTCACAGTATGTTTAGAGGGAATTTCTTGGACCACTCTTTGTCAGTTCTATCAACTAAATGATATTGTTTGGGTTATAGGTACAGGTTGGACTAAAAGGCCTCTGAAGTCTCTCCCAGCTCTGGGAGTCTGTAATTCTAGGACTTAAATTTGTGACAACTGAATGATACAGAGAGGGTGATCATAATGACTCAGAAGAAAAATAAATAAATAATGTGATTTATAATGCTGTATATACTTAGCATAAAGTTCTATATCCAAAGGGATGTGTGATTTCACTGGTAAGGGAGCTCCATCAATGCAGACTGACCCATATCAAAACCCTTCATGTCTCAGTAGCTAGTTTCATGAATTGTTGTGATAAAATAACGTACTTGATGGCTTACCTTTGAATAAGAAACCTCTTTCAGACTCACCTGACATGGTTTTCTGCTAACAGGTCGTTGCCAGGTCATGCTCTAAGCCTTTTCACTTTGTCAGGCCTTGCAGAACTTGTTTCCCACTGCCACATTCTTTGAGAATCCGAGGCTTCCTGCATGTCATGAGAGGGAATTTATTGGAGTAGGCTCTGTATACTCAAGACAGCATGGTATAGTGGATAGACAGCTAGCCTTGAAAGCAAGAAGACCCGGATTCAAGTACCATGTTTATCTCACATTTGTTGTGTGATTCTGGATAAGTCACTTCTCACTTTCCCATGAAACTGTCTAAGACTTTAATTGTCTAGGAATCTTCTAAAAGGATGATATCATTGGTGAAAAAAATTGTTTTAACTTTATAAAGGATTTTCAAATTTGTTATTAAGAATTTAAAGATATTTTAAAGATTTATTAAAGATACTGAGGTGATCTTGCAGACATTTGTATGTAATTTATTTTATACACAATAAGCTGGCATTATCCAACTAAAGATATAATGCACAACAAGTAGGTTCCTTTGTAAAGTGCCTTTAGAAATTTTATTGTTAAAAACAAACAATAATAGCTAATATTTATGTGGCACTGGAAGGTTGCAGAATACTATATGTGCTGTTTCACTTGATCCTCATAACGACTCCTGCCTTGCAAGATAAACACTATTATTAGTTCCTGTTTACCTCAGTTTCCTCATCCGTAAAATGAGCTGGAGAAGGCAATGGCAAACCACTCTGGCATCTCTGCCAAGAAAACCCCAAGTGGGCCCACAAAGCATCAGGCATGACTGAAAAACAACTGAATGATAATTTAAAAAATCCAAGGTTGAAAATGGATAAGGGACTTGCCCAGGGTCACACAGCCAGCATGAGGCTGGAACAGGATTTGAACCCAGGTCTTTCTGATTCCAAGCTTAGCTCTCTGTCCATTATGCCACATGACTCTAAACAAAAAACTAATTTTGCTGAGAATAAGATCCAGTGCACCCCATCTTCATTAATGTCAGATCAGGTTGATACTGAAGGAAGCATAAATCTATTAAGACATTAAGTTAATTTTTAAAAGCTTTTCACAATTTAAACAGAGAATTACCAAAAAGTAACATCATATAGTTGGGACCTAGCACACAAGTAATTTTCATTTCAAAAACATTTCCAGAGTGAGATGGAAAGAACACAGAACTGGAAGTCAAGAGGTCTGGATTCTGGACTTTTAGCAATGTAAGTATAATCTTTCTGGGTCAGTTTCCTCATCTGTAAAAGGAGAAAGTTGGATCAGATGATCTTTGAGGTTCCTCTGAATTATAAAGGTCTACCATTCTACTCCTTGCATGTCACATGCCCCTGAACTGGTAAGTTTCAAACATGGAACAAAAAAATAAATAAACAATTTGAAACTAAAGATCAAAAAACCCCTCCCAGGTTAGGCCTGTTTTTGCAGCATGAAGAGATTTGACTGGTTTACTCCCTTAATAAAAAAGAGTTAAAAATTTTTAAAAAAACCCACCTTACCCATGTTCAAGTCACGAGGCTGAGGTTGGAGCGTAGAGCTGCTGACACACTTACACGCTCGGTTTTGAAACACATGTATCACAATCAGGGCTCTTGCTTGTTCCTTTGTTTGATTTCATCTGCATTTCTTGGACCCCTCCTTTTCCAGACTGCTGACCTTTCATGCGCCCTCCTAGGATGTCTCAGACTACCAGACCTTCAGCACAAGACAGGGTCCTTCAAGGTAACATTGGAGACCCTTCTCACTTTTTTTATGACATTTCTCTGAGGCTGAAGGTATTGTTCAGCCCAGGAATACATACATACATAAATATGTAGGTATATACATATATACATGTGCATTACATATATATATATTGTGTTTGTGTGTGTATGTGAGGGTGGGGAGGAAAGGAGAATGGTAGTAGGAGGGAACTGGAAGATGTGGAGAATTACATTAGAGGAGGGATGAGGTGAAAGTTTTGTCCAGGAGGTTGAGTTCAACTGGTCTTCATTGACTATTTGCTATTTGCATGACAATACCATAGGGATCCTGGGGGAAAAACACAGAGATGAGTAAAACTCCTGTTTCAATCCTTAAAAAGCTTACATTTTTATTAGAAACTGGTTTAGTTGGTTTCTGTTCCACTCAGAAGACCTTAGGGCTTAACCTAGTTATGAAACTGAGGCTTGTGGTATAGGGACCTTTCTGAATCTCAGCATAAAGGAGGAGCATAAGGGTGTGCCCACAGGGGACTGAGTTCCTTTCATTCACCCAGTTTCTTCATGGGTAAAATGCAGGAATTTTTAAGGTCCTTTCCAGGACCTTAGGTCAACCCTTAGTTCACCCCCTTCACTACTAAAATCTTCAGAGACACTCTCCTTTCCCAGGAGAGTAAGGGCATGGCAAAGAGCTGGCTGGAGGTTCCTTTCTCCCCCAGGTGAAAGAGCAGGGAGATTTATAGTCAGAGAATGATAACATTTAGTAAGCATTTCCTATGTGCAAAGCACTGTTCAGAATTCTGGGAACCAAAAGATAAAAGCAAGACAGACATTCCTATCTCTCAGGAACTCAAATTCTACTAGGGCAAATTTAACACATGCACAGGTAAGAATATACAAAGCAGGGAATAAAGAAATGGGGTAAGAGAACAGCCACATAAAGTGGTACAGGATAACTGTGAGGTGATAGCTGGGGAGAATGAGAGGGAGCTTAAGAAGGAGGTTGTATTCATCCTTCATTGCTGAAGAAGACCATGCCATCAGAGAAATAATGACATGACTTGCACTTGACTTTGTTTTGAGTGAGGGAAGGCTATGCAAGGTCACCAGCCTCACTTCTCCTCCAGAGCCATCTGAATCCAGTGACCTGATATTCATCAGGATGACTGGAGATGACCCAGGATGCACTGAGAGATCTTGGCCAGCATCTATGCAAGTACTCACTCAGGAAATGCCCACTCATTGAATAGACCTGTTTAAGAAGTAGTCAGGGCATGGCCCCTTCAATGAGGTCAAGAAAAAGAAAGACATCAGGCTGGGTGAGAAACACTCTTAAGCAAGGATGGAGGAAAAGAAGTTGAGAAAGGAATGCATCCCAGTCATAGAAGTCAGACTGTGCTGGGAGAGGCTTTCCAGACGAATCAGACTCATCTCAGACTTTTGGAACATCTTTTTCTTAAAGTCTCAGCTAAGCTGCCACCCTATACCTGACATCTCCCCCATTCTTCTGACCCCCAGATGTTACTGTGCCCTCTTGCTTCAAATTACTTCCAAATCTACCACCCCTAATTGGCTCCTCAACTGTCTTTGAGCTCTCCTTTGCCTCCTTTCCCTTCTACCTTGCCTTAGTTACCTAAGGACATGTGGAAGAGGAACTCTGGGTGTAATGGAAAGATTCAGAACCAGAGAACCGAGATTTCAATCTCACTTCTGCAACCTGTGTAACCTTGGACAGGTCAGCTAGCCCAAGCTTCAGTTTCCTTATCCATAAAATGAAGAGGATGGCCTATATGGCCTCAAAAATTGAGATTTTAATCACTGATGTTGCACTGCCTGCTGCATTTATAGATACAGATATATATAGATCTCTTTCTCTGTATATATATACGTATATATATATATATACATATACTGCTAATATTTATATAGTCCCTACTATGTGTCAGGCACTGTCTTAAGCACTTACCATCATTATCTCATTTGATCCTCACAACAACCCTGGGAGGGAAGTGCTATTACTATCTCCATAAAAGATAAGTTGTTTTGAAAGCTGAAGGAGAAGTTTGGGATCATTTCTTACAGGGGTTCTTAATCTGGGGTCCATGAAATTGTTTTATTTTAATTAACTATTTCAGTATGTAAGTGGGAATTCAATATAATAAGTATTTCAATTCTACTGGTTTCCTTTGTAATCCTATACATTTTATTGTATGCATTTAAAAACAGCATTTCGAGAAGGGGGTCCATAGGCTTCAGCAGCCAGTCACAGGAGATTACGACACAAAAAAGTCCAACCCCCTTCATTTTAGAAGGGAGGGAACTGAGGTCCTGAAAGTTCAAGGGATTTACGTTAAAGGGATTTCTTAAATCCAGGACGTTAGAATTTAGAAGCCTAGAAAGGCCAACCTTCCTTCTCGTTACAGATCGGGGAGCACGAGGCTCGCGGATGCCACCTCGGGGGCCCGAGGCTCGCGGATGCCAGGGGTTAGAACCCAGAGGCTCCGTTCCCGAGGTCCAGAGCTGTGCCTTGACCTCCACACTGGCTCTCCAAGGTCTCCAAGCCCAAATCCAGGGCTGTCTCCACGGGTCCATCCTTGGGCCCAAGTTTGAATAAAGCCACCCAATACGGGTGCTTCAGGGCCAGAACGTAATCCTGCTCTCCAAGCAGAGAGTGAGCACACTTTAAACCACTAGGAAGTATTCCTGGGTTCGAATCCTGCCTCTCCCTGCTCCTCATTGCCTGCGGGGACTTCTGCTGGCCTCAGTTTCCCCATCCGTGAGATGGGGGAGGCGGTTGCAGGGCCCTTTTCCATGCTGTTGATCATCCTCCCATTTTCGGTTGGTCCACAATGGTTTGCCCGGAGTATCTCCCCCTGGAGCACCCGGGCTGACCTGCCATTTGGGCGCACCCCCTCCCCGCCCCCCAGCGCGTAGCCCAAGGCCAGACGCCACGTGGTGTGCCCTTCATCTAGGCTGCTTGGCTTGACCTAGCTGCCAGGTAGGCTGGTCTCCATCCCCCGAGGCCCGGGAAGGCGGGAGTGGGGGGGCGGGGAGAGGGCCCGGCACGCGGCGGGGGGCCTGGGGGTGGGGCCTGGAACGCGGCGGGGGGCTCAGGGGGCGGGGCTCTCGGCGCACCTGCCCGAACCCTTGTCCACGGCGACTGCGCGAACGTTCTCCTGCCCCTTCTCCCGCCCTCCGCCTCAGTGTTTCCGTGGAGACGAGGATGGCGGCTACGCCGGACGCGGTCCTCCCGTGAGCCGGCGTGGAGAGTTGGCGCGGGGCCGGTGGCCGAGCACTGCGGTGCCCAGTCCCGGCCCACCGAGACGTCAGTCTCAATCAGACCTTTCCCTTCTCTTTCCCTCCCTCCCTGTCCCTCTTCCTTCCCAGCGCAAGCCATGGAGGACGAGGAGCGGCAGAAGAAGCTGATCCGCGGCAAGGCTTTGGTAAGCCTGGCCCTTCCCGGGGAGGGCGGGGAGGTGGAAGCCCGGGGCGAGAGCGGGGCTGGGCTCGGGCCCTGCTCCCAGCGCGAGGTGGCGGGGAAGGGCGCTGTCTTGGCAGCGGGGGGTCGCTGGGCCGCCCCTTGGGGCTGGGCTCCCCGGTGCCTGCGCCCCGCATCGCGCCAGCTGCGGACCCCGGCCCGGGGGAGCCTTCCTGAGACCCGGCTTTTGTCTCCTCCTCGGTGGTTTTCTGCCGATTTCCCACCTTGGGGAAGGCGGAAAAGCGGGGCGGGGTCTTGTCTGCTCCCTGTGCCCCCCAGATTGCGGTGTCTTTTGTCTTCTCTCCCTTTCTCCCCTGGGCCCCCCCCCACGCACGCAGCTGAGGTGCAGGTTTGGACAGGTGGGCTCCTTCCTTTCCTCCCTGCACAGTCGCAGGGGGGCCCCCACCCCGGGTTTGGCGCTGGTGGACAGCGGGATCGGCCTGTGACAGCTGTCCGGGGACGGCCCTGCGCAGCTATGTCCTGAAGGTGCCACGAGTGCCAGCTGTGAAATCCTGCAGGGAAGGGGGGCGTGTGTTCAGGAGAGGGGTGACCTCTCTTCTCGCTCTTGACGTTTGCAGTTCTTTGTGGTGGGAAGGGGGCTAGCGGCCTTGAGGTGAACGGAGGCTTCAGGGAGGATCGCTCGGCATGTTCCACAGTTGCGGGACAAACTTGGCTCAACAGTGATGTGTTTGGGTTAAAGCGAGCAGACATTTTCATCACTTTAATTTTATTTTTTAACGTGACTTTAAATTGCTTTTCAGAATGGTTGGATCAGATCACAGCTTCTCCAAGGAGCCGTTACAACACTGGTTATTTCTATCTTTTATCTATGCTGGAGATAGTTTAGCTGTATCGTACCTGTGGTTGTAAGAATCACTGACCTTGTACTTTAAGGTTTTCAAAGCACTTTACACGTTTGATCTTCACCATCCTGTGGGTGCTATTTTTATTTCATAGATAAGGAAACCCACCCAGAAGTTAAGTGATTTGCTCCTGTTCCTACAGCTAGTAAGTGTTTGAGGCAAAATTTTCACTGTGGATTATTACATAACGGATTTACACTAAACATATTATTGGGAGAAGTGACTTGGTGGTGTAGAAAATAACCTGGAGTCAAGAGAGACGGAGGTGTGAATCTTGCCTCTGTCACTTAGTAGCTGCTGTCCATGGACAATCACTTCTCCTCTTCTGCAAAGTGTGGGGGTAGGGAGGATAGTGCCTTTCCTACGGTTTTGTAAGCGTCAAATTAATTAATCCATCCAATGTTTTTTGTAAACTTTAAAGTGCTACAAAAGTATCAGCTATTATTGTAGACAAGATGCAAATTATAATAATGAATCTGTTTTAAAAATACATTTCTGAGAATATTTATTGCTCTAAAATGCCTTTGGGCTTTTTTGGATCATATTCAGACCATCTTTATTAAAGATAAGTTTTAGTATTTCATGACTTAAGAGTTTTAAACTGTCATATTAAAGATAATTACTAGTATTTAAGTACTGAAAGGATTCGTGATGTGGATATTCCTATCATTGATTCGAAATCTCCCTTCCTCCTCTTCTATTTGAGTTGCTGTGGCCTAACCAAATAGTCAGCACCTGGTAGCCCAACCTGCTTCTGCTGTGCCTTTTCAAACTTAACTAGGCAGGTCCTCCAATAAGGAACCATGTCCATACTTTTTTAGCCTTTTCTAAGTCCTGCCAAATTTGCTGGCATAGCTTTCCAGTGTCACTACCGGTATTGTACCTGCCCATATGATTGGCTGTTCCTTTCAAACTGGCCTCCCCCGAGTGAATTCAACAACAGAACCAAGTTTTATCTATAGACAAATTTGTGTTAATGGTTAAGATTTTAGTGAGTACAGCTTTCACTGAGTCTTCACATTAATACATCTGGACTCACTTTATTTAGAGTCAAGGCTTGAGTGACTGAATTTATTCAGTTGGGTTTTTTAAGTGCTGAGAGTGAAGAGAACATTCTTAGAAGCCTCTTTATTGCTGCTTCAGTTGCTGCATTCCGAGTTCCTGAGTAGAATGTTTGATGTTTGTGTACAAGTTGAGGGAGCAAGGAGGCTATACCTTCAAAAAACCAATCAAAGAAGATGTGGTTTAGTGAAAGATTTCTGGATTGGGATCCAGGGACTCGGGATTGGTCAGTCCAGGACACCTTTAATGTCCATGTGACCTTAAGAGAGATAGTTTTTTATTCTCTCTTGTCTGAAGTCCCCTTACCTGTAAAATAAGAGAGGGGAGTTGATTTTTTTGACCTTCAAGGCCATTTATAATTCTAAAGCTTTGATCACATTATCTGATTTTACAAAAATCCTGGTTTGACTTTTAACCTGGAATTTTCTCTACCTTCAATCCAGGTATCATTCTTGAACTGAAAATAAAACCATTCTGAAACCACATAGCTTATTGTTTGGACAGTGATACAGTGTATCATTTTTTTCACAAGGTTCAGAGACTGACAGCATTATAAAGATCATGCAGTCCATACCCCGATCCCAAACCCCACAGATAAGAAACAGAGGTGAGAGAAGTTCAGTGACCTACTCAGGGTCACCCAGGATCAGAGAGGAAACTTGAACCCAGGACTCTTTTCACAAAACTAGAATTATAAATCTTCTGGGTTTTTAAAATTTTGTCTTTGTCAGTTCTGCATGAGAAAGGTCAGAACCCCTATTCCTCCTACCTGATTCTGCTTAGAGAAGCTGCATAAGCATGCTGAACAGAGCAGGGTTTAAATGGGAGGAGGGGGCCAGTGTTTGTAGTAGCTGATCTCTAAGGTATCTTGCTTATTATCTGGGTGCCTACAGGAAAGTCACTTAATCACTTTAAGCCTTAGGTTTCTTATATTTAAAGTCTAGATAATAACATTTCTGCTGCTCTCCCTCATGGAGTTGTAAGGACAGGAAACCCTGTATAAATCATAAATTCCTACTATTAGGAATTTAACCTTTCTTTTAGAAGAAAATACTGATATTGCCACGTGGAATTGAAATCTTTTTTTTAATTGTGAAAGACTTTTTTTTTGAGAAAGACTTTTGAAAAGTAATTTTCTGACACTAGTGGTACTTAGGTTGAAAAGAGCAAAAAATGTACTTTATTTTCTAAAATCAGTTATTTATAATTGGGCCTTTTGTCTAGAGCCCTAGAAATAAAAAATTTCTTATTAACCTCCAAAGGCAAACAGTTATAAGCACATTTTACTCCCTAAACATAGTTATCTTATTTTTATTGATGTCTTTTGGTTTTATATTCATTTCTAAATCTGTATTTCCCTTGGACCTGTTAGACAATCATTTGTAATAATTATTGTAAAAGAAAGAGAAAGAAAGGCAGTTCTGCAAAACCAACAATCCCTCTTAATTCTAGTGCACTCTCTGTTGATTATTTCTCATTTTGCTTTGTATATAGCTTGTTTGTACATATTTATTTGCATGTTATTTACCTGATTAGATTGTGAGCTACTTGAGGGCAGGAAGTATCTTTTGTCTTTCTTTATATCTCCACTGCTTAGCACTCTTAGCACCACTGGCACATTGTAGCCATTTAATAAATGTTTATTGACTGACATACAGTATATGCAGTATTCCACACCAAGAGTCCCTTACCTCTGCAAAGAAAGGAAGTTAATATATTTTCTCAATTATTATCTCTCCTCCAGTCTCCCATTATCTTGTATTTATTTTGTCTATCCTACACTGTCCTTAAGGTCAGGGGTGGTTTCATTTTCTTTTAGTATCTCTTGTACAGTGCTATAGCAGTTATTTAATAATGGCTTAATTGATTGATTCTCCAGGGCCAAGTTTGGTCATAATTACTAATATTCAGTTTATTTTTTGTTTTGTTTTGTTTTTCCATCTTCGTTATCATTTATTTCTTTTTTCTAGAACTGTGCTAGCATCATTCTGGATGGTATTATAGAGATGTATTGTTGAGAAAGGCAACACAAACTGCCCATGCTGCAGAACTAAATGGTTAATTTCTTTTCCTGTCAAAACTATTGCATTATTTTTTCAAAGTAAAAATATTTGCAACTTCATATAAAAAGAGAGCATTATGGTATTTGTGAGCAGAACCAAGTAAAGGTCGGTTTTGTTAAAATCCGCAGTAAATTATTACTGGTGCAAATGCATACTCTGTATTTCATAAAATTCTATTAATTCTCCAGCAAAATCCCACAAACCACAGCAGTACACTAATGTACAGAATTTTATATAACTGACAGTACCTTTTTTCTTAGGAAAAAAATCAATACAGTAACATTAAAACTAAGCTAACATTCTTTTTTGGTGGCCTCATGCTTTTTTGCTTGAATGGTAAGACTGTTAGTCTTTTTTACTAAATGTTCAGCAATAAACAAAATAGTTTTGGCCGGAAATGTCCAGTATCACATTAATACTACATGAAAAGCAGTGAAAAAAATTATATTGGTAATTAAACTGCTCAGTCCCACAAATTCTCAAGTATTGAGCTTATGAGTAAGGAAAAAAATTATAATTTCTGGACCTTGGAAATTAAAGCTACATTATTCTAATGTGAAGAAAGTAACTTTCTTTCAGCATTGTTTTATGCTTGTTTACAAGTACTGAGTCTTATTCAGTTCTTTTTTTTAAAGGTTTCTTTTTTCCCCTTAAATAATATTTTTCCTCAATTACATGTAAAGATAGTTTTCAACATATCTTTTATAAAATTTTGAGTTCCAAATTTTTCTTTCTTCCTTTCCTCTCCCCTCCCCAAGAGAGCAAACAATCTGATATATGTTATACGTGTATAATCCTGTTCAACATTTCCACATTAGTCATGTTGTGGAAGAAGAATCAGAACAAAAGGGAAAAACCACAAGAAAGAAAAAACCAAAAATAAAGTGAAAACAGTATGCTTTCACAGTGTTCTCCTGGTTCTCACTTTACTCAGCATCAGTTCATGTCAAGTCTTTCCCGGTTTTTCTTAAATCTTCTTGCTCATCATTTCTTATAGCACAGTAGACTTCATAGTTCTTTCTCGCATCATGGATAGCATTTTCCATCACAAGTCTTTTGGAATTGTCTTAGATCATTGTATTGTTGAGAAGAGCTAAGTCTCTCATAGTTAATCATCGCACAATGTTGCTGTGTACAATGTTCTCTCAGTTCTGCTCATTTCACTCGGTATCAGTTCATGTGAGTCTTTCCAGGTTTTTCTTAAATCCACCTGCTTATCATTTCTTATAGCACAATAGTATTCCATTACATTCACATACCACAACTTGTTCGCCACTCCCCAATTGATGGGCATCCCCTCAATTTCTAATTCTTTACCACCACAAAAAGAACTGTTATAAATATTTTTGTATGTGTCTGTCGTTTTCCCATTTTTATGATATCTTTGGGATACAGACTTAGTAAGTGGTATTGCTAGATCAAAGGGTATGCAGAGTTTGATTGCTCTTTGGACATAATTCCAAATACCTCTCCAGAATGGTTAGATCAGTTCACAACTCTGCCAACAATGCATTAGTATTCCAATTTTCCCACAATTTCTCCAACTCCAATTTACCATTTTCTGTTTCTGCCATATTAACAATCTGATGGGTGTGAGGTGGTACCTCAGAGTTGTTTTAATTTGCATTTCTCTAATCAATAATAATTTAGAGCATTTTTTTCCATAGGATTATGGATAGCTTTAATTTGTTCCTCTGAAAACTGCATGGTCATATCCTTTGACTTGTAATTTTATAAATCTGTGAGCCTTATTAAGTTCTTCAATTTGAATCAGTTCATTGCCAATAGCAAGGGAAAAATGTGTACAATTTATAAGTGTTCTTCATGGTATTGGAGCTTTGTTGGAAAACTATATAAATCTCAAAGGATGAAACTAAGTGAAGGGATAGAATAAGAGGAGAGACTGGAAAGTGGGCTATTTAAAGCTTCTTATAGAAGAAGCTCTTAAAGAAGGAACTAGGAATCCAGGAAGGCAAGAAGAACTGAGCAGATAGAAGTGATCTGTTAAAGAGAGGCAGCATGATACAACTGAAGAAGTCTGGATTTGGAGTCAGATGACCTGGCCTCACATGGCAGCTGAGCTACAACTACTCAGGTGACTGTGGGCAAGGAATTTAATCTTTCTGGGTCTCCTCTGTACAGTGAGGAGATAAATCAGATGACTTTACAGCTGTAGATCTGTCATCCCATAGGAAAGTCAGAATGCAATCCAATAAGGATAGAGTTAACAAGGAGGGTTCCCGTATATGTTAACAATCCCAGTGAAACTGAAAGTTGGATAGTAGAACATTCAAAACAGGAAGTGAACAAGGAATATATTTGAAGACGAAAGAGTCACAGGGAAAGAGTACGTTATTCCATGAAGCAAAAATCCTTTTTAAAGTTAATGAAATAAAACTAGACTCTTCAAAATATTGTATATATTAAAACAAAACATTATTTTTCTGTTACGCTCTGTCTGCATTTCAGTAGAAATACATGTAATTACATTTTATCTCAAAATGCACAATATGTGAAAAACTCAAATTGATTCTCTTGCCGTGAATCATCAGCTATAAGGAATTTCCTTGGTCATTTTATATACTAGTAAAATTCAGTTTAAATTTTCATACCATTAAAGCACCTTATGAAAAGTTAATTTTATTTAAACTTTATTTGCAAATTATAGTTAGCTTCTATTAATTCTGAACTTTTCATAATAGTGTAGTGGAAAAAACACTGGACTTAGAGATAGAAGACTTGGGTTTGAGTTTTTTATTTGCTACGTTATGAACTGTATGACCGAACAAATCAGTTACCTTTCTAAGTTTCCGCTTTCGTATCTATAATAAGGAGAAAAAAGTGCTTTCTGAAGTGTGGAGTGTTATATAATTAAACCATCACTACTAACTGTAGCATTGTGCTGTATTGTGCTCCCCTGCTCAGAGTTAGGGAACCTACAGTCTCAGTGCCACATGTGGCCCTCTAAATCCTCAAGCGTGACCCTTTGATGGAATCCGCTTCCCTGGTATCATGTTCTAAATTTATAAAATGGATTAAGGGTTGGATTTAAGGTCCCTTCCAACTCTGAAAGTCTGTATATGAAATGCTACAGTAATTGTCAGATACAGAGAGCACTGAGATAGGTTTCGGGGACTTGAATTCTGGTCCATATTTTTTTGTGGTTTAATGATCATGGACCCTTTGAAGACCTCTAGTGAAAGGGAATCCACTACCTAAGAGCTACCCCATTCTACTTGGGGGCAGGTAAATTATTAGGATGTTGTTCCTCACAGGAATCCTAAATTTGCCTCTTTGCAACCTCTCCTCATAGTTATTTTACTTGGCTCTGAGATCATTCTCATGAATATATCCTGTTTGCATGTAGTTGATAGTATTGTGTGTCTCATTAGAATATGAGCTCCATGAAAGCAAGATCACTTAACTGTGGACTTCAGCTGCTCCGGCTTTTAGAGGCTGGATTGTACAGTGGATAGGTACTGGACTTGGAAGTCAGAGAGGCCTTAGTTCTAATCTCAACTATGAAACTTTTGTCCATGGGCAAATTACTTAACCATTTTTGGTCTCATTGTACCCATGCATAAATTGGGGTGATAATAGAGACCAGGCTCAGAGGGTTGCAGTGGAACTTGAATGAGATGAATAGATTGCAAATTTTATATATTTTATATTTAGAAAGATCACTTTGATAGTTGAGTGGAGGGTGGACTGGAGTGTGAGGAGAGATGAGGCAGGGAGATGAACCAGAAGGCTGTTAACACTAATCTAGGCATGAAGTGGTAAAGGTTAGGACCCAGGGTGGTAGCAGTGTCAGAAGAAAGAGGAGAGTTTATATATAGAAAGAGACATTGTGAAGGTAGAATTGACAGGACTTACCTACAGATTGAATATGAGAAGGTGAAAGAGAAGTCACCGATGACACCTAGGTTGTGACACTGCCACTACCCTCTTCCTCCTCCTTTGCCTCTTCCACTCTTACCCCCCTTTTACTTCTTGGTGTTTCAGTGATAGATATTTCCAAAACAGGTCCATCCACTTCTCTTCTTATGTGACTCCATATTGTCTTGACCTTGTATGGATGCTTGAGGATCTCTGGATGCCGTGGTGTGTTCATTGATCGTCACTAGTTCTCAGTACATGACTCTGTTCATTGCTTTTAGGTTTGCCCATTGTTACTTTTTTGGAGACTATGATGTTACACAAATCAAAGCTGTATATCACCAGAATAATATTAATGTCAAAAATGTAAGCCTTTTTTCCCCAGAGAATGGCTTAGAATCATTAAAAAAAATGTCACCCAGTTTCCCAAAAGCATTTTAGCCCAAGATCTGAATTTGAATCCTACCTCAGATACTTATTAGCAATTTTCTCATCCATGAAATGGGGATGATAATGGCAGTGCACTTACAGGATTGTTGTAAATATTAAAAGAAATAGTCAGCCTAAGGTGTTCTGCCAACCTTAGGGTTGGCTTCTTGTTAAGACTGGCTTTGTTTAATTTCCTGGCTATCTCACCAGGTTCCTGATGCCACCCTGACTAGAAACCAAGACCTGGCCAACTTAATGCTTCTAAAAGGGGAACCTGTGGGCCATCCTTGCATTGTTAACTTCTTTTGCCTTCTGGATTAATTTGTAGTGAGAATGTTAAAAATGGTATTTTGTTCCTTCAGTTCCATTTGTTAGTCATCGAACAAAGATCTCACAACCTTTCAGTCACCCTTGAAACTTGACTGCCCCTCACTTCCCATACCAGTCAGTTCCTCAGTCTTGCGAGTTCTCCACAGTCTTTGTCATCAGTCTCCTTTCTACATAGGGAGCCACCACCCATGTTCAGGTCCTCATAGTTTCTATCCTGGAGTATTTCAATAGCCTTCCCATCGGTCTTGTTGCCCCAAGTCCTTCCCCTCTCTAATCCATCATCTGCACAGACATCAGGGATGTTCCTGAAATGTAGGTCTAATTATTGTCCTTCCTCTATTTTAAAATACCTCACTATTGCCTCTACTATCAAATATAAATTCTTCTGCTAGGTATTTAAAATTCTGTGTTACCTGGCTCCAACCCTCATTTCCAGACTTATTGTATATTATATCACTTGATACGTGCTACATTTTAGCCAAAATGGCCTCCTTGCTGTGGGAAATCCCATCTCCTATGTCTGTGCCTCTGCACTGGCTGAGCTGCCTCACTTGACCTTGTCAAATCCCTAACTTCTTCTGGACCTTATGCTCAAGTGCCATGTCCTACATGAAGCCTTTCCTGTTCCCTCAAACTGTTCCTCTCTTACCCTCCGCTCCAAAAGTACATTTACTTTATGAACATTTGGTATTTGTGTGCATTTTTCAAAAATGTGATTCTTAGCACCCTTGGCCCCCTTTCTATTACTTTTGAAGCAGAAGTGGTATTAGGTAGGACTGGAACCATTTTATATTTTTCTTTGTTTTATTAATTGCTATGACTGAAGAATTAATCACCAAGTGGCTAGCTACTGGTGATGAACTTCTCTTTACTTCACTAGTTGGACCTTGTAAAGTAGACACATCTTGTTGCTGGGCCACTCAAATCCTTCTTTGTAGGGCCTGAAGGCTGCTACGGGCCTGCTGAGCCTGGTCTCTGCTTTCTTAGCCTTCAAGAACCTAGGATTACATGCTCAACTGAGTTAATCTGTCCTAATGTCCAAATGACCTTGAGAATATTTCTGAGTATGAACACAGACAGGTATCAATAATGTATTTGTCCTTATTGTGAGGTTTTCTTATTTCATTATTCTGAGGGCTCTGTTAAAGATATGCATAACTATCTTATGATAGTGCCACAGTTGGCTACTTTTTTGAGATTAAATATTGAATGGGCCAAATGGGTCAAATGAGGTTTAGACTAGTTCAGCAACATACAAGTGAGGTAACTGGTCTTGCACCTGTTCCTTTGAGCTACTTTTAGGATTTTTTTTTTTGAAGTTTAGTGTGATTGATAAGAAGTGACATGTATTCTTCTACCTGACTGGCCCGCCTTCCATGAAAAGGTCTTTTCAGTTGACCAAAGGGGCAACTTTTTCTTGATCCTTTCAAAAGGGCCTCTTTTCCACTCCATGTATGTCCAAGGTGAATTTGTAGCCATTTGGTTCCACCTTCCTCTAACACTTGAAGTAAGCCCTTCTGATGCACTCTTTTAGGATGCAAAGAGGTCCTCTTATCTTTTCATTTCTCTTATATCTCCTCTCTTCTCTGAGGCTGCAGGGTAGGATTGTTCTTTAACCTGAGTCCCAGCTTCAGGGATAACCAAGAGGGAGGACAGAACCTGTAACTCCCAACAACTTGTGAGTCAGAGAGAGCAAGGCAAGACCTCACTAAACATAGAATTATTTTAAAATTTGTATTCTGACTTAAATTTGGATTCTTAACTGCACTGTCCTGAAAGAAAAGGTGGTCTGGATCAGAGGATAGTTTTTATAAGTTGTAAGGTACTAGAAGCACTCTTGTCCTGTAACCTTTTTTTTTTATTAGTTTGGCTCATCACTTCTTCTTTCAGATTTCATGCTACTATCATTTTTCCTTATTTACTGGGGTCCCCAAATCCCCAGCCCTCAGACAGCTAGAAAACTACAGGTTTCCTTCACTTTACTCAGTTCCATAGTAAGAACATGTCGACCTTTTAAGTGTCTAAAGAGAATTTCCTGTGAAGCACTATAGTCCATCTCATCTTCCTCTACTATTCTGTCCTCACAGGTAGAAAAAGATCGGAATTCTCATAACCTTCTTCCCAGAATATCTGCTTACTCTCCTAAGGCCCTTTCTGCTTAAAATTCTTTTTTGAGTTGGGCTTTTCCATTCATTCATTTCTGATTCTATGGCCATAGGATCAGTTGGCCATAGGTGCCCAGAATAAATGTGTGGAATCTGCTTGGCTAGTTCTTCGTATGCTCAGAAATTATCCTTCTGTGCCAGTGCCTATGTCATGGGAAAGCCGGTGATACTAGCCCTCCATCCCCAACATCCATAGTTTTCTTAGAAAGAAATGCTCTACTTTGTCTAGGCTCCACATCAGTCTCCTCTCGTTTCTTGCCCCTCTTGTCTGGAACTTCACATTCTCTGACTGCTGCCTAGCTTCCTTTGAGCCTTTGTAGGCCCTCTCCAGTGGCCCTCCCTTCTGTGGCCAGACTTTCTCTATCCTTGCCCTGGCACTGTGGTCTCTGACCAGACTTTGCCACGTTCTGCTCTTGTTTGGCACCCCCCCACACTCCGCCTTGAGTTTCCATTCTCTCTCTCCAATATCTTCCCAAAGCTTGCTCACCTTCATTCTCCTTTCCCCTGACTTGTCACTGCTGTCTACAAACATGCCTTAACTTTCATTTCACACTTCCCTTCCTTCCTTTCTTCCCCCACCCCTTTCAGTGTCACGCTCCAAGAAAAAGGTATCTTCATTTTCTGCCTCTGCTTCTTCACTCCCTTTACTGAAACTGCCCTTTCAAAAAGTCACCAGTGGCAGTTTAACTTAAATCAGATGTCCTTTTTCAGTCCTCAACCTTCTGTACCTCTTTACAGCTACTGCTCTTCACAAAAAAAAATTTTTTAATGCAGTTTTAAAATTGACCTACCTTTTACTTGAGGGGTAGTGTGGCATAGTAGATAGGGCACTAGATTTAGGTACCTAAAGGAAGAGGTCTTGAAGAAGAGTATTTCGAAAAGCCTTTGCATTTGAGTCTGTGCTCTCCCCTTTTCTTACTCCTGTTCTTTATTAGCTCTGTCCTCTTGTGCAGTATTAATTTTTATTATTTTCTGTCCTTTCTTGTCCCCCAAGCTTTCCATTACTCTACTGTCATCCCCTCACTTTCTTGGACCTTGAAGCTAGTCTTATTTATAGGCCTCAACTCCCTGTGGTTATGAGATTCTCCCAGGACACTACCATGGAGTTAACTTTAGAAACTGCATACCTAACGTATAGCAGCCACAAGGGTTGCAGGGATGGTGGGGGTAGCAGGATAGCTGCCCCTCGGAAACCTCTATGCCATCTTCCCATGATTTCTTCATTTGTAGATTTGATCTGTATACCTCCTATGCTTTCATCCCAACCATTTATTTTTTTAAACAATGTTAAATAGCATGGGGCCAATCACACATCCCTGGATGCTCTACTGTGGACCTTTTTCTAGGCTGATAGCCATTCAGCCAGTTGTGAAATCTGTCAGAGGTTCTTAACCTTTTTTGTATCTTGAGCCCCCTGACAGTCTGGTGAAACCTACATATCTTTTCAAAATAATGTTTTTAAATGCATACAAGAAAATACAAAGGATTACAAGAAAATCAATTACATTGAAATACACCATTCAAAATATTTACAAAACAAATTCTTTGACGCCAGATTAAGAACCCTTGGTGTAAATGTACTCTTATTTAGCTCATTTCTTTCCATTTTGTCTACAAGAAGGCATGAAAGATATCCAAGGTCTCACCTCAGAGATCATTCTTCTCGATATTTAGACAGAAATATCTCCATTCCCTCTTAAAGTATTCAGAGTTGAAATCTTAGGGACAGAAATTTTCTTGCCATGAGTCCCAATTTTGCCCAAAGCTAGTCAGACAAAGAAAACAAGTTTAAATTTGTAAAAGAAATTATTCTCAAGTAAAAAGGACTTCTATACAGGGATTTGTAAAACCTCATGATTAGTGTGCCTGAGCCCTAAAAGGTAAATCAGTCAGAAAAGAAGATTGTCCATAAGGCAGGCTGAAGCCACACTTATGCTTTCATCTTACCTTCTAAGGTAAGTAATTCCCCTTTAACTATTTCATTTCTTTTCAAATGATGATGAAGTTCTTACAAGAAAAAGGTAACCTTTGCCACACTGAGTCAGACCTGTGTTCCAAATAGCCGCGGAATTTTAACAAAGGCATCATAGGCCATGTCCTGGAAGGTCATGATCATCTCATATGACATCATCTAATTTACCAAGGACATGTCCTAAAAATCCAATTTCATCACTTCAGGGATCTGTAATTTTGTTGGTGATAATACTCTCTCATGGACACACATCAAATCCCCAGCCCCTGCTTTCCCTCTTCCTCTTCATATCTTAGGAGAAACTCTTTTGTGTTGCTGTGGGACAAAACTTGCTCTTCCTCCTGGTAACTTTGTGGTGGGCCTTTGGGGTCATGGGGCCATTCTTAAAGCATTTCCAGGTTGCTGAAAAACTTGAGGCCTTCAGAAATCCATGGTCACTTATATGCAAAGCTCAACATTTCTTCTAATTTTAGTATCCTCTTAAATAGTCATTTGCACTGAAGATGTTTCGACATAAAATTTTAAAATCCTTGATTTAAATATCTTCAGTTGCAGTCATTGTGTGCAAGTAAGGTATGCCTAGAGAAGCGACAGCAGTACTTAACTGGAGAAGAACTGCAAAATTTATTTTTGTGAAGTCAGTTCCTGCAGTTATATTATAATTTCAGCTGTGTTATCTCTGCTTCAGGTGACGTTTTCGTTGGTAATGCCTCCTCTAACATTTTCTCTTCGAGTTTTTGTGTCTGTGTGTAATAGTTAATGATCCACAGTTACATGTATCTGGGAAGTATGAAAGGAACTTTGCAGCTAAATCCCTTTATAAAGAGAATTGGTTCCTAAACTTGTTTCGTAAGTCATCTCTTCTGTGTCTTCAGTTTTCCTAAAGTGGGGCCTGGAGCTTGAGTTATATATAACCCTGTCCATTTATGTCCTTGTTACCACTCTTGAAACCCTGAGTTTAGCCATCATTTGAATACTTCACCCTCACAAGGGAATAAGATGGAATGGTTTCAATAACAAGTCATACTTTTCCCTGGCTCTCTTTTGGGGAGCTTAACAATTGGTGAAATGTTCTTTGTTAGTTAGCTGCTTTCTCTGGATTTCCCTCTTCCGGGGCTGTTCTTTCTCATTTTACCGCTAGATCATCTTCTGCCTCCTGCTTGCTAAGTATGGGTATACCCCAAGGCATACTTATTATATCTACTAAGTCTTGTTGATGAATTGATTGGTCTTTAAAGCCTGCTTATGGTGTAACTTCTAGGCACCTTTTGCATTTTCCTTACATGATTCATTTTTGCCAAACTCATGTATGTACTTTTTCCCTGAACCTCTGCGACTCTGCTTTTGCACAGGCCTAGTCATACAATACTTGCTGATTCCTCTCTGATGCTTAGAATCCTTAACTTCCCCAAGGTATAGCTTAGGCACCACCTCCTAGAAAAAGGAAGGTTTTCTTGATTCCTCGAATCTTAGCATTCTCTCCCTTCTCAAATTAGTTTCTATACATATTAAGCTTCTTGAGAACAGGGAATATTTTCCATTTTTTTCTTGGTGTCCTCCATCCCCATCCCATCTCCATGTGCCTTGGACGTAGTAGATACCTAAGTGCTTGTCGAGTCGAATTATATATTGAATTATTTTAAAATGTAGTGTTGATTTTGTGCTTTGACTTAATAGATTTTAAAAGTATGCTTCCCAAAATTTTATCCTTGAGTGGGCCTACATTAAATTGCCACACTACATTATAACATATGCTTATTAAGCTCCTACTGTGTACAGATCACTGGCTAGTTATTGAGTGTAGTGTGAAATCTTTGACTGTCAAAAATTTATTATTTATTATTTCATTTTATTTGTAATTGATTAAGCTTATGTTGAAATTCATTCAGAATATATATTTTTAATTTTGTAGCATTTTAATATCTTAATATCATTATTTTGATCCTTTAAGAAGTGAGTCAGAAGCTTTTATATGATATAACTTATTGGCAATAAAATAGGAAATTTTCCAAATTAATTCTTTTTTTTTTTTTTAATGTAGCTTGCCCAGTATCAGCTAAAGAAAGCTCGGGCTGAGGCACAGAATTCTTCCAAACAGCAGAAAGGGAAGAAAAAGCCATCAGCTAAAAAATGTGAAGAATCTTCACATACTTCTAGTATTGATCAGTCACAGAGTGATGAGTTGTACATGACTAGTTCTCAGAGAGGAGCATCAGTGACTCCTGATATAACGAGAACTTTAAATACTGGAGAAATAATCAAACATGACCAGTCCTACACTATTGAAGTAAGTATCCAGATTGAAAAAGATTTTTGAATGAAACTTTTGTAATGATAACAACAGTAACATCCCTTATTCATTTTGGTACCATTTAATATTTTCTTTATTTCTTTAATTTCACAAGTGGTCAAACTTAAAAATGAGTGTCTTTCTCTGTAAAATACAAACACACGTTGGATTTTTTTTCTTTTCAACTTTTATTGATGTTTTTTGTTTTTATTACATAACATTCATTTTTCAGATAAGCTAAATACACAGATATTCTTTTGTTGAAAATAGCTGCAAAACAACTAATGGTGGAAAATGAAGTGTTTTTCAAAAGTAGTTCAAGATCGTAAATATAATAGAAAACCAGTAAAGTTGTTTGCATCTATAAAGTTGCTTGTAGATTTTTTGTATTTTACCATAGGAGATGGATGGAGTTAGAAATAATTATTTCAATAAGATAAAGTGTCCTATATACTTTTTTAAAAGGAATAATAGTGTTTCTTTTGCTTGGAAAAGAAAGAAATGCAATTTTATAAGGTGGGAAGGGGAGTTTTTGAGGGACAGAAGATTCAGAGAATTCAAGTTCAACTTCTAGCTCTGTGAGCTAGGGTAAGTCACTTAACTTGTCTGAGCTTCCACTTTCTTATCTTTAAAATTAAGAGCTTAATAACCCTGATAATCTGTAAGGTCACTTTCACCTCTGAATTCCTTGCTTCTTTGATCCCGTTTGGATATTCATATTTCTTACGTAAGCAATACCTGTACTTTCTTTTAAAAATGTTTTGCTTTTTACTATGAAAAGTTATCAGCAAGCATTTAAATATGCAAATGAGAACAAAAAAGTTGATTATACACAAAGCCTTGAACTCCTGTTATATACATTGTTTTTTAAAGAGATATATTAAATTCATATATAAAATGATAACAAAATCATTCTGTGACTCTTTCTGAACTGTTTTTGGTCTTTTTCTGTGTTAATGTACTTTTCATCTGACTACTTTTGGGAAATGCCTCTGGTCCTCATTGAAACAGTCATCATAAAAATAAATGGCCCAATTCTGGTTGGTTCCCTTTTTATCTGCTTATTCAAGGACATTATAGGCTAGTGGTTACTTAGAATGGAAAGGAAGACACCTAAGTAGTTTTATACAGAGTTGGCATCATATTTTCCCATCTGGGTGTAGCATGAGGCTTGTTGTCAGGGTCATGTACCTACTACACTTACCTCAACTGTGGACAAATAGTGTTTAGACCTGACGTCTTTTTCAAATTAGTCTGAGAGATACAAATTTATAACTCATTTATCTATATTAGATCCATTGAAGAAATTAAATTTCTTAAGTTGACGTTTTATTAACTTGATAAAATTGTAACATCTTTTTACATTTAAGTAGCAATTGAACTAATTTTGCAATAATTTGGATTGCTTAATAGCCTTAATAAGGTTTAAAAAAACAAAATTTAATAGCTAACTAATTAGCATTTTCATTAAATGAAATAGCATATCTCGTTTCACCCATTGTCATATTTTGAGTATGTTTGTAGGTGTAGCTACAAAAACTTGTGTGTGAGAAGAATTTTCCTTGTTCCACTTTTCAGTATCTGGAGCAAAGGCTCTCAAACTTTGTGTTGTCTCAGAGTGCTCTCTAGGCCAGAAGAAATACCCAGTACTTATTGAGTATTTGTATTGTGTATTAAGTACTTAGTTCCAAACAACTTCATAAGTATTCCTATCCTAACAACTTAGTAATAACTATTTGAAAAAATAATGCACATAAAGTGAAAAAAAAAGTTTTTTTATTTTGTTCTTAAATTACCATAGTTACTTCAAAGTGGGATGTGTATACTTTTTAGGCACAATTTCTTAAACATTGGAATTAGATTTAACACCACCATCCTCATTTCCTGTGGTGTTTGTGTCCATGTTTCCCTCAGAATTTTAAAATTTCACCGGGTTGCTATGGTGTCAGCAAAATTTGAGAATCAGGTATCTAGGGTGTTATCTTTGGAGTTAAAACAGAACACTAACGCTGACTTCTTCCAGGATGTATGGTATCAAAGGAGTTATATTTTCCTCCTGATTCAGAGGATAATCGGGGGAATTTTAGTCTGGAATGCAGAATACTGTAACAAGAAAAAAAAAGAGAGAGGGCACAGGGTGAGCTGAATATGAAGGGGTGATATCTAAAAAAGAAAATTCAGAGTTGCGAGGAATGTACTGGGAAAAAGAGAAAGGGAGAGCTACATTATAGTAAATCATCTCACATAAAAGAGACAAGAAAGAACTTTTACAATGGAGGGAATGAGGGGGAAAGTGAGAGGGAATAAGTGAGCCTTACTTTCATCGGATTTGGCTTCAGGAAGGAATAATGTACATGCTCAGATGGGTATGGAAGTTTATCTTACCATATAGTAAAGTAGGGGGGAAGGAGAGAAGGGAGGGGTATAATAGAAGGGTTTGCAGACTAGGGAAAGTGAAAATCAGAAGCAAACACTTTGGTAGAGGGACAGGTGAAGGGAGAGAATAGAATAAATGGAGGGGAGGACAGGATAGAGGGAAATAACGTTAGTCTTTTACTACATGACTGTCATGGAAATGTTTTGTATGACTACACATATATAACCTTTATCGAATTGCTTACCTTCTCAATGAAGGTGGATAGGGATGAGAGATGGGAGAGAATGTAGAACTCAAATCTTTAAAAAGAGTGTTAAAAATTGTTTTTGCATGCAATTAGGAAATAAGATATATGGGCAATGGGGTATAGAAATTTATCTTGCCCTACAGGAAAATAGAAGGGAAGGGGATAAAGGAGGAAGTGCTGAGAGAAGGGCAGGTAGATTGGAGGAGAGGGTAATCAGATTACATGCTGTTCTGGGGTTGGGGGAGGGTAGAGATGGAGAGAAAATTTGAAATTCAAAATTTTGTGGAAGTGATTGTTGACAAATGAAAATAATTTTTTTTTTAAAAACAGGATGCTTCTTTTAATCCTTAAGGAGTTTAAAAGTCCATTACTATATATATATATGCCAGCCTTCTCCACAAAAACCTCTTTATACTGACTAGCCCATCCTGCATATGACATTCCCATGTGTGCTTTGCATCGAAGTAAAACCCAATTCGAAGTGCCATTTTCACAATCTTGTGGTTGGTAGTACAAGTATTATTGTCTTCATTTTTACATACGAGGAAACTGAGGTTCTGAGACACAGAGCCAGAGGCTTGAACCAGTGATTTGAACCCTCAGTACTTTTATTCCAATACCAGTGATTTTTCCAATAGATTCTCCTTTGTCAAAGGACCGAATACCAGCCACCAATGACAGTGTGCTAAGTAAGCCTCGATGTCAGTTCCAAAAAAAGAGTTAGAAAAAATATTTTTGAACAGTAGCATTGTAGTTGGAATAATTGTATGCTCCCAAGATGAGTCCTTGAAGCCTCATTTGGAAATTTAAATTTATGCTAATTCAAAAATGAAATTGTTCTTTTATAATCCCACCTCATACATATTGATAGGAAAAGGTAACAGTTTAGTCAAGCAAGGTCTTGCAACTGAACACCCCTCCCCCCAAAAAAATCCAAGGTCTTTTTGAGGATATGGGATTTTTATGAAGGTACTGGGAATTTTCTCCTGAACAGTTTGAAGCTCTCCTGTTTCCTCCAGAAGCCCAGAGCCAGGGCCTTTTTACCTAGGCACCCTATAGAACCAGCATTTTAGTGTCCTGCAGTTTTGTTGTAAAAAATGCATCAGCTGCTGCTCTTTTAGGTTTCTAGTATTATCTGCCAAGCCAAGGGACGGGATGTTGCTGCTTGGGGAAAAAAAAGATCGTCCAACCCCTTTAGGGTATTTATCAGGTCTCTAGTTTGTGCTTCTTTTAGAAACCTCCCCCGGGCAGAGTAAGAAGCTGAGACTTTGAGAGGTTTAGTCATTTACCCAGAGAACAGCCACAAGTCAGGCCTTGGAGGAAGCAGGTACTGGAGATAGAGATCTGAGTTAAAAGAAAGACCATCCCTGCCCTCATTGAGGAGCTGCATAGCACCATACAAAAGGGAAGTGAAAAGTGAGGAGGGAGGGTGGGAATAATGGTGAGAGAGTCAGGAGCAGAGCCAGAAAGGGAATGGAGGTGGGCTGGCCCAGGCCCTCTCCAATATGGAGATCCAGGGGGATAAGGAAGCTGGCATGACCACATGGTGTTTCAGGAGAAGTAGAGCCCAGGTGCCCAGGGAAGTTCCAGAGAAAATCAGAAGCAGAGCTGGGAGTCATGTCTTTTTACTATTTGTTAGCAGAGGCTTGAAAACCCCAGGGTTATGTGTTCATTTGAATGTGGGGGACTCTTAAATGCATGTCTAAGTGTTCAAAGTATAAATGAAAAAGCACCAGGCTTAGAATTAGGAGATCTGAGTTCTAGTCTCAGCTGTGACCCTTGGTGGATAGGTAGCCTCTGCTTTTTTAAAAGAGGGATAATCCTGAGGGCATTGGACTAGAGGGTCTCTAAGGGCTCACCTATCTCTGCGTTTATGGTCCTGCGATTTTCCCACAGTTGTTTTGAGAGAAAAGTTAATGTTATGTTCTAAACTTTTAAAAACTCCAAGCAAATCAGAGGAGTTGTTATTATAGTTGCAGATACAGAACTGAAAAAATACTCCTTATTTCTGCTTTCTGGCAGCACAGTGACAGGTTTTTGTTTTTTTTTTTTACATCTTTTTTTTTTACATTTTTTAACATCTCTAAATTCTAAAGATCCCATGATAAGATTTTCATATTACAAGTTCAAACTAAAGACCTTCAACCTATTTCTAGTGTCTCTTGGAGATTCACCAACACAATAAAAGCTTACTTAGGGGCAGCTAGGTGGTGCAATGGATAGAGCACCAGTGCAGGAGTCAAGAGGACCTGAGTTCAAATCTCACCTCAGGCACTTGACACTCACTAGCTGTGTGACCTTGGGCAAGTCACGTAACCCCAGTTGCCTCATCCTGGGTCATCTCCAGTCATCCTGATGAATATCTGGTCACTGGATTCAGATGGCTCTGGAGGAGAAGTGAGGCTGATGACCTGCCCAACCCTCCCTCATTCAAAACAAAGTCAAGTGCAAGTCATGTCATTATTTCTCTGATGGCATGGTCTTCTTCGGCAACGAAGGACGAACACACGCAAAAGCTTACTTACACTAACCAGTTTTAGACTAAATTTCCAAAGTGCATTTCTTCCCACAGTCTCATAAAGTAGGTTATATTGTACAAAATGTTGTTATCTCCCTCTTTCAGATGAGGAAACTGAGGCTTATAGAGCTGAAGGTGCTTGCCCAGCTAATCAGTGGTAGAAGTGGGACTTACTTTTCCACCATACTTTGCTATGAAATTATTTTGAATAATAACTAATACTTAGGTGACACTTTTAGCTTTGCTAAGTACTACACATACATCTCATTTAATCCAGGCTCTAGAATACTTTGAAAGAGATGTAGAATTAGCAGATGACTCTTGAAGGGCCAGAAATGATTTAGTCCTATCTGAGGGCTCGGTAGGTTGAGAGATATAGATAGTGTGTGGCAGAGCGCTTTCAGTAGATCATGGTTTGTGTTTCCTCTCCCCTTCTGTGATGTTTTGTAGGCTTCTCAACTTTTCTGCGTCCAAAACAGAACTTGTCTTTCCTTGCCCACCTCCACCTACCCCCTTTTTCTCTATAGGACACCACTCCCTTTCTAGTCACATGTATTTGAGACTTTAATTTCCCTTAATCAACAGGTATTTATTAAGCATGAACTATTGTGCCAAATGCTGGGGACATAAAGAAAAAGGAAAAATAATCAGTTCCTTCCAGGAACTAATATTCACACATCTAATTAGGGCAAAGTGTTTTCAGTTCTACCTTTCTAACTTTTTGTCTCACTGGTGCCTTAGTGAGGGATTAGCTCTAAAGTATAGAAACAAATAAGGATATCTATGATTGTGGAAGGAAGGAGAATCAGTGTGGATGCCCAGAAGACTCATCAGTCAAGTTCAGTTTTACGCTGAAGACTTCTCGATTATGTTCCTAATTTGAAACCAAGTTTTTGAGGTTTACGTCAACCCCTGCCCCTGCTGATCCTCATCCATGTTTCCCCCTTCTGGCTTATAGATTTCCTCTAATAATAAGTATAAGAATAATAGCTAGCATGTATACAGCACTGTAAGGTTTGCCAAGTGCCTTATAAATATTATCCCACAGCAGCCCTGGGAGATGAGGAAAATGAAGCAGACCAGAGGTTAAGTGACTTGCCAAGGGATTCAGCAGTCTTATCTACTGCTCCACCTAGCGCAGGTGAAGAAAATATAAGTATATTCTCTTAAAATCAGCACTCTCCCCATTCTTTTCCTTTTGAATAAGATGCGTGCTTCCAGAAAGTATTCTAGATCTAAGTCTTATCTCCCCTCACTGGCAATTATGAAGTCAAATTTACCTTCTGACATTGGGGTCACTAGTCAGTTTTGCTTGTCACCCACACTTTGTATGCCATTGTGTACTTGTTGCAGCTTTTGGAGCTATCAATTTTATTTCTGGCTTCTTTCTTACACCTTGGCTGTTGTGAATGTGTAGGTGCCACTACTGTTGTTCCATTCTGTGTCAAGCTTGACTTTCCCTTTCCCTTCTCGTTTTAAACACTCACCTTAAAAGCAGCCGTGACACTGTGGATAGTGTTGGATGTGGATGAAGTCTGGAAGACCTAAGTTCAAATTCTGCCCCAAACAAGCCACTTAATCTTATTTACCTCAGTTTGTCTATGTATGTAAAAAGGAGATGATAATAGAGTGTTTTGAGAATAAAACTGATGTTATATAATGCCTTACAATTATTTTCCAGTTTTATTCTGAAAAACTAGAAAATAATTGTAAGGCATTATATAACATCAGTTTTATTAGTATGCCCTTTGGATTACATTTGTCCAGCTACTGGCAAATCTATTCTTTTTAGCCATTATTATGCATACTGCTTCACTGTCCAGGTGCCATTTTTATTATGTAAGCTGTGGCCCATAAATTCAAATTCATTTATTGGATGCCAACTAAAGCTCTTGCCTTTGATGAATAGCATTTATGAAATTACCACCCATACTGCAGAGTCTTTCATTTGTGCAGGACTTTCAAACTTTAGTAATTCTTTATAGATTCCTTCTGAAAGTATCACTTATATTTAGATGAATCCCAGAAGTGGTTAGTTGTTCAATCATTTAGTCATGTCCAACTTTTTGTGACCCCCATATAAGGCTTTTGTGGCAAAGGTACCGGAGTGGGTAGCCATTTCCTTCTCCAGTAGATTAAGACACATAGAGGTTAAGTGACTTGCCCAGGGTCACTCAGCCAGTGAGTATCTGAGGCCAGATTTTAACTTAGGGTTTCCTGACTCCAGCCCCAGTGCTCTATCCACTGAACTACCTAGCTGCCTCCATAAAATGTGTATTTTGTCTATATGTATACGTATGAACATAAACTTGATGTGCCTATGTGATAGACATGCATGTATGTGTCTATATGCATACACATGTGTATTTGTTCAGTTGTTTTCAGTCATAGCCCACTCTTCGTGACCTCACTTGGGGTTTTCTTGGTAAAGATCCTAGAGTGGTTCGCCATTTCCTTGTCTAGCTCATTTTACAGATGAGAAACTGAGGCAAACACAGGGTTAAGTGACTTTCCCAGGGTCACTTAGCTAGGAGGTGCCTGAGATTGGATTTGAAGCCAGGATGAGCAGTGTTTCTGACTCCAGGCCCCATGCTCTATCCACTGCACCACCAAGCTTCCCTATACTGAAGTGGTAGTGGTAGTCGTTCAAGTTAGGCTTGACAGGTTTTAAATTGTTGTAAGTTACATCCTGTATACTTGCCTGTCTCCGTATCAGTCAGTCAGTCAATGATTCATCAAGTATTTATTAAATGCCTACAGCGTGCTTGGTGCTTGGAACAGAAATAGAAAGAATGAAGCAATCTCTACTCTTAAGGAGCTTATATTCTGACGGGGAGACAACAAGAATATGTACAAACATTTAGAATAAACGTAAGGAAAATGAATGCAAGTTAGTTAAATACAAAGTAATTTGAGAAGACAGCGGTTGGAGAGATCAAAAAAGGCTTCCTGCAGAAGATGCTGCTTTATATGTGTGTTAAAGAAATGAAGGGATTCTTCTTAGGCCACAGTGAGGAGGGACAATGCATCGTAGGCCTGTGGGAGGGCCAGGGCCCAGGCTGCAGGACAAGAATCAGCAGCGTAAAGAAGGTTCTGGGAGACCAGAGAGACAGGCGGGGCCAGTTAAAAAGAAAGGAGCTTTAAAAGCTAAACAGAGCTCTTCCATATTATCTGACAGGCAAAAACCAATGAATCTAGGTGAAAAGTAGTGAGGGCCTGAATTAAGGTGGAGGCTGTGTGAGTCTTGCAAAAGGGTTGTATACTAAGATGTGTAACTAGAAACAGAAATATTTGGCCAGGGATAGGAAATGTGGGGTAGGAGAGATTAAGGAGTCAAGTATAGTGCCAAAGTTACAAACCTGGAAGGCTAGAAAGGCGGTGAGCACACTTGTAGGAGGAATGAGTCTCCACCACTCCTCTCTCTTCTTTCACTCACCCTGGTTGTTTTCCTGGAGGCTTCTATGGCTCTGCAAGTTATTTTGTTTCAGGGGGAAATAGATGAAATACTGTTCTGGGATCAACTGATGCCCGATAATAACAAAATGGTAGGAAAACGTGAAGTTTCTGGGCATCTGCGTGGAGAAGAGCAGCGTCTGGGATCGCCCCAAGGAGGGAGCAAGGGAGATGGGGACTGAGAAACTGGCTGCAGAGCAGGGCGAGGGAGAGCTACAGGAGGGGGGAGCTGGGAGCCATGCAGTGACGGGAAGGAATGGAGGTGCCGGGAGGAGCCCCGGGCAGAAGTGGACCTGGGGATTTGGGTGGTAGGGTGCCTTAGCTCGGGCACTCTCAGCACTGGGAATAGAAAGATGAAAAATGAGACACCACCAAGTGCAGACAAGGGCTGCAAGTTTTAGCAACCATCAGTTCCTTCTTTGGGGATGGATACCATTTTTCATCATAAGACCTTTCTAGGTGTCTTGGATCATCATATTACTGAGAATAGCAAAATCCTTCACAGCTGATCATCTTAGAATATTACTGTTACTTTGTACACTGTACGTTTCATTTTGCTTCAGCTCGTGGAAGTCCAGGTTTTTCTGATAGCACAGGCAGGATAAATATTTTAATAGACTAAGATGAAGGGCATTTTATAAATGTTTGTTGAATGAATAAACCATCTTTTTTAAAAAAATTAGCTCATTTCAAAATTCCCTTCAACTCTAAATTTCTGTAGTTCTTCCTGTCAAAGTAGTGAGATTTCTGTGAAAGCAGCTTTCTAAGTTTCCTTTAGGTAAAGATCAATAGAATGTGATTTATTTTTTAATCTATACAATGTACACTAATCCTTTGTTCAGTTGGATGGTATAGAACACTGTCCTAGGCATTGTAAATGGAAGTAATCTATGGTATTATATATTTAATAAAAACCTTTTTGTTGTTAAGTCATTTCAGTCACATCCAGCTCTTCACGTTCCCGTTTTGGGTTTTCCTGGCAGAAGTGCTGGAGGGGTTTGCCATTTCCTTCTCCAGCTCGTTTTACAGCTGAGGAAATGGAGGCAAACAGATTGAGTGACTTGTCCAGGATCATGCAGCTAGTATGTGTCTGAGGCCAGGTTTGAATTCAGGAAGATGACTCTTCCAGACTCCAGGTCAAGGCCTCTAGCCTAGCTGCCCTTCGTGAAAATACCTCATGATAAGTCTCGAACATCTCACCATGTTGAAAGACATTCGTAATTTTCAGATCAGGTTATGAGAATTTAAAACACTTGACTTGTTTTTAGAGATTTTTAAACTTTCTACGTGTTAATTATAGTAAAGTATAAAAATAGTAAACACATTATAACATTTTTGTTTGTTTTAATTTTAGATGGAAAGTGAAATTTCAGCTACTACGGATGATTATAGTTCAGAGGTAAGATTAAATGATCTTGGTGTTTCAGATATCAAAAAGTTGAACTAAGAGTTTTAAATATTTCTAGTGGCTCAAACCCTTCCCCCACTTTATTTTTAAAGTATATCATAAGATGATAAATTTGAAAAAACATTTTAAATTATTTTATCTTATGGTCTCTCTTGAAATTGTTAAAGTAGTAAATCTCTTTGACTCGTTTCACTCTTATTCACTTAGACCTTCCATTATTGTTTCTGTATTTTCCATTTATGTGGTTGTGTGTGTATGTATGTACGTACCAACATGTATGTATACACACGTCTACATATACACATATATATCTCCTATTATTGTATTCCTAGTATAAGGGACAACTGAAAGATTGCTACATGTACGTGAAGTAGAATATGCTCTGTAATTCTCTCTTAATATTTAATGTCTGCTTGAATTCTTGTTAATTATGTTAATTTTTTATTTTGAAAAAGTGTTGAGATATGGTTACTCTTTTTAGATAGTAAAGCTGATCTAGAAATTGCATAATTGTAAGAAATATCTTGTTTCTACATCAGTGACATGTAAACATACATCATTTTGTGATTTCATTTACCTTTCTTTGATTTTATTATTTTCTTTGGCCCAGAGACATAGAAAATAGTATTTTTTATCTGAATGGTTCAGCCCTTCAATTTAGATCCATTGACCTAAACACTTAAGAATATTCATTTCCTTCGGTGTTTAATTAAAAAAGCCTCATGGTGTTACTTTGGGAAGAAAAATCAACCACTTTAAATTAATTGTAGGCTGTAAGGGGAATGAAAATTTAAGTTTTTAAGAATTTTGTTTGTATAGAAGCATTTATTTAGTATTTGAGCTGAGATATGAAATGATGAGAACATGATTAAAAAGTGCTAATTTTTTTTTTTTGCTTAAAAAATACTTATAGAAAAGGAAATTAGTACTGGAAAATCTGGATATTTATTTGCAAATTTGTCCTTGATTTGCATACTGTAGGACCAGTGAAGTGCTGCTAAAAATTTATCATCATCCTAACAGAGAGAAGAGTTAAACAAAACCCCTCAAGACAAATTTGAATGTTTAAATGCAAAAACAAAAAATGTAGTAATGGGGACTTTATAGATTTGGTATGAAAAAATATCTTGGTCCTCTTACTAACAACTTGTGAAGCAATCTTTATCTTGGCTCCTTTGAGAAATTTTCTGCATTCTTAGTGTGTACAGAAAACATGCTACAGAAAATGATAACAGTATTTTAAATCATTTGGTGTTGCTTGAAGTGAATGAAAACAGAAGTTTAAGGAATTTTTATGACCTTGATCTCAACAAAAAGAAGTAGGGATCAGCTCCATCTGAGAGTGATAAGAAAGAAAGGTTGAGCTAGAGAAAGGGACAAGGTTTGGGGAGGATAATATGGAGTTAATAAAATAAGAGATATAAGAATTCCTCTTAGAAATGAAGACCTATCTATAATTAGATAGTAGGGACCCCCTTGAAATTCTTAAGCAGACAAGTATCATAGTGTGAAATTACATCCTTGGATAACAAATCTTATTTCTTTTGGTATTTTGAAGTTAATCATTTTTTGCCTGCATAAATGAACCTCATTTGGAACTTCTTTGAGATTCAGCCAAACCGCATTAAGTCCACCTATGCCAGATCAGGTCATTGTTGCTCACTGCCCAAGTTAGAGCAGCAGAAACACCTAATGTGATCTTTTCAGACAAAATCCTTTTTATCATTGTGGTCATGACAAGCACCCACAAACACAAGGATTTCTCTACGAAGGGGACTTCATGTAAATCTATGACTGTCTACTATGGACTGCTTGGGTGTTTTTCCTGTGCTTCAGATTTAAGATGAAAGTCCAACACTGCCCTCCGTATCTGCATTGCCCTTCGGTTCTCTTCTGTTTATTTTTTAAATTATTCATCCACCTTTTTTTCTTTTCTTTTTCTTCTTTTGGAGATCACTATCACCACCTCTCCAAAATGCCCCACCAAAAAAGCTGCCTTCCTCCCTTATGATAAGAAAAGTGTAGTCACACAAAGCAGATCCACACATTGATCACGTGGCACTCTTTTAAAAGCTAGAAATAGCTGTTCTGTCCATTAGTCCCCACCCCAGATTTTTCTGCCCTGTTCTCATCCTTTTCTTTCCATGTGTCCTCATGTTTTCACCCAAACTCTTCCTTCCTAACTTTCCTAGTTCTGTTGAATAGTGCCACTCCATCCTTCTATTGGCTCATGTTTCTACTCTTGGGAAGAGCTGTAGTGGCTCCTGTTGAAGAACACTGGAGATTAGCCTGTGTTGACCTGCAAAAGGGCAGAAATAAGGAAAAAAACAGTCATGTGGAGATGGATGTTCTTAATAGATTGGGCAGGGGTGAAGATTGGTAGGGCAAGTGGGGGTGGGGAGAGAGGCAGGATTGGCAGGATGTTCCAAGCCTTGTCTTTAGTAATTTTATGTAAGCTTCCATCTTAACATCATTTTCATCTTACTACCAGCCTCCTGAATATTTGTATTAATGTTGTAATATTAACCTAACACTAGTAAGCCATTGGATTGGAAATGGGATGTGGCATGAATGTACCTTAAATATAGCAATTGAAAAGAAAAATTTTGATGAGGTGTTTCATAAGAACTGAACTAGTTTCACACAATTTTGTTAAGACAACTTAACTATTTTTGTCACAATTGAAATATTTTAACCTTCTGAAATGGAAAGTGTACTTATTTTGAATTGCAGTTCATTATCATATCCTTATCATGCATCTGTACAAATTTAGTCTGAATTGAATAAATTACTAATGAAGCATTTTTTGTCACAAGTTTTCTATAGAAAAAATATATTTCTATTAGCTATAGATTATTTTCTTTAAGTTCATGACATATTAAGAAATTGTTCTTATACAAGTAAACGGTTGCGGTTTGGTGCAAGCAGATATTCCTACCAATTTATTAATGGTACAGTATTACCAGTTATTTAATAATAATAACAATGTGTAATACTAAGAGCACTTGTCTACTAGCTTACTAATCAGTCTTTTCTTCTTTATGTGGTGCTATCTTTGTGATGTATACATGCCTTTAACCTCATACAAGACATTTGTTTTTTGTTAAAAAGCTTAACATTAACAGAATTTTCAACTATTCTTTATGTCAGAACTTGCAAAGTTCAAATTACATTAACCACACAGCAGGTCAATAAGCTCTTAGATGATATGGAAATCAGAATTTGAATAAGTTCCTCTTGAGGAATGCTTTAAGTACTGATTTTTAACGAACTTGAATTGATTTAGGAAGAAGAATTTGGAGTTGGTAAGTCTTACTCGGAGCAAGGAGCACAGTTTCCTTCGAAACGACTAGAGATGATGGAGAATGAATTGGCTGGGAAACAGCAAGAGGTTGAAGAGCTAAACAGAGAACTTGAGGAAATGAGGGCAGCATATGGCACGGAAGGATTCCAACAGGTGTGCTTACCTTATGTTGCTTTCTGTTTATCTCTTATCAAACGGAAACCCTGATATCAATTAGGAGTGCATGACCATTATTTAGAGATGGTTTTAAACAGGAATGTTAAAGTTATAGTTGTCCTAATATAAATTGGACTCCTGACACATTTCATTCATATTCCATGGTCACAATTTTCAGTCCTTGTACATTGTGTGGATAATATTCAAAAATAAATCTTAGAGTCATTTGTTGGAGGTTTTTAAAGTATATAATAGGAAAACCTTATTCATCAAGCTTTCCTGGTATCAGCCTGCGCAGAGAATGAATTCTTGCTATGCCTGACCAGATTCGCTGCAGACCATAGGCTGCAGATATACAGTGGAACTTGGAGAATATGAAAATGTATCATTTGCTTCTTGATTTAAAAGAGACCTGTCTTTTGAACATGTTGAGATTTTGGTACCATTGACATTTGTATTATTATAATAACTGTCTGTTTCTCATTCCATTTAAAATTTATTGGTCTTTATTTTTCTTAATTGCTTTGTATTTCATGTTTCTGCATTTAAGTTTTACAAAAATTCCCTTTTTTCATTTATTTGCAGTAATTTCTAAAGAACCTTTAGTAGTTTAAGCAGTATTTAGTTGAATTCTTTATTGCTGTGTTTTAGATTGCTATTCAATAGGTTAATTTCAGGAGGTCAATTTTTTGGTAACTGAATTAAAGATTAGTTATAATTTTTTGTTTTTAGTCTTTCTCAGTTGTGTCTGACTCTTCATGACCCCATTTGGTGTTTTCTTAGCAAAGATACTAGAGTGGTTTTGCCATTTCCTTCTTCATCTCATTTTACAGATGAGGAAACTGAGGCAAACTTGCTCAGGGTCACACAGCTAGTAAGTGTTTGAGGTTGGATTTGACCTGAGGAAGAGGCATCTTCCTGACCCTAAGCCTGGGGCTCTATCCCTTAGACTACCTGGAGGCCACAGTTATAATAATAACAGCCATAAATTTGTATGGTACTTCATGATTTACCTAGTTCTTTTTAAGAATTTTTCAAGTTCTTAAAGTTCTTTTAAAAGAACTGTTTACATATGTTATTCTTGTAATAACTCTAGGAGGTAGATCGAGCAGATGATACTATCCACATTTAACCAATGAATAAGCTGAGGCTCAGAGCTCAACCCCAAGGTCACACAGCTAGTAAAAGATAGAAGTGAGCCTGGATACCGGCTTTTCTGTCTTCATGTCTTTCACTGTATTTCATGTGTCATCCTGTAATAACAGTGTTGGACACTGTTTTATGGCAGTCCACATAGAGAATTGTGACTTTAAAGCACTGCGGTTGCAGGTTGCATAGTTGGCGTGAGTTCTTATGGGGGCTCTCAAGTGTATTGGGTGACCACTGATGACAGGCCTGTTCTCCTTAGGATACAATGAAAAAGAGAAAAAAATCACTGTAGTTAGAGTGACATTTCTGGTGATTACAACTGCTGACAGAAGAAAGCACTACTACATGTTCCTTAGTAGGTATTCATAGAGACAAGAATAAGGGTATGTCAGTAATATTCTGTTTACTTGATGTCTTCAAAAGGAACATGAGGGAAGGTGGAATTTTCTTTTTCCTAGTGGATAGTTAACATGTCTTCATATTCTGTCAAACTAGGAAATCAAAATACTCTTCAATTAAACTAGTGAGTCAGAAAATCTAAAGTACCAACTTAGAACAAGGGAAGAAGAAATTGATTTGACTGATCTAATAGGAATACATCCATCTGCTATTTAAAAAAAATAACATCTACCCTCTCTGTTAAGACCATCAAGAAGGTAGAACATTCCAGAAAAGCTCCTGTGGCAATGAAGTCCAATGCTGAACAGTTTTCACTGAAAACACTTCATGAGTATACGGAATGGTTTTACTAGTTTTGTATTTTTATTTTCCCACAAGTATGGGAATATGTCAAAACAAAGAATTTAGTGACTACATGTTTGCACTCTGCTTGCATAATATTATTGCACTAGCAAAAATATTACCCATTTTTGGGAAAGAGGAATACAGGCTTTTGCTTTTGGATGATTTGTAACATGTTTTATATCATTGAATATTTTGAAGATTCTAAATTTATGTGAAAGAATTTTGCTATGAAATTGATTATGAAATTCTTTTGAAGGGTACCTCAATTAAATCATGTGTCTATTTCCTCCATATTTAGGAAGAAATAGCAAAATTCTGTATTTCTCCATAAATATTCAGGAATAATTCCTCTTTTACTATAAAGTCTCTTGGTAGAGGATTCTCATTTCCTCTATGATTTTGTTTTTCTCTCTGGACCAGAAATCCTAGAACCCAGTGTTTCAATTAACTTTACCAGGAAAATCACTTTAAAAATCATTCAGCTTTATGACTAACATTACTGTCATCCATCTTTTATGGCTACACAAGTATATGTCCGGAATAAAAGATTTATTCCTTTAATAAATATTATGAGTAAAACAGTGCTTTCCTTTGAAAGCTCCATTTGGTATATCTGTGGCATACATAGGTAAGAAATTTTGTGTAAAATAATAGTTACTTTCCTTAGAAAAAATGCAAAGCAAAAGTTTATTTAGGGAAAACACAAATTCAGAATTACAGATTTTAATATTCTTGCCTATTGAAGTTGTTCAGAATAATTGAGTGATTTTATTGTCAAGATGAAAAATAATGATAGTAACAATGCAGATATTATAACTCAAAAATAAAATGTAACAAGTACTCTGTGTGTTATTGGCGTTTAGAGATATTGGTGATGTCCTTGTCAAGGAAGACAATGAAGACATTATATATCAGTCTATATTCTCATGATCACATGGATATGAGTATTCCTACCGTTGTTATCAGTAACGGTCCATTCACACCTTGTCATCCTTTGCAATAATTGTTTGAGCCCATGCATAATTTTTACCTAGAGTTAGACTAGAACCACTGAGCATTCCTGACCAGAAGCATATAATGGTCAGACACACTGTACTTTAGGAACATCAGTTTAGCTGCGATGCAGCTTGGGCAAGGCCAGAGGCAAGGACACCAATTAGGAGGCAATCCGGTAACATAGGGAGAGGGGATGAGGACCTGAACTAGGGTGATGGCCATGGAAATATTTGTATCTCATATAACTATAGCATTTGGTATGATATATTATATATATATATATATATATACACACACATATATATTATATAATAGCATGTATTGAACTACATGCTGATTGATTTAATGAAGAACATGACAGATCTGAGAGAGGGTTGAGGGTTAGAACTAGCGATTTTTGACAACTGTTTGACTGTAGGGATGAGGGAATGGGAAGAAGCAAGTCTAATGGAGTGAAGATATTTACTATGTTACTGTTATTTTAGGAAACTTTGATTTCTCAAGTATAGGCATTCCTTCTGGTCAACAAAGGAATTGCAACCCTTCCATAATTTATTTAGATGTCTTCAGGAGTTTCCGTGGCTCCCAAGTTCGTCATCCTAAAATTAATCTGATCATGAGTTGCTTTCATTTAGCTAATTGGGTACTAGAATGACGTACACACTTTTGTTAATGTAGCCTAAAATTATATTCCCTTTTGTTTTGATCGACTATGCAATGTTGCTGGTTCATTGATCTCTAAAGTTCACTAAAACACAGAGACAGTTTCTCCAGGAACTGTGTGTAGATTCATCTCCCTCAGCATGCACTTGTACTTTTGTTTTTTAACCTAAATTCAGCACCTTATGTCTGTGTGTTTTATTGTATCTTATGGTTCCAGTCTGTTGAGATCTTTTGTGTTCCCAGTTCTGTCATGCAGGAGATTATCTGTCCCAGTTTTGTTTCACTATATATTTGATAAAATTCTTCATCTGAACTGTCAGTAAATTTTTTTTAACAGAACAGGGTCAAGGATAGAGTATCGAGTGGACAGAGCGGGTAGATATTTCCCTACAAATTGATATCATTATTTTAATCACCACCCCTGAATGTTCAGCCAGTTTTGAATTCACTTCATTGTATTATCAGGTCGCTAGGTGGCGCAGTGGATTGAGTCCTGAGTCTGGAGTCAGGAAGAATCATCTTCCTGAGTCCAAATGTTAGACACTTAGTAACTGTGTGACCCTGGGCAAGTCACTGAACCCTGTTGGCTTTAGTTTCCTCATCTGTAAAATGAGGTGAAGAGATGGCAAGCCACTCTAGTATCTCTTCTAAGAATATCCCACAGGGGGCCATGAAGAACAATTGTAAAATTGTCATTTATTTTCCCTACTTATCCACCTTATCCACAAAGATCTCTCTAAAAGACAGAATCCACTATTTCCAAATCTCAAATAAATTGTAGGCATGTCTTTGACATCTTGAACCCACCATGTTTAGTATATAGACTAAATTTGTTACTGTAGCATGAGGGAATAATATCTGTGACCATTTCAAGATGTAGCACTAGGCTCTAACTAAAAAATATGCCTTAGATATGGAGATAACACCTACTTCTTAAAATTATGGAAACTCTTTCATGTGTCCATGAAAATGCAGTTCAAGCACAAGTGGGTTCAGGTTGTCAAATAGATTCTTTAATGATACATAGATCATAGATAGTTCTAAATGCTGCTGACAAGTCAGAAGACTAGTAGAAACTGTAAAGATTTTCTAGAGATTGAAAAAAAAATGAGAAAAAGGCTTGTTTCAGTTTGGGTTCAGTGCTTAAATTAAAGTTATGTTCTTAGGTTATACAACTTCACATTTCACCATTATGATGACAAACAAGCAAATGACCAGAAAGCAGGAGGTGTTATGGCATTGTGGATGAGCACTGGACCTATTTTGTCATCCCGGGCACGTGTCTTAGCTGCTTTGAGCCTCAGTTACCTTATCTGTAAAATGGCGAGCGAGTGACAACACTTATTTTATAGATCATCTTTGTAAAATATCTCCAAAGTGTTATATGAATGTGAGCTATTTTTTCCCACAAGAGAGCAAATTTTAGGGCCCATTCTAGGCAGTTCCTATTCGTTCCTTTGTCACAAACCATCTCTTTCTACAGTTATGTCTTTGGCTTTTCACAATAACTTATTCACAGTGGGAACCCTGAGTCATCAAGAAAAAAGGTCACTTAAATTCAGCATCCTCCATTTAAGAAGACAGCAAAGTATATCAAAACTTCCCCTGATTGTACTAGCTGGTCCACCTGTTTCTCTTGCTCCTTTTCGCTGCCAGACTTTCTGAAAAAGTTGTTTGACCTGGGACTCCCCTGAGGCCCTTCGAGTCTGGCTTCCCCACCATTGACCATGGGGACCTCATTGGACCTTCTTGTCTTCCCACCCTCTCTGTGCCGCTGCCCCTCCCACTTCCTCCTCAGTGTGTGTCTGGGCAGTGTGTAGTCAGCTGTCCTGATCGCTTGCCTTCTCTATCTGCCCCTGGTGACTGATTTACTTAGATGCTTCACCATACTTCTCACTATGGGCTCTTGGCTGTCCTTCCGGGAAAATAGCTTCTTATTAGACAAAGTCTCTGGACCTGCCTTGCTCCACCTTTTCCCCTGCCATGTTCTTTTGAAGTCAGATAGGTGAAAGCTTCTAGAGCCATTCAGTCCTGAGGTCCATTCCACTGAAGCTCAGTAGTGACGACTGTGAGATCAGATTTCCTTCCTTGAACTAGCAGCTAGCTAGACTTTACTTTTCTGTTTTTCTGGGTGGGAGTATTAGGAGAAACTTATCAGAGGAAGCTATGCAGAATGACCACCCACTTAGGGTTTCAGGCTCTTTACAAACCAAAAATGCAACCCAAGTCAGCGAGGGAAGAGAAGAGGTCAAGATTTCTATAATGGCTACTCTGTGCTAACCACTTCACAAATATTATCTCATTGGAGACTCACAACAACCCTCTGAGATGGATACTGCCATTATCCCCATTTCACAGTTAAGAAAATTGAGGCAAACAGATGAAATAACTTTTGTTACACAATTAGTAGTATCTGAGGTCAAATTTGAATTCAAGGCTTCTCAATTCCAGACCCAGTGTTCTATACATTGTACCACCTAGTGGCAGCTAGAAGTAAACGTTCTTAACACTCCGTTAGGAGACTCTTAATCTACCTTTAACCTGTATTTATTTCTATCTTTTGAGACTCTTCCTATCCTTCAAGGCCCATCTCAGTTGCTACCACTCCCTTGAAGCCCTCTCTAATCCCCCCAGATGTAATTCGTTTCTCCTTCATTAGAACCATGTTATACCTCTCCTGGATCAATCATACTTTAATTTGTATCTGGGTTTGTTGTTGTTTTTTTCTTTCTTCAAAGTCTTTATCTTCCTCATTTGAGTGTAAACTACTTGAAATCCAAAGCTCTCACATCTTGTTCATCTTTATATCCCCAACAGCACCCAACACGATGCTTTGCATATGTAGTAGGCATTTAATAAATTGTTAAATTTAATTAAAATGATTCAAATTTCTGTTTAATTCAGACACTTATAAAGATATCTGATGTGACAAATGTGGTAGAACATATCTCTGATCTGTGCTGCCAGGGAGATTGAGGCTTGCAGATATCCTGGGTATTCCCAACTGCAATGAGATAAGCTGATCAGGTGTCTGAATGTTATGAACCCCAGGGTCTGGGAAGCTACCATATTGTCTGAGGAGGGCCAAACTGAACCAGGTTGGAAATAGAAGAAGTCTCCAGCTCCTGTGCCAATTAGAGTAAGACTGGACTCATAAATAGCGCCTGTGCTTCTGTCCTAGGAGAGATAGGAAACCTGCTCTTCAGAAAGAAGAAGGAAATGTCTGCTTCAATAAGATTTAGAATCTAGCATATTATGTCAACGTTTAGCCATAAATCATTTTAATAGTAATCCACCTGTAATTGTATTTTGAGTTGTTTTTGATCACCCATTTTCACTTTTTTTAATAGCTTCAAGAATTTGAAGCTGCAATTAAGCAAAGAGATGGCATCATAACCCAACTTACAGTTACCCTGCAGCAGGCAAGAAGAGAAAAAGATGAAACTATGAGAGAATTTTTAGAAGTGACAGAACAAAGTCAGAAGTTGCAAATACAGTTCCATCATGTAAGTGTGATTGATGGGAAATTTTCATTATTTGATAATAGTATAATTTATTTCTTGCAACTTTTGTGTCTTTCAGGATAAATATTATGTTCACCTAATATTTGTTTATTATGGATTATTATATAAGGAAAATAATGGGTGCCAGTTAATCTCATTAACCAAACATCAGTTTATATTCCCCTTGGTGGTTTCCTTTTTATTGGGTTTTCTGCTTTCTCCTTTTGTTTTCCATTTGAAGAATTACAGACGATAGAAAGTTCCATGATTTACATTACCATTGTTTACTAATGGCTTCTATGTCTGAGATTGAGCTTTGTCCTCAAAATAGTAGGAGAGCTAAATAATTTTCTAAGCAATAATAATAATAATAATAATTCCTTAGAACAAAAAATTCTTTGAGCAAATAATAAGGCTCATGGTTATTCTTTCTCTCCCCCTCAAAAAACTCCTTTACCATTCATTTGTAGTTTGTAATGTGTGTGTGTGTGTGTGTGTAGAAGCAGAAGTGAGCAAAAATCTGCAGATAAAGTGGTAATAAGCAGAGGTAGAATTAATAACCAGATGGGTGTCTCTTTCTTTTCATGATGATTGTTTCCTTCATAGCTGATGAATTAAGCATGATATTAACTGCAAAAAAAAAAAAATTTGTAAAAATCAAATTTCAGGCTTGAAATTTACCTTTCATCATGCTACCTCTTTTTTCAGTGGACTTTATTGAACACATTTTCATAAGCAAGGCCAGGGCTTTCTCCTCCAGGTTCATTTTGAGGACACCTCTTACAGGGTCACCCAGAAACTTTGTGGAAGAAGGAGAAACTGACCGTGTGAACCTTGGCCTACAACAGGGATTCTTAACTTGGGGTCCAGGAGCTTCATTTTTCAGTGTTTTGGTAACCACGTTCCAATGTAACTACTTTCTTTTGTCATCCTTTTTTTTTTAATTTTATACTTTTAAAGACATTATTCTGAGAGGGGAAAGCCAAGATGGCAGAATAACAGAACAAGTATGACACAATTCCTCCAACACAGACTTTCCTCAAAGATTTGGAAAATGCACCAAGTCAATTCCTGATCAGGAAATTTAGAAACAAAATCACAGCAAGGCTTTTTTATTTCTTTTCTAATTAAGATTAGTATAGGGAGACAAAGAGTTCTCTGGATATTGGGGACAGGATCTGTCCAGACATATGGCTACATGCCAGAAATGAAGAAGGACTGAGGCTGTGTCCCGGAGCAAGAAAGGGACCCAGCCTTGTTCAGGAACAGGTGCCCAGTGACAGACCTGCCCCAGACCCAAGGTGAACTCAGGAGGGCACCTATGCCTAGGGGTGGCATCCCAGGGTAAGGAAAAGTGGTGGACCTTAGGCTGTGTCCTGAGTGAGGAGCAAGTCCAGGACTCTGACCAAGAAGCAGAGCAGGGTCTCTGTTCTAGCCACCAGCCTAGTTTGAAGCCTCCAGTGAAATAATGAAGATGGTTATCCCAGACAAAAGGGGACCTTGCATTTTGGTCACACAGAACCAATGACATTGTCTGAGTCCAGCCACAGTCTACTGGAGCTTCCAATAAAGAGCAAGCCAACGCCAGTGTTTGCATTCCCAGACCAGAGCCAGAAACTTGCAGAGCTCAGACCAGGAGGGCAATAATCAGACATGGCCCCAGATCACATTGCTTTAGGAGCATTAAGAGGTTTCAGGTGTCCAAGCTGAGTGGTCCTTGAGGTCTTGGAATTGTATAACAACACTCAGCCCTCCAGGAAAGCATCAAAAGGATCCAAGACAACAAAATCTCAGTTCGGACATTTCTCCCAGAAATGCACAGAGACCAGTCCTAACATCAAGTCCAAAGTCAGGAAGGAGGCTGGAAAAATGAGCAAACTAAAAAAAATCACCATAAAGAGGCATTATCATGGCAGAAACACTCAGGACACAAACTCAGAAGAGACTGGCTCCAAAATGTCTACAAACAGAGCCTCAGATATAAACGTAGCTTGCACAGAAGTTTAACCAGAATTCCTGGGAGATGGGAAACAAGAGTGTTAGAAAGAACTCAGAATAATTTTAGAAACCAAATGAGAGACTTAGAGGAGAAAAATTGAGGAAAAAAATGGGAGCTGTGGGAAAAAAAATTTGGAAAGTTTATTAATGTCATGGAACAAGAGGTACAAAACCTTACCAAGAAAAAACTCCCTAGAAGCTGGGAGAAGCAGTGGATAGAGTGCCAAGACTGAAGTCAGGAAGACCTGGGTTCTAGTGCGGCCTCAGGTACTCACTAGCTTACTAGTGACTCAGGACAAGTCATTTAACTCTGTTAGCCTCCATCTCCTCATGTGTCAGATGTATGTGATACTAGTACCCACCTCCCAAAATTGTTGTGAGGATAAAATGAAATAATGATTGTCAAGAGCTTAGCACAGTACGTAAGTGCTCATAGTGAGCACTATATAGATATTAGCTATTATTATTAAAATTAAAATTGATCAAATAGACACTAATGTCCATAAGACAAGAAGTGTTAAAGTAAAAAAAAAAAAATTAAAGAAAATATAACGTATCTCATAGCAAAAACAGCTTATGTGAGAAACAGATTGAAGAGAAAAAAATATGTAAGAACCACTGAACTACCTGAAAGTAAATGACCAAAAAAGAGCTTAGATATGTTTCAAGAAATTGTAAAGGAAAACTTTTCCAGATATCTTAAAACCAGAAGGCAAAATAGAAATAGAAAGAATCAGCTGATCACCTCCTGAAAGAAACTCCAAAACAAAAACTCCCCGGAATATTGTAGCCAAAATCCAGAGTTTCAGGGTCAAAGAAAAAGCACTAGAAGCAGACAGCAAAGAAGAATTCAAGTACCAAGGAGCCATAGTTAGAATAACACAAAATTTCCCAGGCACCACTTCAAAGGAACAGGAACCTTGGAATAGAATGTTCCAGAAGGCAAAGAATCTAGGGGCTTAGAGCTAAGAATAACTCAGCCACTACAAGGAGAAAAATGGCTTTGTAATGAAATGGAAATCTTGCAAGCATACCTAGTAGAAAGATCAGAGCTCAGTTAAAGAAACTCAGGACTTGAGAGAAACACAAAAATGTAAACGTGATTATACTCTCTGACCTAGCAATATCACTGTGAGGTCTGTTTCCCAAGGTGATAAGGGGAAAAGGAAAAGAACCTAAATGTTCTGAAATATTTATAGCAGTTCTCTTTATGATGGCAGAGAACTGGAAATTGAGAGGATGTCCATCAATTGAGGAATGGCCAAACTAGTGTTGATGTATGACTGCGATGGAATACTACTTTGCAGTAAGAATTATAAGCAGGTTGATTTTAGAAAAACATGGAAATACTTGCATGAAATAATGAAAAGTAAAATGAACAAAACCAAGAAAACATTATATATAGTAACAGCAATGTTGTTCGAAGAAGAATTGTCAACAACTAAGTTATTATGAGTATTATTATGAGTATTAAACACTCAAATCAACCATAAAGGATCTATGAAGGAAGATGCTGTCCACGTCCAGCAAAAGAACTGATAAATAGAAGTATGCATAGAATGGTTTTACGTCTATTGGTAAATCTGTGTCAAATGATGGCCTTTTAGTTCAGGGTGGAGAAAGGAGAGAGGGAGACAGTTTGGAACTTAACATGTAACACAAAAATATTAAATTTACATTTAAAATGTAAAGTAAAAAAACAGATGAATCAAAGAACAAATCATAGAAAAATATCAGCAATTTCATTGAAGACAAGAACAATAATGAGACAACACATCAAAAGTTTTGGAATATAACTAAGATCTTACAGAGAAATTAATATCTCTAAACACTTTATCAGTAAAAGAAAGAGTAAGTCAACTAATACAAACTCTGAAAATCAAAGAAGAGACTAACAAAATTAAAAAGAAGAAATCATTGAATTAATAAATAACACTAGAAACTGTTATTAAAAAAAATAAAGTAAATCAGTAGCTAACTTGATTTTTAAAAGACAAAGAAGAAAACCAAATTAGCAGTATCAAAAAAAAATTTTAAAGATGAATCTACTACCAATGAGGAAGAAATAATAAATTATTAGGAACTGTTTTGCCCAGTTATATACCAAAAAATGGCAGTATAAATGAAGTCAAACAATATTTTCAAAAATATAAAATGCTCAGATTAACAGATTAAAATGCTACCAAATAGAAGACAATCCAACATTAGAAAAAGAAATTGAAGAAGCCATAAATGATTTCCAAAGAAAAATACCCCAATATCAGTTAGATTTACAAATGAGTTCTTTCAAACATTTTACAATTAATTCTAATACCACAAAAACTGGAAAAGTTGGAAAAGAAGAGATCACAAGAAATTCCTTATATGTATAAACCCGATCATGATACATAAACCAAAGAGAGGCAGAACAGAGAAAAAAAAATTGGACCAGTATCACTAATGAATACTGATGCACAAAAAAGGATTTTTTAAAATAAAATGTCAGCAAGGAAACTACAACATATCGCAAAGACTACAAACTCTGACAAAGCTGGATTTATACCAGGAATGTAGGGCTGATTCAGTATAAGGAAAGCTATAAATATAATAGATCACATTAATTTTTTAAAATTATATCAGTAGATGCAAGAAAATCTTTTGACATACTACCACACTCATTTGTATTTACAAAAAAAAACAAAACTCTTGAAAACATAGGAATTGAATCTTTCATTTAATAGTGTAAGTCAAATCAAGAGCCAGCGTATCTGTAATGTGAATAAACTAGAGGACTTTGTTCTAGTTTAAGACCCAGGATGAAGCAAGTAGGTTCATCATCACTACTGCTGTTTAATATAATACTCAGCCTGCTAGCTATAGCCAGAAGAGAAGAAAGAAAGCTCAGAGGACGAGCACAGGCAAAGAGGAGGCGACTAGCATTTCTGCAGATAGGACTTAGATAACTGTTTACTTAGACAGGCAGCTGAAAAATAATTGAAACAATTAACTTCAGCACAATTTTAGGATATAGAACAAACCCCCGTAAAACATCAGGGTTTCTGTATATAGTTCTAAAATAATTCAGCAGTAAAATAACTACAAACAGTATTACATACCTGTCAAAGCAAAAACAAGAACTACATGAGAACAACTGCAGTGTAAGATATCTTTAGACAGATAAAGACATCTGAGTAATTAGATCAATATTAACTGGACGTGGGCTAAGCTGAGCCAAAACAATAATGACTACGCTACCCAAGTTCTAATTTACTTTTTCAGTGCCGTACCAACCAAACTACCAAAGGATCACTTTATATAGCTAGGAAAAAAAATACATCAAGAGGACCTAACGATCAAGAATATCAGGAGAATTAATGAGAAAAAAAAAGTGGGAAGAAAAAGGGCCTAGCAGTACTAGATCTCACACTAACCTACCACAAAACAGTAGTCATCAGAACGTTTTAATACTGAGTAAGAAATGGAGAGGTTGATCAGTCAAACACAATATATAGGGGCAAATGAGTATAGTGTTAGATAAACGAAAATATCCCAGAATTCACAAACAAAAACTTGAGAAAACTATAAAGCAGTCTAACAGAAACTAGTTATAGACTAATATCTCTCATCCTATAATAAGACAAACTCCAAATAAAGACATAATTCAGAGAGAAGGGTGACATAAACAGGTTAGAGGAGCAAAGAAGAAATTACCTGTCAAAGTAAGAGCGTTTCCCAAAGTGATAGTCAGAGGAAATGAATGGGCACTTTGTAAAGGAAGAAATCCAAGTGACCTATGACTGTATGAGAAAAAGTGCTGTAAATCAATAATTAGAGAAATGCAAATTAAAACAACTCAAAGGTACCACCTTATGCCTATCAGACTGGTAAAGTTGACAGAAAAAGAAATGACAAAGCTAGAGGGTCTGTGGGAAAAAAGTATATAATATGCTGTTAACTCTGCATTACTATGAACTGGTCCAGCCATTCTAGAAAGCAATTTGGAGCTATATACAAAGAGCTAACTAAGCCGTATTTATTCTGATCCATTGATACCGCTACTAGGTCTGTCCTCCCATAGAGAGCAAAGAAAGAGGAAAAGGGCACATATGTACAGTATTTTGGGATTATTGCAATAAAGAAAGGAAACTGAAAAGGTGCCTATCACTTGGGGAATGACTGAAGAAATGATATATGTATGTGATCTAATGCTGTTGTGCTGTAAGAAACTCATGGTGCATGTTGAGATGTTTGTGTGTGTATTTTTTTATATGACCAATGTGGGTATTTGTTTTAATTATAATATTTGTAATAGAGGTTTTGTTTTGTATCATTTTCTTATTGGAGGTCAGTGGGAGGGAGAGGAGATATTTGTCAAAATAAAATTGAGTTAAATTAAAAAGTTATTTTGAGAAGGGATTCGTGGCACAAAAAAAGATTAAACTCCCTCCAGCCCCCACAACTCCCTAGTTAACTACTTAATCTGTGAGCTTTCTTGTAATAAGGACATGAGAACTACAGAGAGGGTTATGATGAGATTTCAGTAGCTATATAATATGTAAACATATGTAGAAAAAGTACTTCAAGGTATATACTTTGCGTTTGCCTAGAAGGAGACTGAGAGTATCCTTACATATTTTGGTCCGATTACTCTTGACCATGACATTTTTCTGTAATCATATAAATTGTATTTCTTCCATTGTATTTTATACCATTAGTTGCATTTTCCTCCATTTCTGTTTTCACATCACTAACTGGAAAAGAGGAATTAACTTTTCTAGCTCTACCATAATTTTGACTTTTCAGAATTTCTGTGTTCTGTTTTCATAACAAAATGAACCGACTCCTTCTTTCCCTATGTGTTAGTGCCCTCCTGTACCATAAACACAAATTTACCATGTATTTATTTTGTGTATGTCTTATGTGCATTTATATATGTGTATATCATCTCCTCCAATCGAATGTGTGTGTGTTCGTCCTTTGTTGCCAAAGAAGACCACGACATCAGAGAAATGATGACGTGACTGGCACTTGACTTTGTTTTGAGTAAGTGAGGACTGTACAGGTCACGAGCCTCACTTCTCCTCCAGAGCCATCTGAATCCAGTGACCAGGTATTCATCAGGAAGACTGGATATGGCTCAGGATGAGGCAATTTATAAATTCCCTGAAGACATGAATTGTTTCATTTTTATTTCTGTACCCTTAGCCCCTAGCATAATGCCTGGTAAGCTCATGATAAATGTATGTAGAGCGATTGAGAGGCTTTTTTCTAGTCTCAGCGTAGCCATCTTACTTTATTTCCACTAATTCGTGCACAGATTGCTAAATTGAAGGGGACATAAAATTACTATTTTATAAGCCTTTCTAGTTGATCAAATATGAGACAACACAGCTCTTATTAACATCTGTCCAAACAAAGTCTATACTTTCCCTCCAAAATCTGACCTGGGTTAAACTAGTGGGAACTATCATGGCATTAAATTTCAGGTTATATCCATAAGGTTTTTTCCCTTTCAAAGAAATTTCATTTTAGGAGTGCTGCTTCCTTTATGAGGGTGGTCTTTGGAACTGGACCGATATATTCTGTTTAGGGGTCCCCTAGGCAAATGCCAAACTTGCTATATTTTTTCTACATATGTTTATATACTTTTATTGAATAGGTATTGAAATCTCATCATGAAACTCTCTGTAGCTCTCATTATTACAAGATCGCTTACAGCTTTAAAGTAGTCAGCTAGTAGTTAACTGGGGGCTGGAGGGATTTTAGACCTACTTGAGACCTTTTTGATGGGATCAGACCAGATCTGTCTTTTACCAAATGTTGCTCCCAGTTGAATGGTTTCATAGCGAATTTCCAGTTTCTAACTCATGATGGTAATATAACTTTTGTGGAAGGGTGCTTCTTTTTCTGTTAAACAATTTATACCCTATTAAGAGATTCTTATACTTGTCAAGATGGGAATTTTTCAGAACTTTATTTGGGAAGTGAGGTGGGGGTGGAGAGTGAGGTACCCTGGTATCAAAAAAAAAAAAAAAAAAGAAGAAAGAATTCTCTTTTTCTTCCTTTTTTTGTGCCAGTATAGCTGCTAACATTTTTAATGTCTCATTTCTTTTGCCTTTTTAAATTTTAGTTACAGGCTAGTCAAAGTCTGAGAAATACTAGTCACAGCAGCACAGCTGCACATTTACTTCAAGCTAAACATCAAATTGTTTGGCAGCAGCAGCAGCTAGAACAACAACACCATTTATTAGAAGATCATCACAAGAAGAAAGAAGAATTCAAAATGCAGATTAATTTCTTGCAAGAGAAAATTGGAACTTATGAGATGGAGATGGTATGCTCTTTTTAGTGACAGTCTACCAAAAGATTTGTAACTTTGCAATTAATTTTATGTTGACTTTTTATCTCCCTTTGAACTAATTTAAGAAATTTTAGAAATAAACATTCATGTCATCATTATTATTCAAATGACTCACAAAAGCTTTATAGTGAAGAAAAGGTCTTCTCATGGATAAAATGATAATTTATTTTGTAACTTTTTACAGCCCCATTATAATAACTCAAGTCTTGAGTTCTAAGCCACAAATTAAACATTTATGTGGTGATGAGTTCCTGCTGCTAGGTCTTATGATTAAGGCCTTTGGAAAAGCATAAATCCATGCTAATTAGGTGTTATAAGCAGATTACATTAAAGGGAAACTGACATTAATAATGTTTCTATGTAGACTCAGATTTCTGACCCTGTTAGTATTTTACCTAAGAAGATCCCTGTATTTTCAAGGCATATTGTGAAATTCTGAAAAAAATTCTCAAAGCAAAATTTTAATTCCCTTTTAAAAAAAATCAAATATCACTTATTTGCTGAAAAAAATCAAAACAAAACATTTATTAAAGACCTTTTTCATGCCAGGCACTGTGATAGGCACAAATAATATGAAAACAAAAACCAAACAATCCTTGTCATTAAGGAGATTACATTCTCTTTGGGGGAGAAATGTGAAAACTGATGAATACAAAATATGTCCAAAATAAAGAAAATACAGTTTCCAGAGGTAGGTGGAAGTCATCAAGACAAGGCTTGTTGAGGGCATCTCAATGGAGCTAAACTTGGAAAGAAGTCTGAAGCTACGTTGAATGACTTTTAGCCATGGAGGGCAGCCTCTGCAAAGACACAGAGACAAAAGCTGGAATGTCAAGTATGGGGAACAGCAAGCAAGTCACTGAGCTAGAAGGTAGAGTGCGAGAAAGAGGTGGCAGAGGAGTCTAGAGGCATTAGAGAGCCGCTGGACCTTTGTGAACAGGGGCGGAACATGGTCAGAATTGTGTTTTAGGCATATGATTAGGGAGGAGACTGGAAGTAGGGAGACCAGTGAGGGAGACATTGAAATAGTCCTAGTGAGAGGTGAGGAAGGCCAAAACTGGGGTGGGTGTGGTGTGTAGAGGAGAGAAAGGGACAAATCCAAGCAATTCTGTGTAGCTACAATCCATAGTACTATGCACTTAATTGAATATGAGCTGTGAAGATGAGTGAAGTATTAAGAATGATACCATGCTTAAAAAACTAGCTGGCTGGAAAAGAGAATTTATGAAATTAAGCAATGATTATATGTAAAAAGCCCAGAAATCACTGGAAATCATTGACATAAATGCTAGAGAATGAAGCAATGAGCAGGAGAAGTCTTGATGTTTAAATATAGCTAAGGAAGGCATATCAGGACCAAAGTGTCACATTTGGAATTGCCATACAGACATTTTGCTAGTGTTATGTGAAAAATACACATACACTGGTGAGTATAAAGCTAAATGAAACCACAGTCCTTGTATTCCACAAGCTAAGACCCCAGTAAAGGGAGATACCACCAACAGAAAGAAGTATAATAGTAGTATAAGTAGAATGTGATTTGTGCCAGATGAAGAAAGTGGAAGAATTGTTATATAATATTAGAGAAGCCGAGAGAGAATCCTGCACAGAGAAGATTGAGTTTGCCCTGATCTTAGAAGAACTGGAAGTATTCCAATAGGTAGATACAGAAAGAGAGTATATTCCAAGTCAAGTCAAATCAATAAGCATTAATTGTATGCTTACTAGATGCCTGTCACAGGTGGAGTGAACACCCTGAACAAGGAGAAAGGCACATCTGGTGAACCATTAGTAGCTCGCTAGAGCAAAGCCAGTGTAGAGGTCCAGTGGGGCGAGGTCACGTAGGGTCTTAAACGCCACATTATAGAACTTGAACTTTATTGGGTAGTCAGTAGGGAGCCATTGAAAGTTTTTAAGCAGAGAAGCTGAAGTCATTAGGAAAAAAAGGAACAGAAACAAACATGAAGAACCTACTACGTGTCCAACACTGGGCTAAGGTCTGCGCAAATGTCATCTCATTTAAGAAGGTCTTTACAGAGATTTTTCTGCCAGCAGTACGTGGGGCTATTCAAGTCAGGAAACTATGTAGGTAGCTTTGGGGATTAATTTGCTTAACACATATTTATGAAGTGCGTACATGACTAATCAGCCCAACAATAATACTATGTGCCAGGCACTGACTGTTCCAAGTATTTTACTATCAAAGGAGATAATATTTGTAAAGTGCTTAGCATACATAGTGCCTGGCACTGGCACATAGCAGGTACTATAAATGTTCATAGTATAGTGGTTATATCACATCTTGAACTATTCTCAGTTAACTAGTATTGATTTAATGAGTTTACTGTATAAAATTAATAAATGCAGAAGAGATACATCACTTAACAAGATCAACATTTTTGATAGGTAAACTACGTAAGTAATAGTCTAACTCAACAAGTGGCTCATAGTCCATAAACCATGATGTCATCAGTTCTTATCAGGCATAGTTCTCCTTATCCATGACTCTACAACTTGAGTCTTGAGCTGGAGTCAGGAAAAAGTTCATCCCTGTCTCCAAATTTCCATTGAAACCAGAATTTTGAGGTTGGATTGCCAAGCCAGAATATGATAGTTGTCCCCGATTTGGCTTGGAGTTTTGCTGTATTAGGTGGCTTCTAGTTCCGCCGTACTGGCAAGGCATCAGGCATCTGTGAATACACTTTTTCTCCATCCTTTTCCGATGAATCACCTCTGGTTTACCAGCAAGATCTAGGTCAGTAGTAGATTTTGTCATTAGTAGTCATGCAGAATACAGATCTTCTTCATGGTTATGCTTATTGACCCCCTTCCTAACTGAATAATAGATGTGTATGCACATTGTTGATCTTTTAAGAAACTTCAGAATAAAACTTTATCAATTTTAAACCTGTTATATACAAATCACATTATTTAAGGCAATTAGTATACTATAAAATGAAAGGAGAATGCTTTACTATCAAACCTAGATGACAGAGTTCTGAAGCTATGTGCTAAGTTGCCATCAATTAAAGATTCTCTCTCTTATTTTCAGAAGGAACAAAAAGATTCAAGTAAAAAGGAATTAGAGGAAAAAGATTCAGTCATGGAAGAGTTAAAAATAAAACTAGTAGAAGAAGAAGAAAACTCAGTTGAGCTGAAGGATAAACTCATTGCTACTGATAAATTACTGGAGGATTTCAAAGAACAGATTGTAGAAAAGGACAAAGAAATAAGTAATATAAGACTAGAATTAGCGAATTCTGAACAAAAAGAAAGACAGCGTTCTGGTGAAATAAAACAATTAATGGGGACTGTTGAAGAACTTCAGAAGAAAAGTCGTAAGGAAAGTCAACTTGAAACTGAGACGGTACAAAGAATGGAAATACAGACTCAGCAGAAATTGGAGAAACTCCGAGTAGAGCTAGATGAAATGTATGGGCAGCAGATTGTGCAGATGAAACAAGAGTTAATAAAACAGCATATGTTTGAACTCGATGAACTTAATGCACAACATAAAGGAGAACTGGAAAATGCTTTAAAAACATGTCCAGATATTCCAGTAAATGAAAATCAAATACAGTTAATGAATATGGCAATTACTGAATTGAATCTAAAACTTCAAGATGCTATTTCTCAAAAGGAAAAAATAAGCAAGGAGTTAGAAATAATTTCAAGAGCAAAATCTATTTTGCAGAGTCAACTTGAAGACCTTTTTGAAGAATTAAGCTTTTCTAGGGAGCAGGTTCAAAGAGCTCGACAGACAATAGCTGAACAAGAAGATGAACTTAACGAAGCACACAAATTGCTTAGCGGTGTGGAAGATTTGAAAGCCCAGATCGTGTCTGCGTCTGAATTCAGGAAGGACTTAGAGTTAAAGCATGAGGCCGAAGTCAGCAATTACAAGATAAAGCTTGAAATGCTAGAGAAAGAAAAGAACGCTGTTTTCGATAGAATGGCTGACTCTCAGGAAGCTGAATTAGAAAGACTGCGAACTCAGCTGCTATTCAGCCACGAAGAGGAACTAACTAGACTCCGGGAAGGCTTAGAAATTGAGCATGAAATGAACATAGAAAAACTGAAAGATAACTTAAGTGTTCACAATAAACAACAGATAGAGGAATTACAGAAGGAAATGAGTCATGAGATGGAAAGCATCCAATTTGAAAAAGACAATTTAATAACGAAGCAGAATCAATTATTTTTAGAAATTTCAAAGCTGAAAGATTTACAGCAGTCTCTTGTAAATTCAAAATCAGAAGAAATGACTCTTCAGATTAAGGAGCTTCAGAAAGAGATTGAAGTACTCAGACAGGAAGAAAAGGAAAAGGGCACACTGGAACAAGAAGTGCAAGAGTTACAACTGAAAACAGAATTTTTGGAGAGGCAAATAAAGGAGAAAGAAGATGACCTTCAAGAAAAATTTACACAACTTGAAACTGAACATACCATTCTTAAAAATGAAAAGAAAACTCTAGAAGACATGTTGAAAATATATTCTCCCATTAGCAAAGAAGAAGGTTTTATTTTCATAGATTCAGTTAAGCCCAAATCTGAAGAATGTGAGTGGCAAAAAAAAATTGATATACTCCTAGAAGAAAATGAAAAACTCACAAAACAGTGCACACAGCTAAACGAAGAGATTGAGAGGCAAAGGAATACATACTCATTTGCTGAAAAAAACTTTGAGACAAATTACCAGGAGTTAAGAGAAGAATATGCTTATCTTCTAAAGGTAAGATCTGATTTAGAGGACAGTAAAAGCAAACAGGAAGTAGAATATGAAATGAAGCTAAAGGCTCTTACTGATGAGCTTTATCATTTACAGAAAAGTAAGCCAGTTCTTTTAGTGAAAACTAAAAGTGCAGATTGTGAAAGTTGTAAAGATGACAAGTCTTTCACAGCAGAAATTTCTGAAATTGGTGAAGTTGTTGAGAAAGATACTACAGAACTTATGGAGAAACTTGAGGTGACCCAGCGAGAGAAATTAGAACTATCAGAGAGACTGTCAGATCTTTCTGAACAGTTCAAGCAGAAACATAGTGAAATTAATCACTTAAGTGAGGAAGTTAAATCTCTAAAGCAAGAGAAAGAACAAGTTTTAAAAAGATGCAAAGAGCTAGAAATCATAGTTGGCCATAGTCGAGCAGAACACATGGATGAGTTAAAACTTAAGCCATGCAACAGAGGGAAATAAAGATTCTGCAGCTCCTGTATTTAAAATAAATAAAGACTTTGATGAAGGGGCAAAGATCATAGAGATGAATATTAGAAAAGAAAGCGAGCAAGAATTGGTGAAGCCTGAGAAGAATTCTCTTTTGGCTCCCATGGACTCTGTGACTGACCAGTTGGCTAATGAGTCGTTAGCATCATCTTTAGCTCTTGCACAGAGTGGAAATGACCAGCTTCGGCAGGAACTCAGTCCTCTGAAATCTGAACAGGTTTGTTTACTGATTCATGTGTGATTAAGCTAGAAGAGGGAAAAACCTCAATTAGAAAATATTTTTGTTCTTTACAAAAATATAAATGAACATTCTGAAAAGAAGAATAAAATTAACCTTTTTCAAGTTATTCTCATTAGGGCTTGTAACTTATTTTTCAGGTAGATTTTAAATAGACAAATTAAATTATCCTAATTTTCTGTAATTGTTATATTGGATCCAAAAAACATGAAAAACTAACTAATGAAAACAGTTTATATGTTCAGATAAAGCCAGAGGAAACATTTGACAGTTTATATTTTGCCAACTGTAATACTGTGAACATTAATCTAATTAATGAAAATTATTATAGAATGATATGGAAGTTACAAGTAGGATGATACATATTACTGCCTAACCAGGATCGATTTTTTTTTAAAAAAAGCATTTCTAGGTAACAAGGTCACCTTATGGTGATCTAATGATGAATCTAGAAATCAAGAAATTGATACCTGTGAGCTACTTAAATCTATAGAATATTTGATTATTTTAGAGATAGTGATGGTTTCAACTCACATAAATTTGTAGAGTGAAAGATTCTTAGGAGACAATACTTGTGTTCGAAGACCAACTGCTTAGATGGTCAGTTTTCTGACCATTGTAGAAGTAGCTCCCATCTCCTTACTATGGTTTAAGGAATGGATTGTTTTGGGTTTTTTTTTGTTGTTGTTGTTAAGTAACTTAAAGGTGATCACTGGTACAGAATGTATTAGAGCAAATTCTTTCACTTTGCCTCATCAGTTTCCTTTTGACAGCGTGGCTTACTCTACGGGCTGAGACCAAGGCCAAACCATAGACATTCAGAGATATTTCTTGCTACTTACGGCTCTCAGCGTACTAGAAGTTGATTTCTTTATCTAGTTGTATTATTATTTTGGACTGATGGATTTTCTGCTCCTATTCCTACCTCAATTCTGCAATTCTATTTCTCCTATTAATTACCAGTATAACCTTGGGAAAGACATTTCATCCTTCTGTCCTCAGTTCCCTTATCTGTAACATAAAGGGGATAGCCTTTATGACCTTTGTGGTTTTCTAGATTTCTAAATCTAGCATGGTAGGTTCACAGGATGAGGAAATAACCAGTTTTGAATTTAACAAATATTTAGTACACGCAGTGCTCAAAACACTGTTCTGGGCACTGGAACGGCACTGCCGTTCGAAGTACAATTACAGGCAGAACGAGAAGCTTTAGATAGAAAGGAGAAAGAGGTTTAAAAATTCTTAATTTTAAAAATTGATATTGTAATTATTTTATTATTTTAAAAACATCAGTTGAACTTAAGAGATTTTGTCTAAAATACTTCAGCATGTTAACTAAAAAATTTTAATTTGCCTTCTTAAAGATACATCACTGTGCAGCAATAGGTTTTGCTTAGAAATTGTGATTTTTTTAATAAGTAGTATTTGTCTTTTCTGTGAACTTACTTTAACAGTATCTTTACTATGTGAATATCCCCACTCCTCACCCCTTCCTAAACTATCTCATGATTGAACTTCCACAATTTATTTATGTAATAAAAATACAGTAATTTTCTAATTTTTTTTCAGTATGTATTCAGTATATTTTTTTCTTTCTGAGAGAGAAAGACCACTTGGGATAAAGAAACATGATTTTTAAAAATTCAAAATTGATGTTTATTCTGATAGTCCCAAGTGAATTAGAAATAATTTATAAGAAAACCAGTCAGAAAGAGATGCTAAGAAAATATTATCAGAAACACTAAAACTCAAAACAATCTGAGAGGCTGACTTAAGGTTCTTGAAAAAAAAAGTTGTTTGGCAGTGGGTTCTTTTTTTTTTTTTTTTTTGAAGTTGTATTAGAAGAAAGAGGCAGATAAAAGAAGAGGACCAGTGCTCAGGGTGACTTGAGATCATAAGAGAAAACAGAACTTTTCAACTTGAGTTTTCTTCTGTTTTCTCTGCCAAGAGGAATGACCCCTCAGGAAAGGCCAGAATGTTGATTAATAGGGAGCTGAAACACAAAATAAATGAGGCAGTGCTAAGAAAGCACTCAGCTACCCTTAAGAGTTCATGCTGAGGGGAGTGTTGTGAGCACCATTCTTACTTGCTGTGAAAAACTAGAAGATCCCTCACAGCTCTATCAACCAATGAAGCTTCCTTGATTGCTCATAAGCCTACTGTCACTGCTAGGTGTCATCTTGGTTCCCATAATTAACCAAGGATGCTTCAAATTTCTCCTCACGTTCTTGGTTGCACTGGCTGTGGGAACAATGAGTGGAGATGCACTTCTTCATCTGCTTCCACATTCACAAGGGGGCCATGACCACAGTCATCAACATGGACATGGACATGGACATGGACATGGACATGGACACGGACACGGGCACAGGCATCCTCATGGACATGAAACAAAAAATCCAGAGTTTTTGGAAGAATATGATGCAGTATTGAAAGGACTTGTAGCTCTGGGAGGCATTTATCTGCTGTTTATCATTGAACACTGTATAAGGATGTTTAAGCATTACAAACAAGAAAGGGGAAAACAGAAATGGTTTATGAAGCAGAAAGCAGAGGAGTCAACTATTGGAAGGAAGCTTTCCGATCACAAATTAAATAATACCCCTGATGCCGACTGGCTTCAGCTCAAGCCTCTTGCAGGAACTGATGATTCAGTTGTATCTGAAGATCGACTTAATGAAACTGAACTGACAGATTTGGAAGGCCAACAAGAATCCCCTCCTAAGAACTTCCTTTGTGTAGAAGAGGAAAAAATTATGGACCATTCTCACAGTGATGGTGTACATGCTGCCCATGAGCATGATCTTCATTGTGCAGCACATAACAACCACGAGGAAAGCAAAACTGTGCTGAGGAAGCACAATCATCAGTGGCACCACAAACATCCCCATCATTCCCATGGACCCTGTCATTCTGGGTCAGATCTGAAGGAAACTGGAATAGCTAACATAGCGTGGATGGTTATCATTGGGGATGGCATCCACAACTTCAGTGATGGCTTAGCAATAGGAGCAGCTTTTAGTGCTGGATTGACTGGAGGCATTAGTACTTCTATTGCGGTTTTTTGCCATGAACTTCCCCATGAATTAGGTGATTTTGCAGTCCTCCTTAAAGCTGGTATGACAGTAAAGCAGGCTATTGTGTACAACCTTCTCTCTGCCATGATGGCTTACATAGGTATGCTTATTGGTACAGCTGTGGGTCAGTATGCCAATAACATCACCCTCTGGATCTTTGCCATCACTGCAGGCATGTTTCTCTACGTAGCGTTGGTGGATATGCTTCCAGAAATGCTGCATGGTGATGGTGACAATGAAGAACATGGCTATTGTCCTGTGGGGCAATTTATTCTTCAGAATTTTGGATTACTTTTTGGGTTTGCCATCATGCTGGTGATTGCCCTCTATGAAGATAAAATTGTGTTTGACATCCAGTTCTGACCATTCCCAGTAATCACTGTCAGCCACAATGATGTTGCTGTATGGCTTTGCACCTGCCCCGTGTACCGTATGCACACTGCTCTCTCTGAGAAAGACTGTGGCTTGCACTACTTACAAGTTTCATAAATTTGCATATAACCATGAAAGACAGTGGAGCTCATGCTTATTTTTCCTGAGTGACAACTGGTCTTTAAAAGAATGAATGATAAAATAAGGAAAAAAAATGGGACTGTATGGACCAATGTTTGTATAGGTTTGATGAAGATGCTCTAGAACCTATGCTGATTAGAATTGCTAAGAACACTAATAGAGCTGCTCAGACTTGTCTGATTTGCTCAGTGAACTAGAATTTGAACCAAATCCTTACAAACATAGAAAGATTTTAAATGGACTTGATGCTGGGCACATCTTTTTTGTTCATTCTGAGCAAATATAATTACAGTATACCGGGGCTTGTAGTTCAGCTTCATATAAACTGTACGGTAATAGGGATCAACTTGATACAACTTTTTAATAGCATAAAAAGTTATTAGATTTGATGTTAGCTTATAGGAACTAGTAGAAAGATTCAGGCTGCATTAGGGTTTGTATTTAGTGTAGGGGTAAGCCCTGACTCTTGTGTCCATAGAGTTGCTATTTTTGTATATATTTGCATAGTGGTTTCACTTGCAGCCTAAACTACTGAGAAATAGTGATTGTATGTTTTGTGTGAACTCTGGTTTAATGAAAGACTCCTAATGGTTCTTAGTATTAATAGTGTGGTTATTTTTGGGACAAGGTAAAACTTTTTTCTTTTGTTTTCATAGCGGTGCCCTAAAAAAAAAAAAAAAAATCAAAGAAATAATGTACCACCCCCTCAAGCATGGTCCAGATACAGGTTTCCTTGTTGCCTGCATTATTATTGACCTGTGTGGGAAGTTGTGTTGTGAATTCTGAATGTATTACTTTAAAACAGTGGCATTAGAGCCAGGAATATAAACTGTGGCTGTGCCAGAAAATCAATATTCAGGATTTATGCATTAAAAGGTAACGGTTTTTCAAAGAGTTAATAGCATAGGAGTCCTTTCTAGTGGCTCTAATAGAACCAAATGGGTTTGGTTTGGAGGATAGGTGAAATTGTCAGAGGCCTTGACCTAGTGAAATCAGTTTTACTACTACATGCCAAGAGAAGACACTGTGTGTGCCTGATTAGTCTTTTTTAGGTCTCCTATAATTGTGAATGATTTGTGAGAAGTGCAAGCCATGTTTATCCTATGTTGACCTAATGACCCCCTTAGTGTTGGTCATAAGCATGTAGCCTTCTATTGATGTGTGCTACAGTCTTCATTTCTATGTATGCCAGGTAAGCTATATTTGGACTCTGCAGCCAGTTTTGTTTTCATCTGCTTGGCAACCAGTTTAGCTGCTTTTAAAATCTTACTATTCTAATACCTTAATAAGAGCCAAACTCTTTCCATTCCATTTTCAAAGTTTTTCTATTTTAGCCTCCTCCCCACCCTCTTTTTTTATTCTTCTTCCCTCCCATTCCTTTTGCCCTTCTTATTTTTTAATTTTTTTAATTTTTGAGAAGAGCAGCATGTACCCTTAGGTATTATTAGGTGCCTGTCAGTATCTGTTCCTAATGCTTTGAGCAAGGGGTGGGGTGGGGCATCTATGTTGTTATTCTGAGTTAGGTTTTAGTTCAGTAAAAGAGCTCTGGCTATAGCAGCAAACTCCCATTGTCACAAGTTGGGGTTCTCTGCACAGTGGAAATACTCTTCACAGCATTGGGCATTTTAATTAGTAGAGTCCCAAATGATTGCTTGGTACTTGGTGCAATCTAGCAGAAAGGTGCTGCCAATTCCAAGTGATTCAAGTGTCTCTCAAAAATAACATTTTTGTTGTGACACAATTCTGCATTCCAGCATTTATTTACATTTACTTCATTAAAGAACCATTTTGTGAACTGCAACAGCTGAATACATGCCCTGCCTTAAAATGGCTAATTTTAAAACAAATATGTTTGTTCATGTTTGGCTTTACATTTTTCTCAAGAATGAAACTGTCCTCATTCACTAGAAATTTTTTCAGCCTTTTGTGAAGAGCAATGTATCCGTTGCTGCTAGTCTTTTTTTTAGGTTCCCACCAGTATTTGGTTCCAGACCATTCTAATGTACAGTTTTAAGTCCTATTAGACAATCGGAATTCCACTACATTTCTCTTTGACTCCAACATTCCATTCAGCTTGAACAGTCTAATTCAACTTATATATGTTGGAGGTCATTAATGTTACTTGTTTCAATGCTGTCACTGTGTGACATCCATATGAATTTAGATGTAGATCACATTGCACTCAATCAGCTGTGATTATGCTTAGAAATACTGTAGTTAACTAGTTGCAGTGTGAGGTTTTTTTCCATTAACAATGAGTCTATGGTTTAAATGTGATGATGGTCCTGCAAGGTGATACTTGCTGAGATATCTAAACTTTATAACTAAATCACTTTTAAAAATTTATAAAGCTGGAAACAATTAAATGCTGTTTTTGTTTGTCAACAGTGGTGTGTTCATTTTATGTATGTTCCTAATGCATAAGGAACTCCCCCAAAATAAAGTTATTCAAAAGAGCAAAAAAAAAAAAAAAAAAAAAAAGAGTTCATGCTGAGGCTGTTGGAAAGGAGTGAGGGTTAGGTGGATCACCTTCTCCCTGGTGAAAATGTGGAGGGAAGGACGGTGCAGACCTCTCTGATGTACTCACGCTGTCCATCCAAGGAGCCTCCTTTCAGGAAACCCAATTCCAAGCTGCAAGCCACTTCATGCTGGGGCAGGGATAGAGAAGGAGTGGTAAACAGATCTCTGGCTGTCCTTACTAATGATAAAACAGAAAAAACTTTGTGTGACAGAAAGAGAGCTAGATATGAAGCAAAATGATATGAAGCAAAAATACACTTCCAGCTCTTCCACTTACCTCTATAACTTTGGGCAAATCATTTCATTTCGATGAGCCTGTTAGTTCATTTGCAAAATGAGGAAGTTGAATTAGATGATCTTTGAAGGCCCTTCTAGCCTTCAGTTTCTCACCTTTCGACCTCATTTTAGGGGTTTTAGCTATATCCTCTGGTGGCCTGTATTTTGACCATTAAAGGACTGCTCTACTAATAATTTCTTCATTCTAAAGTAGAAATCAAAATCATAGTAACCGAGCAATAAAAATTTACACCTCTTCTTTTGTGTTAGAAGTTAAAACCCGAATTATGTTTATTTTTCCTTTGTAATCTTAATAGTTTTCTAAAATATGTAGTTCTATTTTTGTACAGTGCTTAAAATGTTTCATCTCATTAAAATTTTAAAACGTGCAATCATATTCTTATCCCTTATCACAGAAAGAACTATATTTCAACTCTAAATTGAGTTAAGCAAATATTTATTGAGTTCCTATTATTTGCAAAGTAATTGTGCTAGAAATCACAGGGGCTATGGCAACAAAGAAGATACAGTGGCAGCACCTAACCCAGCATCTTTTTCAGTGTAGAAGTGCTTAATAAATGTTGGCTGACTTTCAGTAATGTTCTCCGAGGGGCAAATAGCATGTTGTTGGAAGCACAAGACAGTTACACTCATAACAATAATGTACTCTAAAAACTTTTCAGTCTCATCAAGTAAGTGCCAGTGGAGGAGGGTCAGTGTCCACTGGTATCAAGGACAGCTTCAAAGAGGCTGGTGAGAAAGGCTGTTTTATTCATGGCATTTGTATTCCCAAGGCCTAACAGAGAGCAGACGTTCATTGATTGTTTGACATGAAAGAATGGGCAGGATTTTGATAGGTAGGTAAAGGGGGAAAGAGAATCCTGAACAGGAAATAGTCAAGCAAAGGCATAGGAAGAGGATACTAAGTCATCTGGTCTAGATGGAGCATTGAGTGGAGAAGAAGGGAACTGTTGGGAGACAGAGCATGTCATGGAGGGTTGTGAAAACCGTGATAAGGTGCTTGGACCTCGTTCCATGATCTGGTCAGGCTTTTGAACAGATTGACTTGAGGAAGGTTCATCTGGCAACCATGGGATGTGTGGCGTAGTAGAGAGAGCACTGGGCCCTGGGGGATGAAGGACCTGGGTTTTAGTCTGTGTGACTTTCGAATCTCTTTAACTGACTGACTTAGTTTTGTTATCTGCAATAAGGTAATTGTACATGTCCTAGCCTTCTTACAGGACTATTGTGAGCACCTAATATTATACAACTCAGCCTCAGTTTCCAAATTTATAAAAATGAGGAAAGGGTAGCGCCTCTGTCACAAGGTCATGAGGTGCCTGTGCTCAATTTTATCTGCTCTGGACTTAGTAGCTTAAAAGTGCTTAGTTTGTCATACAAGAGGAGAGTCTTTTTTAACTTCTTTTTAAAAATAATCTGTGCACTAGAATTGTTGCCTGAAAACTATAGTGATTTTTTTCAATTGCACAATATTAGAACCAGGAGGGATCTAGCCTCCTGGTCCAGCCCCCATATTTTATTTGTTTCTTAGCACCCAGTCATGTCTAAACTCAAGATATAATTTTGAACACTGTTCGTACATCTTTTCCACAGGATCTCTTAGGAAATCAACATTGTGTCTAAAGAACTTCTTTCTTCCGTTTCTGTTTGTCATTTTGACCATGCAGATCACGAACTTAGAGGAACAATTGGAGCAATTTAGAGAGGAGCTGGAAAACAAAAATGAAGAACTTCAGCAACTGCACATGCAGCTGGAAATAGAGAAGAAGGAGCGCAGGGCGCACCTTGAGGACCTCGAGCAGGAGAAGAGGTTTCTCCAGGTGAATGCTGCAGGGAGACATCAGTTACAGCTGGGCTGTGACGTGGAAGCACAGATGCGGATCCATTACACGTTATACATGAACACTATGTCAGTGCAAAGTGCTTAAGAAGGCATTTAACCACATTTTTTTTTTTAAACCAAGTAGCCATCTATGTGAGCAGCAGTGTGGGATGGTGATGTGGTGCACTGTAGAGAGCATTAGGTTTGGAGCTAGGATGCAAGGGTTCAGATTCTGGCTGTGACACTGAGCAGCTGCTTGACTGGGGGCCCAGAAGTCTCTGTTTCATCTTCAGTTAAATGGATATAGGATTGTTGCTAAACTCTTTGTAAACCCAGCATTATCATTGTTTCTTCCACATTTTTTTCTTGTGCATTTTGACATTCTAATTTACATAATCTTTGGTTGGAACATCATTCAGAAAATGCCATTCTAACCCCAGCCATTGTGTTTTATTGTTCGTCAACAGGACGAAACGGAAAGACTCGGTTTTGCGGTACAAGAATTTGAAGATAGCTCTACAAAGGACCATCATCAGGTATTTGGGAAGTTTACCCAGATGATACAGGAGAAAAAATTAGAAATTGGTAGACAAAATGACCATATTACAGACCTTCAGAAGCAGCTTGAAGTTACAGCTGATAAGAAGGTGTAGTTATCTTACATTGACTCCTACCTGAAATAAGTTGTAGAGCTGGAACTATAAAGAGCAGAAATGTTGGACTATTTGCTACAAGGAGATAGCAAATAGATTTCAAATATTTCTTATTTTCTAGGCCTCTAGAATTCCTGATATATTTCCATTCCCTTTTGGCTTCTACATTATTCAAACTTTACTTAATGCTTTTTACATGCTAAGTACTTTTTTATTTATCGCTATATCCCCCACCTGCCCATCTCTGATCATTGCAGCAGCATTCTAGCATTTCTTAATGTTTGGTTTTCTCATGTTTCTTCGTGGAATTCTAACACACACACACACACACACACACACACACGTATACATACACATGTACGTATACACACAATGCTTACGTATAATGAAAATGTCTCTGTGAGAGTTATTGATGACAGCATATCATAGTGGAGACTCGGAGTCAGGAAGACTTAGATTGGAGTCTGTCCTCAGACATTTAAGAGCTTTGTGATCCTGGGTAAGTCACTTAATCTCACTGAGCCATAATTTCCTCATCTGTAAGATGAAGATAATCACAGTGTGTAAATATCACCTAATATTATTATGTTTATGTATAATAAGTATATAGATTATTAACTTTGAAGAGCAATTAGAGCTATTTGGAAAAGAGTTGTAAAATATACCTACATACCACATATAGGTATGGGCTTAGCTTTTGGTGCCATTTTCTGGATACTGTTTTTACTTCAGCAGTTAAAATTTAAAATTCCATTCAACAAACATTTTTTGAAGATATATCACATGAAATAAGAAAAGGGAAAGAAACTGAAGGAATTAGAATAGTGAGGAAACAAAACTCTCCCTCTTTGCTTATGATATGATGGTATACTTAGAGAGTCCTAGAGAATCAACTAAAAAGCTATTTGAAATAATTAACAACTTTAGCAAAGTTGCAGGATATAAAATAAACCCAGATAAATTATCAGCATTTCTATATATTGCCAGCAAAGTCCAACAGCAAAAGAAAGAAAAGATAGAAAGATAAAGTGCATTTAAAATAACTGCCTTACAGCAATAGTGATAGATTCTTTTTCATTTACATACATACATGTAGACATACCAGCTGATATTTTTATTTACTGGGCAAGACAATAATAGCTCTTCTTTCAAATGTGTTTGTTCTGTCCAATATAGGTAGTTTCAGTTCCTGGATCAATACACTCTGACTTTTATCAAAGTAGAGAAATGTGTTCTAGTGGTAAGTCATGATAGAATTTTATTTTGTTACATTTTCCACAATAGCATATTCGAAATCTTTTTGTCTGTTATGTGAAAATTCCTTTCATTTTTATAATTTAAATAAATAAAATTTATAATGCTTTTATTCGTACTAAATAATTATTTTTATTTATTTTAGACTCTGGATTAGATTGGAGTCAAGGTATCGGTCTTCAACAAAGCCAGGAATTTGATATTGAAGACACTCCAAGGGAAGAACGTGAAAATTCCTTAACTCCAGAGATGCTAAAGGTATTAATAAATTGATATCTTTCTATCAGATTAAATCCTTTCTGTGTTAGACACAGTGGTGTATTAGGAGGTATAAGTACTACATTATGTAAGGAGACTCATAGAATTGTGATCCCAGGAGAGAGCTTATTGCCTTTTTGATAATGATTAAAGCAGCAATAAGGATAGATTTTACAGACCCAAAAGCCATATCCTGTGCACTTATAGCCACTGTGCAGCTTCGAAAAGGCAATGTGCTGAATGAAGCAGGAGCATGCTGGTAGGAAGAGGGGTCGGCTGAGTGCTGCGCTGGCCTTCTCTTTTAGAGATCTCAGTGTATGCCACTCAGCCCCCAGCAAGCATAGCATGCCATTCCCTGCTTGATTTTCCTTAGAGAGAAACACAGATACCACTTTCTTTTTCTGTTTCATTCTTCAGTTGTCCAGTACAGGAATACAATTTCAACACTTTGGTTTTGGGGTTTGTTTTACAGGGGTTGCTGAGAGAGGTCCATGATGAGGGTGTGCAAGTGCTAGCTCTTACTGAGCCACATTTCAGTGAAGGAGATGCCTGTTTTACTGAGCAAACTTCTGCATTTTGTCTGGAAGATAGAGAAATCTACCTCAACGTAATCTCATCTGATGTGGATTTAATTGCCAAAATGCAGGTGCAAAGGGAAACTGAGGTACACCAAAAATATAATGCAAGCATACGAATTTTCAGAATTTTAAAAATCTTTCCAGTGAGCCCTGTTTTCTCAAGTAAGATTTGTCCTTCATGTTGGTAAAAGTTGCTGCAAATTTCATACTTGAAAAGTGCAATTTTTGGAAGTGCTTGTTTAAATATTTGTCATTTTAAAATTATGAATATGTGATCATTTTTAGAACATATGAAAAATGCCCTGCCTTGAAAGTTGACATTATTTTATATTTTTTTAGCTTAATGAGAGTTCTCAGTCCCATGAGAATCCTCCAGATTGGCAAAGTGAATTTCTGCATGCCTTTCAGCAAATCTATCTAGAAGTTCAAAACATTCTGCTAGCCATACGTAAGACAGATTTGACAGCTCTCCCTATGAGAGATGTCCATGGATTGGTGAATCTGTTGGAGCAAAGATTACAAGATCAGGTACTGAAAGAAACTGCTGCAAAAGACATTGATTGCCATAGTACTGTTAAGAACCACTCCTGTGTGAAAGGGGAAGCACACCAGAAACCCATAGTCCTAAAGTTGTTAGTATTTTGTGCTGTCTTTTTTAGTGAGAGGCTTCTTAATTAGTTTGATAGTCTTTTCAATTAAGCATTTAAACAAACATGAAGCATATGCATTATAAAGAACACTGTGCTAGGTAATGGGAGAAGTAGATTGGAATAATAATATGTATTCCCTTCCCTAAGGAGCTCACTGTTGGATACAGTTTATGGATTTTTACATCACTTTCTAAATAGGTCATTAAATGCAGAGCTGCCATGGAGTATATTCAGAGTGCAGACAGAAGAAGCTTGTTGAGCGAAATCCAACCATTATGGGCTCAAATAAATACTGAAAAAATGACCATGAAGAGAGAAGAAGAGAGTGATTCACAAAGCCAAGGTATGTTGTAGTGTCGTGTGTGCTTGCCTATATATGTAAGTATGTATTTACAGTCCTGATTTTAATCTTTTTTGTCCTTTTCTCAGTTAATGAAAATTTCCTATTACTCAAACTTTAGTATTATTCTTAGAGAGCTATCCAAAATCAAAGCCAAAGCAATTTTATTAGTATTAAAATAATGCGTATTTGCTTCAAAAAATTTACCAGTGAATAAATATTTCATTGAAAATGACACTAAAGCTACTGAGTAAAGTCAGCACCTTTCCCTGTTTTGCATCTATGCAGGATGAGATAATAAATAAGTTTCCTTCTCCACATTTCACTTGATGGCCGCACGAAAGAAGGATTCAGGGATTTAAACAGTTGTTACTTTAAACAAAGATTTCACATCTAATCTTAATCATGTGTGGTAATAGAATTTGTGCTATCATTGTACAAAATTTAAAGTATTCCTTTAAATAGATTTAGATTCCTTTCAGATCCACGAAAAATGTTTTTTAAGTAGCATATAGATAATCCAGATATATTCATTTAGATTCTGTACCCTTCATTTCTAGGGAAAAAAATAAACTGAAGATGATTTTACGTTAGATCAATGAGCACAGTCATGTTGTTATTTAAACGTATGAGTCTCTAATTTTATTGATTTCCATATACCTCAGCTAAAGTCAGTGTCTCCTCCCCGACAAAAAAGTACTTGTCAAAGACAGTAGCATAATGCCACCCAACTGCCCTCCCTGCACTTGGTGCACGGCGTCATCTTGAAAGTGGGATCTGGCGATTCCTGTAGCTATTCCTGTAGTGATTCTTGTAGCGATTCTTGTGGCAAATTGGTGAATGAAGTCAGAGAGAGTAAAGTGAAATCTGACTCAGATTATATCCACACTTGTTGAAAGTAATTTGCCAGCCCTGTCAGCCTTTTCCAGTGTAGAACAGAATCTACATTACTGTAACATGAAATTCATATGTATGTGTTGGTATTTATTGAGCCATCTATCTATCTGCCACTAAGAATGGAGATGAAAGTGAGTTCAATAATAGAACCAAATTCATGCTTTATTTTACAAGTACCTTTTATCTAAACATAAATTTAATTGACCATTGCTTTATTATTGCAGAATTTATTTTTGAAGTTTTTCTTGGTATTCATTAAAATACTGTTTATGCATGACATGTTATTGCTTATATACGTGTATGTATATATACATATACACACGCACACACATATATATATATCACAAGTCAAATTTTGTTCCTCAAAATGTAGACAAATACATATGAGTTTTATATAGCATTAGTAGCCAAAAAGCTAGTGTTGCTTCTGTGTCCTAACACCATTTTTATTAAGGTATTTCATTCTAAATTAGGTAGGGATTTTAAAAATTCATTTTCTTTTCAACTTTGATGTCATGCTACAAATTTTTGTGTGTTTTGTGTTTTTGTTTTTAAAGAAAGTATCGTGAACAAAAGCACAGATTTGGATTTAACTTCTACAGAATCATAGTAAAGTTCACAGAAATTGTCTACAAAATGGCGCTGCACTGAAAAAAGAAATAGTCGACTAAAACTGAAAATTGTAGCATTAGTTAAATGGATAATCCATGCAAGTACTTTGCGTAGATGGCAACTTATTTATGGAGTACAAGGTTAAGGATTGTGAGCATAAGTTAATCAAATTTGTAGGTGAATGGAAAAAAATAAAGATTCTTTTATTCACATTATTATTTTAAACTTTAAAAGATGATTTCTATTTGAAATGTTGTATGTTTAATAAATTGACTTGTGTTCATTTTGAGTATCCTGTCATAAATTTGTTCTATAGCCATATAATCTTCCTGGTGTTTCAGTATAACATGGGGAACTTTCTTAATGTTGAGCGGTAGATTTCACCCAGTAATCCCAGATCATTGTCATTTCACATGTGTCTAATAAAATATTGAAATGGTACAAAATTTAAAGTGTAAATAATAGTATAAAGCTAATGAAATAGAAGAGACCAGACCTGTAAATTAAGTAATGCTGTGACACAGTTATTCCTAAAAGCAATTAAGCAGTTGTCTCACAGATATTAGTGTGTTCTTTTCTAGAACTTTTAGAACACAACATGCAGCAGAAGCAGGCTCAGATCCTGGAGATGCAGGTGGAGCTGAGCGCACTGAAGGAAAAAGCAGCCGAACTACAGGAAGAGCTCAGTTCTGAGAGAGTGAGGGCTGCTGACCTCCAGGATGAGCAGACACAGGCCAGGCTGGAGCTCGAAACGACGCTCAAAGCCCAACACAAACACCTGAAGGAGTTAGAAGCTTTCAGGTGTGCTGGGCTTCCTACTGTCAGTTTTCTGTTTGATTGGGCATCTGTGCTCCCATCCTTTCCACTTACACTGATATGCACCCAGAATGACCTCACTAATAATCAGTATGGATGTCTGATGCTATACATACCAAATTCTCTGTCTTCCTAGAGCTTGTTTGACAATAGCGTGATGCACGAAATCTTGGGGACTTCCTAAATCTTGACTGTTTTTCTGTAATTACATTTGGGAAGACTTACAGTGCAGAACATTAGAGCCAATGGATACCATGTACTGAGAAAGGCAATACTGAAAAAAAAAAAGAAAGAAATGAAAAGATTGTATGCTGAAATAGAATGTCTGTGAACAGTTTCACCTAACATAGCGTTAGTAGTTTTTCCTAATCCTGAATCCAGGAGTCTTTTCTAGCCCCAGCTTCATACATTGGTTTGGTGTTAGGAAAGCTATTTATTTTTTATCTTTCTTTTAAAAAGTAACTGAAGGTAATGATTATGCCCTATTTGGGATGAATTGATTAGTATGGGTGGGGATTAGTTCCTATATGTACATTTTTTAAAAGGTGGTATTTTCTATAAAACATAGACATTTTTATAAATATCAGTGAAATTTGGATCCCTAAAGAAAAACTCATTATTTTGAAAAATTGCAGGAAAATATATAGCTATATAATGGTTATTTACCATACTCAGGAAAAAATGTGTATTTGCAACTGTAGTAAATTGCACTTTAAAGAAATGTATAAAGTTTCATTACATGTTGTATTGTCTACGTTAATAAATGATAACTTGACAGTAGTTAGCCGGTATTGCTCCTTGAATAGGTCATCTTCAACCGTAATAAGCATTTATTCAGTATCTGTTATACACCAGGCACAATTCTAGGTGCTAGAGACACACATCAAATAGTCCCTGCCCTTAAAAAGTTCGCATCCTCTCAGGAGAAACAACTTGTCTACAGATTATTCACTGTAAGATATGGACAAAGTAGATACAAAGAGGGAAGAGACCAGAGAAGGCCTCCTGCGGAAAATGGTGCCTAAACTGTGCTTGGAAGGAAGGTTGTGATTCTGCAAAGCACACATGAGGAAGAGATGCGTTTCAGACATGGGAGAGCATGAAGGGAGTAATATGTGAAACAATTGAAATGAGCCACAAGGTATAAATAGTCAAGAACCTTCCCTATGATTAGGTTATTAAATGGTCCGTATTTGAGCTTTGACAGTAGGCACCAAGCCAACAGGTAGCTTCTCTGGGGAGGATGCATTTTCCTTCTTGGTATAATGCCGTGACAAAATATTGTTTTTTAAAGATCATTTCTGTTTCTGTTTTAGGATGGAAGCCAAAGAAAAAACAGAAAAAGTACATTTGTTAAATGATACATTAGCCAATGAACAGAAAGAAACCAGAGAGCTTCAGTGGGCTTTGGAGAAGGAAAAAGCCAAGTTGGAACGTAGTGAAGAAAGGGAAAGAGAAGAACTTGAGGTATGCTCCTTTTCATCTTTAAATGATCCTGAACATTTTTTAAAATAAGTTTTTATTGATACAGTTTGGGGTTGGGTTTTTTTTAATATTATGATGGATTCCCCCAGAAATCCACTCCCTCTCTGTGAACCATCTCACATAGAAAATAGTATTTTTAAAGAGGAAAAATCATCATAACTGATTAATACATTGAAAAACTCTGAAAGTAAGCACAGAGTGCAACACTTGGAATCTCCCACCTCTGCAGAATGATGGAGCGGGAACCTCTTCTGTCTTATCTTCTAAAGCTTGCTTGTTCTGTATAATTTCACAACTTTCACTTCTGATTTTTTTTGTGGCCTTTCCTTTTACACTGTTTGTAGTCTTCTATATTGTTTTCTTGGCTTGGGTAAGAAGCCTTTTTGGAACATGCCATCTAAAGCTGTCTTTGTTAGGCACAACAGGTTGGGCAGCATACAGTATGTTGACTTATTATTTTATCTAAACTGTATACCATCAAAAAAGTAAAACATGTTAGTTTTGCATCAGAGAAGTCACATAACAGAATTATCATTCTTGAATTAAGTTATATTATATATGATATGATTCCATTGGTTGAGTGGAATCTGACCCTGATTACATTGATGGTAACTGAAAATAATCAACCTTGTTTATCATGTCCAGTCGGAAAATAGAAACTGCACTGCCTTGATACGCTAAGATAGCCTTAGCATATTCATTCACATCTATCACTAAAAAGGGGTAGGAAAATTATCCTAGTAATAGAGAATTCTAGTATACTGATTTAGAAGTGTTATGAGAGACCATCAGTCCCTAGCAGTGGAAAAACAGATCCAAGTGCACTGCCAGGAGACCATCTTCCAGTGGTGCTGACCCAAGCCCTGCTCACTAGGATTCTGATTCCCAAAGGACCTTGAAACATCAGCTCTGCTGATGTGCCTCAGGATCCTCGCTGCAGCCGAACCTTCTTTATGAGTTGTCTCTCCTCGTCCAAGTGTGAGCTCCTGGAGAGCAAGGCTGCTCACTTTTCTGCTCCTATTCCCAGCACAGAGCTTAGGCTGTGGTGTGCACTTAATAAATGTTCTTCCATTCCATTCTTAGGGGAGAAATGATATATATTCATATCCACTGTATGTTTCCTTCTCTTTAGAAGGATAAAAAAAATGTTCTCAAAAGAATTCTGTCCTACCACGTTTTTTAACTTATATTCTTTGGCTTTGAAAAATGATTTATTAGCTTTACGGGGTGAATCATTTTTACCTTTGTTTCCCAGTTCTTACATTGTCAGGATTAACACTGATGACTGGTATCTTAAAAAAAGATGTGTTATTAGGATCAGAAATTGGGTAGTAACAATATCGTCTTCCTTCATTTTATTTTGTGCAAGGATCTAAAATATTCACTGGAAGGTCAGAAACAAAGGAATGTTCAATTAAATCAACTTTTGGAATAGCAGAAACAACTCCTGAGTGATTTGCAACAGAAAATAGTGTCCCAGGGAGCTCTGTATGATGCCCAGATATCAGAAGAGCGAAGCCAGAAGTCAGAGCTTCAAGGACTACTTGAATCAAAGAAAATTCGAATCCTGGAAATGCAAGAGACCCTTGAAAGGGAAAGAGAATTACATGCACAGCTTCAGGCTCATGATGATGATGACCATGAACAGGATAAGGCATCCACATCAGGGGAAGCAGTGCTCAGAGATCTGCAGAAACAGCTGTATGAAAAGCACAACCGCATAGTGGAGCTGGTCGGTGCAATTGAAAAATATAAGCTGGACTCTTTGCAAATGAGACAGCAGGTAGAGAAAGATAGACAAATCCATAGGAAGACGTTGCTCACAGAACAACAGGCCAACACTGAGGGACTAAAAAAGATATATGAGCTACAGTCAAAAATGGAAGGACCTCCATTGGCAGCTGGAAGAGAAAAGGCAAGAAATTTATAAATTAGAACTTGAAAGGAAGAGATCACAAGAAATTATACAGGAACTTCAGAAACAAGAACAAGAGAAGGGAGAGAATTTTGAAACTGGAAGAGTATCCTATCAAAATCTCAATGAGGTATAGATTTTCGTTTTGGTAACTATGTATTTTGAATGGAATGTTTGAGTGGAATGTGGTCATAAAATTTGTTTGACTAGATACTGGGTAACATCTGAAAATAGTGAAGCAAACTAACATCTGAAAATAGTGAAGCAAACTACTTAAATTTTTAATTAGAGCTTTACTTAAAATGGAAGGAAATTGCTTTTGTATTTATTTAAGAAAAAACTTAGGTGGTGTACAGTAATTAATTATTATCTTTTTGGTCCTTTGGTCAGCCAACCACATGGGACTCATCCAGTGATGGAACAAGAAATTGAGTTCTCCAGCAGAAAATTGAAGGAACTGAAAAAAAAGAATCAAGTTATCCCCCACTGATTGAGATGAATGGGGGTGGGACAACTGAGGATATCCATGAGCTAGAGACTGTTAGGCAAAAGCTGCAGCTCATCTCATCAAAACTACAGCAGCTGACCCGCAAAGCCTCCAGCAGGTGCGAGAAACCTTCTTGACTTTCCAAGAAGGAATTTGTAACCTGGATAAAGTTGCTTATTAAGATGCAACACATTTTTGTGTTGTCACATCTGAATAGTGAAATAGTTTTCATTCATCCAAAAAAGTACTGTCTTCTTGAGCTTATATATACTTTTTAACAAAACTCTCCTTAATAATATCTAACATTTCTTTAGGCTTTTAAGGTTAAGAAATATAGCCAGTTAAAAATAAATTATGTAAAGTTTTTAGCCTAAAGGTAAAATGTGAGAAGGGAGAATTATGTGAAGAAGAGCTTTAGTTCTGATTGTTGTATTTACAGAGTTTAACACTCCCCAAATTAGTAGAATTAAGCCATGAGGTTTTGTTTTTTCATTTGGGTCCAGAAAAATATTGATCCCATTCTTTTACAATTACAAAAGTTTACTGGATATTCCCAGCAGGGGGAGGTAAGAAATTTTTAACCATTTATAAAGCAATATGGACTTCAATTTTGTCAGAAAATTGTAGAGATTTTTTGAAAATAGCAGTGTAATGCATCTCTTGCTTTGCCTTCCTGCTAAGACAGCTTTGGGGGATTTTCTGGATGAAATAATAGTGAGCAGCGTGAAGAGAATGGAAGCGAAACTTAAGGCCATCTTTTTTTGTTTGTTATTGATCGTTTAAAAGGTTTAGTTTGGGATAATAATGAAAGAAACTAGTGGTTAAGGTTTAGAATGACCGAAATTTGACTTATTCATATCCTGTCTCTTCCTCATGAGCGTGGATAATTGAGAGCAGTTCACCTTATCCCTATATGTGACTTTACATTGCCCAATCTGTCCTCTCACAAAATGCAGTAGTTTCCTTGTTTATAGAACATCCAAGTTGTAATAAGACTTTAAACGGCTCCCAAGAATATGATCATACATTGTGTTTTTGTCACTATTTTTATATGTTGTTGATCTGATTTCATGTCACTTTTTTTTTCCTTTCTAGCCCACTTTAGTATCACCAGGCATTTCCTGTAGCTCATTGACTGAAAGTTTACTAAGACAAAATGCTGAGCTGACAGGACATATCAGCCAATTGACTGAGGAAAAGAATGATTTGAGAAATATGGTTATGAAGCTGGAAGAGGAGATGAGGTGGTTTCGACAGTCAGGACCTCGTGGAGACCAGGTATGTCTTTTGTCAGTGTTTGGTCATTCAGTAACATTGTAAATTGTGTTTTCTGATGGAGTGTGATGAGCCTGAACCTTTCTCTTGCTTTTTTCAAGAGGAGGGGTTCCAGATATGTAATTTCATTAGTGTAGGGAGTTTGCATTGAGGAATTTTTTCTGATTGGAGGCCTAGGTCACCCAGCCTTCACTGTTCTCCAGGCTCCTCCCCAGCGCTTCCTCTAACTGTCCTCCACTCGGCCCCCTCTTTTCAACCTCCACCATGGGTTATCTTTCCCCATTAAAATACAAGCTTCCCTTTTTTTTCTGCTTGTGTTTGTCTTCCCAGTGCTTACCATAGTGCCTGGCAGTAGTGAGCACTTAAGTAAGTTTTGGTTGACTTGATTTGACTATAGGCAATATGTGGTAGAATTATGTGGTAGAAGCAAGCCTGGAACCCAAAGGAAGCTAGGCTAGCACTCTTTCTTCTTTCTTAACATGCATACACTGTATAAACAAATACTTCTACCACACATAAGAAAAAAAATGAAGCTCCTAAATAGAGTATCTTGTAGATCCTAGTGAAAATTGTTTTTTAATTAAAAAAAAAAAGGAAAATAAGCTATTAATTTATACAGTGATATTTTAATCAAAGACAAGAATTGAAAAGTCAGGCTGACAAATAGTAGAAGCCTATTGTCTTCATGGGAGCACCTGTCTAGTACATGATGGAAATCCTCCCACGATTTGGAGAGTCACTTCCAATGATTGTGAGGTGAATGTAAATAGTGAAGAGTAATGTAAATAGCGAAGAGTAGAACCAGTTTAAATAAAGCTTGATAAGGGATCTAGCTAAGCAAAGTAACCCCAAGGATTTTTAAGGATAAAAAAGAGCATGGACAACCACAAGAAGAAAAATGGAAAAAATCTGCAAAGATTTTTAGAACAAACTGCTTTCTGCATCAGGGAAGGTAGAGACACAGCGCTTGAGTTCTGATGCCTTAATCCTAGAAGTGCTTGTCAAAGAGGTAGAAATGAGACTAAAAAGAACAAAGGCAGGAACAGCAACTGGACTGGACCAAGAACTTAGAGAAGAGATTCATGCAAGAGACAACACAACTCCCAGCTGAGAAGGCATTTAAAGGCAGGGAGAGATACCAGAAATTTGGGCAGGGATCATAAACTAAAAGCAAAATTTCACAGTAGATTGTATATTTACCATCTGAGTTGAAGAGAAATTCCCTAGGATGGTGAAGTTTTCAGATCGTCCTCTTTGCAGATGACCTTTTTATGCTGGCTGCATCAAGAAGTGGAACATGGCAGAGCCTCCTGGAGGAGATCCACAAGCATTCAAGAGTTTGGCCTAAGTATCCACATAGGAAAGATCAAGTGGATGAAAAATGTCTGTGACCAGATTATTACATGCCATTAAATGAACAGCCTAAAGAATTCTCTTACTGTCTCTTAGCCCATCTGTATCTATCTACATAGGTTGATCAAGATAGATCAGTAGAGAGTTGGATGAATAGATCAACAGATCGTCCAGTTGATCTCCTGGGCAGGCAGTACAAATGAATATCTGGTTAGGCCCAGAATTAAGCAGAAGGAGTTCAGGTGCCCTGGAGTGCCTTCAGGAAATTTACAGAGCTCCGTTTAATAATTCCAAATTCCTGGAAACAAAAGCTCATCTTTTAATACTAATGTTCTACCACTATTGTAGGATGTGAGTCATATAACGATATAAAAGTTAGTATAACAGAGGGCAAGGAAAAGATGCATGTTGGGTATGAGACAAGCTGCAAAAAAACATAACAAATAAGAACTGGAATAAAGGCTCTCATTAGGAAAATTTATGATCAGGAAAGAAGATAGATTGGTCTGATGATGAGAGTGAGAAATGACCAGTAGAAGACCTGAGCATTCTCCTTGTAGTCTCACAATGTCAAAAAAGAGAAAGAAAGTTCCCAGCTCACTTCACTGGGGTAAACTCATGAAAGGTATGAATAAGAGTTAGACAAGATGGACATTTATGGATGTGCCAAGATCTGAATGAATCAATAGGTGGAATATCCAAATTAATGAGATCACAAAAGTATTTGGTTATGGTGGATTTATTTGATCACATAAAAATAATTATCAGAAACATACAATGATTAACCACAACTATGTGATAATGATACATTATTGGAGTATGACTTTAAAGGAGAGTGAAAATGCAGAAGAGTCAAATGGTCAAGAATATGAATGGACATTTTGCAAAAGAGGAAACAGATTGTAAACAGACATTGAAAGATTGAAAAATCTCACTATTAAGAAAAGGAAATTGGCACATTTCTGGGACATAAGGAAAAGAGCCCTAGATCTGCAGGCAGAGACATGGATGGGTAGTGCACCAGGCTTGGAGACATAAAGATTTGAGTTCAGATTCAGCCTCAGACACTGTGTGACCCTGGGCAAGTCACTTAACCTCTATTTGCCTCAGTTGAAATAAAGACTGGGGCCATTAAACTGTACATGGAGATCCCTGTGGGCCATGGATTGACTTCAAAAACCACATATTTAGAGTATCTATGACTTATCTTTATTTTATTTCATATCAAACTTTTATTTGTTTTGTTCACTATTTCCCAATTACATTTTAATCTGGTTCAAGCCCCACTGGGGAGTGTTGTGGGAAACAAGCAACTGGCGGCTTGTGTTTGTGGTGACGTCTTGTGTAGTGGAGAGAAAGTCAGCCTCAGAGTCACAGGGGCCAAGGTCCTCGTCCTGTCTTGGAGACCTACAAGCTATGTGATCCAGGAGAAGTTACACTCACTGCTCAAAGCAATTCTCTTTGACTTTACATCAGAGAAAAGGTGTTGCCCTGTGCTGGTACAAAGCTTCCTCAAGAGTTCCCTATTCATATAAAATCCAGATATTTATTCTGCAATATACTTTAATACATGTAATTTTCTCTTCCTCTAGAATATAAACTCTTTGTAAGAAGGATAGTTTCATTCCTTTTATTTGTATACCTACTGCCTGGCACATAAGTGTTTAACAAATAATTGTTGATTAATTATGTTGGTGATGAGTCTCTCTGTCCTTAGCTGATTAGACAGCAGACTCAGTCCATCTCAGGGACCATGCCTGAGGAATCTTTCCAGTTCAGAAGATTTTTGTCAGAGCTCATGTTCCCCTAGATTAGTGACTTAGAGAATTCAGGATCCATATTGGGGACATTACGTGAAGGCTCTCTGTAGCCAGAGTACAACACTGTAACTCACCCAATATAGGAAGGCCTGCATATGCTAAATGGATCGTTTGTGGAGGTTCTACAGAAGAATAGAAATGAGTATCTCACAGGATGAGAAGGTGCAGACAGGTTGCAATCTGCACTTATGGAGAGAATGTCCCCATCAGTAAGATTATGGATCCAAGAAGTATTAAAGCACAGTATAGAGTACACACTACATACCTCTGCCTCTGCCTTCCCTCCCCCCAAGCTACTGCCATCAAGAGTTAAGCTATGCCAGAGTCCAGCAAAATAAATCTAATCTCTTAATGGTCAGATTCCTTAATCCTCAATTAGTCTCTTTTTCTTCTTCCTCCTTCTGTCATCTGATCTTTTCTTAAATTACAAAGTACAGTACAATATATCTATTAGGGCCAGGGTGTGTTATGTCACCTACACAATCTGAGAAGGCAATTTAACAGATACAATAGGGAAGAAGATGATCTGAGTATATTATCACCAGATAAGTTAAACTCAGGTACACCTACCACTTGAGAATCCCGATATCACCATACAACACATCCTCAAACTCAGGGGGTGGAAGGGTTTGGAATTAGATGGGGAGAAAGAGGAAATTTGAGATTGGGGGATGAGAGGGATATGTCCTGTTTAAGTCTTCTCAGTTTAAAGAATCTAGTTGGACTAAAAAGGGGGGTGGAGAAATGAGTGGCAAAATAAGGAGAATGGGATAATCAATAAATAGTGGGTCAATAAATATGTATTATACAATACATCTTTATTAAGTACCTACTATGTGGTCGGCACTGTGATAAGTTCTGTAAATATAAAGAAAGGCAAAAAAAAAAACAGTCCTTGACCAACAGGAGCTCACAGTCTAGGTGGGGAAAACAACAAATAAAAAGAAGCTGAGTTGGGGGTGGGGGGGAGAGGTCTCATCAAGGGGGCATGGTTAAGTCCAGGAGTATAGCAGGATCGGAAATGATGGGATAGACTCCCTATACCACCTCCTTAAATGGAAGTTGTGGAAAGAACTCTAGGATGTTTACACTCTACCCTGTCAGATCAGAAGTGGGAGGAGCGCCCAGACATGGGGTACTAATGAGGTGTGAATTTCAGGGTTGATGCATTTCACAAGATGGTAAATTTCATGATGAAGTCCAAAAGGAAAGCTGTGTAGGAATGATATCTTCCCAGCCACCATTTCTACACCATGCTACTTGGCCAGCACATTCATCTCCACCTACCCTCTCCCCACCAGAACTTTGGATTCTGCCCCAGGATCTGGGGAGATTTTACCTTATCACAATCAGAATCAAGTCTCTATGTCCCTTCTTACCTATTTCCATGACGCCCTTCCATTCTTCCAGCTTACCCTGTGTTCTCTACCTTTAACAGAACATAAACTCCTTGAGAGTAAAGATTATCTTGTTTGTTTGTAACTGTATTCCCAGAGCTTACAACTGCACCTGGCACAGAGTAAGCGTTAAATCAATGCTTTATTGATTTAAGTACCATACAGAGATTTCTGAGAGTTTGTGATGAAGCACTCCCCTTTTTTCTGCTTGAAACTTATGTATACAGACACTCATATGTTTTAAGAACTCAGTATTGTACAATTGCAATAACATGATTCAGGAGGAACACACGTGTTGAGTGAGTCATAGGCTTAACCCCAAAGAAGTGGAAGAAGCAATTAACCAGAGTCGGGGATGGATGTATGAACCAGGAGGGAACAACAAATTAATAATAAATGCATCCTTCATGGTGCTCCTTTCCATGTTAGCCCCTCAGGGGCTGTCTACCTTGCCTACACTTAGTTCTGGCTCTTTGTAACAGTGATCATTTTTATTTTTCATTATTTTTGCTATTTTAGAGGCAGTAAGATGACATCTTAAAGATGTCTTGATTTGCATTGATGTGATCTTTGGGGACTATTAATACTTTTTTATATGGCATAATGGCTCCAAATCTTAACACCTGAGACATCAGAGTACTTAATAAATGTTGATCAATTGATGATTGATTGATTGATGTCCCTTGAAAATTTCACCACTGGGTAGTGGCATATATTACTCTTATGTTTCAGTTTCTTGTAAGCTCTGGAGGTCAGACGGTTTTATGATATTGTTATAGCAAATATATTTTCCCAGTCTATCTCTTTCTTTTCATTTTATAGTTCCTACTTTTGGTCAAGTGGAACCACTTACTTTATTAATTCAATCTAAGATCATGCTGAGTTTATTGGTCACTCTACCACACAGCTAACTAGGTTTTCCCTCATTAAATATCCAGATTGTTTTTACATGTTTTTACATTTTACATGGAAGAACTGGTGATGTTTAGCCTGGAGAAGGGAAAAATTCGGAGGACGTAAGAACTGTCTTCAAATATTTGAAGGGCTGTCATGAGCAAGACAAATTAGATTTGTTCTATGTAGCTCCAGAGGGCACAACCAAGAGAAGTAAGTAAAAGTAGCTGAGATTTAGGCTCAAAATGAGGAACTAGCATACTAACAGTCAGAACTCTCCCCAAAGTGGAATCACATCCATCCCTCATTGGAAGTTTTTAAGCAGATGATCATTTTCTGCAGGTTGTAGAGGAAATCCTTGATCAAGGATGGGTTGAATTAAATAGCAGATGGGATATGCCTTACAGCTCTAAGACACTGGCCTCATTGCCCTCACCCTGCGCTTGGGCAGTTGGTTATTTGAATCCTCTTGGAAGACCTTGCATTTAACTCTACTGAATTTCATGTTAATTCAGCCCATCATTCTAGTCTATCTAGTTAAAGATTCTCTGATTCTCCAAAACCTATCAAAGATCACCGTGCAATCTTGTCTGACAATGTTTTTAGTACTTTGGGATGGAGTTTGTGCACAGCTGATGACTTGAACTCTTTAAGGATATTGAAGTTCTTACTCTCTTAAGATTTCCTCACTTATTTTTGGTTTCAACTCACAGCTAACCATGTTTTAAAATATATCTTTCTTAGTCCAAAGACCACTCTACTTGGCAAAAGAAAACAAAAGAAAAGTAGGAGTTGAATAGTTCTGTCTTCTCTTTGTCATCCATTACCACTGTCCCATTTTGACCTTACACAGTACTGTTAGCTTGTCTTTGATTTCTGTCTTGCCCCTGGCATAGCCTTTATAATAGAAGAAAAGTCCTTTTTGTCATCCTTTGCATTTATCATCGGTTTTAGCTTGTCCTTAGCCTTAGTATTTCTGCCACTATTAATACAGGACCATGCTTCTCTTTTAGATTTATTTGCTGTTAACTGCTCTTGTTGCCATTGCCATAACCTCTAAAAATCTAAGATTATTGGTAAGGTACAAGCTAAATTGTATCTATTTTGTTCCTTTTGAATAAAGTATTTCTTTCCATAGTCGTATTCTGATTATGAGCCATGACTGAGGTCAAATTTGTCTCCTTCCATTAGGATCTCTAGCATCACCCTCAATCATCATCTTAGCTAACATTAACATAACATAGTAAGATTCACAAAACACTTTATATCCTTCATAAGAACCTCATAATAAAATTTTGCAGCAAATACTACAGATATTTTTATTCCCACTTATAGATAAGGAAAGTAAGGCACTGAGAGATGATGACTTGCCCATGTCTACATTACCACATTTACTTTCTCATCCCTATTTTGTTCATGTGGTATATCTGAGGCTGTGGGTTTTAGTACTTGATCTTTAGGGATATGAGTTACTGATTCCCTCTATTGCTTTTCTTCTGGGTAATTTTTTCCTCCCTCTCCATTTTCATTTGAAATTCTCTTGATTGGATTTGACATATTCAAAATAAATGGGGTTTTTTTCCTATTCACTACCCAAGTCTACTTTTCTCTTCTAAAGTTTCTGTCTTCAATCAGCTGAGCAATGATGAAGATAGCAACTGTGCCCCTAAGGTCTTCAGTTTCTTGACTGGTCTTAGCAATAATTCCTTTTTTTTCTTTTCAATTCATAGGACAAAAACAAGCATTTCCATAAAACAATACAATAAAAAAAGATTGCACATGAAACTGCAAATCTGCTGTGTACAACTTGCTGTTCCTTCTAAATATACAACAGTCATCATGTCAATTTCTCTTTTATCCCCTTTTTTCTTCTCCACCCCCACCCTAGAGATGGCTAACATGAGACATGAGAATAAGTATGTGTGTACGTATATACATATGTATGTGTACATGTAAACATATATGATTTTATATGTGTGTATTGTATATATATTTAAAATTATTATATACATATTTCTATTTATCAGTTCTTTCTCTGGATACAGATAGCATCTTTCCTTATATGTCCTTTATTTTTAATTTGTGTATTTATAATAATCAAAATTACTTAGTCACTCAAAGTCTTTCTTAAAAAAAATATTGCTCTTACCATATACAGTGTTCTCTTCGTTCTACTCACTTTGCTCTTCATCATTTCATGCAAATCTTTCCCTGCCTTTCTTTTAGTGCAGTAGCAGTCCATCACAATCGTACACCATAACTTGTTCAGCCATTCCCCTATTGCTAGAGATCCCTACAATTTCCAGTTCTTTACCACCATAAAGAGTGCTGCTATAAACATCCCATTCATATTCAAAATTATAATCACTATTTGGGAATTTCCTTCCATCTTATTTTTACTCACTATATTCTTTCTTAGCCTTTACCTTATACCTATTACTTTATCTTCCCCTCCTACCCTCTCACCACCCACTTCATCCACCCCTCCAAAAGTCCCCCTCCATCCTGTCCCTCACCCTCTCCAATCCCAATTCACACAGCCCTCTAAAAACCCCTCCTCAACCCTATCCCTCAGTTTTCTCACTTCTCTACATGTTGAGTAGGATTCTATAACCTTCCAGGTGGACATGTAGTTTCCTCTTCAACCCAAATAAGAGGAAGTTTTCAACATTACCAAGCCTCAGGTCCTTCTGTCACTTGCCTCCATATTAATCACAGAGAATGAGCAGTGATCTTTGAGTTTGAAAAATATAGCTACCCCCAAGCTTCTCAGCCTTGGTTCAAGTTAAGCCTACTCAAGGGAAGGTTCACAAGCTCCCCTCCACCCCCTCCCCTGTTTCTCTGATCTCCTTCCTGAAGGACCAAATCGTTTAATGACCAGTTGTATCATATAACATGGTGATAATGAACATGAGTGATTTATTTAATCAGGAAAATCTGCATAAACCACAAATACTCTAAACACCTGTGACCCAAAGGAAGCCACCTCTCCACATATGTCTGCTGAGGAGTGCTGGGTTTGGCAAGGCACCACAGGTGAAAAGCATTCATGGCAAAAGATCAGCATGAGAACCAGGAAGCATTGGAAAAGGTCTTGTTCTCTTTCCTCTGATCACAAACTAGGAAAACAGGATATCAGGGCTAGATTCTGACCACAGTGGCATATGTATGTATTTATGTATATACATACACTTACAGCCATGTATAGGTGTGTGCAAAATTTACACATGGCATGTCCCAAAAGTCTTAGTGCATTAATGTTTTAAAACTAGTTTGAAACCTCACTAAGATTTTTGGGACACTGTGGTGTGTGTGTGTGTATGTTTGCATATGTGTTTACATATGTATATAGGGGGATATCCCACATCCCAGCTTTAATTAATATGACTAATAAAATGCTCTATCCCCTGATGCCTTTCCCACTTGAGAATGTCTCTTTGAACCTACCACAGTGATGCATACTTATAGTCTCTGCTTCTGAGATAGCGGAAGTTGATGGATCACTATATTTTGGGGGTTCTAAGGCTGGGGTTCTAAGAGTAGGGCCAAAGCCATTTGGGTGTCTGTACTCAGTCCAACACTTATGTGGTGAGGCATAAAGAGACATTTCTAATGAATGGCCTCTACCAGCACCCTCCTACATGAGAGGGCAGTAGTAGTAGTAGTAGTAGTAGTAGCAGCAGCAGTAGTAGCTGTGGCAGTAGTAGTAGTTAGTAGTAGTAGTAGTAATTATCATTTAATTAATTATCAATTAATTTTTAAGCTGATGTAGCCTGGTGGACTTTTGGCTAGGTGCCATGTGTAGAATGTTTGATTACCTGTACTAAGGCACCGATCCCAACCTCTGACTCCTACTGTCTTCTTTCTTTCTTTACTCTCTCCCTGGGTTCATAAGCAGTCTGGAGTAGAGATAGCTCAGAGATTACTAGAAGGGCAGAAATTCTCTCTCTAGTCAGCTCCCCTCAACCTGGGCTAAAGAAAATCTTCTCTCCCCTTCGGGTAATCTTTCCTTCTCTCCATTCCAAGCAGCACAGTAATAGGTGTGGCCATGAACAATTACAAACGGTTATACAGCTTAATAGCCATTACAAACAGCCAACAGGATTCCCCTTGCAGTTTAAGACTTGGGGGTGAGAAAGGTGGTGCATGAGACCAAGTCTCCCATCTTCCTGCCCACTCTGCTGCTCCATCAGGTCTTAACTCTGCTTGCTTTCTTGACATTCTCGCTTCCCAAAGTTTCCATAGCAACATCCTTGGGAGAGGGGTTATATTGACATTTATGCAATGCTTAAAATTTTTCTAGGCACTTTACACACATCTGAGCTTCTCAACAACCCTGGGAGGCAGCAACCACCTCCATTTTATAGAAGGGGAAACTGGGGCACAAAGAAAGAGATTAAGGGTTCAATTTGTCCAGTTTCATCCAGTTAGTGAGTTAGTATCTGAAGCAGCATATGAACTCAGGTCTTCTTATTTCTAGTTTTGTACTCTCAGGCTGCAAGAGCGGAAGTTAGGTGAGGAACAAAGCTTCAGAGGAAGCCCAAAACAGAGAAGTGGGAGAAGACCAAGTCAAACCGGGAACCAAGTTTATCATTGATTGGCAGTTTTGTCATCCTCAGGAACACTACGGCAGCTCATTCTATGGCAAATTTGTGTGGGCTAGCTATTACCCATCTTCTTAAAGAGGTCACACTGTTACACATGTATGAGTAGGATCTTTTGTGGGGCCCTCTATGTATATATACACATATGTGTGTGTACATGCACACACAGTTGGTAAATTGTGTGAATATAAACATAATTAGTCAATTGAATACACACATATATATTATACACACACACACAATTTACCAATTGTCTTTGCTCGGGGGTGATTTTAGACAACTTTAAATCATCTGCATGAAAAACAATGAGATTTCACCATTTTCCCAAAGAACAACAACTTTCTCTAGTCACTATTTGATGTGTATAGATGAAAATAACACAAAAAAATAACTCTTGAAAGGATCAGAAACCATTAATGAAATGAGCTCTTACTGAACCCATTTAGACAGGGTGTGGTTTACAGGTGAATAAAATTGAAAAGCTAAGGAAAGAAAAGGGGCAAGATGAATTCCAAGCTTTGTTTCTCTGAGACAGGACAACAGTGTAAATAGAGAGTGATATAAACATAAACTTCTATGGGTTATCCTTTATAAGTCATCATTTTCAATTCTGAATTATATTACATAGGTTTAGAGCTGGACGGGGCCTTCAGGCTCATCCCTTCACTCCCCTATTTATTCTGAAAAGAGGAAACTGAGGTTCAGTGATTTGCCCAAGGTCACAGAAGTCATAAATAGCTGAGCCAGGATTCCAGCTGAGATCTCTGACTCCAAAACCAATGCCCTATATATTTTTCATTTGTTTATTTGCTGTTGTGGTGGTGGTAGTGATGGTGGTTGTGGCTGTGGTTGGTTTGTTGGTTGGTTGGTTGGTTTATTAGACTGGGTCTCCCCCATCTCACACAGGCTGGACATATAAGAGATCCACACTAGTCCAATCCCACCTTTTAGGAGTTCTAGATCTTTGATCTTCTCTATTTCTGATCTAAGCCAATTCACCCCTTTTTAGGCAGCCTGGTATTCCTCCATCAGAGGAGGTTACCACAGTCATGCCACATTTGGTACAGACATCCCATCGGGCTCACAGCAGCTTAAAACTCCAGAAATGTACCAATCTCCATCTCCCCTGGAGTTTGGTCTACAGGCATGTCCCACCACTCTAGGTTCCACACCATCACTGAATCACTGCAAATATGACCCTTTGGTCTGGGTTTTTAAATATTTTCCATAGCTAAAAGAAATTCTAGCCTTGAAATAAATAAATCAAGACTGAATTGCAAAGAAAATAAACTGTGATCTTTCGCATCTGCCATTCACATTTTTTTTTCAGATTAAGGCCATTTAGAGGCGGAGCCAAGATGGCGGAGTAGATAGACACACATACACTAGCTCCGAACCCACCGCCCATAAAATATCTGTAAAAAAGAGCTTCCAACAAGTTCTGGAGCAGCAGAGGCCATGGAGCAACAGAGCAGACAAGATTTCTGTTCCAGAGAGCCTGAAAACCTCTCACAAAAGGTCCTCGCACTGCGGACCCAGAACCCAGCCCTCCTTGGCCACGCGGCGCCGAGAGGAGCAGATCCGGGCGGGCTTCAGGGACGGAATCTCCAGCGGCCACATGGGTCCCTCCCCCCACAGGTGACGAGGGTAGGTGAGAGAGTCTCTTTGGTGGGTCGAGAGGGGAGTGGGGTGCCCCCATAGCTCAGGTCCCCTCAGGAGGCAGCAGCTGAGGCGGGAGCAGACCAGGGCTCCCCAAGCAGGCAGGAACCAGGATCCATTGTTGAAGGTCTCTGCATAAACCCCCTGAGGGAACTGAGCCCATGAGGCGGCCCTGCCCCCACCTGAGCACCTGAACTTGATCTCACACTGAATAGCAGCCCTGCCCCCACCCAAAGCCCTGAGGCTGGGAAGCAGCATTTGAATCTCAGACCCCAAGCTCTGGCTGGGAGGATCCAGAGGCAAAGTGGGTGTGAAGAGAATATTCAGAAGTCAAGTCACTGGCTGGGAAAATGCCCAGAAAAGGGAAAAAAAATAACACTATAGAAGGCCACTTTCTTGGTGAACAGGTATTTCCTCCCTTCCTTTCTGATGAGGAAGAACAATGCTTACCATCAGGGAAAGACACAGAAGTCAAGGCTTCTGTATCCCAGCCCACTCAATGGGCTCAGGCCATGGAAGAGCTCAAAAAGGATTTTGAAAATAAAGTTAGAGAGATGGAGGAAAAACTGGGAAGACACATGAGAGACATGCAAGCAAAGCATGAAAAACAATTAAACACCCTGCTAAAGGAGACCCAAAAAAATGCTGAAGAAAATAACACCTTGAAAAATAGGCTAACTCAACTGGCAAAAGAGGTTCAAAAAGCCAATGAGGAGAAGAATGCTTTCAAAAGCAGAATTAGCCAAATGGAAAAGGAGATTCAAAAGCTCACTGAAGAAAATAGTTCTTTCAAAATTAGAATGGAACAGATGGAGGCTAATGACTTTATGAGAAACCAAGAAATCACAAAACAAAACCAAAAGAATGACAAAATGGAAGATAATGTGAAATATCTCATTGGAAAAACAACTGACCTGGAAAATAGATCCAGGAGAGACAATTTAAAAATTATGGGCCTACCTGAAAGCCATGGTCAAAAAAAGAGCCTAGACAACATCTTTCATGAAATTATCAAGGAAAACAGATTAAGGCCATTAATGATGAGTAGAGAAAACAAAATGCTTAAAAATGGTAGGTATCCTTCCTCTAGGTAGAAAATACAGGTGTCCATGTACATGTATACAGATGTATAGATATACGTGTGATATGCTCATTGGGTATAGTATAAGAGGATTTGGATCTGAATCCCAGTTAGACCACTCAAGATCTGAGATACGATAGCTGGATATATAAAACTAGATCAAAATAGAGGATGTGGCTATGGATATGTAACCCTAGGGTGCTGTATAAATGTGAGCTACTGAGACCAGCAGAAATAGCAATATAGGAGGAAGTAACACAGGTCAGATCAGTAAAACAAAGACTGAAGAAGGGCACCCAAACGAGAAGTGGTCAGGAAATCCAAGGAGAAGCCACAGTGGGTCATTCTTCCAACCCAGATCTGCCTAAGAAGGGAAGCGAAGCATTGACTAAGCACCTACTCTGTGCCCGGCCCTGTATTAAGCACTTTACATTTCTCATTTGATCATTATGTTTATATTATATCTCTCAACCTCTGTGGGTCTCTGGTTGCTCACTTGCAAATCGAGGCAATGTGATTAAATACTCTATACGTTGTTGTTCAGTCATTTCACCTGTGCCCAACTCTTCAGGACACTGTTGGGGGTTTTCATGGCAGAGATACTAGAGTGGTTTGCCATTTCCTTCTCTAGCTCATTTTTATAGATGAGGGTGAAGTGACTTGCCCAGGGTCTAGTAAGTGTCTGAGGCCAGATTTGAACTCAAAAGGAGGAATCTTCCTGACTCCAGACCTAACGTTCTATTCTTTGTGCCAAATAGCTGCCCCACTCATTATTTAGCTCTAAATCCTACAATCCTATAATTGCTACTCATGGAGTCAGAAGCTGGTTTCTAAACCTGATGAACATTTATGGCACATGTGATCCTGGGATACCCCACTGAGTTCACAGCAATGTAGAACTCTAGAAACTTACTCAAGTGTATGGGCCATTGAGAGGAAAGCATTTTTTAAAACTGTATAATATAATGTAATGAAATATGATACGATATAACGTGACATAACATAATATAATATAAATCAATGAAGTAAGAAAGGAAGAATATCTGAATGGGCAGTCAGTAATTGTTCCTTTTGAGAGGGGAAAAATGACCAGTAGGACTCAGATATGATTGAGCCTGGGAACAACCAAATTACAAAACTCATACAGGACCAGAGGCAGATGTCACATGACCATTCAATTGTTCTCCAAAATCTTCCGGGGATGTTTGGGAATTTTCCAAGGTATAAATTGTGGCAGAAGAGGGATCAGATTTCTTTTAAAAACTATTAATAATTGCCCCAACTCTTCATCCAAATGGATATGAGCAAAAGTTCCTCGGAGGAACTGAGAAAAAAGCAAAAGATCTGTGATTTCTTAAAGATACAAACTTTCTACGTGGAAACTCCTCTTTTGATGCATTCACATCTACCCAGAAGCACATTCAGGGTTAAGTGAGTTGCCCAGGGTCACATGGCAGGCAAGTCCAAGACCAGTACTTCATCCACAGTAATAATAATAGCTAGAATTTATGTAGCACTTTAAAGTTTACAAAGCACCTTACAAGTATTATCTCATTTTATCTTCACAGCAACCCTGAGAAGTAAGTACTATTATTATCCCTGTTTTATAGATGAAGAAACTGAGTTACACAGCTAGTATCTGAAGCAAGACTTGAACTCAGGTGTTCCTTCCTTTAAGTCTTATGTTTTATCCACTGTGCCATCTAGCTACAGAATATAAGTTCCTTGAGGACTGAGACTATTTCAGTATTTCCTTTGTATGACCCAAAACTAACCAAAGCACAGAGTAGGCATTCAATAAATTCTTTTTTTTTTTTTTTATTTAGCTTTTAACATTCATTTTCACAAAATTTTGGGTTACAAATTTTTCCCCTTTTCTCCCCTCCCCCCCCAAACGCCAAGCATTCTAATTGCCCCTATGACCAATCTGCTCTCTCTTCTATCATCCCTCTCTGCCCTTGTCTCTGTCTTCTCTTTTGTCCTGTAGGGCCAGATAGCTTTCTATACCCCTTTACCTGTATTTCTTATTTCCTAGTGGTAAGAACATTACAGTTGATCCTAACACTTTGAGTTCCAACTTCTTTAGCTCCCTCCCTCTCCACCCCTTCCCTTTGGAAGGCAAGCAATTCAATATAGGCCAAATCTGTGTAGTTTTGCAAATGACTTCCATAATAGTTGTGTTGTATAGGACTAACTATATTTCCCTCCATCCTATCCTGTCCCCCATTACTTCTATTCTCTTTTGATCCTATCCCTCCCCATGAGTGTTGACCTCAAATTGCACTCTCCTCCCCATGCCCTCCCTTCTATCATCCCCCCCCACTCTGCTTATCCCCTTATCCTCCACTTTCCTGTATTGTAAGATAGGTTTTCATACCAAAATGAGTAGGCATTTTATTCTTTCCTTTAGTGGAATGTGATGAGAGTAGACTTCATGTTTTTCTCTCACCTCCCCTCTTTATTCCTCCACTAATGAGTCTTTTGCTTGCCTCTTTTATGAGAGATAATTTGCCCCATTCAATTCTCCCTTTCTCCTCCCAATATCTTTCTCTCTCATTGCTTGATTTCATTTTTTTTTAAGATATGATCCCATCCTCTTCAATTCACTCTGTGCACTCTGTCTCTATGTGTGTGTGCGTGTGTGCATGTGTGTGTGTGTAATCCCACCCAGTACCCAGATACTGAAATGTTTCAAGAGTTACAAATATTGTCTTTCCATGTAGGAATGTAAACAGTTCAACTTTAGTAAGTCCCTTATGACTTCTCTTTGCTGTTCACCTTTTCATGGTTCTCTTCATTCTTGTGTTTGGAAGTCAAATTTTCTTTTCAGCTCTGGTCTTTTCATCAAGAATGCTTGAAAGTCCTCTATTTCATTGAAAGACCAATTTTTCCCCTGAAGTATTATACTCAGTTTTGCTGGGTAGGTGATTCTTGGTTTTAGTCCTAGTTCCTTTGACTTCTGGAATATCCTATTCCATGCCCTTCGATCCCTTAATGTAGAAGCTGCTAGATCTTGTGTTATCCTGATTGTATTTCCACAATACTTGAATTGTTTCTTTCTAGCTGCTTGCAATATTTTCTCTTTCACCTGGGAGTTCTGGAATTTGGCCACAATGTTCCTAGGAGTTTCTCTTTTTGGATCTCTTTCAGGCGGTGTTCTGTGGATTCCTTGAATATTTATTTTGCCCTCTGGTTCTAGAATCTCAGGGCAGTTTTCATTGATAATTTCATGAAAGATGATGTCTAGGCTCTTTTTCTGATCATGGCTTTCAGGTAGGCCCATAATTTTTAAATTGTCTCTCCTGGCTCTATTTTCCAGGTCAGTTGTTTTTCCAATGAGATATTTCACATTATCTTCCATTTTTTCATTCTTTTGGTTTTGTTTTGTGATTTCTTGGTTTCTCATAAAGTCATTAGCCTCCATCTGTTCCATTCTAATTTTGATAGAACTATTTTCTTCAGTGAGCTTTTGAATCTCCTTTTCCATTTGGCTAATTCTGCTTTTGAAAGCATTCTTCTCCTCATTGGCTTTTTGAACCTCTTTTGCCAATTGAGTTAGGCTAGTTTTCAAGGTGTTATTTTCGTCAACATTTTTTTGGGTCTCCTTTAGCAGGGAGCTGATTTGCTGTTCATGCTTTGACTTCATGTCTCTCATTTCTCTTCCCAGCTTTTCCTCCACCTCTCTAACTTGATTTTCAAAATTCTTTTTGAGCTCTTCCATGGCCTGTGCCCATTGAGTGGGCTGGGACACAGAAGCCTTGATTTCTGTGTCTTTGCCTGATGGTAAGCATTGTTCTTCCTCATCAGAAAGGAAGGGAGGAAATGCCTGTTCACCAAGAAAGTAACCTTCTATAGTCTTATTTCTTTTCCCTTTTCTGGGCATTTTCCCAGCCAGTGACTTGACCTCTGAATATTTTCCTCACACCCACCTCACCTCCTGATCATCCCAGCCAGTGTTTGGGGTCTGAGATTCAAATGCTGCTTCCAGCCTCAGGGCTTTGGGCGGGGGCAGGGCTGCTATTCAGTGTGAGATTAAATTCAGATGCTCAGTTGAGGGCAGGGCTGCCTCTCAGGCTCAGTTCCCTCAGGGAGTTTATGCACAGACCTTCAACAATGGATCCAGGCTCCTGCCCGCTTGGAGAGCCCTGGTCTGCCGCTGCCCCCCAGCCTCTGTCTCCCGAGGGGGCCCGAGCCATGGGGGCACCCCACTCCCCCCTCGACCCGCCAAAGGGAATCTCTCACAGACCCCCGTCACCTGTGGGTGGAGGTACTTGTGCGGCCGCTGGAGATCCCATCCCTGAAGCCCACTTGGATCTGTTCCTCTCGCCGCGGCCACGGCAGGGCTGTACTCAGCTCCCAGTCCCGGCGCCCAGTCCGCAGCACGAAGGACCTTTTACGAGAGGTTTGCAGGTCTCTCCGGAACAGAAATCTCCCTCGCTCCAATGTTCTGTGGCCTCTGGGTGCAGAATTCGCCGTGAGTTACTTCTTTGTAGTTGTTCTATGGGTTGTGGGTTCGGAGCTATGTGTATGTGCGTCTTTCTACTACGCCATCTTGGCTCCGCCCCCCTCAATAAATTCTTGTTGAATTGAATTGAATTGTCTCAGAAGGATTGTCTTTCAAAATACTCCTCTTAAAAGGTTACATTTGAGGTACAGTCAATACAGCAGAATAGAAAGACATACCTACTCTAGCTCTCCCTGCATAGCCCATAAAATACCTGTAAAAAATGACCCTAAACAAATTCTAGAGTAACAGAAGCCACAGAACAACAGAGTGAAAGAGATTTCCATCCCAAGGCAGCCTGGAAGGCTGACAGGAAAGGTCTATCACACCAGACTCAGAGAGGAGTGCAGCCTAGCCTTGGCTGCTTGGCAAGGCAGGGACAGGACCAGAGCAGGTCTCAGGGTGTGGAATCCCTGGCAGCAGCTATGGTTCCCAGATTGCTCAACCCACAAACGCCAAAGGCAGCTTCAAAGGTCAATGAGAAAGCTCTTTCACCTGGGTGAGAAGGAAACACAATCTAGCCCCAGTCCCAGGTGGCAGCAAATTTTTGTAGACATTTTTGTAGTCCTCGAACTAAAAGCCCATAGGGGAACTGAGTGGCTGATCTGGATCTCAGCCCTGAATGGCGACCCTGGGGTGAGGAAGAGTGCTGATGTGGTGGAGCTGGTGGAGACTTTGAAGATGATCTTGGACAGAAAAGCCTGGGGTTGCTCCCAGAGCAGTGCACAGTCCAGGAGAGGAGTAACTCCTCTCCCTTGATTGTGCCACCTTGGAGGAACTGAGAATTTACAAGTCCCTAGAATATACCCTCCAATTGACAAAGGACTCAAAAGTCAAGTAACAGCCTGGGAAAATGCCCAAAAAGGGGAAAAAAATAAGACTCTAGAAGTTTACTTTCTTGGTGAACAGGTATTTTCTTCCATACTTTTGGATGAGGAAGAACAATGCATACAATCACAGGAAGACATAAAAGTCAAGACTTCTGCATCCAAAATCTCCCAAATAAATATGCAATGATCTCAGCTCATGGAAGAGCTTAAAAAGGATTTTGAAAAACAAGTAAGAGAGGTGGAGGAAAAATTGGGAAGAGAAATGAGAATGATGCAAGAAAATTATGAAAAGTGAATCAACAACTTGCTAAAGGAGACCCAAAAAAATGCTGAAGAAAATAACACCTTTAAAAATAGACTAACTCAGATGGTAAAAGAGGCCCTAAAAGCCACAAGGAGAAGAATGCTTTCAAAAACAGAATTAGCCAAATGGAAAAGGAGGTTCAAAAGCTCACTGAAGAAAATAGTTCTTTAAAAATAAGAATGGAGCAGACAGAAACTAATAACTTTATGAGAAACCAAGAAATTACAAAAGAATGAAAAAATAGAAGACAGTGTGAAATATCTCATTGGAAAAATAACTGAACCAGAAAATAGATCCAGGAGAGACAATTTAAAAATTATGGGCCTACCTAAAAGCCATGGTCAAAAAAAGAGCCTAGACATCATCTTTCATGAAATTATCAAGGAAAACTGCCCTGATATACTAGAAACAGAGGACAAAATAAATATTGAAAGAATCTACCAATCACCTCCTGAAAGAGATCTGAAAAGAAAAACTCCTAGGAATATTGTAGCCAAAATCCAGAGTTCCCAAGTTAAGGAGAAAATATTTCAAGCAGTCAGAAAGAAACAATTTGAGTATTGTGGAAATACAATCAGGATAACAGAAGATCTAGCAACTTCTACCTTTAGTGATTGAAGGGCGTGGAATATGATATTCCAGAAGTCAAAAGAACTAGGATTAAAACCAAGAATCACCTACCCAACAAAACTGAGTATAATACTTCAGGGGGAAAAATGATCAATCAATGACCATCTCTTATCAAAGAGGCAAGAAAAAGTTTTTTCAATGGAGGGGAAAAGAGGGGAGGCCAGAGGGAAAAAGTGAAAGCATACTCTCATCACATTTGGCTCAAGGAGGGACTAACATGCACACTCAATTTGGTATGAAAATTTATCTTCCTCTACAGGAAAGTAAGGGAGAAGGGGATAAATTGGGTGTAGGGGCATGATAGAAGGGAGAGCAAATGGGAGGACGGAGAAATTAGAAGTAAACACTTTTGGGAAGTTACAAGGTCAAAAGAAAAAATAGATAAATGGGGGGGAGGATAGGATGGAGGGAAATATATTAGTTTTTCACAACATGACTATTATGGAAGTCTTTTGCATAACTACACAAGTATAGCCTATATTGAATGGCTCACCTTCTCAGTGGGGATGCATAGGGAGGGAAGAAGGGAGAGAAGTCGGAACTCAAAGTTTTAGGAACAAATGTTGGGAATTGTTTTTGCATGCAACTGGGAAATAAGAAATACAGGTAATGGAGCATAGAAATCTATCTGGTCCTACAAGAAAAGATAGAAGGTGGGGATAAAGGAAGGGAGGGGGGTATGATAGAAGAGAGGGCAGATTGGGGGAAGGGTGAATTAGAATGTATGGTGTCTTGGGATGGGGGGAGGGGAGAGATGGGGAGAATAATTTGGAACTCAAAATCTTGTGGTAATGAATGTTGAAAACTAAAAATTAATTAATTAATTTTTTAAAAAGTTACACTTATTCCTGTGATGCTTCCTTTGTTTAGATGGATGGATAGATAGATATACAGATATAGAAACATACAGATAGGTGATAGAAAGACAAATAGAGGAGAGTAACAGAGAGGGAGGGAGAAAGAAAGAGAAAGAGAGAAAAGAGGCAGAGAAGAGGAGAAGAAAGGAGAGGAGAGGAGAGGAGGGGAGGGGAGGGGAGACAAAAAGGAAACAAGTGAAATTAAATGTTTTGGGGGGGATTTCCTCTTTTGGAATTCTTTCCTCACCAGATGAAAAGTCTTTTCCAATATGTTGGGTCAAACTTTGTTTTGTAAAAACCCCACAGCATTTGCCAGCTTGGCTATCCACCTTATTTATCTGACTTGGTTCCAAGTGATATGCCTGTCTCCAAAAATCAATTTAATAGATCTACAACTCTTAATTAAGTCCCTTCTTAATTAAGTCCCTCCTAAGTGACAGGCACTGAGCTGAACATTGAGGATATAAAGGCCAGGAATCCCTTCTCACAAGCAGCTTACCATCCTCAAGGGAGGATGATTTGCCACTAGGAACAGTATTCAGAAGAAGGTCCCACAAGTTCTGAAGATAATTCCAACAGAAGAGCTTCAAAAACAATCTGAGCAATGGTATTCTCCTTAGAATAAGGTTATAACTGCCCAATGGGACAACTTTGAAGGATGGCACTCTCTTTTTTAAATTTGTTCGATAAGGCCATGATAGCTATCTTCAAGTATGGAGAGAGCTGTCATGTGGAAGAAATATCACATTAGTTCTCCTCGGCACCAGAAGGTGGAACTAGAAGCAGCCAGGAAAAAAAATTATTCTTAATGTTATTATTTAACTATCTAATGATCATGATGATCAGAGCTGTGTAAAAATGAAATGGACTGACTCCGAAGACCATGGTTTTCCCATCTTTTTTCCCCTATTTTCCCCCTAATTTTCTCACTGGCAAATAACTAACATCCCTTGACTTCAATTTCTTCATCAGCGTAAATGAGGGTATTGTTCTATGGTCATACTCTAAGTCTAAGAGCCTATTTATTTGGAGAAGCCCTCAAATCAGTAACCACTGACTCTTTGGGAATGGAAACATCTTCCCACTGCTTGTTTGGGCCCCATAAGAGTGCCACAAAGCAATGGAATATTATTGTGCTATAAGAAATGATGAACAGAATGATTTCAGAAAAACCTGGAAAGACTTAGGTGGACTGATGCAAAGTGAAGTGAGCAGAACCAGGAGAATGTTGTAACAGTAACAGCAATATTGTTCAATGAAGAACTGTAAATGACTTCGTTATTTTCAGTAATACAATAATCCAAGGCAATCCCAAAAAGACTCATGATGAAGCATGCTATCTTCCTCCAGAGAAAGAACTGATGTTGTCTGAATACAGACTGAAGCATACTTTTCTCTTTCTTTCTTATTTTGTTAGAGTCTTCTTGGACAAAATACCTAATCTGGAAATGTTTTACATAATTGCACATTTATAACCTATATCATATTACTTGTTCTTTCAGGGAGCGGAAAGAGAAGAGAGGGAGGAAGCTATATAGTTTGGAACTCAAAATTTAAAAAAAAAAAGGTTAAGAATTGTTTTAACATGTAATTGGAGAAAAAAAATTTTAAAGAATGCCACAAAGCAAATATTTATTTGTAAATAACAGGCGATTTTAATTCTTTGTGCCCTGAATATTTTAAAAACACCTCTTGAAATGATCAGGCAGGGTAACGGGGTATATTCACTAAATGGTGCTAGACTGGCTGGCCTAAAGTAAGACTCCAACAATACTGAAAAACTTGAAGTCTTGGTATTATTTCAAAAAGGGATTTTTTTTCTCCCATATTCAATTTCACCCTAAGTCGTGAACTATTCAGACAGCACCTTTCATCAAACAGAAAGCAGATTTGATTAATGTGATTTCTTTGTGAAAAATCTAAGAAGATTAAGGAGTGGTGAGGTAGGCCACGTATGCCCCTTCTCAAAATGACATTATCTAGTGAACTCTGAAGTTCTTTTCAGGAAACAGATTTTCCCCACTAGCTACATCTGCAGGAAGGGAAAGAATCTATCATGGGGGAAATTTTTCTTTTTTTTTCATTTAAGTTTCAGGCTCATGAATAGGTCAACCAATCTGGGAGTTGATATTGATTTCACTGTATAACAAGGTGGAAAAGGCCAGATTTCAAGGAAACATTTGCAGACTGGTATTTTTCCCCCTTCTCTGTAATGGTGTTTTTTTGTGATGGTTCCTTAGAAAAATGTTAAAACTCACTACATGGTTTTTGTGCTTAGTGAATTTTGTGCTCAGTCAAAGAAAATGTGGCTGGGGGTGATTCCTCTGAGCTATTTTCCATCAGTATGGTCTGGAATTCTAATATGAGCCATGAAACATGTTTTTCTGATATGGAGAAAATGAATTCTGAGCTGGTATAATATCAAATCTCATCTGCCTCTTCCACTCTGCATGAATTTATAGAGAGGAATTAAGATGCCTTTCTCTGGCCCTCTCAGCCTCCAGAATTTGGGTGTTGGGTTCCCCAATGCTGTGCTTCAATACGCACCATTTGAGAACATGATAGATGAGGAAGTCAGTTATTCTCAATTGACCATTTCCATGGTTATTTTTCTCCTTGGAATGCCAGATGTCAATTTGATGGTTATGAAGCTAAAAATGTAGGAGCAAAAGAAAGAAGCGCAGGGCAGAAAGTCACCGGGTAAGCCTCTGCACATCACTCTTCAGCCAGGCCAGCAGACTTCAACTCTGGGAAACACGAAATGAAAAGCGAAAATAGTACCTTACAAGCCAAGGAATTTACAAGTCTACGAATTTAGGGCAATAGAATTTGGGTTGGAATTCTAATTCTAACACTTACTACTCATATGACTATAAGTCATTTCATTTCTACATGCCTCAGTTTCCTCATCTGTAAAACGATGTTCTCTGTTAACTCTAAATCTTATGATTGTCATATACATCTAATGTTAAATGTGCATAAAGGCAAACTCTAGAGGAACCATGACCTAGTGGATAAACCAAAGAGTTAGGAAGACCTAAGTAGAAGTCCTAGCTATGACACACACTGACCGTGTAACCAAAGGCAAATTTCTTAACTTGTCTGAGCTCATATGTCATAGATGAATTGTTTCACAAGTAGGTGGAAGGTGCATCCACACTGGAATTTCACCATAGTCACGAAAGCACAAGTCCCAACAACAACAAAATATATGCCAACTCTCACTGAATAAGTAACCATTTTTAAGACAATCAAAACTGAATGCAGTGAAATTAGAAGGAGCAAACTTGGCTCCAAAGAAAAGCTGTGAGATGATGACAAACACACACCCTTTACAGAAATGGGGGGCCTCAGGTGTGGGACACTGTAGTCAACATCAAGACTTTTTTAGTACATTGTTTATAGAATGTTTTAAAATTTTCTCCTTTATTTTATTGCTATTATTCTGTCACTCAATCGTGTCCAAGTCTTCATGACTGTATGAACCATACTGTCCAGGGGATTTTCTTTTCAAAGACTCTATAGTGGTTTGCCATTTTTTTCTCCAGCGGATTAAGGCAAACAGAGATTAAGTGACTTGCTCAGGGTCACACAGCTAATAAGTGTCAGAGAGTGGATTTGAATGACCCTCCTTAATACTTTTCTGTTAAATTAAGTTATTATTATTAGACTGTTCTCTGGATAGGATTGAGGGGAGGAATTGATTGGGAAATATAAATGACACAAAAGCTACATATATCAATAAAATTTTAAAAAGAAAAGAAAAAATAGCAGATACCCTTAGCACCTAATTTTGAAATCAGTCCAGACTATAAATATTCATTTCTATATCAATCTTTAAGACAAAATAAGGAATGGTCCAAGGACAGCTGTAAAGTAATTGGAATGTGGTACAATTTTTAAAAGTTCCAAACTTCACGCCAAAAAACATTTGGATACAAGTCCCTATCTCAGTCACTTATTAGATGTGTGACCTTGAACTTGTCACTCACACTCTCTGGACCTCATTTTCCTCATCTGCAAAATGGGAAGATTGGACAAGATCTTAGCCTTTTTTAGGTGATGGACCCGTTTTGTAAACTGACAAAGCCCATGGCCTCCTTCTCAGAATAATATTTTTAAATGAGTAAAATGTATTTAGAATCGCAAAGGAAATCAAATATACTGAAATATACTTCTCAATTTTTTTAAGTGAAGAGAACTCAGGATCCCTGGTAGATGATCTCTGAGGACCCTTCCAGCTGTGAATCCACAATTCTATGATAATCAACTGTACTGTTTACTTTAATTTGTATGCATACAACCATACATAAATGCATGACTAAGGTTAAAGCTTGTCACATCTTATCATAATGAGCACAAAAAGCTTTGCCAAAAGCCAAAAAAAAGGAAGAATTTGGAAAATTTTGGCTTTTCACTTTAGTGACTGCGCTGATATTGAGGTTTAAAAAAAGGATGAAATGCATAAAAGCATTTGCAGCCATGTGAAGTATTTTTTTAATTGTGCTATTGTACAAACAGACTATCATCCAGAAGCAGCAGCAGCAAGGAGATTTAGCATTCAAGTTGGGCCTCGGAGCTCACAGAAACATGTACTCAGTTCAATCAATCCAGTGGAGAAATCTGACAGACTGGAAACCACTCCCTCTCCCCCAAAAAGAGTACCTAAAGTGGACCTTTCACTTTTTGTTATTTTTTAGTAGTATTTTATTTTTCCCCAATTACATATCGAGAACATTTTTTAACTTTCATTTTTGCAAGACTTTTGAGTACCAAATTTTTCTCCCTCCCCTCTTCTGAAGATGGTAGGCAGCTTGATGTGCTGTCATGAAAATCATATTCATCGTAGTTGTGGAAGAAGAAACAGATCAAAAGAAAATAAAATCATGAGAAAGAATAAAGTGAAAAACTCTTTTCACCTTTTTAACCAGCTGTTCTGACATTCTAGATACACCTGAGGTTTGAGTTAGGACAAAATGGGGAAATGTGGGTTTCCTGTCTCTAGAGAAGTTAAGAGCCAATCTTTCTTAGAACAATCCCTGAGTTCCTGGCTGGACTTATAACTCTTCCTGCAACACACCTTATGGGGCCGTTCCTTTGGGAAAGAGGCCTCACCTCCCTGCATGTGTTATAGAGGTCTAAAATACGAAATCATTCCATCAGAAAGGGCACTTTTATAAGGACATGAGTTATGAAGTGTTTCTTCAGTTAAAAAGGATCGCCTTTTCACCGAGCTTTACAAAATGGAGCCAGACTTTCCAATCAAGCCAGTAGAAGAAGTAAGTGAATGTGTTTTTCACATTTGTTAAAAGTTCCCTGCTCTAAAAAATGACAAGCAAGATGATTTTGGAAAAGCCTGGAAAGACTTACATGAACTGATGCACGGTGAAGTGAACAGAACCAGGAGAATATTGTACACAGTAACAGCAACACTGTTCAATAAAGAATTGTAAATGACTTAGCTATTCTCGGCAATACAGCGATCCAAGACAATCCCAAAGGACTAATGATGAAGCTTGCTATCTGCCTCCAAAGAAAGAACCTATATTGTTTGAAAACAGACTGAAGCAGGCTATTTTCTGCTTTCTTTCATTCATTCTTTTTCTTATATTCAAGTCTTCTTGTACAAAATGACTCATATGGAACTGTTTTACATGATTGCACATGTATAAGCTATATCTGCTTGCTTACCATCTCAGGGAAAGGGGAGAGAAGGGAGGGAAGGAGAGATAGAATTTGGAACTCAAAATTTTAAAAAAAAAAACAACAAATGTTAGAAAATTGCTTTAACATGTAATTGAGGGGAAAATTATATCTATATCTGTGCATATATATGTGCTTGCATATATCTACATACATCCCTATACATATATATATATACATATGAGAAATGGAAGAATTTAGAGTTTTCTCTGCCACGAACTTGAGCTCCCATTGGCTGTGCTCTTCCTAATTTGGCACGCCCACTAACTAGCATCCTGAATCCATTTAACCACTTAATGTCAGATCAGCTTTTACAGAAGGATGTTGACTTCAAAGATAGAACAACAACGAACATATAAACGTTTCCCTGAACAACTTGGGGAGTAAAGGGTGGAGTTTAGGCTGATAACAATAGTTCATGTTTCCAAGTTAATTCCAAAGCCAGATTCTGCTGAGCTGGAATCCTGAAAGTCATTCCAAATGATCATTCTGTGCTCCTTGAGGTCTCAGTAACAGGTTGGCTACAATATCTGGCCTGGATAATAAATAATAATAATATTGATGATGGTTATGATAATAAGAATAGCTTTTATAAAGCACTTCAAGTTTTGCAAAGTACTTTACAAATGCTATCTCATTTGATCCTTACAACAACCCTGGGAGGTAGGTACTATTATTATCACCATTTTACAGATGAGGAAACTGAGGCCCAGGAAAATTAAATGATATGCACAAGGTTACACAGACAGCAGATAGCAGAGGAGGTATTTGAACCCAGGTTCATCTGACTCCAGAGTCAGAGTGCCTTCTACTGTGCCAGGGTACTTCCCATTAACAGTGAAAAATACTGTATCAGACAAACTCATTAATCTGCATTCTAACTGATGGATTTCTACTTCTCTATAAGAAATAATTTTGAATTGGCGTAATAATCAAAATGCATCCTGGCCATAATAAAGTGAGTGCAGTCTGCATCAGAGAGCAAGACCAGTTTTGTTTGGAGGGGTTTTTCCAGTTCTTAGAGAGAAACATTTATGCAATACCATTACTATTCAAGTTTGGCAAGGGAATATAGTAAATTGTCTAAAGGAGTAAAAGAAACAAATCCACTTTGTAGATGTATGTGCATAGACACACAGAAAGCCACAACTGAAGTCACAGACACTACTGCCTTTTCCTCCAAGAGGAGTCCCACCTGCCCCAATGATGCCATCCATTTTAACTCCTTGGGGTGTCCCTTTCCCTTCTTTATCCAAGCACTTACATATTACATACAGAAGGTAGTTCTACACACACACACACACACACACACACACACACACACACACACACACACGTCCATTGGCAGTGCCATCTTGTTCCTATGGAATAAGACTGGCATAGGTAACTAGGAGTTTGAAGTCAGTGTATACACCAGCATTGATGCCGGACAGATGTTCACTTAGTTGGTATCATTTCCATGTCTGCTTTGGTTTCTCTATTTATCTAAGAAGACACATTAGACCAGCCTCTGACTTCTCCTGGGGAAATGAGGAAGCCCACAGAGTTCATCTGAATATATTACTAGAGCACTGTGGATGAAAGATGCTATTTGCAAAACAATATAAAATACTATCATCTCCTGTTTTGCTTATTTGCTTTAGCTAGTAAGCTCCTCAGGGAAACATCCTGCTCTTTGGATCATAGTAGAGTCACACACCTACGGTGCCTTTATACATAACAATGACAATTCTTAACTTGAAGGAAGTTTTAATCCTAAAATCTAATATTCCTTTACACTAGCTTTTCTAGGCACCCCTGGGGATGTCTATATAAACAATGCACAAAGTTTTCTTCTCTAAATATTTGTTTTCATTCTAATGGTATCCAACAATCTGAAAACTCTCTTTCAGAGTATACCATATGCAGAAAGAAACAAAGATCTGTGTTTATTTCAGAAGGCTATGTGGAGAGTTGTTCTCACAGGTAAGAGCATCCGTCATCTTAGGGATTCAGGAACATCTTCAAGTGACCACTTAGATGGTTTCATTCCAAGACCACTTGTTTCTCTTGCACTGAATTTGACCTTTTGACTTATGGGAAACAATGACAAAAGCCTCAGTGTGAGAACAAGGGTTTCCCAGGAGCAAATGAGATGTTTAAAGGACAGCTATTCTGTAGTACTGTAGAGAGCCTCACTCTTCTTTGGCAGCTTTCAACATTGTAATCTAGAATCAATCAATTAGTAAGCATTTAGGATGTGCTAGACTCTGTGTGTGTGTGTTTGTGTGTGTTTGTGTGTGTGTGTGTGTGAGAGAGAGAGAGAGACAGACAGACAGAGAAAGAGAGAGAGAGAGAGAGAGAGAGAGAGAGAGAGAGAGAGAAAGGGGAAAGGAAGAGCGGGGAAGGGAATGGAAGGGAAGGAGAGGGGAGGGGAAGGGAGGGGAGGGAAAGGAAGGGAAGGGGAAAATGGAAGGGAAGGGGAGGGAAGGGCATAGTACTACACAGATTGTGAATGAAGGGATTATTCTTCAAAAGCATAACCTTCTATACTATTCTGTTTTTCTGTGACTATATATTGTTTAATTTAGAAAAGGATGAATCCATTTTTCCCTATAGGCAAGAAGTTGCACTCTTACTGAACATGGAGAAGAAGGTGTTTCTCTGACCTCTTCCAGAGTCTTTCCCAAAGGATTGCCACTAACCTTAGTGGCACTCCAGTAACTTCTAGCTCCACCCATTTCCTTTGCATCTTTCAGAGCCAGGCAAGTCATGAGCAACCCAGTTGGAGAGTCTCACACTACCCCCCCGCCCCAGGATACCTAGGAACATCTAGCAGTCCTGTCTCTTGGGGGTCCTGGAGTTTGTACAGAGAGAGCTTTTCATCCATGGAAGAAGAAAAGGAATTGTTTGTCCCTCTCTGTTCATAACTGTGGGCAGGACTTTTCCTTTGAAGATTTACAGCATCTCCACTCTGCCATCCCCATATCAGAGAACCTGATAGTTTATCCCGGTATGTAAGCTCAACTGCATTATAACTTCACAAATAGCAAATGATCTGGCAAAATGTAAAGATACTAAAATGCTTCTAGATCAGAGGGATATCTTGGGATGCTACCCCTACATTCAAGGCTCTGTGATGTCAGTGACCCACTTGCCTATTCAGCAGCATTCCACATATGCTAGAGAGAGGATTGCCAGGATAAGATATTTAGAGCTGGAAGGAACCTTAGAGGCCAACACCCTCATTTTACAGATGACGAAACTAAAACCAGGAGGTTAAATGACTCTCCCAGCATCACACAGGTAAAAAGTAACTCTTAATTCCAAAGAGTGCAGGAATTAGAGGCCTCTTGTTGAAACTTCCCTGAAAATTAATGATCCAATGAGGAAAATGGTGATCATTTGATAATACAATAAACATTTATTAAGTGCCTACTGTGTGCAGAACACTGGGCTAGGTTCTGGAAAAATACAAAGTTCAGATAAAACCATCCCCAACTTCAAGAAACTTGTCTAATAAAGGGATAAGACACCAGCATTGATAGCTTTAGCTAACAATATTACATCATTTGTGCTTTATAGGATTACAAAAAAAGTGTTTAATGTGATAGGGAAGATGATGGCTATCAACTCAGGAGTGAGGGTAGGTGATAAGGGTAGGTTTCCTGGGGAAGGTACCATTTCCAATGGACATTAAAGGATCGGTAGGAACTGATGTAGAACATGAATTCCAGATGGGTAGGAACTGATGAGGAGCACACATTCCAGGAATTGATAACTGAATAAAGACATGGAAGACTGAGGATGCAAAGTGGGGCAGAGAAGGGTGGGGGCAGGGATTTGCAAAGTTTGGCTGGAACACAAAGTATATGGAAAGGAAATAATGGGAAGGGGGATTTTAAAGATCATAGGATCATCTAACCTAAGTGAAAGAGACCTCAGAAGACACCAAATCATATACACTTCTAGAGCTAGAAAGAACTTCAGAGGTCATCTACTCCCACTCCCTCATTTTACATTTAAGATAGAGGGGCACAAGGTTGAGAAGGGCCTTGAATGTCAGGCAGAGACATTCTGAACTTTATTCAGTAGACAATAGGGAGCAACTGAAAATTCTTGAGTGGAGGCATGACTTGTCCAGATTTAAGCCTAATAAAGGATACTATTCTGTGAGCAGTATGAAATCTAGAATAAGAGAGAAAGAGTATAAAAGTAGGAAGACCTGTGAGAAATCAATTGTACAACTACAGCAGAAGTTATAACAGAAAGAAGAGGGTACACATGAGAGATACGGCTGACATAATTTTTTTTCAGAGGTGGAAATTAGGGAGGGGGGTTCATTTTATTTTATTGATATGCATCTGCAGATGACTTCCACTTCAAAAAGGCTTCTTGCAACAAAGCAAAAATAGTAAGTAAAAATTAAAATTAAATATAATTTAGAATTTAAAAAGAAATAAAAATTAAAAATAAAAAGTAAAAATAATTATATAGCATCTTCATGTGAAAGTACATGGGACATTCCACATGTATGGCACCCTCACTTCCACTTTTCTATACTAATCTACATTTCTATACTGTAGGAGGTTAAACATGAGCTGATCCTGGAATGGGATTACAAGAGACATCCAAAAAGGGGTGTCCTTCAGGATACTGGAAACAAGCATCTAGAGCTCTGAAGAAATGTCAGGGCTTAGGAGTCCTTTCCTAGAGGGGGCAATGGAAGCCAGAGGAATGAATGAGATACTAACAAAAGAGATGTAGAGGCAAAACGAGAGCCAGAGATGGTCCATTGGGAACCATGACCATTTAAAGGTCATGAAGAGGACACAGGGCTAGCAGAAGAGACAGAGAAGGGATTGACAAGAGAGGCAGAAGAACATTCAGAAGAGTGTGGTATCTCTTCAGGGAGAAGGGGGCATTCAGCAGTAGGCAGGGAACAGCGTCAAAATCTGCAGAGAAATCACAGCACATAAATAAATCTGAAACAAGATCTTAGGAGGTTGGTGGTGACCTTAAAGTCGTTTCCCTGGAACTGAAGAAACCTAATGGCAATAGTCTGAGAACAGAGTAGCCAGTGAGGCAGTGAAAGCATTAGGTCTGAAGAACTTTTTCAAGAAGGTTAGCAAAGAAAGTGATGAGAGAGATGGAACTGTAGCTGAATAGGACAGAATAAGGAGTCAAGGGAGGCTTTTTGGATAATCAAGGTTACCCCATAACATGAGAGTTTTCTGTGATTTACAGAATCATTGTTGGCAAGCTAATTTTGAATGACAAGTGGCAGATGCCTATTCTCCTTAAGGAGCAAAGTCATACTCTCTAACTCTATTTTAAGTACAGAATTCTTCCCAGTAACACATCCCCTTCCTCTGCCCCAACCTTCTAGTTCTTCCCCTAAGGGCCCTGACATATATAAACCACTTCTGCTTAATCCTAGTGGACAAGTGGCCCACCTCACTCGTGCAAACATGAAAAGAGGTTCTGGGTGTCGAGGATCCAGGCTTGGATTACAAATAATTAATACTTTTCCCTTGGAAGAAGTCAGTCTTGGCATGGGAAATTAAGATGGCTTTAGTACAGAAGACAAGAAACCAGTGGGCAAATTTCTTTTCTATATAAACATGGGGCGTATCGGCACTGTAACGAGTGTGGGATCTGTTTTCAGCTGATTTTGGGAGGAATTTTAATGAGGATTTCACACTTAGTAACCACAGGCTTTATGTTCTGTCAGTAGAAATGCTAAACGCTTCTGTTGGACTCTAAGGACATTGTTTCCACTGCTTCATGGGACTGTTCTTCATGAATGAGTGACATGATATTTTACTTCAGCCCAGAACATGGCCAGCTTTCCTTCTCAGTGTTCCTGGAAATGCTTTCAATTACCCAGTGCTGAGCTTCAGTCTGTGAATACCCCTACCCTTAGCCTACTGGGTTTGACAGGGCAGTGAAGTAACAGAAGGGTCTTCTAGCCATCCCAGCTTTGGTTTCCCCATGCTCACCATGTAACTGGCACTGGCCCTGTGGATAACTGGCCAGAAAGGCTGAGGTGGCTGTTCAAGGTGCAGAATCATATTCATCTGAAACAAAGAGTCCAAAGGTTAAAATAATAAACTTTAAATGAGCTATGCCACATGTGACATTCCAGGTCCACACGTCATGAGCCCAAAATGTTTCAGATGATGATTCCAAAACAATATTCTTTTCCTCAGTTTCAGAGTTCGGTTTTGTTACAATTGCTCACAGATTCCTTTTTTTTTTTTTTCTCAAAAAACCTGGAGACAACACAGTACTTGTTGGAAATGCAAATGCTAAGGAGGCCTGCCTGGTGATCTGCACTAAATCATTTCTGCCTGTTTCATGACTGTGGTCACTTAAGCTCTCTACAAACACACCATCGGGCTTTTGCTTCTGGGTGAAAGTTTAAAACAATCCCCAAAAGCAAACAGGGAAATGGAACTACTACCACCCTCCATTCCTCATACACACACCCCCTCACAATAAAACAATACACATTTAGTTTGAAATCACTGGCCCTTTATACCAGACATGAGCTGGCCCTTCACAACTCAACTGCCTGAAGTTGATGTGTTAACCACTAACCAGACTTATCAGTCAGAGAGAGATTTGGAAGCAGGCTCCAGGAAGACCAAGCTTAGGTGTGTATTTTGTTAACCAAGTTGAAAGGTCCATTTGGCCCTGGGGTTCTTCACTGTCTAGAAATTCTATTCATATTTCTGTTTAAGACTTTGATGCACCTATTTATTTTTGAAGTACGCTTAGGCCTTACAAAGTCCTTAGATTAGGTAGGACAAAATAGCCATTCCAGTAACCATTACTCATTCTTCCCTTTCATAGCCACATTCCTGGGAGAGAGGGAGGGAGAGAAGTTCCTGTTAGCTTTCTCTCCTCTAGTGCTGTAGTGATATCAAGGCACTGATACCGAAGCCCAAGATCACAAAGTGGATAAATTAGCATGTACAGAGGTCAGACAGCAGAAAATGTCTGAGGGTCTGAATTTCATTGGGGCTGTTTATTCAGTCAATCTGTTTAAAGTAAGTGTTCACTTCTAGAAGACAGGCCTCAGTAAAGGATGGGACAAAGGAAATGGTTGGAACATAAAGCAAACACAAACAATCCAAATCAACTATGGTTTTAAACCCAAGAGTGCAATTCAACCCAACAAGTATTTATTAAGAGCCTGGGAGGTGGAGAGGGGGGAAATCAAGAAAAGCCTCATACTGTAGGAGGTTTCACTTGGGTCATCCTAGAATGGAAGTAAACGTTACAAAAGGTGGTAGTAAGAAAGGAAAGCATTCCAAGCACAGGGGACTGGCCTTTGCAAAGGCACAGAGACAGGAAGTCCAACAGAATGGAATTAATAGAGTAAAGATATGTCTAGAAGTCATGTAAAGCTTCTTTTATTTCTGAAATAGAACAACTGTAGAGTTTAAAAATCGTGAAATGTTAAGCAATACACCAGAAGTAGGATTTTGAAAACTATCTACCTACACCTACACCTACACACACACACACACACACACACACACACACACACACACACACACGTGGTTGAAAGTAAAAGGATAAGTGCCCATATCATCTAGAGAAGTCAGTACTGTCTAGCAGAAAGAGCAAAGGCTGAGGACAACCAAGAAATCCTAAAACTGTAGAATTTTAAGTGAAAGCTAAAATTTTGAGAGACCCTCAATGGGTTAGTGGCAAGAGACTTGAATTTGAAGCCAGAAGACCTAAGTCTCAACACCTCTGTCTTAATTACTTGAGTGGCCATGAGTAACTCACTTTTACGATCTCCTAATTCTTCATTCTCCCTTCCAGTTGTAAATCCTATGACCCTGGTCCAATCTCCTCATTCTACCAATGATAAAACTGAGAGAAGTTAAATGTAGTCCACGACTCCAATTCATAGTTCTGAGCTCATGTACACTGATTCTAATGGGGAAGGGTTTCAACAATAATTTAAATAATGGCTCAGGTGCTGTCCATGGTCCTCCCACCAGGAACATCTGAATGTGTGTCATTTCTGATTCTCCCCTGGGAATGTTCATTTCTCCTACAAGCCTCAAAGTAACAAGGCATAGAATATAGAACAGGTGTGTGTGTGTATGAAGAATATCTTTGCCCATTTAGCAAACCAAGAGTTTATAAAGAATACACTATAAAGTCCACCTTCAAGCGAGTTATGGTCTGTCTCAAGTGAGTTCTTTCTTTCCTCCTGTCCTATAAACCTAGAAAGGAAGGAGCTAGCCAGAGTCCTCTATGCACAAGCAAAGAATACTACTTCCACCCCCTGCTTAAGTGATTTGTACAAAGTTACAAAGCTAGCTGCCAACAGACCTAGATCTAGAACCCAGATCGAATTCTTAATTCCCTCTTCTTTCCACTGAACTAGAGGCCTGGCCCTGCCTTTCCCCTCTGTGTAAACATAAGAAAGTCACTTACAAACTCTCTGTGGCCATATTCTTCATCTGTAAAATCAGATCATTTCTATCCTATGTATCTCGGAAGATTATTGTGAGGTATTATCATTCAGTTCAGTCATTTTTCAGTCATGTCCAACTTTTCATGACCCCATTTGGGGTTTTCTTGGTAAAGATATTGGAGTGGTTTCCTTCTCCAGCTCATTTTACAGATGAAGAAACAAGCAGTCAGTCACACAGCTACTAAGTGTCTGGGGCTGGATTTGAACTCAGGAAAATGAGTCTTCCTGACTCCAGGATCAGTACTGTATCCACTGCTCTACCCAGGTGCCCCAAGTATTATCATATGGCTGTACTAATAAAGGTATTCACCCAATACCTTTAATGGAAAATAATACATTTTTTAATTATCTGAATGGAAATTATCAACAAAGACCTAAAGAAGATTGGAATCAGGGAGTTAACAAACCACTCACGAATGAACTTTTTCACATGCTTTTCTTTAGGCTAAGCCAATATGATCACTGCAAAAGAAGAAATCTATGGCAAGTCAAAACGAAGTCATTAACAACTTGAACTTTAATAAATGTGCGAATTTAAATTTAAAAATTTCTTCCTTCATGTCCTCATCATTATTCATAAGCCAGTCAACATTATTTGAAAGCAAAGATAAACATTCTTTACCATGCTGGCAAGCACACTTTGTAGCACTAACTTACTAATGAACACCTTCCCAGCAGCGGGCCCTCACCTACTCACAAGAAAAAACAGAAGCTAATTACTTGGGGTTACTTTTTCCCCAACTTCTTATTTTCTTTTAGGTCTTAAAAGTGTGTCTGAAAGTTTATGTACCCTTCCAATCCACTTTTCCATACCTACTTACACTATGGGAAGAAGGCAATAACCTATGAGACTTTGAGCAAATCATACCTTCCCTGGCTTCAATTCCTCATCTGTAAAATAAGAGCATGAAACCAGATGGGTTCTCATGTGCCTTTGATTCTAAATTCACAATTCTATAAACAATCTCACTCTGACTCTGATTTATTAATGGAAGATGTTAATATGTGATTCTTCTTTCCCATTCAGAATGCAATAAAAAAAAATCAGTCTAGAAATTAAAATCATTGAATTCTACAACAGTTGATATCAGAGATCAAAAAACAAGGACATCAATGAGCTCTTCCATAACCTTCCTTATGCCTGGAAATTCTCTCCTCATGTGAAACTCTGAGGATAAATAAACGTGTTACTCATGATGACATCACAGATCTTCCAAAGTACTTAGGGTATTATTTGCTATAAAAGAAGCAGTATTTGGGATAGAGGGAGGGGCTGTGTCTGTGATTTCATTGGCTTAGGGAGTTTCCAGTGAGGAATTTCTTCTATCAGTGAAGATCAGAGCCCTCTTTTCAATTTACAGAGCTAGACAGAGAACTGGGATTAATTTTATATTAATATTATATAGAGCTAGACAGAGAACTAGAGGATTTGCCCAGGATCCCACAGTCAGTGTAGGTCACAGATCTTTCTTGTTTCATACCTAGCTCTCTATTTATTGCCAGGGGTTCTTAACATGGGATCTTTGGACTTGGTGTGTGTATGTCTGGGGATATATAGATATATGTAGATGTACATATTATATACATACATACATATATACACATATATGTACTCATATATACACAGACACATGCATGTGTACATATATGAGTATATATGTATAAGTATATTTTAATAGCTATATTCCAACAAAACTGGTTTCTTTTGTATCATATTTTTATGCATTTAGAAATATTTTTCTGAGAAGTCCATAGCTTCACTAGGCTGCTAGAGGGGTCCATGGCACAGAAAAGGTGGAGAAGCCCTGCTTTTCACAATGCCACGCTACCCCTTTCTGTGAGGAATACAATGAAAATACACATCCTACCAACAGTAAAGTACAGGAGATGAAAGTCGGGAGTGAGGAACAAAGGTCACATTAGCACCATAAGCATCTACCATCTTCTGGTCTAGCACTAAACAAATTGCTTTTTCTTTTCTTTTTTTTTTACTTTAAGTCTCAGAACAACCTTGGCTAAAATTATTCCTGAATAAGCCCCTTAAAGTTTAAAATAAAATGTTTGCCCTTCACATCACTCCATAAATTATCTTCTTGGAGACAACTGGTAGTTTTTTTTAAGGAGGAAGAGAAATGTACCTTGAAACGCTATCACCTGCTACGTTCACTGCAACGAATGACAATCCTAATTTATATTTCATTCAAGCATGGACTACTGCAACAGGGAACAAGCCTGTATTTAGAAGCTGAAGGATTAATTTTATATTAATATTACATATTTAAGTATGATTTTCTAGTTTATAAAGACCAGGATCATTATGAAGGCTTATAGTGCCACAGTCGGGGGAATAAGAGTCAGCAGACTTTGGAAACTTCATTTATTGGTTACATGTATGTATACTTACATGTAAGTATACATATACTTATATGTATAAGTATATTTTAATAGCTATATTCCAACAAAACTGGTTTCTTTTGTATCATATTTTTATGCATTTAAAAATATTTTTCTGAGAAGGAGTCCATAGCTTCCCTAGACTACTAGAGGGGTCCATGGCACAGAAAAGATGACGTACCATGGGCACTGAGCAGGGGCAACGAGGTGGCACACTGGAATTAGGAAGACTCATCTTCTTCCATTCTAATAAGGACTCAGACATAGCTGTATGACCCTGAGCAAATGAATTGACCCTGTTTGCCTCAGTTTCTTCATCTGTAAAATGAGATGGAGAAGAAAATGGCAAACCACTCCAATATCTCTGCCAAGAAAACCCCAAATGGGGTCACTAAGAGTTGGATACCACTGAAAAAATTGAACAACAACTATGACAAAAGTACTTAGTAGCACCCTTGGTAAAATTCTCAGTGAAGTCTTCTTTGCTCTTTTCTGTAACTTTTTCCCTTTTACCATTTCTCTCCCCCAACCTCCATCTCAGTGCTCTCATTCCCTCCCTTCTTCCAAGTCCTCTGCTTTTTCTCCCCTTTCCCCTGGACTCCCAAGTGAAAGGAAAAAGAATCTTTCATCACTTTGATGACTCACAGGTGGTGACATTTTCACCATCAGGACACCTGAATGGAGGAAAGATTTTTGGACAAAGGCCCCATGTGAGACTCAGCATATCCAAGCCCATCTGTGACATCTTAAAGTACTTAGTAGTACTCATGGGAAAGAGGGAGGAAAGGTATGTTTAGAGTCAAATTATAGATGGGGTTAAACCCAGACAGCAAATGGTAGATGGTACAAGGAATCTGGTTTCCCATGAAAACTGTGATGCTTGATGAAAGCACCCTGGCAAAAAAAAAAATTACCCAGAAGCCACAATTTTAGGATAGCCCTTGAAAATCTATGTAAATTATTGTACTCCAGCTTTTTGGGCTGAAAAGAAATCAGACAGTGAGACCAAAAGTTTAGTAAACACTGCTTCCTCATGATTTAATGCTTCCATTATACTTCCATGGGAATTTGCATTTGGGAAGGAGTCTAGAGAACATTTAATGATAATACGTGGTTATATTCTCTGTGCCCAGCTCTAGAGGTAGCAGTACGAGGAAGGAGCGGAGATGCCAGGAAGATGCCAGGGGAGCATTGATTGGAAGAGGATGACTTGGAGAGGAACTTGAGAGTGGTTCAAAAACAAAGATTTTTCCCATTTTGGGCCAATCATGTCATGACAGGGCCACTTCATAAATGTCCTTGTTCTATACGTGGCACATCAGGAATAAAGGCCCCTGACACAGTACTATTGGCAGGATATTTTTAGAATCAACTTATGTTTGTCATGCTCTGATAACAAACAGCATAGGTAATGCCTTTTATTAGAGGAGGTGTTGTATAGTAGCTATGACACTCTGAGGTCATTTAACCTCTGCTGTAAAATGGGGACAATATCTTTGTAAGAAATAGGGGACTTGGCAGGAAGTTGTATAGATGAATATATAGATACAAGTCATGAGTGGCTTGGGTAGATTTGATCATCTGGGTCACTTCTGAAGATAGGAAAAGGCTCATTTCCTGTACTGCTAGCATGATGTCTATGGGGAGGGCAGGCAAAGTTCAGAACAGTTAAGTCTGGGACAATCTCTCTTCTAGTCTCCAGAAGGGATGTTGGGCTACAATTTTATCTATTTGACCCCTTCAAATATCTCTGATCTAGAGGTATAAGCCTGGGTATGTCAAGTCTTATTTGCTAAGAGCCTACCATGTGCTCTACGTGCACTGTGCTAGGAAGATCATTTTGATAGTTGAATGGTGTTGGGACTGGAAGCTGAATTCCGTGTGGACAGTCTCGGGCAGGTAAAAGTGGGACTTCTAAATCTTAGAGTCTTACGAGGCCCTCCATGAACAGCGGGGGTTCGAGAAGGTCAGACTGAGCTAGCTCGGCTAGCTCGGGTATTTCCGCCTCTCCCCGGAGATACCTGATGGGTGGAGTCTCCCTGCCCTTGAGGTCGTCCTGGATTGGAGCACACCTAGTTACCTAACAGCATGGTATTGAGATGCAAACTGTGTGGCTGAAGATTAAGTAGGATTGAGGAAGCCAGAAAGCTCTCTCTTAGCACGTGTGGAGCCAAAGAGAAAAGTAGGGCTCCGCTTCTTTTCTTTCCTCTCTCCCCTCCCCCTCTCTCCCCGTTTGTACTTCTACTTCCAATCCCTTAAGCTTAGCCTCCTTAGGAGATCTCCCCCTCTTCCTCCTAAGGAAGATCTCCCTGCATTTGTAACTAGACCCTGAAATAAAGCTCAACCCCTGTTTGACTCTGGAACGACCTTTCTCTCATACGTTTATCCGGTTTGGCCAACCGAAGACCTGGGACAGGTAAGAAAGATTCGGGTAGCCCAATACAGGCCTGTAGGCTTGGCAGTTGGTGCCTAAACAGGGACTGGGAGCGTAGATAATCCTGGGTGCTTTTGGGGTACACCTGGAAGGGCCTGTGAAAGAAGCGAGTCCCGAATCCTAGATTCGGAAGGAGAGAAAGTGGAGAGAAGCTTCCCAAACCCCTGGGAAAAGGGCAGGGATGAGGAATCAATTGCCAGTAATAAAGCCAGAGGAACAGGAGGTCTGGGCTGAGACACTTCACAGGGAAGGCAGGGAGGCGGGGGTCACAATAGAGTTAAACGACCTCCGAGAATTTTGTAAGGAAGGGCCGGAGAGGCCAGGGCGGGATTGGAATGAGAGTGGAAGCGGAGAGAGGGGAGGGGAGAACACGGGAGGGACGGAGGACCCAGGCAAGCAGAAAGTTAAGCGGAAAGTTAAGGAGCGTAAAGAAAAAATAGACCCGGAGCTCCATCTAGCGGATGGAAAAGGCGAGGCAGGGGAGAATACGCCGTGCCTTCCCTCCGCGCCTCCTTATAACCTGCTCCATTGGTCAGACAGTTCAGGGCCACAGTCCAGTTTGGAAAAAGGAATAAGAAAGGCTATAGAGAATGGAGAAGATGTAGGGACATTTCCTGTGTTAGAAATAGCGGACCCCAGTGTCCCCGGTGGGGTTCGGAGGAGCCACATACCTATAGAGTGGAAGAGAGTGGCGACTCTTAAAGAGGCTTGTACCAAGCACGGCCCTAATTCACCCTTTGTCATAGCCATGCTTGAAACTCTCAGTGGTCAGTTCGTTCTGACTCCTAATGACTGGAAGAGCTTAGCTAGAGCCTGCCTTACCCCTGGGCAGAATGTGATTTGGGTATCAGAATTTTCTCAGAGGGTAAAGAGCACTACCGGTGGGCTAGGGGCTCAGGCCCCCCAGGCTTATCAGCAATTTACAGGAACAGGGCAGTTTGAGGCTACAGGAAATCAATTACAGTACTCAGCTTCCGATTATGTTTTGATTGCCGGAATGGCTATTGCCGCCTGGAAGGTTATAGCCTCTAAGAAAGAGAGAGAGTTTCCCATGACTAGGATTACGCAAGGAAACAATGAGCCATTTACTAATTTTGTGGCCAGGCTGCAGGAGGCAGTAGGTCGAGATATGGGAGAGGAAAACCAAGGGACAGAGATAGTGTTGAGGACATTGCTGCGGCAGAATTGTAATCATGACTGCAAAAAGGCAATGCTGGGACTGCCAAAGAATGCATCTGTTGAAGAAATGATACAGAGATGTGAAAGGGTAGGAAGTCAGGTCTACTTGGCACAGGTGCAAGGGAAGTACCTGGCGGCCGCCTTAAGTAATATCTCTTTGGAGAAAAAATGTTTTAACTGCGGAAAACCGGGACACCTTAAGAAAGAGTGTAGGAAAGAAATAAGTACAGGGAGGGGCCAGGACCCTTGTTTTTCATGTGGAAAGCCAGGTCACTTAGCTAAACAATGTAGGAAGTCGGGAAACGGGGTGAGGGGCCCCTCGAGGGCCCCGAAAGTGTACCCTTTGTCAGAGAATCGGGACGGCCCCTTGGAGGGAGAATACAGGAGATTATGGGGCCAGAGGAAGGAATGCAACACCTTTACAGCTTAGAGAAGTGCCAGCTTGCAGCTCATCAGTTTGCCATGATCCCCCTGAGAGACCCCATACAGGAGGAATCCCTGATATTACAGAACCCCTCTCATGCACCCGTAGTTATATATACAGGAGTTTATCCCACCGGCACCACAGCACTTCCATGCTCCAATGTGGTAGCCGAGCCAGCTCATGTAGACAATCAGCTTCCCATAGCTATTGCCCTTCCTTTAAAGCACTCAGTTCAAATCCAGTTACTAAAGGAAATAGGACAGAATAGACCTGAGTGTACAATCTGGCTTAATGGAATTCCCATGACTGGCCTCCTTGATACTGGAGCGGATAGGACCTGCCTTAGCGGTCGCTCAGTACCCCGGCACTGGAAGCTTAAAGAAAGCCAGAGACCAGTGTGGGGAATAGGAGGGTGCCAAAATACCTTAGAGACAATGCACCCAGTAAAGTGGGAGGCAGAGGATCGCCAAGGGACCGTATGGCCGTTGGTGATTCCAGGACTTAGTTTTAACATCTGGGGCAGGGACATTATGAGCCGCCTCGGAATGAGGTTATCAAATTTTTAGTAAGGGCCATTGCAGTTGCACTGGAGTCCCCACCCTTGAATTGGAAGTCAGACACCCCGATTTGGGTGGAGCAATGGCCCCTGACTCCAGAAAAACTCCAGGCACTACAACTATTGGTTAAGGAGCAATTAGAAAAAGGAAATATAGAACCATCAAAGTCACCCTGGAATGCTCCTGTGTTTGTTATAAAGAAAAAATCCGGGAAATTCAGGTTCCTTACAGATCTAAGGAAGGTAAATCAGTCTCTCATGCCTATGGGAGCCCTGCAACCAGGTCTCCCTTCTCCTAATGCCATCCCGGAGGGTTGGTCACTTATAATCATTGATATTCAGGATTGTTTTTTTTCCATTCCTTTAAACAAAGTAGATTGTCCTCGGTTTGCTTTTACAATACCTCACCCCAATAACGAAGGACCTGCAAAGAGGTATCAGTGGAAGGTATTGCCCCAAGGTATGAGTTGCAGCCCCACCATCTGCCAGTGGTATGTTAATCAAGCCTTAGAAAGCCCCAGACAGCAATACCAATGCAAAATCATCCATTATATGGATGACATCCTTATAGCTGCACCTCAGCTCAAGGAACTGGAGAAGTGTTTCCAAGCAGTAGAAAGGAACCTTTTAGGACTAGGATTAGTTATTGCTCCTGAAAAGATACAGAGAGGACCCAATTACAAATATTTGGGATATCAGATACAGGGCACCATCATTCGGCCGGAACCCCCAAAATGGGATATGAAGATCCAAACACTCAATGATGCTCAGAAACTAGTAGGAGCTATCCAATGGATAAGATCAAAGGTGCCTATACCTTTACCTCTCATGCAACCTTTATATTCACTATTGACAGGAGACTCTGCTTTAAATTCCCCACGAACATTGACTCCTGAAGCAGCCAAGGCCATAGAGGCAATAAAAAAACAATTTTTAGAGTCCACCACATTTCGGTGGGATCCAGGAGGAGATCTGGAGGTATCTATTATCTCCACCACACCTCCCTATGCCGTCATACACCAAAAAGAGAAGCCCCTAGAGTGGGTATATTTAAGTAAAACAGGAAGCAGTTTACTAAACAAGTGGGAATTTCTAGGACGGTTAGCACTAGAGGCAGTAAGAAGAGCCACCCACATATACCAAAAACAGCCAATTCTTTATGCTACACTCACCACTAAGGATGTAGAAGAGTTAGCTCAGAATCATGTTTCTTGGGCCACTATACTCCACTGGGCCCAGATGAAACCAAATTCGACTTTCCTATTCAAAGAATTATTACAGTGGGCCCCAGCACCAGTGAAAAGGTACTCACCAAACCCAGTAGAAGGACCTAACATTTTTACAGATGCCACGAAACATCACAAGGCATCTATTTATAATTCGGCCTCCCAAGAGATATATATAGTTAACACACCCTACACCTCTACTCAACAGAACGAACTGGAAGCTATAATCCAAGCTCTCCAAATATATAGTGACATACCCATTAATATTATCACTGATAGTCAGTATGCATCTTTATTAATTTCACGGATTGAGGACTCTATTGTAGATTATCGGTCCAATATTTTTTCACAGTGTGAGCGGCTATTGACCACCATTAATAACAGAACACACCCTTTTTATGTTTTACATGTGCGCTCACATACAAATGGCACAGGACCAATTTTTGAAGGAAATCAAATAGCAGACAATTCACTATACCTGGTAGGGCACACTGTGGAACCACAAGAAAGGGCCCAAAAGGCTCATGATAGGTTCCACCTAGCCACAGAAGCCCTCTGCAAATTATATGGGATAACTCAGGAACAGGCCAGAAAAATTGTTAAGAGCTGTCTCCAATGTATCCCATTCCACCCATCTCTAGACCAGGGTGTCAATCCTCGTGGCTTGGCACCCAATGAAATTTGGCAAATGGATGTCACCCATCTTAAGGGCCAGTGCATACATGTGACAGTTGACACATGGTCCGGATTCCTTATGGCGACTTTACAGCCAGGTGAATCAAGTGCTAAAGTAATTCAACATCTTTGGCACTGTTTTTCTGTTTCAGGCTTACCTTTAGAAATAAAGACAGATAACGGCCCTGCCTATACTTCTCAAACCCTTACACACTTCCTCCGCGATCTAGGGATTCGACATGTTACAGGAATCCCCTACAATCCACAAGGCCAGGCCATAGTGGAAAGGGCCAATCTCACCTTGAAGGCGATCCTCGCTAAACAAAGAAGGGGAAAAGGTCGCCTAACACAATCAGAGCTTGATACAGCTGTGTATACACACAATTTTTTGCATATCTCAAGAAACTCACATACTACTCCAGCTATGAGACATTTTGTGACTTTTCCAAGACAACCCCGCAAGGAAAGTAATACCCAGGCTGGATATAAAGACACATGGGCCATGGTAAAGGATATGGCCTCAGGGAAATGGAAAGGTCCGTATAAGATACTACTATGGTGTCCAGGGTATGTTTGTGTCTCCACAGGAAAAGGTGATGCGTGGATTCCCATTAGAAGGATCCGTAGGTGGGATCCGAGGTCGGAGACGACGGAGACGCAGGAGGCGGAGACCCCGGAGAGCTCAGAGACCCCGGAGAAGGATCATACACCACCTGAGCCTGCTGCTGACAGCTTTAACCTTGCTGCCCAGAGAGGAAGCAGCCCTCATCACAACCGCAGACACTGCTGCTGACAGCTTCAATCTAGGCATCCTTTTTTCGCCAGCTGAATGAGGACTTTGATATCACAAACCCAGGACACTTGGGTGGGGAGGAGGTGACCAATTTTCCACCTGTATAGATCCATTTGCAAGATTAAGGGAGTGGTGACGTGTAAGGCGCCTACACCAGCTGCTCCTCTTAAAATATGCTTTGGGATTAGTTGATTGCACTTCCCCTGTTGTAACTCAGCCATTTAGTTTCGTCTTTGTTTTATTTGATGCCTCCCTTTGTCAGTTGTGCTAGCTGCAGATTTCCGTGTGAATGAAGTCTTGTTGTAAGGTACTCATATGCTAAAGGCCTTCCTAATCCACTCAGCCTCCAGCCACTGTTTGCTCTAGAGCCAGGTGCGCTACGCGCATAACAAAGAAGGGGATATGTTGGGACTGGAAGCTCAATTCCGTGTGGACAGTCTCGGGCAGGTAAAAGTGGGACTTCTAAATCTTAGAGTCTTACGAGGCCCTCCATGAACAGCGGGGGTTCGAGAAGGTCAGACTGAGCTAGCTCGGCTAGCTCGGGTATTTCTGCCTCTCCCCTGGAGATACCTGATGGGTGGAGTCTCCCTGCCCTCGAGGTCGTCCTGGATTGGAGCACACCTAGTTACCTAACAGCACATATTGAGATGCAAACTGTGTGGCTGAAGATTAAGTAGGATTGAGGAAGCCAGAAAGCTCTCTCTTAGCACGTGTGGAGCCAAAGAGAAAAGTAGGGCTCCGCTTCTTTTCTTTCCTCTCTCCCCTCCCCCTCTCTCCCCGCTTGTACTTCTACTTCCAATCCCTTAAGCTTAGCCTCCTTAGGAGATCTCCCCCTCTTCCTCCTAAGGAAGACCCCCTGCATTTGTAACTAGACCCTGAAATAAAGCTCAACCCCTGTTTGACTCTGGAACGACCTTTCTCTCATACGTTTATCCGGTTTGGCCAACCGAAGACCTGGGACAGGTAAGAAAGACTCGGGTAGCCCAATACAGGCCTCTAGGCTTGGCAGAATGGAAAATGGAATCAGGAGATGATGAAAGGCTGCAGAGAGAGTGATGATGGTGGTGGTAGTGTCAGAGAAATAAAAGAAAGAGAAGTTGTGATGGAAAACAAACCCAGGCTTAGGTGGAACCTGGGCTTCCCCTCTAACACCCACTTAGAGAAGCTATGCGCCATAGTGGATACAGCTGACCTTGGAATCAGAAGGACTAAGGTTAAATGTTACCTCCAACTCCAACTGACTGTGTGATCCCAGGCAAGTCACTAAACCTCTCAGTGAACAAGGCAACTCTAAAACTTTTTGATGGCGTAGCTGGTGCTATGTACAAAGACTTCTCTTATCTCCCTTTACCAATGTCACTTTTTATCTAGCTATGGATTCACACCCTACCAGGGAAAATCTCTTTCTTCATACTTGCTGAAATGAAAGAGATGGAGATGTCAACCAAAAGAACACACCTGAAAAGCACAAGAGATCCAAGATGGCAACCACCTCAAGAACACCTCAATGCCAGATGCAGTTTACCTGCAAGGCAACAAGCATTTGGTAAGGACCTTCTATGTACAAATGTTATGTCATCTAATCCTCACAACAACCCTGAGAGGGAGGTACTAATATCCTCCATTTTACAGGTGAAGAAACTCTAACATAGGTCAAATGGCTTGCCCAGGATCACACAGCTAGTAAGTGCATGAGGCTAGATTTGAACTCAGGTCTTCCTGACTCCAAGTTTAGTGTTCTATCTACTTTGCCACCTAGCTGAGTGTATTGTAGGCACTGGGGACAAGCACTAAAAGGGCATGGAGATAGGAGAGGGAGTGTCTGCCATGTACAACAAACAGCAAATAGGCCAGTACGGCTATACTGGAGAGAGTAGGGAGACCAACATGAGTCATAAGGTCAGAAAGGTAGATTGGGTAGAGATTTTAAAGAGCATCACATGCCAGAAGGGAATTTATTTTTGTTCCTAGAAATGATAGGGATGTAATGAAAGGAAGTTTTCCCAGTAGTATATGGGACAAAGTTAAGATCTGAATGAGTAATCCACATATACAAATCATAGATCAAAATGATGAAGAAAAGGAGAGAAGGACCCAGCTCACTAAGATTCAGAGAAAGCTGGCTTTTACCCCAGGAAATCCTCTAACGATGGGTAGCATAGTATATATCAGAGGCAGGATTCAAACCCAGGCCCTCTGACTTTGGAGCCAGTACTTACTCTACTTTACCACAGTGCCTCCCTATTTGTGAGGTCATTTAGATGCTATTACTAATTATTATTTCTCATCATGAGAGACAGCATTGCATGCCCTCCTCTCTTAATAAGATTAGAGAATTGGAGGAGAGGAATAAAGAAAATGAAGGTGTTCAAAAATGAAAACTGAAAAAAACTGTGGGGGAAAACATCTCAGAACTATCTCCAAGCCTAAGAATTGCATTTCACAGGGAAATGTTTTCCATCTGTCCTCCGAGCAAAACCAACTAATTTGATGACAACAAAGTAGATTTAAGTTAGATATTTTGTATCTCTTTGTGAGTTTGCCATATCTCCTCAGCTTGAGAGTCAGTTACTTGAGGGCAGAGAAGTATTCATTAGGGGACATCCCTAGACTTAAACTAGAATTTGTATCCTTTTATGGCACTTACCAGTTGGATTACCAAGGGCAAGTCGCCTAATGTCTCTAAACCTTAGCTTCCTCCTCTATAAAATAAGGATCTGTTATTGTTTAATTGTTTTCAGTCACATCCAACTCTTTGTGGTCCCATTTTGCGTTTTCCTGGCAGAGATACTGGAGTAGTTTGCCATTTGCTTCTCCAGCTCATTTTACAGATGTGAAAACTGAGGCAAACAGAATTAAGGGACTCACCCAGGGTCACACAGCTAGTAAGCACCTGATGTCGGATTCAAACTCACGAAGAAGTCTTCCTAATTCCAGGCCTGGCCCTCTATGCACCGTGGCGCCAAATTGTACTTGTACTAGAAACAGTACAGTATGGCTGATAGTGTATTAGACTTGGCATTGGCAAGATCTGGATGTGAATACTCATATAATATCTGTGTGACCTTGGGCACATCACTGAACCCGTCTGGGCCTCATTTTCCTCATCTACAAAATGAATGGACTAGATGATCTTCAAGGTCCTTCTAATTTTCAATTCCTGAATCTCTAACTGCCTGTCTCCACAGGTCTGTTATTAAGAAAGCAATTTATAAGTCTATAAGTTTATAGGGTAATTAGTTCAATGCCCTGCACAAAGTAGGAGCACAATAAAAATATGTGTTAAATATAACTTCCTAATAGCAAGTTATCCAGTGTTAGAATGGGTTATCCTTAGAAGTCATGAGACATACTTACTTAAAAATAGAACAGATTCATATCTCTGTTTTATAATTTATTCAGTCTTGCCCTAAAGCAGAGGGATGAATTATATGACATTTGAGAAGTCTTTGGAAACTTAGATCTCATCAGAAGTCCTCACTAGATGGACACTCTCAGGTGTTTTGTGGTGAGGATTCTTTTTCTAGCCTGAATTGGACTAAACTACTGAGTTCCCCTCCAACTGAGTTCCCTTCCAACTATGATTCTCTGGTTCCATAGCCCTTACCACTGCCAGTTTCCTTCCATTCCTTTTAGTGTTCTCAACCCTGGGTTTTCTTACATCCTATGCAAATGCTTCGTTTTTCATTATCCTAGACAGGGCATTTCTGGGATGAAACAATCCAACTGATTAACTTCATGCAAGTGCCCTGTCTAGGAAAGGAAGCGAAGATGGAGTCCCTAGACAGATGAAACATAGCACTATCGGGGCCTTTTTACTTCTGAAATCCCTGAGACATCTTCTCATTTGTCCCGTTCACAGAATGGGCCTCTTCCAAAAAAGCCTGAAACTCGGTTTTAATAACCCACAGAATTCTGCAGTTTGAGGGGAAACCTGCAAAGGTTTTGAGATTCTGCCAGTCTCCAGCAGGTTTTTATTGGCTGTTGGATATGTTTGAAAATTTTTACTTGCTGTTCAGTTTAATATGTGGAGAGAAGTTTCTAAAATGACCTGCCTTGGGCCTCACAGCATTACCTAAAATGAAAATGTAAAACCCTGCAACAGAGTAAAAGACGAAAGAGAAAGGAAGATGGTAGAGGAGACTCCAGAGATTCTTAATAAACCCTTTCCATGACCCATTATGCAAATTTTGGAAGAAAATACTCTTTTTTTCTTTCTCACCTTGGATTTTAAAAGAGTGGGTAAGGGACTCTGCACCTTGTTTCTCTTTATACCTATCATTCTATGCATGTGAACTTTGCTAAGTCTGTGGTTTTCTAATCCCCTGAGGCACTGGCACATGTTCACAAAATGTACATACACACAAGCACATATACACAAGCAAACACACTGATTTTTAAAGGAAATACATAATATGTAAGTCATCAAAAAATCACCTATTCTTTTCATCATCCTTTGACCTTCAGGATGCATCAGGATGGGTTTTCCCAGTTCTACAAACTTCTTTTCTCCTTTTGAGGAATTTCAATATAGTCCCTATGTGCAAAAATGGGGCATATTAGGAGTTCAGTGTGTAAGGAAATGCAGTAATCTGAGTTGTCTCAGATTGTACCCCAAAGGTCACATGTGAAAAGACATTTAAGGAAACCGTGATAAGGTATTGACTGGGAAGATTAAATGGCCTGATCTGATACATATCAGCAAGATGTGATTCAAAGGGCCAAGGCCTCATTTTGGTAAACCAAATTGAAAGGAAAAGAAGCTTACTTTAAATCCTCTTTCTCCAGGCAAGTTGGTTTCCATAGCCACAGGGACCTTGGCCAGCTGGTTTGGCTAATGACTGCTAGGGGGGCCAGCAAAATGGTCCTTGGCTTCCTCCCCCAGTGACTGGGGGATGATCTGGAACACCTCTTTGGAAGCCTCAGTCAGACTGCGGTGATAGAGTTCATCCAAGAAGGAGCTTCTGTTCAGATGTATGTAAGGTTATTTTACTCAGCTCTTTGGCTTAGGACAGGCATCAGAAAAGGGGAAAGGTAACATTCCTAATTTGGGAAATAGCATTAAGTTGATGAATTTGTCCTTATGAGAAGAGCTGGGAGAGAGGAGGAACTCAGATCCAGAGTTCTTTCGAGGCCAGCCTGAAACAGATACACCTCAGGGTTCCCAACTCTGTCTTAGAGGTTTTCATATCTATCTTGAGTCTAGCAGAAATGAGTTGTTTTGGTCACAGAAAGAAGTTTGACAAAATGCACCTAAGACAAGCAACCCATTATGGAGTTTCAGATCAATTATTTTTAAGATAAACACAGGGGTGAAAGAGAGACCCCAGAACTCTTTGTAGGGTGAGACCTTGGAACATCACCTCTATGGAGGATAGAGGTCCTGAGATGGCCATGTGATCATTTTCTATTTTAATTATTTATTCCTGGTAACTAGGTGCTAGGCTCTGTAGTCCCTATCATTCTATAGAGTGCTTTAAGTGTTTTCCACACCCTTTAAATTTTGGTGCCCTGGCAAAAATCCCTGATCCCTTCACCCTAGTTACACCTCTGGTCCTCTGATATCCCAAGTTTATTCATAGTTCCCCTGATCTAATCCCTTCCATCATACCATGACCCAAATCAATTCTTAAAGTTCTCCTTTTCACACCATTTCTGTTTCTCAATGCTAATACCACAAAGAGAAACAGTGGCACCAACACTGACCCACCTGTCATAGATGTTTTAGCAACACTCACATGCACAGCAAATGGCAAAGAAGGTGAAAACAATCCCTTTGTCCCTGTTTAAAAATCTATGTTCAGGGACAAAAGAAATTAAACATGGGAAGAAAAAAGAGAATTTTCTCCCAAAAATGTATATAACGGAGGCAGGAAGGAGATCTGTTTAAAAAAAAAAAATCTTTGGAGTTGTGAGACCAGTCAAGATAGTAGAGTAGGAGGAAAACAACATAGCCCAACTTCTCTGATAACTACACAATGATTTCAGGCTAACGCCAGACCAAGTAGGGAACAGAAATCTAAGAAGAAACCATAGTAGGTCATCTTTCCTGCCCAAGATCACAAACTTGACCCACAGGCAAGTAGGAAATGTAGAATAGGGTGGGCTGGGATCATGGAATTAGACCCTAGGTGTAGAACAGGGGGAACTGAAATCTCAGACTCAGGCTGGGTGAAAGGAGCCATAGCCCTGTCACTCAAACGCTATGATGGGTGGGTTGATTGAAAATGATTGAGGAAACAAAGTGTCGTTTCCAAACATATCAATTTATTAAACAATACATACCAATTGCATAACAAATTGGGACCAGGCCTCTTCAGCTGGGCACTGGACCCCAAATACATGGGTAGACACATTTGTATGCATTAAAACAATTAACAGGATATAAACCAGGATAGAAGATTGGGTGATCAGAGGGTAGTGTGTTAGGAACATCAAGAAAGTCCATTTGACTGGACGGTCAAAGGCACAGGAATAGGTAACATGCAATAAGGCTGGAAAATATAGTATAGGATAATATAGTATAGAATTATAGTATACAATAGTATAGGACCAGGTTGTGAAGCATTTTATAAGCCAAACAGGAACTTACAGCTGATACCAAAGGTAATGGGGAGCCCTGGCATTTATTGAGTGGAAGGGTTTACATGGTCATACCAGAGCATTAGAAAAATCACTGACAATTGTGTGGAAGATAGATTGGAGTGGAAAGATAACTAACTGCACAGGTCAAAAACAAATAACCTTTTAGTCTCTCTGTTGATTAAGCAATAAAGAAAACTTCATGGAACATTCTGTCGTTGTTTAGTCGTATTCAGTGCTGTTCAACTCTTCATGACCCCTTCTTGGGATTTTCTTGGCAAAGATACTGGAGTGGTTTGCCATTTCCTTCTCCATTTGACAGATAAGGAAAATGAGACAGACAGGATGAAGTGATTTGTCCAGGGTCACACAGCTAGTAAATGTCTGAGGCAGGTTTTGAACACTGATCTTCCTGACTCCAGCTCCTGCACTCTTTCCAAGGAGGCACCTAACCGCCCTGAACATGGAACAAAGTCCATGGAACAAAAGACTCTGAAATTTTGTAAAAACGAAAATTAATATGTTTTATCATGCTCCTATTGTTAGGGAACATTTGGTGTTATTATATAAATCACTTCTAAGCAGTGTTGTATAAACATCTGGAATGTGTATTCCTATTGCATTTTTCAAACCAGCAATGGAAAAGAGATAAGATCCTACTCTGGGCTGCAAACAAACTCTAACACTAACAGTTTTTCATTCAGGCTAGTTCTCTCACACACTCAGTTTTGAACATTAAGAATTATATTACTAGCTACACTGCAAGTGAATAACCAAACTGCAGTGCATTTGATATAGAACTGTGAAAGTTTATGTTTGAATTCTGGAAACTAAATTGTCAGAGTTTATCTTTAATACAAGTTGTTCACTTGTATTAAAACTTTCACATTTAAGTCACATTTATTCTTTCATTTTCCAAAAGAACAATATCGCTAATTTTCAGTGATGATAAATATATCCAAAGTTTGAAACTTTTTATGTTTTCGGGACCCAGAAGTATAGATGAACCAAACAAAAAAAGGTCAATTTTCTATTCCTGAATCTCAGGAAGTATGAAACATTTAACTTGTATGTTTATCAACAATCTTCAGACAGGAGCAGCTTAACTGTACCACTTGCAAGAGACAAAATTCCAAGTGTTTAGGAGTTTTATTTTACAATTTAGGAGGGAAATGTTAACATCCTCAAAGTTTAAGATGTCTGACATTACAGTTATTTCATCTCATATGCTTGGATTCCAAGAATTCCCCTTCGGAAAGAAAGAGGACAAAAGGACGGAAAGGAAGAAAATAAAGGGAGAAGAAAAGAAAAGCAGTCATTTCATTTTTGCAAATTAAATGTTTCTGTATGTTCTAAAGTCTTTGATTTTGAAAATTGTACTGATTAAACTGCCAGCTTTTGAAAGTTTTTTCCCACTATATTTAGTGCAATAGGAAGTATTAGCATGATTTTCACTTGTTCACTGAGTACTTCCAGCTTACTAGGGGTGGTGTCTTCTCTTTGATCACCACACCATTTTGGATTTAGATGAAAGCAAAGGATAAAACAAAGTTCTATTTTTCTATGGTGTAATATTTTAAGAGGTATCAAAAGAGACTGTCTCCATACAATCACCTTGGATATTCCCATCTTCCTAAAAGCTCATGAGATGGACTGAAAGGTAAACTACACAAAGAGAATTTAGAAAAATAGTGAATATAAAATTAGAAGGTACTAAATTGAATTGATAAACTATAAAATTATGAAATGGAGCAGGCATGCCCATTCTTTGGGGACTCACCAGGAAAGACTAAGATGGCAGCAGGTCAAGATGACTACGGTCACACTTTAATAAACCACAGAGGACATAGGGATAATGGCACAGAAAATACAGAGACAAGCTGCAAAAGGAGGCACAGAGACAAATAGTAATGGGGATAGAGTGGGATGGTGAAGGAAGACAGGTAGCAGTTAAGGTAGAGATCAGGAAGGGAAAAGCACAGAGGGTAACAACACCATGCATTAGAGTTGGGAACACACAGCAGCATGGAATGAAATGAAGCTAGCAGACTGATGGGGGAAGAGGAAGCAAAGGAATTTGGGGTGTCATTTTTAAAAGATTTTTTTTGAGAAACAGACTTTCTTGGGAAAACTGTTTTATATGCAAAACATCATAAATATGTACTCATATTATTTTAAAAATAAACATATTTTATACATACTTTATAAATATATTGTTTTATACAAAAATATTTTATATGTAGGGATTGTTAACCTGGGGGGGCCATGGGCACATAAGAAATTCATACATAAGATTATAGGGGGTCCATGAACTTGGAAGTGAAAATGTCTTTATTTTAAATTAACCTTTGGATGGAATTGAACAAGCGTTCCTATTAGGACATTTAAAGAACATTATTCTGAGAAGGGATTCATAGGTTCACCAGACAAGTTCAGAAGTCCAGCATTATAAAGAAAGTTTTATGAGGAATGAGTCTGGAGATTTATAAGAACTATGGCTTGAGAGAAACTACAGAAGACAGAGCAAAAACATAGAATAACTTCCTTTCCTGACTGATTATTTTTAACTTTAATCTTGAGAAGATAAAACAAAATTCTTAAGAATTTCTTGAGACTTTACAAAATACTGAGTGAGCTGAAGGTGGGACTGTCTCCAGAAGTAAGGAAGCCTCATTTGCAGTTAAAGCAACAGGAGACTCTGGCTATGATCATTCTCACAGCTAAAACATTACAATCAAGTATTTCTGTTGTTACTTATTACATTGTTACCAAATTACATAGTCGGTAGCCTTAATATTTATTTAATTCTAGGTCATTAGCCTCTTTCATAATTCTGAGCCATATTTTTCAAAATACATTTTGCCATCTTCCCCTGTGATCTCACTTTGAAGTCATTATATACAGAAAAATATTTTTGTCATCCTCTCCTGTGATCTCATATTGAATATCAAGTTGTCTTAATATTCAGTACACAGTACTGAATTCCATTCAAGGTATTTTGAATATAATACACAGAATATCAAGGCATGTGCTAGCATGGTTTAGGAGATCTTCTCAGGCTCTTCACAGAATTCTTCTACACCTTCATCCACAAGGACAGATGCAGGACATGTTCTGTTGCTGTCATTGAAGTCCCGTCTGACTCTTCGTGATCCCATTTAGGGTTTTTTGGCAACGGTAATGGAGTGGTTTACCATTCCTTTTGTAAACTGCAATTATCTTTATGATAGACTTCTTACTCATGCTCACATATCTTATGAAATTATATTTCTTGTTACCTTTGGGTGCCCGCTAAAAACTCTGCCAACTCCTTTATTTGCTTCTACAAAGAGAACCTGTCAGTTATCCTTCCCTTTAACTGCAACTTTTATTAAGTGTTCTGAAAAGGCCGGAAGAGAGAAAGAGAATTCCAGAAACCAGCACAATACTAAAAAAACAACAAAAAAAAAGGAAAAGCATTCACAAAATTTATTTTTAAAAGAAATAAAATTAATTAATTCATGTTTATAGACAAAAAGTCTTTGGCACCCTCTGCCCCTTTTACTCACTCTGACATCATCACAGCACACAGAAGAAGCAGATGGAGAACCCAGCAGGACTCAGGGAGACGTTTCACTTTTCTTTGATTCTTGGCTCACCAGGTCCAAAGAATTCATTGCCTAGTGGGTGACGTTCTGCTTAGAACAGATACAGGCTATCATTAACATACTGAAAGCTATTCCAGCTTAGTAGAATCATCACAGACTATGAAAATCCACGGTTCTCTCCATACCTTGATGAGGCATTAAAATGAGACTTTTGTGGAAGACTCTACTTGCCACAGCATAAATGCAGCCCAATTATTATATTACTGTGGAATGTTCATTCATTCTTTGAAAAAGCATTTATTAAGTACCAGCTATGTTCTGGGAACTGGGGGATGGAAGGAGAAGGAACAGCATTTATTAAGTGCCTACTATGTGGCAGGCCAATGATGTAATTTACCATTTATCCATACCTCTTCACCTATTGAAACTTTTGTCCATCCCATACTATAAAATAGGGATTCTTAACCTGGGATTGGTGATCTTGGGATTTTTTAAAATATTTTTATAATTGTATTTCAATATAATGTACTTTCGTTGTAATTCTATGTATTTTATTTTACGAATTTAAAAGAAGACCATAGGTTTCAATAGGGTACCAGACAAAAGTCATGACAGCAACATCTAATGGTGACATTAAGGCAATGATAACTTTGTAGATAATACCCAATACCTCAAAAAGAAAATAGTTGAGATTTTCTTATCAACTATAAATATCACCAAATTTCATTATTTTAAAAGTAATACCTTAGTAATTTAATGATAACAATAGTAATAACTAATAATAAAATGGCACTTGACAGTTTAGAAAGTTGTGAACTGTAAATTCATGGAATTGGTCAAATATGAGGTAAAATGTCAAGGTGGAGTTTTAGTGTGAGTTTTTTTAAAAAAGCAATAATATCAATCTCTCCCTTGAAGACTTTATAGTTAATATGAATTTATATCTATGACCTGCTTCTCAAAGCATAATTTAAACTACCTATCCCCTTTCATTGCTCAGAACAACCAGGCACTGTAGCTGAAGTTCCCCAAATTTAAAGCATTAAAGTGAGATTGGTCTTTGAATTTTTAAATGATTTGCAGTAAAAATATCAGTTTGAGATTAAGTCAATAAAATTAATCATTCATGACCCTGAAGGCGGAAGGGGTGAGGGTAGGAGAGAGTGGGAGGAAATTGGAAAACACTACAAAATTTAAAGCTGCCAGGAGAGAAGGGACTGGGGGAATTACTGTTAATTCACCCTGGCCAAATTCAAATACAAGCTGTTCTTTGTAATTCAACTTGGGGTGTCGTTTTCTTGTCACTGTCTGCAAATGTAACCAAGAAATACGGTCAAATCAACTGGCATATGTGCAGATGCAGTTTGATATAAGGGAAAGAATACAGGACTGGAGAGGGTCAGTAAACCTAGGTTCAGTGTGAGAGCTAACACTTCTTACCTGTGTCACTGCACAAGTCATTTGTCCTTGCACCTTGGTTTCTCCGCCTGTAAAATGAAAATAATTATGCTGCACTGTTTCACTTTGTTGTGAGAAATGTGTTTTATAACCTTTAAAGTCCTATATGAACGTTATTATGCATGTCTCTTTTTATTTTATTTTATTTTATTTTGTAAGAGAGAGGTGTTGACCTGTGAGTTCATCTCCCAATACGGAACAGCAACTTAACAGCCATTCTAAGACAAAGTCTTAGAAAATTTCCTGAAGTATTTAATATTTTGTGATTTCCTCCCCTACCTATCTACAACTCTACTTGGTCTGAACTCCAGGGAACCTGATGCCCCTCCCAGGATTGGCTAATTATCATTCTGTTTGACTCAAATTCTCAGCACCTTTCAACACCCTCAGCCTCTCTTCCCCTCTGATTGGAGAGAGGATGGGGCACTCAACCCCACCCAAAGCCCTTTATAAAGGACTGGACATGGACATTGCACCTCACTCAGTTTTTCATCTTTACCTCTGCTGGGGGATACAAGAGCCTGGTGCCTTCCACCAAGCCCTAACCAATCCCCCCTCACCCCTCACTCCTGTCCTAAATTACAATGCCAGTAGATGATTTTTGTCTTGTCCTTCACAATCTGTGATCTCATCACTGTCTATGAGTATGATCAGCTCTAACCCACAGTCTTCCACAGGACACATCCTTCTGGTCCTCTTAAAGATGGAAACTTATGTAAAGAATGGGAGGTGTAAATGGGGAATGACAGAACATGCCCCTGCTGCTGCTGCTGCAGCTCTGCCCCCTCCCTCATATCCCCATCCCCACTGCAGTTGCTCTCCCCAAGGCTGACTTTCTGTAGCACTTATAGTCCAAGCTGTTACATTTCATTTGCTACGGTATTCCAGCTGGTGTTCTCCATCGCCAAAGTATGTATCATCTCTCCAATTTAAGCACTCATCAACATTTGTCCACTGAATAAATCCAATCTCTCCACAAACTCATATTAAAGCCCTACAACACTCCAGGAACTAGGACGGTAATAAAGAAACAAGGGCAGCACACAAAAAGTACAAAAACAGTCCCTATCCGCAGAGAGCTTATGTTTGTTCCTGCGTGATCAAATAAATACACAGTAGATGCAAGTTAAACTGTGGATGGGAGGCACTAGCTATGTGAGTAGCAGAAAGATGAGGAAAGAAAGGTCTCATGTGAGGAAAGGGGAGGAAAGAGAAGGGAAAAGAAGGGAATAAGCATTTATGCATTGCCTGCTGTATGCCAGGCACTGTGCTAAGTGCTTGATATCATTTCCTCTTCACAACAACCTTGCGAAGTAGGTACTGTTATTATCTTCATTTTACAGCTGAGGAAACTGAGGCAAGCAGGGTTAAGTGACTTACCCAAGGTCACTCAGTTACTAAGTGTCTGAGGAAAGGACCCAGAATGTCCTGTATGATGAAGAGGAAGTAGGTCACTTTGACGGGTGCTCAGAGAGTGTGAAAGGAAGTAACAATACAATAAGCCTGGAAAGAGAGAATGGAGCCAGATTTTAAAAGCTTTAAATGCCAGAAGGAGAAGCTTGTATTTTTTTTCCTATAAGCAAAAGAGAGAGCTTTTTGAGCAGCGAATGAATGAATAATAAATGCTCAATAAATATACCTGCTCTGACTCCATGACTCTAAAGACAGCACATACTTTTGCTCCCAGCTTAGTTCAACATCTCTTGCTCTGGAAAGTGTTTACCCTGTACCATGACATATAAGTGAGTCTTTCACAATCTTCTAAAAACCCTGCAAATTGATGTGAACTTCAACTGTGAGTGTTCCAGCCGCTGAGCCCACCTCAGTTGGCTCTAAGCTGTGACAGTGACAGCGACAGCAGCAGGTTTCCCTTCCCCACTGTCAGAGAGGACAGACCACATTCAACAAATATTTACTGAGCAATCACCATGGGCAAAGTGCTGAGCCAGGCTGCTGCTTAAGCCAGTCTGTAATGGATAGCTAAGGCTGCTGCTGCCGCCGCCGCCACTGCTGCTGCTGCTGCTGCTCATGGCCCTAAAAAAAATAGCTTTCTGTACTCTGAAGCTAAATGAACATGTTTGGAATGAAAGTTCATTCACTAAAAATATATTAATTAAATCAATCAATAATCCAAATGTACTTATTACGTGATTATGAGCTTCAGGCAGGAATATATTTTGATTTTCTTTGTATCCCCAAGATTTTTAGCACACTGCCTGGCCCATAAAAGGTGCTTACTATTTATTGATTATTGATCACCTATTTTATATGAGCTAGGCACTATGTTACGCTCTGCAGGTATAAAGATAAAAATGAAATAGACCCTGTCCTAAAGGTCCTTACATTCTCCAGCACCTACTATGCGCACAATACCGTGCCAGGTGCTGTTGAGAAGACAAGTAAATTACCTGGCCCTTGATTTCAAGGTGCTTACTATATTGTTGGGGAAGGAAGATGTACACATGTAGAAAGATAAATGATAGGAAACACAGCAATATCGGGGATGCCAAAAGGCAGTAAATGATGAGAAAATGAATGATATAAATACTATTTGGAGTCAAGAAAAGGAAAGATCAGTGTTTACAAGCTGAGGATGACTTCATGAAAAGCATTTCACAATTTAGAGGCAGCATGGGAGTTGGACTCCAGTTCTGACTCTGCTACTTAGCACCTGCCCCAGTGACCCTGGACAGGTCACTTTACTCCCTAGGCCTCGGTTTCATTTGTAAAGTGAGGAAACTGGATTAGATGACCTCTGCGTTCCCTTCCTGTTCTAAATCTATAATTCTATGAAAAGTGAAGTGTATGAGTGACAGCCAGGTGGCAAACAAATAGATGTGGAATCAAGAGGATCTGAGTTCAAATCAGGCCTCAGACACTTAGGAGCTGTGTGACCCTGGACAAGTCACTTAACCCCAATTGCCTCAAAAAAAAAAAAAAAAGTATGAGCATAACACAGGTTTCTTTGGGCATGCCCAGTTCTCCTTACATGGAGACATCATTGAGGGGTCCTTGGAGTATTCCCAACATGGAGCCTACTGTTTCCCCTGCCACATGGGTAGAGGTAGCTTCCTTTAATTGGCTGCCTGTGTCTTTAAAACTAGTGAGATTGAGCTAGTCGATCCTTTTCACACCATTTTCTTTTGGCTTTACTCTTTTTCAACAAACTCTGATCTGATATCATAAACTGAACTCATGAGAGGGGAAAGATTTCCTTCCCTTGCCCCTCTCTTTCACTAGGGCTCTTAAAAAATAGGTCTAGGGGTGTTCGTTTCTATTCTGTATTGTTTGTACTACTTAGTTTCAGGGGCCAGAGGGCATCTTCACAGAATTCAAGCCATGGAGACCTTGTAGCCAGGATTGCAGGAAGGAAGCACAGGCAGACTGGCAAGGAAGCCAGGGTGCCTAGGACTTAAGCCCAAGGGGGATTTTGAATTTGCAACTGGAACTGTGCTCTACAAAAACCAAGCTAAACTATGAACCTAATTATCTTTCCCTCCTCAGAGCCTGAGGTGGTGCCTCCCACACGTTGAAGGAGTAGGTTTGAGTATTTCGAATATATCTGCTGTTGTGTAAAAGCTAGTCTGACTGAATGAACTGGGGTACAGGTGATCCCTCCTACAACTGAGGGAACACTATCAATAGGGGCTGAAGCCAAAGACAGAAAACTTATTTACCACCACCACCCCATATCACCTTAAGGGTAATGGAGAACCCTGGAGGTAATTATCTTAACTACTTGGCCTTCTAGGTATTGAGAACCATGGTAGTCAGTCTAGACTCTCTGGTCTAATTCTGGTATTCTCTCTCTTTTTCTTTCTCTCTCTCTCTCTCTCACATATATGTGTGTATGTATGTATATATATGTATATATGGAAGTATGGGCATATGGATGTATGTGTACACATACACACACACACATATACACACCCACAATCCAAACCATTCCTCAAAAAATAAGTGAGCAAATCAATATTTGAACAAAAAGGAGAATTGCAATGTATTCACAACCACATGAAGATTGCTCTACATAACTAATAATAAGAGAAATGCAAATTTGAAAAGTCCTGATCTTTCACCTCACACCCTGCCAATTGACAAAGATGACAAAAAATGGTAATAGTCAATGTCAGAGGGGTTGTGAGAAGATGCACACATTAATGCATTATTGGTGGAGTTGTAAATCAGTACAAACATTTTGGAAAGCAAAGAAATCATGCAAATTAAGTAGCCAAAATGTCCACAATCTTGGGCCCAGAGATTCTACTATTGGGCTTGTACCCCAAGCGTCCCATTAATAAAAAGAAAATCTATCTATCTATCATGTTGGTCAAATGACCTCTAATATCTCTTTAGGTTCTAAAGGTTTGTTCCTACAATTCTACTTTGTAGGCTGATGGAAAAAGGAGTCACTCAAACAGAAAACAGACATTTATTTCTACTCTGTAACAGTATCGGTGACTTGATTTTAAAAATATAAAACTAGTTTTCAGTTCACATCTCGTGGATAAGTAAGGTTTCTCTTTGAAAAGGCATTAAAATACCAACAGATAAATGGTCAAAGGACATGAACAGTCAGTTCTCAAAGAAAGAAATTCAAGCTGTGAAAAACCCAATGAAAAAAATGGTTCAAATCATTAATATTTAGATAAACACAGATCAAAACAACTCTGAAATTCTACTCCACAAGTGACAGATTGGTAAAAATGACAAAAAGGTAAATGACCTTTTTTTTTGGAGAAGTTTCAGGGAAGCAAGCACATTAATATACTGTGGGTAGAGTTGTGAATTGAACCAGTCATACCGGAAAACAATTTGGAATGATAACCCTAAAGTCACTAAACTGTGCATACTTTTGAACCACCTATACCACTGCTAGGCCCACATGTCAGAGAGATGAAAGAAAGATGTATGGGATTCATACATACAAAAAATATTTCTAGCAGTTCTGTCTGTAGTAAGAAAGAATCAGAAACTGGAAAGAGGATTTGAATTAAAACATAAGTATTTTTGTGTACAATCACTGAGGAGATTTGTTTTTGCTTGATTATTCATATCTATTATAAGAAATTTAGGGGTATCTTCCATTTTTATGGGGGTATAGGAGGGAGAGAAAATAAATTTCTGTCAGTTTTTTAAATAGAAGTGGGGGTACTACAGCTGTGGAATGGGGCGTGCATTTTTACATGAACTTACTGTATTATTAACTTTACTTATGTATTATTTTACTCTGTTACAAAGTGGGAGCTATCTGTAAATGTATGTAATATTAAAAATAAAATACATCAATAGAAGTATGTTATTGTTAAGTTGTTGTTCAGTCATATGTGATAGACATACAAGTATGTGTCTGTGTATATGCATATGTATATTTGCTGTTCAATTGTTTCATATATTCAGTCACATCCAAACCTTCATGACCCTATTTGGGGTTTTCTTGGCCAAGAAACTAGAATGGTTTGCTATTTCCTTCTCCAGCTCATTTTTACAGATGAGGAAACTGAGGCAAACAGGATTAAGTGACTTGCCCAGGGTTGCACAGTGAGTAAGTGCCTGAGGCCAGATTTGAATTCTTGATGAGGAGTCTTCCTCAATCCAGACCCAGTGCTCTATCCACTGAACCATCTAGTGACTCCCATCAATAAAAGCACAAGCGGCCAAAAAAAGGAAATGGTTGAACAATTTTATTAATATAATGAAGTATTATTTCACTATAAGAAATGACAAAGGGAATAGTTTCAAAGAAAGATTTGCATAAACTGATGCAAAATCAAATAAACAGAACTGAGAATAGCAACGTACAAAGACCTAAGAACTCTGATCAATGCAATCCACAGTTCCAGAGGACAAATGATGAAGCATGTTACCCGCCTCCAGTCAGAGAGATGATGAACTTAAGGCGAAGAATACATTTTTGGGCATGGTCAACATGGGAAAATGTTTTGCTTGGCTATGAACATTTCTTACAAGGTCTTCGATGAGAAGGAGAGGAAATAGGAAGAAGAGATAAGAAAGACACTAACAGGGTTGACCTCCAAAAAGGAAAGAAAAGTCATGGAAACATTGTTAAATGACGGAAGAGAGCTGAAGTGAGTTCAGCAGGAAGCACAGACAAGCAGAAAAGCTTGAAAATTATAGGTTGAATTTATCATATGCTTGAAAGGAAAATCAAGCTGTACATAGAGATTTACAGTTTCATTTACAATCCTCATTTTCTGTTCTACTTTGTATGTGGAGATATTAATTTTATTTGGTATTTAAGTTCAGAATTTTTAAAATTTAAAAATTAATCAAAAGGAAAAAGAAAATATTAATATTATTACTAATTTCTGTTATTTTTTATATTTTAAAAAATTATACACTGTATATGTTGTTTTTTAAAAAAGCAATTATAAAGTAAAGCCCATCTATCATTTTCAATTTTACTCTCTCTGAAATTTATCATTAGAAAGAAATCATCAAAACTTCCCACTTAGGAGTACCCAGATCTTGCTGAATTTTCCTATAAATTATATTGTTGTATATATTTTTCAAAGAAAATAATGATGATTGCTTTACAGAAAACCAAGGTAAAACCTTTCATACCACGCTTGGAAAGCTGGGGAGCTTGTGGTGGTTGCCACAGTTATTTGCAGAGCCCACAATATCATTTAAATACATTAGAAGCATTCCCTCCTTGAGGACCATGTACCCTCTTAAGTGCCTCATACCAACACCACTTGGCTACCTTGCTGTCCTGTATTCTCCACTCCCAAAGGATTTGGGCATAGTTTCATGCTACTAAACTGGTAGAGTCCCAAAAACCTAATGATCAGTAACCAATCAGTCAATGAATAATCATTTTTTAAGAGCCTACTATATGCCATGTGATGTAGTGGATAGAGAGCCTTGCCTGGAGTCAGAAAGACTCATCTTCCTAAGTTCAAATCCAGTCTCAGGCACTTACTACCTGTGTGACCCTGGGCAAGTCACTCAACCCTGTTTGCCTCAGTTTCCTCATCTCTAAAATGATTTGGAAAAGGAAATGGCAAACCACTCCAATATTTTGCCAAAAAAAAAAAAAACTTCAAATGGGGTCATAAAAAATTGGATGCTATTAAACAATAAACAATGTTCTAGGTACTGTGCTAAGTCCTGAGGATACAAAGAAAACGAAAAGGCAGTCATGCTCTCAAGGATCTTACAGCCTTTGGAGGGAGACAACATGCACACAACTGTGTACCCATAAGATGTATAAGGAGAAACTGGAGGTAATCAACAGAAGGAACACCCTGGCATTAAGGATGATGGAAAAGACTTCTTGTAGAAGTAGAATTTTATCTGGGAACTGAATGAAACCCAAAGAGCTAAGAGGCTAAGATGACGAGAAAGTTTAAGGCATGGGGAAGGCAAGTGAAAATAGGAGATGAAGTGTCACGTTGAAGAAACAGCAAGGAGGCAGAGTCTGTGAAGGGAGGGGTGGGGATGTAAAGTGTAAGAAGCTTAGAAAGGTAGGAAGGGACTAGTTTGAGTGAACTTTATAAGCCAAGCAGGGGATTTTATATTTGATCCTAGCGGCAATAGCGAGCCACTGAAGTTTAGTGAATTAGATTTTCCCTACCAACCACCCTTCATTAAAATCCTATCACTATGCCTTACTGCAGCATAGAATTGACACAGATCTCAAAGGCTATATCAGCAGAGCATAAGCTATGATGAGTCCTACCAAGAGGGAAAGAATTGAAGAATGAGCCCAGGAACAGATTATGTGTTTGTTTTCCAAGGACCACTAAAGTGAAAAGCCAAAATTTTCCAAATTCTTCCTTTTTTTTGGCTTTTGGCAAAGCTTTTTGTGCTTATTATGATAAGATGTATGTGACAAGCTTTAACCTTAGTCATGCATTTATGTATGGTTGTATGCATACAAATTAAAGTAAACAGTACAGTTGATTATCATAGAATTGTGGATTCACAGCTGGAAGGGTCCTCAGAGATCATCTACCAGTGATCCTGAGTTCTCTTCACTTAAAAAAATTGAGAAGTATATTTCAGTATATTTGATTTCCTTCGCGATTCTAAATACATTTTACTCATTTAAAAATATTATTCTGAGAAGGAGGCCATGGGCTTTGTCAGTTTACAAAACGGGTCCATCACCTAAAAAAGGCTAAGATCTTGTCCAATCTTCCCATTTTGCAGATGAGGAAAATGAGGTCCAGAGAGTCTGAGTGACAAGTTCAAGGTCACACATCTAATAAGTGACTGAGATAGGGACTTGTATCCAAATGTTTTTTTGTGTGAAGTTTGGAACTTTTAAAAATTGTACCACATTCCAATTACTTTACAGCTGTCCTTGGACCATTCCTTATTTTGTCTTAAAGATTGATATAGAAATGAATATTTATAGTCTGGACTGATTTCAAAATTAGGTGCTAAGGGTATCTGCTATTTTTTCTTTTCTTTTTAAAATTTTATTGATATATGTAGCTTTTGTGTCATTTATATTTCCCAATCAATTCCTCCCCTCAATCCTATCCAGAGAACAGTCTAATAATAATAACTTAATTTAACAGAAAAGTATTAAGGAGGGTCATTCAAATCCACTCTCTGACACTTATTAGCTGTGTGACCCTGAGCAAGTCACTTAATCTCTGTTTGCCTTAATCCGCTGGAGAAAAAAATGGCAAACCACTATAGAGTCTTTGAAAAGAAAATCCCCTGGACAGTATGGTTCATACAGTCATGAAGACTTGGACACGATTGAGTGACAGAATAATAGCAATAAAATAAAGGAGAAAATTTTAAAACATTCTATAAACAATGTACTAAAAAAGTCTTGATGTTGACTACAGTGTCCCACACCTGAGGTCCCCCATTTCTGTAAAGGGTGTGTGTTTGTCATCATCTCACAGCTTTTCTTTGGAGCCAAGTTTGCTCCTTCTAATTTCACTGCATTCAGTTTTGATTGTCTTAAAAATGGTTACTTATTCAGTGAGAGTTGGCATATATTTTGTTGTTGTTGGGACTTGTGCTTTCGTGACTATGGTGAAATTCCAGTGTGGATGCACCTTCCACCTACTTGTGAAACAATTCATCTATGACGTATGAGCTCAGACAAGTTAAGAAATTTGCCTTTGGTTACACGGTCAGTGTGCGTCATAGCTAGGACTTCTACTTAGGTCTTCCTAACTCTTTGGTTTATCCACTAGGTCATGGTTCCTCTAGAGTCTGCCTTTATGCACATTTAACATTAGATGTATATGACAATCATAAGATTTAGAGTTAGCAGAGAATGTTATTTTACAGATGAGGAAACTGAGGCATGTAGAAATGAAATGACTTATAGTCATATGAGTAGTAAGTGTTAGAATTAGAATTCCAACCCAAATTCTATTACCTCTAATTTCGTAGACTTGTAAATTCCTTGGCTTGTAAGGTACTATTTTCGCTTTTCATTTCGTGTTTCCCAGAGTTGAAGTCTGTTGGCCTGGCTGAAGAGTGATGTGCAGAGGCTTACCCGGTGACTTTCTGCCCTGCGCTTCTTGCTTTTGCTCCTACATTTTTAGCTTCATAACCATCAAATTGACATCTGGCATTTCAAGGAGAAAAATAACCATGGAAATGGTCAATTGAGAATAACTGACTTCCTCATCTATCATGTTCTCAAATGGTGCGTATTGAAGCACAGCATTGGGGAACCCAACACCCAAATTCTGGAAGCTGAGAGGGCCAGAGAAAGGCATCTTAATTCCTCTCTATAAATTCATGCAGAGTGGAAGAGGCAGATAAGATTTGATATTATACCAGCTCAGAATTCATTTTCTCCATATCAGAAAAACATGTTTCATGGCTCATATTAGAATTCCAGACCATACTGATGGAAAATAGCTCAGAGGAATCACCCCCAGCCACATTTTCTTTGACTGAGCACAAAATTCACTAAGCACAAAAACCATGTAGTGAGTTTTAACTAAGGAACCATCACAAAAAACACCATTACAGAGAAGGGGGAAAAATACCAGTCTGCAAATGTTTCCTTGAAATCTGGCCTTTTCCACCTTGTTATACAGTGAAATCAATATCAACTCCCAGATTGGTTGACCTGTTCATGAGCCTGAAACTTGAATGAAAAAAAGAGAAAAATTTCCCCCATGATAGATTCTTTCCCTTCCCGCAGATGTAGCTAGTGGGGAAAATCTGTTTCCTGAAAAGAACTTCAGAGTTCACTAGATAATGTCATTTTGAGAAGGGGCATACATGGCCTACCTCACCACTCCTTAATCTTCTTAGATTTTTCACAAAGAAATCACATTAATCAAATCTGCTTTCTGTTTGATGAAAGGTGCTGTCTGAATAGTTCACGACTTAGGGTGCAATTGAATATGGGAGAAAAAAATCCCATTTTGAAATAACACAAAGACTTCAAGTTATTCAGTATTGCTGGAGTCTTACTTTAGGCCAGCCAGTCTAGCACCGTTTAGTGAATATACCCCGTTACCCTGCCTGATCATTTCAAGAGGTGTTTTTAAAATATTCAGGGCACAAAGAATTAAAATCGCCTGTTATTTACAAATAAATATTTGCTTTGTGGCATTCTTTAAAATTTTTTTTCTCCAATTACATGTTAAAACAATTCTTAACCTTTTTCTTTTTTAAATTTTGAGTTCCAAATTATATAGCTTCCTCCCTCTCTCCTCTTTCCGCTCCCTGAAAGAACAAGTAATATGATATAGGTTATAAATGTGCAATTATGTAAAACATTTCCAGATTAGGTATTTTGTCCAAAAAGACTCTAACAAAATAAGAAAGAAAGAGAAAAGTATGCTTCAGTCTGTATTCAGACAACATCAGTTCTTTCTCTGGAGGAAGATAGCATGCTTCATCATGAGTCTTTTGGGATTGCCTTGGATTATTGTATTACTGAAAATAACGAAGTGATTTACAGTTCTTCATTGAACAATATTGCTGTTACTGTTACAACATTCTCCTGGTTCTGCTCACTTCACTTTGCATCAGTCCACCTAAGTCTTTCCAGGTTTTTCTGAAATCATTCTGTTCATCATTTCTTATAGCACAATAATATTCCATTGCTTTGTGGCACTCTTATGGGGCCCAAACAAGCAGTGGGAAGATGTTTCCATTCCCAAAGAGTCAGTGGTTACTGATTTAAGGGCTTCTCCAAATAAATAGGCTCTTAGACTTAGAGTATGACCATAGAACAATACCCTCATTTACGCTGATGAAGAAATTGAAGTCAAGGGATGTTAGTTATTTGCCAGTGAGAAAATTAGGGGGAAAATAGGGGAAAAAAGATGGGAAAACCATGGTCTTCAGAGTCAGTCCATTTCATTTTTACACAGCTCTGATCATCGTGATCATTAGATAGTTAAATAATAACATTAAGAATAATTTTTTTTCCTGGCTGCTTCTAGTTCCACCTTCTGGTGCCGAGGAGAACTAATGTGATATTTCTTCCACATGACAGCTATCTCCATACTTGAAGATAGCTATCATGGCCTTATCGAACAAATTTAAAAAAGAGAGTGCCATCCTTCAAAGTTGTCCCATTGGGCAGTTATAGCCTTATTCTAAGGAGAATACCATTGCTCAGATTGTTTTTGAAGCTCTTCTGTTGGAATTATCTTCAGAACTTGTGGGACCTTCTTCTGAATACTGTTCCTAGTGGCAAATCATCCTCCCTTGTGGATGGTAAGCTGCTTGTGAGAAGGGATTCCTGGCCTTTATATCCTCAATGTTCAGCTCAGTGCCTGTCACTTAGGAGGGACTTAATTAAGAAGGGACTTAATTAAGAGTTGTAGATCTATTAAATTGATTTTTGGAGACAGGCATATCACTTGGAACCAAGTCAGATAAATAAGGTGGATAGCCAAGCTGGCAAATGCTGTGGGGTTTTTACAAAACAAAGTTTGACCCAACATATTGGAAAAGACTTTTCATCTGGTGAGGAAAGAATTCCAAAAGAGGAAATCCCCCCCAAAACATTTAATTTCACTTGTTTCCTTTTTGTCTCCCCTCCCCTCCCCTCCTCTCCTCTCTTCTCCTCTTCTCTGCCTCTTTTCTCTCTTTCTCTTTCTCCCTCCCTCTCTGTTACTCTCCTCTATTTGTCTTTCTATCATCTATCTGTATGTTTATATATCTGTATATCTATCTATCCATCCATCTAAACAAAGGAAGCATCACAGGAATAAGTGTAACTTTTTAAAAATTAATTAATTAATTTTTAGTTTTCAACATTCATGACCACAAGATTTTGAGTTCCAAATTATTCTCCCCATCTCTCCCCTCCTCCCATCCCAAGACACCATACATTCTAATTCACCCTTCCCCCAATCTGCCCTCTCTTCTATCATACCCCCCTCCCTTCCTTTATCCCCACCTTCTATCTTTTCTTGTAGGACCAGATAGATTTCTATGCTCCATTACCTGTATTTCTTATTTCCCAGTTGCATGCAAAAACAATTCCCAACATTTTTTCCTAAAACTTTGAGTTCCGACTTCTCTCCCTTCTTCCCTTCCTATACATCCCCACTGAGAAGGTGAGCCATTCAATATAGGCTATACTTGTGTAGTTATGCAAAAGACTTCCATAATAGTCATGTTGTGAAAAACTAATATATTTCCCTCCATCCTATCCTCCCCCCCATTTATCTATTTTTTCTTTTGACCTTGTAACTTCCCAAAAGTGTTTACTTCTAATTTCTCCCTCCTCCCATTTGCTCTCCCTTCTATCATGCCCCTACACCCAATTTATCCCCTTCTCCCTTACTTTCCTGTAGAGGAAGATAAATTTTCATACCAAATTGAGTGTGCATGTTAGTCCCTCCTTGAGCCAAATGTGATGAGAGTATGCTTTCACTTTTTCCCTCTGGCCTCCCCTCTTTTCCCCTCCATTGAAAAAACTTTTTCTTGCCTCTTTGATAAGAGATGGTCATTGATTGATCATTTTTCCCCCTGAAGTATTATACTCAGTTTTGTTGGGTAGGTGATTCTTGGTTTTAATCCTAGTTCTTTTGACTTCTGGAATATCATATTCCACACCCTTCAATCACTAAAGGTAGAAGTTGCTAGATCTTGTGTTATCCTGATTGTATTTCCACAATACTCAAATTGTTTCTATCTGACTGCTTGAAATATTTTCTCCTTAACTTGGGAACTCTGGATTTTGGCTACAATATTCCTAGGAGTTTTTCTTTTCAGATCTCTTTCAGGAGGTGATTGGTAGATTCTTTCAATATTTATTTTGTCCTCTGTTTCTAGTATATCAGGGCAGTTTTCCTTGATAATTTCATGAAAGATGATGTCTAGGCTCTTTTTTTGATCATGGCTTTCAGGTAGCCCCATAATTTTTAAATTGTCTCTCCTGGATCTATTTTCTGGTTCAGTTATTTTTCCAATGAGATATTTCACACTGTCTTCTATTTTTTCATTCTTTTATAATTTCTTGGTTTCTCATAAAGTTATTAGTTTCTGTCTGCTCCATTCTTATTTTTAAAGAACTATTTTCTTCAGTGAGCTTTTGAACCTCCTTTTCCATTTGGCTAATTCTGCTTTTGAAAGCATTCTTCTCCTTGTGGCTTTTTGGGCCTCTTTTACCATTTGAGTTAGTCTATTTTTAAAGGTGTTATTTTCTTCAGCATTTTTTTGGGTCTCCTTTAGCAAGTTGTTGATTCACTTTTCGTAATTTTCTTGCATCATTCTCATTTCTCTTCCCAATTTTTCCTCCACCTCTCTTACTTGTTTTTCAAAATCCTTTTTGAGCTCTTCCATGGCCTGAGCCCATTGAGTGGGCTGGGATACAGAAGCCTTGACTTCTGTGTCTTTCCCTGATGGTAAGCATTGTTCTTCCTCATCAGAAAGGAAGGGAGGAAATACCTGTTCACCAAGAAAGTGGCCTTCTATAGTGTTATTTTTTTTCCCTTTTCTGGGCATTTTCCCAGCCAGTGACTTGACTTCTGAATATTCTCTTCACACCCACTTTGCCTCTGGATCCTCCCAGCCAGAGCTTGGGGTCTGAGATTCAAATGCTGCTTCCCAGCCTCAGGGCTTTGGGTGGGGGCAGGGCTGCTATTCAGTGTGAGATCAAGTTCAGGTGCTCAGGTGGGGGCAGGGCCGCCTCATGGGCTCAGTTCCCTCAGGGGGTTTATGCAGAGACCTTCAACAATGGATCCTGGTTCCTGCCTGCTTGGGGAGCCCTGGTCTGCTCCCGCCTCAGCTGCTGCCTCCTGAGGGGGCCTGAGCTATGGGGGCACCCCACTCCCCTCTCGACCCACCAAAGAGACTCTCTCACCTACCCTCGTCACCTGTGGGGGGAGGGACCCATGTGGCCGCTGGAGATTCCGTCCCTGAAGCCCGCCTGGATCTGCTCCTCTCGGTGCCGCGTGGCCAAGGAGGGCTGGGTTCTGGGTCCGCAGTGCGAGGACCTTTTGTGAGAGGTTTTCAGGCTCTCTGGAACAGAAATCTTGTCTGCTCTGTTGCTCCATGGCCTCTGCTGCTCCAGAACTTGTTGGAAGCTCTTTTTTACAGATATTTTATGGGCGGTGGGTTCGGAGCTAGTGTATGTGTGTCTATCTACTCCGCCATCTTGGCTCCGCCCCTAAATGGCCTTAATCTGAAAAAAAAAATGTGAATGGCAGATGCGAAAGATCACAGTTTATTTTCTTTGCAATTCAGTCTTGATTTATTTATTTCAAGGCTAGAATTTCTTTTAGCTATGGAAAATATTTAAAAACCCAGACCAAAGGGTCATATTTGCAGTGATTCAGTGATGGTGTGGAACCTAGAGTGGTGGGACATGCCTGTAGACCAAACTCCAGGGGAGATGGAGATTGGTACATTTCTGGAGTTTTAAGCTGCTGTGAGCCCGATGGGATGTCTGTACCAAATGTGGCATGACTGTGGTAACCTCCTCTGATGGAGGAATACCAGACTGCCTAAAAAGGGGTGAATTGGCTTAGATCAGAAATAGAGAAGATCAAAGATCTAGAACTCCTAAAAGGTGGGATTGGACTAGTGTGGATCTCTTATATGTCCAGCCTGTGTGAGATGGGGGAGACCCAGTCTAATAAACCAACCAACCAACCAACAAACCAACCACAGCCACAACCACCATAACTACCACCACCACAACAGCAAATAAACAAATGAAAAATATAAAGGGCATTGGTTTTGGAGTCAGAGATCTCAGCTGGAATCCTGGCTCAGCTATTTATGACTTCTGTGACCTTGGGCAAATCACTGAACCTCAGTTTCCTCTTTTCAGAATAAATAAGGGAGTCAAGGGATGAGCCTTAAGGCCCCGTCCAGCTCTAAACCTATGTAATATAATTCAGAATTGAAAATGATGACTTATAAAGGATAACCCATAGAAGTTTATGTTTATATCACTCTCTATTTACACTGTTGTCCTGTCTCAGAGAAACAAAGCTTGGAATTCATCTTGCCCCTTTTCTTTCCTTAGCTTTTCAATTTTATTCACCTGTCAACCACACCCTGTCTAAATGGGCTCAGCAAGAGCTCATTTCATTAATGGTTTCTGATCCTTTAAAGAGTTATTTTTTTGTGTTATTTTCATCTATACACATCAAATAGTGACTAGAGAAAGTTGTTGTTCTTTGGGAAAATGGTGAAATCTCATTGTTTTTCATGCAGATGATTTAAAGTTGTCTAAAATCACCCCCGAGCAAAGACAATTGGTAAATTGTGTGTGTGTGTATAATATATATGTGTGTATTCAATTGACTAATTATGTTTATATTCACACAATTTACCAACTGTGTGTGCATGTACACACACATATGTGTATATATACATAGAGGGCCCCACAAAAGATCCTACTCATACATGTGTAACAGTGTGACCTCTTTAAGAAGATGGGTAATAGCTAGCCCACACAAATTTGCCATAGAATGAGCTGCCGTAGTGTTCCTGAGGATGACAAAACTGCCAATCAATGATAAACTTGGTTCCCGGTTTGACTTGGTCTTCTCCCACTTCTCTGTTTTGGGCTTCCTCTGAAGCTTTGTTCCTCACCTAACTTCCGCTCTTGCAGCCTGAGAGTACAAAACTAGAAATAAGAAGACCTGAGTTCATATGCTGCTTCAGATACTAACTCACTAACTGGATGAAACTGGACAAATTGAACCCTTAATCTCTTTCTTTGTGCCCCAGTTTCCCCTTCTATAAAATGGAGGTGGTTGCTGCCTCCCAGGGTTGTTGAGAAGCTCAGATGTGTGTAAAGTGCCTAGAAAAATTTTAAGCATTGCATAAATGTCAATATAACCCCTCTCCCAAGGATGTTGCTATGGAAACTTTGGGAAGCGAGAATGTCAAGAAAGCAAGCAGAGTTAAGACCTGATGGAGCAGCAGAGTGGGCAGGAAGATGGGAGACTTGGTCTCATGCACCACCTTTCTCACCCCCAAGTCTTAAACTGCAAGGGGAATCCTGTTGGCTGTTTGTAATGGCTATTAAGCTGTATAACGGTTTCTAATTGTTCATGGCCACACCTATTACTGTGCTGCTTGGAATGGAGAGAAGGAAAGATTACCCGAAGGGGAGAGAAGATTTTCTTTAGCCCAGGTTGAGGGGAGCTGACTAGAGAGAGAATTTCTGCCCTTCTAGTAATCTCTGAGCTATCTCTACTCCAGACTGCTTATGAACCCAGGGAGAGAGTAAAGAAAGAAAGAAGTCAGTAGGAGTCAGAGGTTGGGATCGGTGCCTTAGTACAGGTAATCAAACATTCTACACATGGCACCTAGCCAAAAGTCCACCAGGCTACATCAGCTTAAAAATTAATTGATAATTAATTAAATGATAATTAGTACTAATTGATAATTAATTAAATGATAATTACTACTACTATTACTAACTACTACTGCCACTGCTACTACAGCTGCTACTACTACTACTACTACTACTATTACTACTATTACTAACTACTACTACCACTGCTACTACTACTGCCACTACTACTACTACTACTACTACTATTACTACTGCTGCTGCTGCTGCTACTACTATTGTCACTATTACTATCACCACCACCATCACTACTACCACTGCCATTAGTAATAATAATAAGTCCAGTAAACCATCCAGTCTAAAACATTGACACTGGCTGTTGTCATTACTCTTATGACCTTTTCCCCTTACACTCAACATTTTTTTTGCCTTTAAACCTCGTATGCTGACAACTACTTACTTCTTTCTCTTTTTACTTCTATCTTCTAATGCATGTTCCCCCCTATCCCTTTCTTCTGGTCTTGGTTATAATCCTGGTTTCATTGAGTCTGTTTAACTAGATGCAGCAATTCTGTCTACCTGATATCTTGGGACAGAGCAAATGAAGCCAGCCCATTTCATGACTGTGTTGTATTAAGTGAGAGAGAATAATCTGGAAAAACATACAGATATTTACTTAAGAAATGTTACTAATCTTTCCAGTGGCTGAATACATATTCTCCATGTGCCAAGATACATGTATCTAATCCCTCTATGACAATGACGTCTCTCATGATACTTATTATCTGTGGCTAAAATGCAAACAAAACACTGAAACTGCCTTTTCTTCTTTATGGTCTGGGAAAGCACAGTCTCTCTCCTGGTTAGTGCCTGAAACTGCTGTTTTGAAGGTTATTATTGCCAGTGACAGCTCTGCCTCCTTACCATTCTGATGGAAGGATGCCCCAAGCTGGCCCTAAGCTTGTCTAACAGAGCGAGTAGCTGCATATTTGTAATGACCATTAGCGCCCTACAGTGTCTATTTTCCTTTCTTCTTCCCTCAAATTTCCTTCTCAATTTGTCATGGTATTGGAAATTCCACCATTAGAGTCACTTAACTGTTTTCTCCAGAATATTAAAATTCATACATGTTGCCTTGGTGGGTAATGTTATAACGATGATTTTTCAGGTGCCTTTTCACCTAGGAGAAAGGTCAGAAGAAAAGAGAAATATGTGATGCATAAGTTCTGAAGGGTGAAGGGGACTGAAAAAGAATTCTTAGGAAGAGTAGTGCTAGGTTTCTAACTTTCAGTGTGGAAAGTAAGATGTAAAGGAAGGTGTATGTACCCTACAGCCCTTCTAAATAAAAAAAGAGCCTATAGACAGGGACTCTCTGTCATGTGACAACTTGTGGTTATGGTGACCAAGCTCCATGGCTTTGCTGAACTTCCTGCTTCTTCAGGGCTATTTTTTTTTCAGTTTTACTGATGAAAAAGTTATTTATTTATTTATTCATTGCAGTTACAGGCACTAACAAGGAAGAAGAGAGACTGTTTTTTGCCTCTCTCTTCTGACTTTATCTGCCTGTTTTTAGCATCTGTGTTCAACCAACCTTGTGTTGTTCTTTCAGGAATCATCCCTTTCCATTTCTATCAATAGATCAGTTAATATTTTTGTTAATATATCAACTTATGTCATTATAACAATCAAATAATTTTTACTATGTGTCAAGCACTATTCTAAGTGTCCAGGTTTACAAAAGGAGGCAAAAGACAGTCAGTCCCTGCCTACAAGGAGGTTATAATTTAATGGAGTATCCAACATGCAAACAAATGTATACAAACTCTACAAGGACAAATAGGAAATAATTAATAGAGGGAAGGCACTAGAATTAAGGGGGATTGGAAGAGGTTCCCTGTAGAAGGTTGGATTTTACTTAGGACTGAAAGGAAGCCAGAGAGGTCAGTAGACAGAGTTGAGGAGGGGGAGCATTCTGGACAGCCACAGAAAATTCCTCGAGCTGAGAGATGGAACATCTTGTCCGAGGGACAGTCAGAAAACCAGTGTCATTGAATTGACACTGTGTGCAGAGAGTAAGGTGTAAGAAGAAGGGCTTTGAAGATTGTGATGAGCTTTTAATGACAAAGTATTTTCAATTTGATTCTTAAGGTAATAGGACTCACTGGAGTTCATTGAGCGGACGGATGACATGATCACAGCTACGCTTTAGGAAAATCACTTTGGTAACTGAATGGAGGATAGATTGGAGTGGGGAGAAACTTGAGGTAGGCAGACCCTGCACTCTAAATGCTAAGAAATCATCTATTTAAGAATCTTTTTAACTTTTTATTTTATTTTTAATTTATGGAACAAAACAAGCATTTCCATAACATAGTATAATAAAAAAATTGCACATGAAGCTGCAAAACTATTATGTAGAATTTGCTATTCCTTTTAAATATATAACAAAGTTATCATGTGAATTTCTTTTTTTCCCTTCCTTCCCATTCCCTATTCTAGAGATGGTTACCATTAGACATAAATGTATATATATGTATATATATATTACACACGTTTATATGTAAAACCATTCTATACATACTTCTATTTATCATTTCTTTCTCTGGATACAGATAGCAAATAGACTTTTTGTTCTTCCAAATGAATTTTTGTTATTATTTTTTCTAATTCAGTAAAAATATATTTTGGTAATTTAATTCGTATGACACTGACTATATCAGTTTAGTAAAAATTGTCACTTTTATTATATTAGCCCTACCTACCCATGGACAATTAATATCTTCCCAATTATTTAAATCTGATTTCATTTGTATAAAAAGTTTATTATGATTTTTTTATATAGTTCTAGAATGGTTTTGGCAGGTCCTCCGAGGCATTTTATATTGTCTAGTGTTATTTTAAGTGTGGTATTTCTTACTATCCTTTCTTGTTTGTGATATATAGGAATGCTGATGATTTGTGTGGATTTACTTTATATCCTGCTACTTTTCTAAAATTATTAATTATTTTGACCAACTTTTTATATGAGTCTTTGGGATTTTCCAAGTATATCATCATATTGTCTGCAAGAAGAGATAGTTTACTACCTCATTCCCTATTCTGATTCCTTCCATTTCTTTTTCTTCTCATTGCTAATGCTAGGATTTCTGATAAAATGTTGAATAATATTGGTGACAGTAGGCATCCTTGTTTCACACCTGATGTTCCTGGGAAAGTTTCTAGCTATCCCCATTACAAATAATGCTTGCTGATGGTTTTAGATAATGCTTTTTATCAATTTAAGGAAAAAATCCATTTTTACCAAGACTTTCAAGTGTTTTTTTTAATAAAACTGAGTGTAGTGCTTTTATCAAAAGCCTTTTCTGAATCCATTGATATAATGATTTTAAAAACTTTTATTATTGATTTGATCAATTATGTTAATCGTTTTCTTATGTTAATCATTTTCCTTTTGTTAAACCATCCCTACATTCCTAGTACAAATCCCACGTAGTCATAATATATAATCTTTGTAATATATTGTGGTAATCTTTTTTTTTTTTTTATTAATTTTTTTATTCTTTTAATGTTTAACAATCACTGCCATACAATTGCGATTTTATCCCTCCCCACCCACCCCCCCACTACCTCCCTCCCTCCCCACGACTGCATACAATTCTGTATAGATTCTACATATACTTTCCTATTGAGTATATTTTCACTATAGTCATGCTATGTAGTCAGACTAAGATAAATGAAAGAATCCGTATAACAAATCAGAACATGATACACAAACAGATACACATACACAAACATGATCTGCTACATTATGTGACTTCCATATTTCTCTCTCTGAGTGTGGAAGGCATTTTGCCTTGAGGTCCACCATTGGGATTTTTTTTTTTTTCAGAAGTTCTTGTGTTATTACAAAAATCTAAGTCTACCAGAAAAAACTCTCACACACTGTGGTTGTTGCTGTGCATAAAGTTCTCCTGGTTCTGCTCCTTTCACTCAGCATCAGGTCATATAAGTCCTTCCAGGCCTCTCTGAAGTCTTCTTGTTCATCATTTCTTATGGCACAATATATTGTGGTAATCTTATAGCTAGTATTTTATTTAGGATTTTTGCACCCATATCCATTAATGAAATTGGTCTGTAATTTTCTTTCTCTGTTTTCACTTTTCCTGGTTTAGGTATCAGTATCATATTTGTTTCATAAGAGGAACTTGGTAGGATGCCTTCTTCATCTATTCCAAATAATTTATTTAATATTGAAATTAGTTGATCTTTAAATGTTTGATAGAATTTACTTGTAAATCCATCTGGTAGTGGTGCTTTTTTCTTGGGAAACTCATTTATGGCCTGTTCAATTTCTTTTTCTAAAATAGATCTGTTTAGATATTCAATTTCCTATTCTGCTAATGTAGGCAATTTATATTTTTGTAAATATTCTTCCATTTAATTTAAATTGTTAAGTTTAATGGCATATAATTGGGCAAAATAACTCCTTGTAATTGCTTTAATTTCATCTTCATTAGTGGTAGATTCACTCTTTCCATCTCTGATACTAGTAATTTGGTTTTCTCTCTTTCTTAAATAAAATTAACCAATGGTTTATCTATTTTATTTTTTTTCTGATAAAACCCACTTTATTAATTCAATGGTTTTTTACACTCAGTTTTATTAATTTCAACTTTAATTTTTAGTATTTCCAATTTACGTTTATTTGGGGGTTTTTAGATTGTTCTTTCTCTAGGTTTTTTAAAAAAAATTGTGTATCCAATTCATTGGTCTGCCCTTTCTCTAGTTTATTGATGTAAGCATTTAGAGGTATACATTTTCCTCTGATCACTGCTTTTGCCATATCCCATAGGTTTTGATATATTATCTCATTGTTGATTCTCTTTAATGAAATTATTGATTGTTTCTATGATTTATTCTTTAATCCACTCATTCTTAAAGATTAGGTTGTTTAATCTCCAATTAGTTTTTAATTATATTTCCAAATTAAATAGAATTTTTATTGTGTTATGATTGGAAAAGGATACTTTTACTATTTCTGCTTTTATGCTTTTAACTATAAGATTTTTATGTACTAATATGTGGTCAATCTTTGAACTGCTGAGAAAAAGGCGTATTCCTTTCTATTTCCATTCTATTCTCTCCAGAGATTTACATTATCTAGTTTATCTAAAATTCTACTCACTTCTTTGACTTCTTTCTTATTTGTTTTTTGGTTAGAATTGTCTAGTTTTGAGATGGTATGATTAAAGTCCTCCACTATTAGAGTTCTACTATCTATCTCTACCTAATTCGTTTAACTTTTCTTTTAAAAATTTAGATGTCATAATATTTGGTTCACATAGGTGATAGTGTATTGATATTGCTTCACTGTCCATGGTACCTTTTTAAAAAATGAAGTTACCCTGTTTATCTCTTTTAGTTACATTTATTTTAGCCATAACTTGGTCTGAGACAGTAACTGCTACCCCTGCCTTTTTTTCATCAACTGAAGCAAAATCATTTCTACTTCAACCCTCCATTTAACTCTGTGTGTATCTCTCACTTTTAAATGTATTTCTTGTAAACAACGTATTGTTGGATTCTGATTTTTAATTCATTTTGCTCTCTGTCTCCATTTTGGGTGAGTTCATCCCATTCACACTCCAAATTATAATTACTATTTGTGAATTTCCCTCCATCTTACTTTTACTCACTGTTATCCTTCTCAAATGCCCATTTTTACCCTATTCCTGGTACTGAGCTTCTCCTCTTACCCTCCCATTTCTTATTCTACTCACCCTTCTAAAAGTCCTTCCCTTATCTTCTCCCCCAATCTCCTAAATCTTTATCCTTCTGAAAGTCCCTTCCTGTCCCCAAGTTCTCTTACCTCCCTACAAATCCAGAAGATTTTTACACCCTTCCAGATATACTTGTTTCCTCTTCAACCCAGATGAGATTAAGGTTCCACCATTATCAGCCCTCCACCCCACCTACTTACTTTGTATCAGTTCTTCCTTTCACATCCCATTTTTATGAGATAACTGCTCCTTTTTACCTTTTTCTACCTAATTTTATTTACTAGAATCACTCCTTCACATACAAATAAGCCCCAGTCTTTCTAAAAAATAAATTTCAGGAATCAATGTGAAAATCACTGGCCTGTAATTCTTACTCCACTTTGTTCTGCTTTTTGAAAACTGGATCATTTGCCTGCCACCATTCTTGTGACATCTCTCTCATTTTCTAGTGAGTACCTAGTGAGTAGCTCAGCTTAGAACATCCCTTCAGTATTATAGGCTAGAACTCATCTAGGACAGGTAACTTGATGTGATATGGGGTAGTTAGGCATTCTAGTACTATCTAGTCCTATCCCAGACCATGCCTGGGAGGAACTAAGCTGTTCAGGTGGGCACTTGCTCTTCATAGGGCCATTTTCACCCTGCCACCCTGTGCATTCTTCATTTCCCCCACCCCCATTTCTACTGATTGCTCTAAGCAATATATCCAATCAATATGGTCCTTACCTCTGAAAAGGTCACGCCTATTGATTGTCCTGTTTTTCCAATCATCTTCCTTATGACTTCCAGACCATGATTTCCTTCCCTCCTCACTACTCCTTTATTTACGTTCTCTTCCATTAGAATATGAGCTTCTTGACAACAGACAGTGTCTTTCATATTTTCATCCCCAGATGTATTTTCACTAGCTATCCTTTCTTCCTAGAATTCTCTCATATCTCACTCCTTGACCTCCTTTGCTTCCTTCAAGTCTCAGCTGAAGTTCCATCTCCCTTAACGCTAATGCTTTCCTTCTGCTGGTTATTTCCAGATACTCCTATAAGTATCTTGTTTGTAGGTAGTTGCTTATCTATCATCTCCCTCATTAGACTGTGAGTTGTCTTTTGCCTTTCTGTATGCCTAGTCCTTAGCACAATGCCCAGCACATAGTAGCCACTTAATAATTGCTTATTGACTCTACTTGAAGAGTAGTTTGAGATATTTTGTCAGAAGTTTTCATTCAAAAATATTTTACATATATATATATAGAGAGAGAGAGAAGAAGAAGAAGAAGAAGAAGAAGAAGAAGAAGAAGAAGAAGAAAGAGGAGAGATCCAACAGATATCTGGGTAACTAAAGTTTGCTATTACCCCTATATCAGGCCACTCTGTCACTTCACCTTTCTTTCCAAGTAATCTATAGGATATTCCAATGACTAAACAGCTTTTGTTTTTCTGTCTATTGATCTTCACCCAAAGGATCTTCACCATGCTTCCCTACCTTTATTTCCTGCATTTCTTCACACAAATATGCCTTCTTTGTATCCTGTTTCCTTTGAAAAAAATATACTAAACAGTGTAGTCATAGGTCTCATCCCATCAAGTCTCATTGAGAGCCTTGAGTTCTCATTTTCCCCCTCATGTTAGGATCTCTAGTGCAACTCTTTTGCTTTGAACATTTTGTGTTGACATTTGAGGCCAATAACTTTACCGCCATTTTCTTTTTTAGATTTTGCTTCCTGTGAATTTCTAAGTGTCTTACCTGTTAGTCTTCCAAAACTCTTGCTACTCTCCAAGGCATCTAGCTTGTTGGATATGAGCTGGTGATTTTTGATTTATCCTTTTCAATATAAAGCTATTATTTCCAAAGTGAACATGATTCTTCTGGATAGAGAAAACAGACACAAAATAGAAATGGAGTAACTCTTCTTTTTACTCTCCATTATCACGGTCTAATCCATCCCAAGCAGAAGCTTTATCCCTTTTTTTTTTTTTTTTTGGTCTTTTTCTTCTCTGTAATAGACGGTTTCTTTAAAGGCCTTTTTGGTGTCCATGTTTTCTGCAAGCTCATTTTAAGGCCTTTGCTTTCATAACGCTATTCTTATGGAAAGTTCAACTCTTTTGTGCCTTCTGTTGTACATCTTTCCTTCCATACTTTGTGCATGTCCTTTTAAAACCTAACCTCACTGGGTTCAAAGATTGCTGCAAACACTCCCTAGCTACACAAATGTGGCAAATCATTTATTTAACCCCTCTGAACTTCAGGCAGTTAGCAAAGACTGTAAGTTATAGATGCATGGTCTGCATTATGGGTTGGTAGGAGGCATTCTTATCCAGGTGAAACCACAGAATTCTACTGTAAGGACATGAAATATTTTTTTGATTTTAATTTTTTTACATTTATCTAATAAAACAAACATTTCCATAACATAGTATAATGAAATAGACAATTGCACATGAAACTGCAAATCTGTTATGTATAATTTGCTATTCCTTTCAAATATATAATAAAGTCATCATGTAAATTTCTTTCTTTCTCTCTTTTTTCTCCCTTCATTCCTTCCTTCTTTTCTTTTTTCCTTCACTTTCTTTCTTTACTTCCTTCTCTCCCTTCATCCTTCCTTCCTTCCTTCCTTCCTTCCTTCCTTCTTTCCTTCCTTCCTTCCTTCCTTCCTTCCTTCCTTCCTTCCTTCCTTCCTTCCTTCCTTCCTTCCTTCCTTCCTTCCTTCCTTCCTGTCTTTCATTAAGGACATTAATGAGAGGACATTAAAAAAACCAGCTATTCAAAAACAAGCCAACATTTTTGTCATGTTAAAAAAAATCCTTTGTAGTAGGTATCATGAAAAGAGTTCAGGATTTGAAGTCAGAGGACCTGGATTTGATCTTGGATCTGCCACTAATAATGCCTCTTTGGGCAAGTCACCTTGCCCTTGCTCTCTCACCCTCAGTTTCCTCACCTGCAAAATGAAGGGGTTGGACTAGGTGTTCTTTGAGATTCCATCTAAGTCTAGGAATCCTAACTCCCCATAAATATTTCTTGATTTACTGGATAACAGCCCCAAACAACACACTAGAGAAGTGCTTTTTAATTAGTTTCTGAATTACAAATTTCTCTTTACTTAGTGATAATAAATAGCATTTATACAGTGCTTTAAAGTTTGTGAATCTCTTTACATTGAGCTTCTTAACTTTTATTATGTCATGAATCCCCTTGACAGTGTCTGGTGAAGTCTGTGGACCTCTTCTCAGAATGATATCTTAAAGTGCATAAAGTAAAATACATAGAGTTACAAGGGAAACCAATTACATGAAAATACAAATATCCAAATATATATTTTAAAAGGTCACAGATCCCAATTTAAGAATCCCTGCTTTACATATATCATCACTACTTAAAGTAGCAGATTTTTGTCTATTATTTCTCATGTTATGTTGGTCTGATATTTTTATTCAGATTGTTAAATATCTGGGTAGGTATAGACACACATATTCTCTTAGAGAGGAATTATCCGCAAATCTACAAAAACAAAAATGACAGCCACCAGCACTTAGAAAATGTAAGGATCAAGCTGAATTGGGGGGTCTTTGGAGTCAGACGATATCAGCTAGTTGTTCACCTTGGGCAGCCTCTCTTATTTGAGTGTCTGTTGAAAAGAAAAGGGCTGGTTGGTTTAATTCTTTGGTGTTTGAGATTGATTGGCTGGAATTATGGAAAAGGGGTTGGATCACACGTCATGTTTTGGTTTTTGGCCTGTTTCCAAGCTTTGGTCAGAGGGGTAGATGACTGAGGGTTCTTGAAGTAGTCGTTTTGGTCAAACAGTTTAGTAGGCAGTCAGGAGATCTGGTGCCAGTGATTCCATTTCTGAAGGATTTTCCTTTGAAGTGTTTGTTCCCTAATATGCCTTTCCGGGCCAAACATATGCCTGTGATTTGCAATCAGATTAAGGATTTTCTTACATGCACTAATATTCATGTTTCAGTTTGTTGGCATGAGAAAGGTGAAGAATAAACTTGTCCATTCCTGAAAAGCTCTCCGGGGAGTTTGCTACCAAGGATGGGGGTCATGGGTAGAGTTTCATTCCCTCCAACTCAAGATGGACTTCTGGTGTGCTTTATCAGTTTTCCAAATGAATTTATTTCAGGGAGAGAGGTTAAAGAGAAATGTGATCACTCTTGATTTTTCATATGCCCTGAGCTTTTCCCCAAGATATCTTCCTCATCGTCAGTTTCGGCTTTGTACTTTGTATACAACTGAGCTATAGCCAAGGTTCTGGACAAGTATTTTCTCTGGCCAGTAGATTGATCCCCATTCCTCTAATTAGGCCCATTTCAAAATTCCCAGATCCAATGTGGGGTGATTAAGAGGAAATAAAAAGAATAGGGAAGATGTGCTCATGTCCATGTGTGCTTTGGCTTGGCTAGGGTAAGATGATACTTGGGTCTGATAAGAAAGACTCTCTTGTGTCTCTGCAGTGGGTAGGTTGCACATGGTTCTATCTGTCTTGTGAATAGTTGTGTTGGATTGCAGTGTTTGGGGTTAGGGCCAGGGGCCAAGATGATCATTAGTTCACTTTCTTCTTTTATTGCTCTTAAAAAAATAAGTTTTATTGATGCCTTTTTGTTTTTATATCATGGTTATTTCTGGATGTTTCTGCTCTTTTCCCCTTTTCCCTTCTTCCCTCCTCCCTGCCTAGTTGAACTTGACCTTATAAAAAAGAAAAACAACAAAGCAAAAAAAACAAAACACATTAAAAAACCAGTGCCTGGATCTGACAAGAGCATTAATTTAAAGGATTATAGGATCATAAGACTGAGATTTGGAAGGGAGTTCAGAGGCTGTCTACCCCAACATCCTTGTTTTACAAATGAAGAAACTGAGGCCCTTTATGTCCAGTGTCTTGCTTTACCTTTATGTGAAGTGGCTTGCTCAAGGTCACACAAGTAGTAAGGAGAAGAACTAGAATTTGAACCTAGGTCATTGGACTTCAAATCTAACTTTTCCCTCTGTCACACTTTATGGCAGGGAAATCTCTTTGGGCACAAGTATGATGTGTATTTGGAGGTGGGGGTGGGGAGGGAGACAGAAGGGCAAGAGAGTGGACCTTATCTCCACATTTAATCCTATACATTTTGACCCTCAGGGCTTTGCTTCCCTCTTCCAGATTCTTTCTCTCTCTGACCTTGGAAGTAGGAAATTGTTGACACTCTTTTGGTCTGATGTGGAAAATCCTTTTCCTTAGTGGTACACAAGCAATTGAGGTTTATTAGAAGAACATACCCCCACACCCACACCCCCACTCACCCACACACAAATTCTTTTTATTAGATAATTAAGAACTAGATTTAAAGTCAGAGGACTCAGGTAATAAATCTCAAGGAAAGCATGCATGGGCACTAAGAGGGCTTAGATGGGCATTTTGAAAGAAGGCTGGAGATGTCTAGATGAAGGAGAGTGAAGCAAGTAGAAAAAAAATGGCCAGAGGAAAAGACTGTCCCAACTCATTCTGATAAAGTTTGCCCATGCTGAAGATTTTGGCAAGTCAACTAATCTTCATTGTTCTCCTCTTGGAATATGGAGGGGTTGGCCTAGATGGCTTCTGAGGTCTGGTCCATTCTAGCTATAAATCTCTGATCCTATGAACCTCGCTGCCTGTAATATTAGATTTTGGACTCTGATGTGGTTGTGATCTGGAAACTCTGGAAGAGTTTGCTTGGAAGACTGGGGTTGAGAGGTTTCAGAGAGAGAGGTATAGGCATATATGTCTGTGTATGTGTATGTACATGTATAGATATATATTCATGTACATGTATATTTGTGTGTGAATGCATATACACATATACATACACAGTGTCCCAAAAGTAGTGTAATTTTAAGCTTTAATAATTTAAGGATATAAATTTATATTAGCATAAAATTACGTATATTTTTTCTTATTCCATTGTAATAAATATTGCTTTGTAAAAGATTACTAACTCTGTTAGGCTAATTGATAAACAATGGGGCACATGCCAGATGAGGGCTTGCTAGTGACGATACTAGAAAAAAACCCCATTCTCTAATGGTTACCCTGAAAACTGAGGGGAAGAATAGTTAGCTATTCTCTGGGGAACCAACTTTTCAGTAGAAAGTTGCCCTGGAAGGAGAGAGAGTGTGTAAGAGAGGGACCCTAGGGACATAGAATCCTGATAAGGCATGAGTTCAAAGGCTGATGTGATCTTGCAGGAGGCAGGGGGTCCTGAGGATATGATGAAAAAATGCAGAGGAGTGAGGAAATGAAGACACCATATAACTAGTACCTGCCAGAATCAGAATATGAACCTCTGACTCCAAATCTACAAGGTCTCTCAAAGCATGTTGTTATGATTAGTCTTTGGATGCAGTGACCTGCCCTCTCATGTAGGAGGGTGCTGGTAGAAGCCATTCATTAGAAATGTCTCTTTATGCCTCACCACATAAGTGTTGGACTGAGTACAGACACCCAAATGGCTTTGGCCCTACTCTTAGAACCCCAGCCTTAGAACCCCCAAAATATAGTGATCCACCAACTTCAGCTATCTCAGAAGCAGAGACTATAAGTATGCATCACTGTGGTAGGTTCAAAGAGACATTCTCAAGTGGGAAAGGCATCAGGGGATAGAGCATTTTATTAGTCATATTAATTAAAGTTGGGATGTGGGATATCCCCCTATATACATATGTAAACACATATGCAAACATACACACACACACATACCACAGTGTCCCAAAAATCTTAGTGAGGTTTCAAACTAGTTTAAAAACATTAATGCACTAAGACTTTTGGGACATGCCATGTGTAAATTTTGCACACACCTATACATGGCTGTAAGTGTATGTATATACATAAATACATACATATGCCACTGTGGTCAGAATCTAGCCCTGATGTCCTGTTTTCCTAGTTCGTGATCAGAGGAAAGAGAACAAGACCTTTTCCAATGCTTCCTGGTTCTCATGCTGATCTTTTGCCATGAATGCTTTTCACCTGTGGTGCCTTGCCAAACCCAGCACTCCTCAGCAGACACATGTGGAGAGGTGGCTTCCTTTGGGTCACAGGTGTTTAGAGTATTTGTGGTTTATGCAGATTTTCCTGATTAAATATATCACTCATGTTCATTATCACCATGTTATATGATACAACTGGTCATTAAACGATTTGGTCCTTCAGGAAGGAGATCAGAGAAACAGGGGAGGGGGTGGGGGGGAGCTTGTGAACCTTCCCTTGAGTAGGCTTAACTTGAACCAAGGCTGAGAAGCTTGGGGGTAGCTATATTTTTGAAACTCAAAGATCACTGCTCATTCTCTGTGATTAATATGGAGGCAAGTGACAGGAGGACCTGAGGCTTGGTAATGTTGAAAACTTCCTCTTATTTGGGTTGAAGAGGAAACTACATGTCCACCTGGAAGGTTATAGAATCCTACTCAACATGTAGAGAAGTGAGAAAACTGAGGGATAGGGTTGAGGAGGGGTTTTTAGAGGGCTGTGTGAATTGGGATTGGAGAGGGTGAGGGACAGGATGGAGGGGGACTTTTGGAGGGGTGGATGAAGTGGGTGGTGAGAGGGTAGGAGGGGAAGATAAAGTAATAGGTATAAGGTAAAGGCTAAGAAAGAAAATAGTGAGTAAAAATAAGATGGAGGGAAATTCCCAAATAGTGATTATAATTTTGAATATGAATGGGATGTTTATAGCAGCACTCTTTATGGTGGTAAAGAACTGGAAATTGTAGGGATCTCTATCAATAGAGGAATGGCTGAACAAGTTATGGTGTACGATTGTGATGGACTGCTACTGCACTAAAAGAAAGGCAGGGAAAGATTTGCATGAAATGATGAAGAGCAAAGTGAGTAGAACGAAGAGAACACTGTATATGGTAAGAGCAATATTTTTTTTAAGAAAGACTTTGAGTGACTAAGTAATTTTGATTATTAGAAATACACAAATTAAAAATAAAGGACATATAAGGAAAGATGCTATCTGTATCCAGAGAAAGAACTGATAAATAGAAATATGTATATAATAATTTTAAATATATATACAATACACACATATAAAATCATATATGTATACATGTACACATACATATGTATATACGTACACACATACTTATTCTCATGTCTCATGTTAGCCATCTCTAGGGTGGGGGTGAAGAAGAAAAAAGGGGACAAAAGGGAAATTTACATGATGACTGTTGTATATTTAGAAGGAACAGCAAGTTGTACACAGCAGATTTGCAGTTTCATGTGCAATCTTTTTTTATTGTATTGTTTTATGGAAATGCTTGTTTTTGTCCTATGAATTGAAAAGAAAAAAAAGGAATTATTGCTAAGACCAGTCAAGAAACTGAAGACCTTAGGGGCACAGTTGCTATCTTCATCATTGCTCAGCTGATTGAAGACAGAAACTTTAGAAGAGAAAAGTAGACTTGGGTAGTGAATAGGAAAAAAAACCCCATTTATTTTGAATATGTCAAATCCAATCAAGAGAATTTCAAATGAAAATGGAGAGGGAGGAAAAAATTACCCAGAAGAAAAGCAATAGAGGGAATCAGTAACTCATATCCCTAAAGATCAAGTACTAAAACCCACAGCCTCAGATATACCACATGAACAAAATAGGGATGAGAAAGTAAATGTGGTAATGTAGACATGGGCAAGTCATCATCTCTCAGTGCCTTACTTTCCTTATCTATAAGTGGGAATAAAAATATCTGTAGTATTTGCTGCAAAAGGTTATTATGAGGTTCAGATGAAGGATATAAAGTGTTCTGTGAATCTTACTATGTTATGTTAATGTTAGCTAAGATGATGATTGAGGGTGATGCTAGAGATCCTAATGGAAGGAGACAAATTTGACCTCAGTCATGGCTCATAATCAGAATACGACTATGGAAAGAAATACTTTATTCAAAAGGAACAAAATAGATACAATTTAGCTTGTACCTTACCAATAATCTTAGATTTTTAGAGGTTATGGCAATGGCAACAAGAGCAGTTAACAGCAAATAAATCTAAAAGAGAAGCATGGTCCTGTATTAATAGCGGCAGAAATACTAAGGCTAAGGACAAGCTAAAACCGATGATAAATGCAAAGGATGACAAAAAGGACTTTTCTTCTATTATAAAGGCTATGCCAGGGGCAAGACAGAAATCAAAGACAAGCTAGCTGTACTGTGTAAGGTCAAAATGGGACAGTGGTAATGGATGACAAAGAGAAGACAGAACTATTCAACTCCTACTTTTCTTTTGTTTTCTTTTGCCAAGTAGAGTGGTCTTTGGACTAAGAAAGATATATTTTAAAACATGGTTAGCTGTGAGTTGAAACCAAAAATAAGTGAGGAAATCTTAAGAGAGTAAGAACTTCAATATCCTTAAAGAGTTCAAGTCATCAGCTGTGCACAAACTCCATCCCAAAGTACTAAAAACATTGTCAGACAAGATTGCACGGTGATCTTTGATAGGTTTTGGAGAATCAGAGAATCTTTAACTAGATAGACTAGAATGATGGGCTGAATTAACATGAAATTCAGTAGAGTTAAATGCAAGGTCTTCCAATAGGATTCAAATAACCAACTGCCCAAGCGCAGGGTGAGGGCAATGAGGCCAGTGTCTTAGAGCTGTAAGGCATATCCCATCTGCTATTTAATTCAACCCATCCTTGATCAAGGATTTCCTCTACAACCTGCAGAAAATGATCATCTGCTTAAAAACTTCCAATGAGGGATGGATGTGATTCCACTTTGGGGAGAGTTCTGACTGTTAGTATGCTAGTTCCTCATTTTGAGCCTAAATCTCAGCTGCTTTTACTTACTTCTCTTGGTTGTGCCCTCTGGAGCTACATAGAACAAATCTAGATTGTCGTACTCATGACAGCCCTTCAAATATTTGAAGACAGTTCTTACGTCCTCTGAATTTTTCCCTTCTCCAGGCTAAACATCACCAGTTCTTCCATGTAAAATGTAAAAACATGTAAAAACAATCTGGATATTTAATGATGGAAAACCTAGTTAGCTGTGTGGTAGAGTGACCAATAAACTCAGCATGATCTTAGATTGAATTAATAAAGACAGTGGTTCCACCTGACAAAAAGCAGTAACTATAAAATGAAAAGAGATAGACTGGGAAAATATATTTGCCATAACAATATCATAAAAAGGTCTGACCTCCAGAGCTTACAAGAAACTGAAACATAAGAGTAATATATGCCACTACCCAGTGGTGAAATTTTCAAGGGACATCAATCAATCAATCATCAATTGATCAACATTTATTAAGTACTCTGATGTCTCAGGTGTTAAGATTTGGAGCCACTATGCCATATAAAAAAGTATTAATAGTCCCCAAAGATCACATCAATGCAAATCAAGACATCTTTAAGATGTCATCTTACTGCCTCTAAAATAGAAAAAATAATGAAAAATAAAAATGATCACTGTTACAAAGAGCCAGAACTAAGTGTAGGCAAGGTAGACAGCCCCTGAGGGGCTAACATGGAAAGGAGCACCATGAAGGATGCATTTATTATTAATTTGTTGTTCCCTCCTGGTTCATACATCCATCCCCGACTCTGGTTAATTGCTTCTTCCACTTCTTTGGGGTTAAGCCTATGACTCACTCAACACGTGAGTTCCTCCTGAATCATGTTATTGCAATTGTACAATACTGAGTTCTTAAAACATATGAGTGTCTGTATACATAAGTTTCAAGCAGAAAAAAGGGGAGTGCTTCATCACAAACTCTCAGAAATCTCTGTATGGTACTTAAATCAATAAAGCATTGATCTAACGCTTACTCTGTGCCAGGTGCAGTTGTAAGCTCTGGGAATACAGTTACAAACAAACAAGATAATCTTTACCCTCAAGGAGTTTATGTTCTGTTAAAGGTAGAGAACACAGGGTAAGCTGGAAGAATGGAAGGGCGTCATGGAAATAGGCAAGAAGGGACATAGAGACTTGATTCTGATTGTGATAAGGTAAAATCTCCCCAGATCCTGGTGGGGAGAGGGTAGGTGGAGATGAATGTGCTGGCCAAGTAGCATGGTGTAGAAATGGTGGCTGGGAAGATAGCATTCCTACACAGCTTTCCTTTTGGACTTCATCATGAAATTTACCATCTTGTGAAATGCATCAACCCTGAAATTCACACCTCATTAGTACCCCATGTCTGGGCGCTCCTCCCACTTCTGATCTGACAGGGTAGAGTGTAAACATCCTAGAGTTCTTTCCACAACTTCCATTTAAGGAGGTGGTATAAGGAGTCTATCCCATCATTTCCGATCCTGCTATACTCCTGGACTTAACTATGCACCCTTGATGAGACCTCTCCCCCCCCCCAACTCAGCTTCTTTTTATTTGTTGTTTTCCCCACCCAGACTGTGAGCTCCTGTTGGTCAAGGACTGGTTTTTTTTTGCCTTTCTTTATATTGACAGAACTTATCACAGTGCCGAGCACATAGTAGGTACTTAATAAATATGTATTGTATAATACATATTGACCCACTATTTATTGATTATCCCATTCTCCTTATTTTGCCGCTCATTTCTCCACCCCCCTTTTTAGTCCAACTAGATTCTTTAAACTGAGAAGACTTAAACAGGACATATCCCTCTCATCCCCCAATCTCAAATTTCCTCTTTCTCCCCATCTAATTCCAAACCCTTCCACCCCCTGAGTTTGAGGATGTGTTGTATGGTGATATCGGGATTCTCAAGTGGTAGGTGTACCTGAGTTTAACTTATCTGGTGATAATATACTCAGATCATCTTCTTCCCTATTGTATCTGTTAAATTGCCTTCTCAGATTGTGTAGGTGACATAACACACCCTGGCCCTAATAGATATATTGTACTGTACTTTGTAATTTAAGAAAAGATCAGATGACAGAAGGAGGAAGAAGAAAAAGAGACTAATTGAGGATTAAGGAATCTGACCATTAAGAGATTAGATTTATTTTGCTGGACTCTGGCATAGCTTAACTCTTGATGGCAGTAGCTTGGGGGGAGGGAAGGCAGAGGCAGAGGTATGTAGTGTGTACTCTATACTGTGCTTTAATACTTCTTGGATCCATAATCTTACTGATGGGGACATTCTCTCCATAAGTGCAGATTGCAACCTGTCTGCACCTTCTCATCCTGTGAGATACTCATTTCTATTCTTCTGTAGAACCTCCACAAAAGATCCATTTAGCATATGCAGGCCTTCCTATATTGGGTGAGTTACAGTGTTGTACTCTGGCTACAGAGAGCCTTCACGTAATGTCCCCAATATGGATCCTGAATTCTCTAAGTCACTATTCTAGGGGAACATGAGCTCTGACAAAAATCTTCTGAACTGGAAAGATTCCTCAGGCATGGTCCCTGAGATGGACTGAGTCTGCTGTCTAATCAGCTAAGGACAGAGAGACTCATCACCAACATAATTAATCAACAATTATTTATTAAACACTTATGTGCCAGGCAGTAGGTATACAAATAAAAGGAATGAAACTATCCCTTCTTACAAAGAGTTTATATTCTAGAGGAAGAGAAAATTACATGTATTAAAGTATATTGCAGAATAAATATCTGGATTTTATATGAATAGGGAACTCTTGAGGAAGCTTTGTACCAGCACAGGGCAACACCTTTTCTTTGATGTAAAGTCAAAAAGAATTGCTTTGAGCAGTGAGTGTAACTTCTCCTGGATCACATAGCTTGTAGGTCTCCAAGACAGGACGAGGACCTTGGCCCCTGTGACTCTGAGGCTGACTTTCTCTCCACTACACAAGACGTCACCACAAACACAAGCCGCCAGTTGCTTGTTTCCCACAACATTCCCCAGTGGGGCTTGAACCAGATTAAAATGTAATTGGGAAATAGTGAACAAAACAAACAAAAGTTTGATATGAAATAAAATAAAGATAAGTCATAGATACTCTAAATATGTGGTTTTTGAAGTCAATCCATGGCCCACAGGGATCTCCATGTACAGTTTAATGGCCCCAGTCTTTATTTCAACTGAGGCAAATAGAGGTTAAGTGACTTGCCCAGGGTCACACAGTGTCTGAGGCTGAATCTGAACTCAAATCTTTATGTCTCCAAGCCTGGTGCACTACCCATCCATGTCTCTGCCTGCAAATCCAGGGCTCTTTTCCTTATGTCCCAGAAATGTGCCAATTTCCTTTTCTTAATAGTGAGATTTTTCAATCTTTCAATGTCTGTTTACAATCTGTTTCCTCTTTTGGAAAATGTCCATTCATATTCTTGACCATTTGACTCTTCTGCATTTTCACTCTCCTTTAAAGTCATACTCCAATAATGTATCATTATCACATAGTTGTGGTTAATCATTGTATGTTTCTGATAATTATTTTTATGTGATCAAATAAATCCACCATAACCAAATACTTTTGTGATCTCATTAATTTGGATATTCCACCTATTGATTCATTCAGATCTTGGCACATCCATAAATGTCCATCTTGTCTAACTCTTATTCATACCTTTCATGAGTTTACCCCAGTGAAGTGAGCTGGGAACTTTCTTTCTCTTTTTTGACATTGTGAGACTACAAGGAGAATGCTCAGGTATTCTACTGGTCATTTCTCACTCTCATCATCAGGCCAATCTATCTTCTTCCCTGATCATAAATTTTCCTAATGAGAGCCTTTATTAAAGTTCTTATTTGTTATGTTTTTTTGCAGTTTGTCTCATACCCAACATGCATCTTTTCCTTGCCCTCTGTTATGCTAACTTTTATATTCTTATATGACTCACATCCTACAATAGTGGTAGAATATTAGTATTAAAAGATGAGCTTTTGTTTCCAGGAATTTGGAATTATTTAACGGAGCTCTGTACATTTCCTGAAGGCACTCCAGGGCACCTGAACTCCTTCTGCTTAATTGTGGGCCTAACCAGATATTCATTTGTACTGCCTGCCCAGGAGATCAACTGGCCGATCTGTTGATCTATTCATCCAACTCTCTACTGATCTATCTTGATCAACCTATGTAGATAGATACAGATGGGCTAAGAGACAGTAAGAGAATTCTTTAGGCTGTTCATTTAATGGCATGTAATAATCTGGTCACAGACATTTTTCATCCACTTGATCTTTCCTATGTGGATACTTAGGCCAAACTCTTGAATGCTTGTGGATCTCCTCCAGGAGGCTCTGCCATGTTCCACTTCTTGATGCAGCCAGCATAAAAAGGTCATCTGCAAAGAGGACGATCTGAAAACTTCACCATCCTAGGGAATTTCTCTTCAACTCAGATGGTAAATATACAATCTACTGTGAAATTTTGCTTTTAGTTTACGATCCCTGCCCAAATTTCTGGTATCTCTCCCTGCCTTTAAATGCCTTCTCAGCTGGGAGTTGTGTTGTCTCTTGCATGAATCTCTTCTCTAAGTTCTTGGTCCAGTCCAGTTGCTGTTCCTGCCTTTGTTCTTTTTAGTCTCATTTCTACCTCTTTGACAAGCACTTCTAGGATTAAGGCATCAGAACTCAAGCGCTGTGTCTCTACCTTCCCTGATGCAGAAAGCAGTTTGTTCTAAAAATCTTTGCAGATTTTTTCCATTTTTCTTCTTGTGGTTGTCCATGCTCTTTTTTATCCTTAAAAATCCTTGGGGTTACTTTGCTTAGCTAGATCCCTTATCAAGCTTTATTTAAACTGGTTCTACTCTTCGCTATTTACATTACTCTTCACTATTTACATTCACCTCACAATCGTTGGAAGTGACTCTCCAAATCGTGGGAGGTTTTCCATCATGTACTAGACAGGTGCTCCCATGAAGACAATAGGCTTCTACTATTTGTCAGCCTGACTTTCCAATTCTTGTCTTTGATTAAAATATCACTGTATAAATTAATAGTTTATTTTCCTTTTTTTTTTAATTAAAAAACAATTTTCACTAGGATGTACAAGATACTCAATTTAGGACCTTCATTTTTTTTCTTATGTGTGGTAAAAGTATTTGTTTATACAGTGTATGCATGTTAAGAAAGAAGAAAGAGTGCTAGCCTAGCTTCCTTTGGGTTCCAGGCTTGCTTCTACCACATAATTCTACCACATATTGCCTATAGTCAAATCAAGTCAACCAAAACTTACTTAAGTGCTCACTACTGCCAGGCACTATGGTAAGCACTGGGAAGACAAACACAAGCAGAAAAAAAGGGAAGCTTGTATTTTAATGGGGAAAGATAACCCATGGTGGAGGTTGAAAAGAGGGGGCCGAGTGGAGGACAGTTAGAGGAAGCGCTGGGGAGGAGCCTGGAGAACAGTGAAGGCTGGGTGACCTAGGCCTCCAATCAGAAAAAATTCCTCAATGCAAACTCCCTACACCAATGAAATTACATATCTGGAACCCCTCCTCTTGAAAAAAGCAAGAGAAAGGTTCAGGCTCATCACACTCCATCAGAAAACACAATTTACAATGTTACTGAATGACCAAACACTGACAAAAGACATACCTGGTCTCCACGAGGTCCTGACTGTCGAAACCACCTCATCTCCTCTTCCAGCTTCATAACCATATTTCTCAAATCATTCTTTTCCTCAGTCAATTGGCTGATATGTCCTGTCAGCTCAGCATTTTGTCTTAGTAAACTTTCAGTCAATGAGCTACAGGAAATGCCTGGTGATACTAAAGTGGGCTAGAAAGGAAAAAAAAAGTGACATGAAATCAGATCAACAACATATAAAAATAGTGACAAAAACACAATGTATGATCATATTCTTGGGAGCCGTTTAAAGTCTTATTACAACTTGGATGTTCTATAAACAAGGAAACTACTGTATTTTGTGAGAGGACAGATTGGGCAATGTAAAGTCACATATAGGGATAAGGTGAACTGCTCTCAATTATCCATGCTCATGAGGAAGAGACAGGATATGAATAAGTCAAATTTCGGTCATTCTAAACCTTAACCACTAGTTTCTTTCATTATTATCCCAAACTAAACCTTTTAAACGATCAATAACAAACAAAAAAAGATGGCCTTAAGTTTCGCTTCCATTCTCTTCACGCTGCTCACTATTATTTCATCCAGAAAATCCCCCAAAGCTGTCTTAGCAGGAAGGCAAAGCAAGAGATGCATTACACTGCTATTTTCAAAAAATCTCTACAATTTTCTGACAAAATTGAAGTCCATATTGCTTTATAAATGGTTAAAAATTTCTTACCTCCCCCTGCTGAGAATATCCAGTAAACTTTTGTAATTGTAAAAGAATGTGATCAATATTTTTCTGGACCCAAATGAAAAAACAAAACCTCATGGCTTAATTCTACTGATTTGGGGAGTGTTAAACTCTGTAAATACAACAGTCAGAACTAAAGCTCTTCTTCACATAATTCTCCCTTCTCACATTTTACCTTTAGGCTAAAAACTTTACATAATTTATTTTTAACTGTACTATATTTCTTAACCTTAAAAGCCTAAAGAAATGTTAGATATTATTAAGGAGAGTTTTGTTAAAAAATATATATAAGCTCAAGAAGACAGTACTTTTTTGGATGAATGAAAACTATTTCACTATTCAGATGTGACAACACAAAAATGTGTTGCATCTTAATAAGCAACTTTATCCAGGTTACAAATTCCTTCTTGGAAAGTCAAGAAGGTTTCTCGCACCTGCTGGAGGCTTTGCGGGTCAGCTGCTGTAGTTTTGATGAGATGAGCTGCAGCTTTTGCCTAACAGTCTCTAGCTCATGGATATCCTCAGTTGTCCCACCCCCATTCATCTCAATCAGTGGGGGATAACTTGATTCTTTTTTTTCAGTTCCTTCAATTTTCTGCTGGAGAACTCAATTTCTTGTTCCATCACTGGATGAGTCCCATGTGGTTGGCTGACCAAAGGACCAAAAAGATAATAATTAATTACTGTACACCACCTAAGTTTTTTCTTAAATAAATACAAAAGCAATTTCCTTCCATTTTAAGTAAAGCTCTAATTAAAAATTTAAGTAGTTTGCTTCACTATTTTCAGATGTTAGTTTGCTTCACTATTTTCAGATGTTACCCAGTATCTAGTCAAACAAATTTTATGACCACATTCCACTCAAACATTCCATTCAAAATACATAGTTACAAAAACGAAAATCTATACCTCATTGAGATTTTGATAGGATACTCTTCCAGTTTCAAAATTCTCTCCCTTCTCTTGTTCTTGTTTCTGAAGTTCCTGTATAATTTCTTGTGATCTCTTCCTTTCAAGTTCTAATTTATAAATTTCTTGCCTTTTCTCTTCCAGCTGCCAATGGAGGTCTTCCATTTTTGACTGTAGCTCATGTATCTTTTTTAGTCCCTCAGTGTTGGCCTGTTGTTCTGTGAGCAACATCTTCCTATGGATTTGTCTATCTTTCTCTACCTGCTGTCTCATTTGCAAAGAGTCCAGCTTATATTTTTCAATTGCACCGACCAGCTCCACTATGCGGCTGTGCTTTTCATACAGCTGTTTCTGCAGATCTCTGAGCACTGCTTCCCCTGATGTGGATGCCTTATCCTGTTCATGGTCATCATCATCATGAGCCTGAAGCTGTGCATCTAATTCTCTTTCCCTTTCAAGGGTCTCTTGCATTTCCAGGACTCGAATTTTCTTTGATTCAAGTAGTCCTTGAAGCTCTGACTTCTGGCTTCGCTCTTCTGATATCTGGGCATCATACAGAGCTCCCTGGGACACTATTTTCTGTTGCAAATCACTCAGGAGTTGTTTCTGCTGTTCCAAAAGTTGATTTAATTGAACATTCCTTTGTTTCTGACCTTCCAGTGAATATTTTCGATCCTTGCACAAAATAAAATGAAGGAAGACGATATTGTTACTAACCAATTTCTGATCCTAATAACACATCTTTTTTTAAGATACCAGTCATCAGTGTTAATCCTGACAATGTAAGAACTGGGAAACAAAGGTAAAAATGATTCACCCCGTAAAGCTAATAAATCATTTTTCAAAGCCAAAGAATATAAGTTAAAAAACGTGGTAGGACAGAATTCTTTTGAGAACATTTTTTTTATCCTTCTAAAGAGAAGGAAACATACAGTGGATATGAATATATATCGTTTCTCCCCTAAGAATGGAATGGAAGAACATTTATTAAGTGCACACCACAGCCTAAGCTCTGTGCTGGGAATAGGAGCAGAAAAGTGAGCAGCCTTGCTCTCCAGGAGCTCACACTCGGACGAGGAGAGACAACTCATAAAGAAGGTTCGGCTGCAGCGAGGATCCTGAGGCACATCAGCAGAGCTGATGTTTCAAGGTCCTTTGGGAATCAGAATCCTAGTGAGCAGGGCTTGGGTCAGCACCACTGGAAGATGGTCTCCTGGCAGTGCACTTGGATCTGTTTTTCCACTGCTAGGGACTGATGGTCTCTCATAACACTTCTAAATCAGTATACTAGAATTCTCTATTACTAGGATAATTTTCCTACCCCTTTTTAGTGATAGATGTGAATGAATATGCTAAGGCTATCTTAGCGTATCAAGGCAGTGCAGTTTCTATTTTCCGACTGGACATGATAAACAAGGTTGATTATTTTCAGTTACCATCAATGTAATCAGGGTCAGATTCCACTCAACCAATGGAATCATATCATATATAATATAACTTAATTCAAGAATGATAATTCTGTTATGTGACTTCTCTGATGCAAAACTAACATGTTTTACTGTATGCTGCCCAACCTGTTGTGCCTAACAAAGACAGCTTTAGATGGCATGTTCCAAAAAGGCTTCTTACCCAAGACAAGAAAACAATATAGAAGACTACAAACAGTGTAAAAGGAAAGGCCACAAAAAAAATCAGAAGTGAAAGTTGTGAAATTATACAGAACAAGCAAGCTTTAGAAGATAAGACAGAAGAGGTTCCCGCTCCATCATTCTGCAGAGGTGGGAGATTCCAAGTGTTGCACTCTGTGCTTACTTTCAGAGTTTTTCAATGTATTAATCAGTTATGATGATTTTTCCTCTTTGAAAATACTATTTGCTATGTGAGATGGTTCACAGAGAGGGAGTGGATTTCTGGGGGAATCCATCATAATATAAAAAAAAAACCCAACCCCAAACTGTATCAATAAAAACTTATTTTAAAAAATGTTCAGGATCATTTAAAGATGAAAAGGAGCATACCTCAAGTTCTTCTCTTTCCCTTTCTTCACTACGTTCCAACTTGGCTTTTTCCTTCTCCAAAGCCCACTGAAGCTCTCTGGTTTCTTTCTGTTCATTGGCTAATGTATCATTTAACAAATGTATTTTTTCTGTTTTTTCTTTGGCTTCCATCCTAAAACAGAAACAGAAATGATCTTTAAAAAACAATATTTTGTCACGGCATTACACCAAGAAAGAAAATGCATCCTCCCCAGAGAAGCTACCTGTTGGCTTGGTGCCTACTGTCAAAGCTCAAATACGGACCATTTAATAACCTAATCATAGGGAAGGTTCTTGACTATTTATACCTTGTGGCTCATTTCAATTGTTTCACATATTATTCCCTTCATGCTCTCCCATGTCTGGAACGCATCTCTTCCTCATGTGTGCTTTGCAGAATCGCAACCTTCCTTCCAAGCACAGTTTAGGCACCATTTTCTGCAGGAGGCCTTCTCTGGTCTCTTCCCTCTTTGTATCTACTTTGTCCATATCTTACAGTGAATAATCTGTAGACAAGTTGTTTCTCCTGAGAGGATGCGAACTTTTTAAGGGCAGGGACTATTTGATGTGTGTCTCTAGCACCTAGAATTGTGCCTGGTGTATAACAGATACTGAATAAATGCTTATTACGGTTGAAGATGACCTATTCAAGGAGCAATACCGGCTAACTACTGTCAAGTTATCATTTATTAACGTAGACAATACAACATGTAATGAAACTTTATACATTTCTTTAAAGTGCAATTTACTACAGTTGCAAATACACATTTTTTCCTGAGTATGGTAAATAACCATTATATAGCTATATATTTTCCTGCAATTTTTCAAAATAATGAGTTTTTCTTTAGGGATCCAAATTTCACTGATATTTATAAAAATGTCTATGTTTTATATAAAATACCACCTTTTAAAAAATGTACATATAGGAACTAATCCCCACCCATACTAATCAATTCATCCCAAATAGGGCATAATCATTACCTTCAGTTACTTTTTAAAAGAAAGATAAAAAATAAATAGCTTTCCTAACACCAAACCAATGTATGAAGCTGGGGCTAGAAAAGACTCCTGGATTCAGGATTAGGAAAAACTACTAACGCTATGTTAGGTGAAACTGTTCACAGAAATTCTATTTCAGCATACAATCTTTTCATTTCTTTCTTTTTTTTTTTTTTAGTATTGCCTTTCTCAGTACATGGTATCCATTGGCTCTAATGTTCTGCACTGTAAGTCTTCCCAAATGTAATTACAGAAAAATAGTCAAGATTTAGGAAGTCCCCAAGATTTCGTGCATCACGCTATTGTCAAACAAGCTCTAGGAAGACAGAGAATTTGGTATGTATAGCATCAGACATCCATACTGATTATTAGTGAGGTCATTCTGGGTGCATATCAGTGTAAGTGGAAAGGATGGGAGCACAGATGCCCAATCAAACAGAAAACTGACAGAAGGAAGCCCAGCACACCTGAAAGCTTCTAACTCCTTCAGGTGTTTGTGTTGGGCTTTGAGCGTCGTTTCGAGGTCCAGCCTGGCCTGTGTCCGCTCATCCTGGAGGTCAGCAGCCCTCACTCTCTCAGAACTGAGCTCTTCCTGTAGTTCGGCTGCTTTTTCCTTCAGTGCGCTCAGCTCCACCTGCATCTCCAGGATCTGAGCCTGCTTCTGCTGCATGTTGTGTTCTAAAAGTTCTAGAAAAGAACACACTAATATCTGTGAGACACCTGCTTAATTGCTTTTAGGAATAACTGTGTCACAGCATTACTTAATTTACAGGTCTGGTCTCTTCTATTTCATTAGCTTTATACTATTATTTACACTTTAAATTTTGTACCACTTCAATATTTTATTAGACACATGTGAAATAACAATGATCTGGGATTACTGGGTGAAATCTACCGCTCAACATTAAGAAAGTTCCCCATGTTATACTGAAACACCAGGAAGATTATATGGCTATAGAACAAATTTATGACAGGATACTCAAAATGAACACAAGTCAATTTATTAAACATACAACATTTCAAATAGAAATCATCTTTTAAAGTTTAAAATAATAACGTGAATAAAAGAATCTTTATTTTTTTCCATTCACCTACAAATTTGATTAACTTATGCTCACAATCCTTAACCTTGTACTCCATAAATAAGTTGCCATCTACGCAAAGTACTTGCATGGATTATCCATTTAACTAATGCTACAATTTTCAGTTTTAGTCGACTATTTCTTTTTTCAGTGCAGCGCCATTTTGTAGACAATTTCTGTGAACTTTACTATGATTCTGTAGAAGTTAAATCCAAATCTGTGCTTTTGTTCACGATACTTTCTTTAAAAACAAAAACACAAAACACACAAAAATTTGTAGCATGACATCAAAGTTGAAAAGAAAATGAATTTTTAAAATCCCTACCTAATTTAGAATGAAATACCTTAATAAAAATGGTGTTAGGAGACAGAAGCAACACTAGCTTTTTGGCTACTAATGCTATATAAAACTCATATGTATTTGTCTACATTTTGAGGAACAAAATTTGACTTGTGATATATATATATATGTGTGTGCGTGTGTATATGTATATATACATACACGTATATAAGCAATAACATGTCATGCATAAACAGTATTTTAATGAATACCAATAAAAACTTCAAAAATAAATTCTGCAATAATAAAGCAATGGTCAATTAAATTTATGTTTAGATAAAAGGTACTTGTAAAATAAAGCATGAATTTGGTTCTATTATTGAACTCACTTTCATCTCCATTCTTAGTGGCAGATAGATAGATGGCTCAATAAATACCAACACATACATATGAATTTCATGTCACAGTAATGTAGATTCTGTTCTACACTGGAAAAGGCTGACAGGGCTGGCAAATTACTTTCAACAAGTGTGGATATAATCTGAGTCAGATTTCACTTTACTCTCTCTGACTTCATTCACCAATTTGCCACAAGAATCGCTACAAGAATCACTACAGGAATAGCTACAGGAATCGCCAGATCCCACTTTCAAGATGACGCCGTGCACCAAGTGCAGGGAGGGCAGTTGGGTGGCATTATGCTACTGTCTTTGACAAGTACTTTTTTGTCGGGGAGGAGACACTGACTTTAGCTGAGGTATATGGAAATCAATAAAATTAGAGATTCATACGTTTAAATAACAACATGACTGTGCTCATTGATCTAACGTAAAATCATCTTCAGTTTATTTTTTTCCCTAGAAATGAAGGGTACAGAATCTAAATGAATATATCTGGATTATCTATATGCTACTTAAAAAACATTTTTCGTGGATCTGAAAGGAATCTAAATCTATTTAAAGGAATACTTTAAATTTTGTACAATGATAGCACAAATTCTATTACCACACATGATTAAGATTAGATGTGAAATCTTTGTTTAAAGTAACAACTGTTTAAATCCCTGAATCCTTCTTTCGTGCGGCCATCAAGTGAAATGTGGAGAAGGAAACTTATTTATTATCTCATCCTGCATAGATGCAAAACAGGGAAAGGTGCTGACTTTACTCAGTAGCTTTAGTGTCATTTTCAATGAAATATTTATTCACTGGTAAATTTTTTGAAGCAAATACGCATTATTTTAATACTAATAAAATTGCTTTGGCTTTGATTTTGGATAGCTCTCTAAGAATAATACTAAAGTTTGAGTAATAGGAAATTTTCATTAACTGAGAAAAGGACAAAAAAGATTAAAATCAGGACTGTAAATACATACTTACATATATAGGCAAGCACACACGACACTACAACATACCTTGGCTTTGTGAATCACTCTCTTCTTCTCTCTTCATGGTCATTTTTTCAGTATTTATTTGAGCCCGTAATGGTTGGATTTCGCTCAACAAGCTTCTTCTGTCTGCACTCTGAATATACTCCATGGCAGCTCTGCATTTAATGACCTATTTAGAAAGTGATGTAAAAATCCATAAACTGTATCCAACAGTGAGCTCCTTAGGGAAGGGAATACATATTATTATTCCAATCTACTTCTCCCATTATCTAGCACAGTGTTCTTTATAATGCATATGCTTCATGTTTGTTTAAATGCTTAATTGAAAAGACTATCAAACTAATTAAGAAGCCTCTCACTAAAAAAGACAGCACAAAATACTAACAACTTTAGGACTATGGGTTTCTGGTGTGTTTCCCCTTTCACACAGGAGTGGTTCTTAACAGTACTATGGCAATCAATGTCTTTTGCAGCAGTTTCTTTCAGTACCTGATCTTGTAATCTTTGCTCCAACAGATTCACCAATCCATGGACATCTCTCATAGGGAGAGCTGTCAAATCTGTCTTACATATGGCTAGCAGAATGTTTTGAACTTCTAGATAGATTTGCTGAAAGGCATGCACAAATTCACTTTGCCAATCTGGAGGATTCTCATGGGACTGAGAACTCTCATTAAGCTAAAAAAATATAAAATAATGTCAACTTTCAAGGCAGGGCATTTTTCATATGTTCTAAAAATGATCACATATTCATAATTTTAAAATGACAAATATTTAAACAAGCACTTCCAAAAATTGCACTTTTCAAGTATGAAATTTGCAGCAACTTTTACCAACATGAAGGACAAATCTTACTTGAGAAAACAGGGCTCACTGGAAAGATTTTTAAAATTCTGAAAATTCGTATGCTTGCATTATATTTTTGGTGTACCTCAGTTTCCCTTTGCACCTGCATTTTGGCAATTAAATCCTCAACAGAGGAGATTACGTTGAGGTAGATTTTTCTATCTTCCAGACAAAATGCAGAAGTTTGCTCAGTAAAACAGGCATCTCCTTCACTGAAATGTGGCTCAGTAAGAGCTAGCACTTGCACACCCTCATCATGGACCTCTCTCAGCAACCCCTGTAAAACAAACCCCAAAACCAAAGTGTTGAAATTGTATTCCTGTACTGGACAACTGAAGAATGGAGCAGAAAAAGAAAGTGGTATCTGTGTTTCTCTCTAAGGAAAATCAAGCAGGGAATGGCATGCTATGCTTGCTGGGGGCTGAGTGGCATACACTGAGATCTCTAAAAGAGAAGGCCAGCGCAGCACTCAGCCGACCCCTCTTCCTACCAGCATGCTCCTGCTTCATTCAGCACATTGCCTTTTCGAAGCTGCACAGTGGCTATAAGTGCACAGGATATGGCTTTTGGGTCTGTAAAATCTATCCTTATTGCTGCTTTAATCATTATCAAAAAGGCAATAAGCTCTCTCCTGGGATCACAATTCTATGAGTCTCCTTACATAATGTAGTACTTATACCTCCTAATACACCACTGTGTCTAACACAGAAAGGATTTAATCTGATAGAAAGATATCAATTTATTAATACCTTTAGCATCTCTGGAGTTAAGGAATTTTCACGTTCTTCCCTTGGAGTGTCTTCAATATCAAATTCCTGGCTTTGTTGAAGACCGATACCTTGACTCCAATCTAATCCAGAGTCTAAAATAAATAAAAATAATTATTTAGTACGAATAAAAGCATTATAAATTTTATTTATTTAAATTATAAAAATGAAAGGAATTTTCACATAACAGACAAAAAGATTTCGAATATGCTATTGTGGAAAATGTAACAAAATAAAATTCTATCATGACTTACCACTAGAACACATTTCTCTACTTTGATAAAAGTCAGAGTGTATTGATCCAGGAACTGAAACTACCTATATTGGACAGAACAAACACATTTGAAAGAAGAGCTATTATTGTCTTGCCCAGTAAATAAAAATATCAGCTGGTATGTCTACATGTATGTATGTAAATGAAAAAGAATCTATCACTATTGCTGTAAGGCAGTTATTTTAAATGCATTTTATCTTTCTATCTTTTCTTTCTTTTGCTGTTGGACTTTGCTGGCAATATATAGAAATGCTGATAATTTATCTGGGTTTATTTTATATCCTGCAACTTTGCTAAAGTTGTTAATTATTTCAAATAGCTTTTTAGTTGATTCTCTAGGACTCTCTAAGTATACCATCATATCATAAGCAAAGAGGGAGAGTTTTGTTTCCTCACTATTCTAATTCCTTCAGTTTCTTTCCCTTTTCTTATTTCATGTGATATATCTTCAAAAAATGTTTGTTGAATGGAATTTTAAATTTTAACTGCTGAAGTAAAAACAGTATCCAGAAAATGGCACCAAAAGCTAAGCCCATACCTATATGTGGTATGTAGGTATATTTTACAACTCTTTTCCAAATAGCTCTAATTGCTCTTCAAAGTTAATAATCTATATACTTAGTATACATAAACATAATAATATTAGGTGATATTTACACACTGTGATTATCTTCATCTTACAGATGAGGAAATTATGGCTCAGTGAGATTAAGTGACTTACCCAGGATCACAAAGCTCTTAAATGTCTGAGGACAGACTCCAATCTAAGTCTTCCTGACTCCGAGTCTCCACTATGATATGCTGTCATCAATAACTCTCACAGAGACATTTTCATTATACGTAAGCATTGTGTGTATACGTACATGTGTATGTATACGTGTGTGTGTGTGTGTGTGTGTGTGTGTTAGAATTCCACGAAGAAACATGAGAAAACCAAACATTAAGAAATGCTAGAATGCTGCTGCAATGATCAGAGATGGGCAGGTGGGGGATATAGCGATAAATAAAAAAGTACTTAGCATGTAAAAAGCATTAAGTAAAGTTTGAATAACGTAGAAGCCCAAAGGGAATGGAAATATATCAGGAATTCTAGAGGCCTAGAAAGTAAGAAATATTTGAAATCTATTTGCTATCTCCTTGTAGCCAATAGTCCAACATTTCTGCTCTTTATAGTTCCAGCTCTACAACTTATTTCAGGTAGGAGTCAATGTAAGATAACTACACCTTCTTATCAGCTGTAACTTCAAGCTGCTTCTGAAGGTCTGTAATATGGTCATTTTGTCTACCAATTTCTAATTTTTTCTCCTGTATCATCTGGGTAAACTTCCCAAATACCTGATGATGGTCCTTTGTAGAGCTATCTTCAAATTCTTGTACAGCAAAACCGAGTCTTTCCGTTTCATCCTGTTGACGAACAATAAAACACAATGGCTGGGGTTAGAATGGCATTTTCTGAATGATGTTCCAACTAAAGATTATGTAAATTAGAATGTCAAAATGCACAAGAAAAAAATGTGGAAGAAACAATGATAATGCTGGGTTTACAAAGAGTTTAGCAACAATCCCATATCCATTTAACTGAAGATGAAACAGAGACTTCTGGGCCCCCAGTCAAGCAGCTGCTCAGTGTCACAGCCAGAATCTGAACCCTTGCATCCTAGCTCCAAACCTAACGCTCTCTACAGTGCACCACATCACCATCCCACACTGCTGCTCACATAGATGGCTACTTGGTTTAAAAAAAAAAATGTGGTTAAATGCCTTCTTAAGCACTTTGCACTGACATAGTGTTCATGTATAACGTGTAATGGATCCGCATCTGTGCTTCCACGTCACAGCCCAGCTGTAACTGATGTCTCCCTGCAGCATTCACCTGGAGAAACCTCTTCTCCTGCTCAAGGTCCTCAAGGTGCGCCCTGCGCTCCTTCTTCTCTATTTCCAGCTGCATGTGCAGTTGCTGAAGTTCTTCATTTTTGTTTTCCAGCTCCTCTCTAAATTGCTCCAATTGTTCCTCTAAGTTCGTGATCTGCATGGTCAAAATGACAAACAGAAACGGAAGAAAGAAGTTCTTTAGACACAATGTTGATTTCCTAAGAGATCCTGTGGAAAAGATGTACGAACAGTGTTCAAAATTATATCTTGAGTTTAGACATGACTGGGTGCTAAGAAACAAATAAAATATGGGGGCTGGACCAGGAGGCTAGATCCCTCCTGGTTCTAATATTGTGCAATTGAAAAAAATCACTATAGTTTTCAGGCAACAATTCTAGTGCACAGATTATTTTTAAAAAGAAGTTAAAAAAGACTCTCCTATTGTAGGACAAACTAAGCACTTTTAAGCTACTAAGTCCAGAGCAGATAAAATTGAGCACAGGCACCTCATGACCTTGTGACAGAGGCGCTACCCTTTCCTCATTTTTATAAATTTGGAAACTGAGGCTGAGTTGTATAATATTAGGTGCTCACAATAGTCCTGTAAGAAGGCTAGGACATGTACAATTACCTTATTGCAGATAACAAAACTAAGTCAGTCAGTTAAAGAGATTCGAAAGTCACACAGACTAAAACCCAGGTCCTTCATCCCCCAGGGCCCAGTGCTCTCTCTACTACGCCACACATCCCATGGTTGCCAGATGAACCTTCCTCAAGTCAATCTGTTCAAAAGCCTGACCAGATCATGGAACGAGGTCCAAGCACCTTATCACGGTTTTCACAACCCTCCATGACATGCTCTGTCTCCCAACAGTTCCCTTCTTCTCTACTCAATGCTCCATCTAGACCAGATGACTTAGTATCCTCTTCCTATGCCTTTGCTTGATGATTTCCTGTTGAGGATTCGCTTTCCCCCTTTACCTACCTATCAAAATCCTGCCCATTCTTTCATGTCAAACAATCAATGAACGTCTGCTCTCTGTTAGGCCTTGGGAATACAAATGCCATGAATAAAACAGCCCTTCTCACCAGCCTCTTTGAAGCTGTCCTTGATACCAGTGGACACTGACCCTCCTCCACTGGCACTTTCTTGATGAGACTGAAAAGTTTTTAGAGTACATTATTGTTATGAGTGTAACTGTCTTGTGCTTCCAACAACATGCTATTTGCCCCTCGGAGAACATTACTGAAAGTCAGCCAACATTTATTAAGCACTTCTACACTGAAAAAGATGCTGGGTTAGGTGCTGCCACTGTATCTTCTTTGTTGCCATAGCCCCTGTGATTTCTAGCACAATTACTTTGCAAATAATAGGAACTCAATAAATATTTGCTTAACTCAATTTAGAGTTGAAATATAGTTCTTTCTGTGATAAGGGATAAGAATATGATTGCACGTTTTAAAATTTTAATGAGATGAAACATTTTAAGCACTGTACAAAAATAGAACTACATATTTTAGAAAACTATTAAGATTACAAAGGAAAAATAAACATAATTCGGATTTTAACTTCTAACACAAAAGAAGAGGTGTAAATTTTTATTGCTCTGTTACTATGATTTTGATTTCTACTTTAGAATGAAGAAATTATTAGTAGAGCAGTCCTTTAATGCTCAAAATACAGGCCACCAAAGGATATAGCTAAAACCCCTAAAATGAGGTCGAAAGGTGAGAAACTGAAGGCTAGAAGGGCCTTCAAAGATCATCTAATTCAACTTCCTCATTTTGCAAATGAACTAACGGGCTCATCGAAGTGAAATGATTTGCCCAAAGTTATAGAGGTAAGTGGAAGAGCTGGAAGTGTATTTTTGCTTCATATCATTTTGCTTCATATCTAGCTCTCTTTCTGCCACACAAAGTTTTTTCTGTTTTATCATTAGTAAGGACAGCCAGAGATCTGTTTACCACTCCTTCTCTATCCCTGCCCCAGCATGAAGTGGCTTGCAGCTTGGAATTGGGTTTCCTGAAAGGAGGCTCCTTGGATGGACAGCGTGAGTACATCAGAGAGGTCTGCACCGTCCTTCCCTCCACATTTTCACCAGGGAGAAGGTGATCCACCTAACCCTCACTCCTTTCCAACAGCCTCAGCATGAACTCTTAAGGGTAGCTGAGTGCTTTCTTAGCACTGCCTCATTTATTTTGTGTTTCAGCTCCCTATTAATCAACATTCTGGCCTTTCCTGAGGGGTCATTCCTCTTGGCAGAGAAAACAGAAGAAAACTCAAGTTGAAAAGTTCTGTTTTCTCTTATGATCTCAAGTCACCCTGAGCACTGGTCCTCTTCTTTTATCTGCCTCTTTCTTCTAATACAACTTCAAAAAAAAAAAAAAAAAAGAACCCACTGCCAAACAACTTTTTTTTTCAAGAACCTTAAGTCAGCCTCTCAGATTGTTTTGAGTTTTAGTGTTTCTGATAATATTTTCTTAGCATCTCTTTCTGACTGGTTTTCTTCTAAATTATTTCTAATTCACTTGGGACTATCAGAATAAACATCAATTTTGAATTTTTAAAAATCATGTTTCTTTATCCCAAGTGGTCTTTCTCTCTCAGAAAGAAAAAAATATACTGAATACATACTGAAAAAAAATTAGAAAATTACTGTATTTTTATTACATAAGTAAATTGTGGAAGTTCAATCATGAGATAGTTTAGGAAGGGGTGAGGAGTGGGGATATTCACATAGTAAAGATACTGTTAAAGTAAGTTCACAGAAAAGACAAATACTACTTATTAAAAAAAATCACAATTTCTAAGCAAAACCTATTGCTGCACAGTGATGTATCTTTAAGAAGGCAAATTAAAATTTTTTAGTTAACATGCTGAAGTATTTTAGACAAAATCTCTTAAGTTCAACTGATGTTTTTAAAATAATAAAATAATTAAAATATCAATTTTTAAAATTAAGAATTTTTAAACCTCTTTCTCCTTTCTATCTAAAGCTTCTCGTTCTGCCTGTAATTGTACTTCGAACGGCAGTGCCGTTCCAGTGCCCAGAACAGTGTTTTGAGCACTGCGTGTACTAAATATTTGTTAAATTCAAAACTGGTTATTTCCTCATCCTGTGAACCTACCATGCTAGATTTAGAAATCTAGAAAACCACAAAGGTCATAAAGGCTATCCCCTTTATGTTACAGATAAGGGAACTGAGGACAGAAGGATGAAATGTCTTTCCCAAGGTTATACTGGTAATTAATAGGAGAAACAGAATTGCAGAATTGAGGTAGGAATAGGAGCAGAAAATCCATCAGTCCAAAATAATAATACAACTAGATAAAGAAATCAACTTCTAGTACGCTGAGAGCCGTAAGTAGCAAGAAATATCTCTGAATGTCTATGGTTTGGCCTTGGTCTCAGCCCGTAGAGTAAGCCACGCTGTCAAAAGGAAACTGATGAGGCAAAGTGAAAGAATTTGCTCTAATACATTCTGTACCAGTGATCACCTTTAAGTTACTTAACAAAAAAAAAAAAAACCAAAACAATCCATTCCTTAAACCATAGTAAGGAGATGGGAGCTACTTCTACAATGGTCAGAAAACTGACCATCTAAGCAGTTGGTCTTCGAACACAAGTATTGTCTCCTAAGAATCTTTCACTCTACAAATTTATGTGAGTTGAAACCATCACTATCTCTAAAATAATCAAATATTCTATAGATTTAAGTAGCTCACAGGTATCAATTTCTTGATTTCTAGATTCATAATTAGATCACCATAAGGTGACCTTGTTACCTAGAAATGCTTTTTTTAAAAAAAAAATCGATCCTGGTTAGGCAGTAATATGTATCATCCTACTTGTAACTTCCATATCATTCTATAATAATTTTCATTAATTAGATTAATGTTCACAGTATTACAGTTGGCAAAATATAAACTGTCAAATGTTTCCTCTGGCTTTATCTGAACATATAAACTGTTTTCATTAGTTAGTTTTTAATGTTTTTTGGATCCAATATAACAATTACAGAAAATTAGGATAATTTAATTTGTCTATTTAAAATCTACCTGAAAAATAAGTTACAAGCCCTAATGAGAATAACTTGAAAAAGGTTAATTTTATTCTTCTTTTCAGAATGTTCATTTATATTTTTGTAAAGAACAAAAATATTTTCTAATTGAGGTTTTTCCCTCTTCTAGCTTAATCACACATGAATCAGTAAACAAACCTGTTCAGATTTCAGAGGACTGAGTTCCTGCCGAAGCTGGTCATTTCCACTCTGTGCAATAGCTAAAGATGATGCTAACGACTCATTAGCCAACTGGTCAGTCACAGAGTCCATGGGAGCCAAAAGAGAATTCTTCTCAGGCTTCACCAATTCTTGCTCGCTTTCTTTTCTAATATTCATCTCTATGATCTTTGCCCCTTCATCAAAGTCTTTATTTATTTTAAGTACAGGAGCTGCAGAATCTTTATTTCCCTGTGTTTGAATACCATTTTTAAAATTGCATGGCTTAAGTTTTAACTCATCCATGTGTTCTGCTCGACTATGGCCAACTATGATTTCTAGCTCTTTGCATCTTTTTAAAACTTGTTCTTTCTCTTGCTTTAGATTTCACTTCCTCACTTAAGTGATTAATTTCACTATGTTTCTGCTTGAACTGTTCAGAAAGATCTGACAGTCTCTCTGATAGTTCTAATTTCTCTCGCTGGGTCACCTCAAGTTTCTCCATAAGTTCTGTAGTATCTTTCTCAACAACTTCACCCATTTCAGAAATTTCTGCTGTGAAAGACTTGTCATCTTTACAGCTTTCAGAATCTGCACTTTTAGTTTTCACTAAAAGAACTGGCTTACTTTTCTGTAAATGATAAAGCTCATCAGTAAGAGCCTTTAGCTTCATTTCATATTCTACTTCCTGTTTGCTTTTACTGTCCTCTAAATCAGATCTTACCTTTAGAAGATAAGCATATTCTTCTCTTAACTCCTGGTAATTTGTCTCAAAGTTTTTTTCAGCAAATGAGTATGTATTCCTTTGCCTCTCAATCTCTTCGTTTAGCTGTGTGCACTGTTTTGTGAGTTTTTCATTTTCTTCTAGGACTATATCAATTTTTTTTTGCCACTCACATTCTTCAGATTTGGGCTTAACTGAATCTATGAAAATAAAACCTTCTTCTTTGCTAATGGGAGAATACATTTTCAACATGTCTTCTAGAGTTTTCTTTTCATTTTCAAGAATGGTATGTTCAGTTTCAAGTTGTGTAAATTTTTCTTGAAGGTCATCTCCTTTCTCCTTTATTTGCCTCTCCAAAAATTCTGTTTTCAGTTGTAACTCTTGCACTTCTTGTTCCAGTGTGCCCTTTTCCTTTTCTTCCTGTCTGAGTACTTCAATCTCTTTCTGAAGCTCCTTAATCTGAAGAGTCATTTCTTCTGATTTTGAATTTACAAGAGACTGCTGTAAATCTTTCAGCTTTGAAATTTCTAAAAATAATTGATTCTGCTTAGTTATTAAATTGTCTTTTTCAAATTGGATGCTTTCCATCTCATGACTCATTTCCTTCTGTAATTCCTCTATCTGTTGTTTATCGTGAACACTTAAGTTATCTTTCAGTTTTTCTATGTTCATTTCATGCTCAATTTCTAAGCCTTCCCGGAGTCTAGTTAGTTCCTCTTCGTGGCTGAATAGCAGCTGAGTTCGCAGTCTTTCTAATTCAGCTTCCTGAGAGTCAGCCATTCTATCGAAAATAGCGTTCTTTTCTTTCTCTAGCATTTCAAGCTTTATCTTGTAATTGCTGACTTCGGCCTCATGCTTTAACTCTAAGTCCTTCCTGAATTCAGACGCAGACACGATCTGGGCTTTCAAATCTTCCACACCGCTAAGCAATTTGTGTGCTTCGTTAAGTTCATCTTCTTGTTCAGCTATTGTCTGTCGAGCTCTTTGAACCTGCTCCCTAGAAAAGCTTAATTCTTCAAAAAGGTCTTCAAGTTGACTCTGCAAAATAGATTTTGCTCTTGAAATTATTTCTAACTCCTTGCTTATTTTTTCCTTTTGAGAAATAGCATCTTGAAGTTTTAGATTCAATTCAGTAATTGCCATATTCATTAACTGTATTTGATTTTCATTTACTGGAATATCTCGACATGTTTTTAAAGCATTTTCCAGTTGTCCTTTATGTTGTGCATTAAGTTCATCGAGTTCAAACATATGCTGTTTTATTAACTCTTGTTTCATCTGCACAATCTGCTGCCCATACATTTCATCTAGCTCTACTCGGAGTTTCTCCAATTTCTGCTGAGTCTGTATTTCCATTCTTTGTACCGTCTCAGTTTCAAGTTGACTTTCCTTACGACTTTTCTTCTGAAGTTCTTCAACAGTCCCCATTAATTGTTTTATTTCACCAGAACGCTGTCTTTCTTTTTGTTCAGAATTCGCTAATTCTAGTCTTATATTACTTATTTCTTTCTCCTTTTCTACAATCTGTTCTTTGAAATCCCCCAGTAATTTATCAGTAGCAATGAGTTTATCCTTCAGCTCAACTGAGTTTTCTTCTTCTTCTACTAGTTTTATTTTTAACTCTTCCATGACTGAATCTTTTTCCTCTAATTCCTTTTTACTTGAATCTTTTTGTTCCTTCTGAAAATAAGAGAGAGAATCTTTAATTGATGGCAACTTAACACATAGCTTCAGAACTCTGTCATCTAGGTTTCATAGTAAAGCATTCTCCTTTCATTTTATAGTATACTAATTGCCTTAATAAATGTGATTTGTATATAACAGGTTTAAAATTGATAAACTTTTATTTTGAAGTTTCTTAAAAGATCAACAATGTGCATACACATCTATTATTCAGTTAGGAAGGGGGTCAATAAGCATAACCATGAAGAAGATCTGTATTCTGCATGACTACTAATGACAAAATCTACTACTGACCTAGATCTTGCTGGTAAACCAGAGGTGATTCATCGGAAAAGGATGGAGAAAAAGTGTATTCACAGATGCCTGATGCCTTGCCAGTATGGCGGAACTAGAGGCCACCTAATACAGCAAAACTCCAAGCCAAATCTGGGACAACTATCATATTCTGGCTTGGCAATCCAACCTCAAAATTCTGGTTTCAATGGAAATTTGGAGACAGGGATGAACTTTTTCCTGACTCCAGCTCAGGACTCAAGTTGTAGAGTCATGGATAAGGAGAACTATGCCTGATAAGAACTGATGACATCATGGTTTATGGACTACGAGCCACTTGTTGAGTTAGACTATTACTTACGTAGTTTACCTATCAAAAATGTTGATCTTGTTAAGTGATGTATCTCTTCTGCATTTATTAATTTTATATAGTAAACTCATTAAATCAATACTAGTTAACTGAGAATAGTTCAAGATGTGACATAACCACTATACTATGAACATTTATAGTACCTGCTATGTGCCAGTGCCAGGCACTATGTATGCTAAGCACTTTACAAATATTATCTCCTTTGATAGTAAAATACTTGGAACAGTCAGTGCCTGCCACATAGTATTATTGTTGGGCTGATTAGTCATGTACGCACTTCATAAATATGTGTTAAGCAAATTAATCCCCAAAGCTACCTACATAGTTTCCTGACTTGAATAGCCCCACGTACTGCTGGCAGAAAAATCTCTGTAAAGACCTTCTTAAATGAGATGACATTTGTGCAGACCTTAGCCCAGTGTTGGACACGTAGTAGGTTCTTCATGTTTGTTTCTGTTCCTTTTTTTCCTAATGACTTCAGCTTCTCTGCTTAAAAACTTTCAATGGCTCCTTACTGACTACCCAATAAAGTTCAAGTTCTATAATGTGGCGTTTAAGACCCTACGTGACCTCGCCCCACTGGACCTCTACACTGGCTTTGCTCTAGCGAGCTACTAATGGTTCACCAGATGTGCCTTTCTCCTTGTTCAGGGCGTTCACTCCACCTGTGACAGGCATCTAGTAAGCATACAATTAATGCTTATTGATTTGACTTGACTTGGAATATACTCTCTTTCTGTATCTACCTATTGGAATACTTCCAGTTCTTCTAAGATCAGGTCAAACTCAATCTTCTCTGTGCAGGCTTCTCTCTCGGCTTCTCTAATATTATATAACAATTCTTCCACTTTCTTCATCTGGCACAAATCACATTCTACTTATACTACTATTATACTTCTTTCTGTTGGTGGTATCTCCCTTTACTGGGGTCTTAGCTTGTGGAATACAAGGACTGTGGTTTCATTTAGCTTTATAATCACCAGTGTATGTGTATTTTTCACATAACACTAGCAAAATGTCTGTATGGCAATTCCAAATGTGGCACTTTGGTCCTGATATGCCTTCCTTAGCTATATTTAAATATCAAGACTTCTCCTGATCATTGCTTCATTCTCTAGCATTTATGTCAATGATTTCCAGTGATTTCTGGGCTTTTTACATATAATCATTGCTTAATTTCATAAATTCTCTTTTCCAGCCAGCTAGTTTTTTAAGCATGGTATCATTCTTAATACTTCACTCATCTTCACAGCTCATATTCAATTAAGTGCATAGTACTATGGATTGTAGCTACACAGAATTGCTTGGATTTGTCCCTTTCTCTCCTCTACACACCACACCCACCCCAGTTTTGGCCTTCCTCACCTCTCACTAGGACTATTTCAATGTCTCCCTCACTGGTCTCCCTACTTCCAGTCTCCTCCCTAATCATATGCCTAAAACACAATTCTGACCATGTTCCTCCCCTGTTCACAAAGGTCCAGCGGCTCTCTAATGCCTCTAGACTCCTCTGCCACCTCTTTCTCGCACTCTACCTTCTAGCTCAGTGACTTGCTTGCTATTCCCCATACTTGACATTCCAGCTTTTGTCTCTGTGTCTTTGCAGAGGCTGCCCTCCATGGCTAAAAGCCATTCAACGTAGCTTCAGACTTCTTTCCAAGTTTAGCTCCATTGAGATGCCCTCAACAAGCCTTGTCTTGATGACTTCCACCTACCTCTGGAAACTGTATTTTCTTTATTTTGGACATATTTTGTATTCATCAGTTTTCACATTTCTCCCCCAAAGAGAATGTAATCTCCTTAATGACAAGGATTGTTTGGTTTTTGTTCTCATATTATTTGTGCCTATCACAGTGCCTGGCATGAAAAAGGTCTTTAATAAATGTTTTGTTTTGATTTTTTTCAGCAAATAAGTGATATTTGATTTTTTTTAAAAGGGAATTAAAATTTTGCTTTGAGAATTTTTTTCGGAATTTCACAATATGCCTTGAAAATACAGGGATCTTCTTAGGTAAAATACTAACAGGGTCAGAAATCTGAGTCTACATAGAAACATTATTAATGTCAGTTTCCCTTTAATGTAATCTGCTTATAACACCTAATTAGCATGGATTTATGCTTTTCCAAAGGCCTTAATCATAAGACCTAGCAGCAGGAACTCATCACCACATAAATGTTTAATTTGTGGTTTAGAACACAAGACTTGAGTTATTATAATGGGGCTGTAAAAAGGTACAAAATGAATTATCATTTTATCCATGAGAAGACCTTTTCTTCACTATAAAGCTTTTGTGAGTCATTTGAATAATAATGATGACAAGAATGTTTATTTCTAAAGTTTCTTAAATTAGTTCAAAGGGAGATAAAAAGTCAACATAAAATTAATTGCAAAGTTACAAATCTTTTGGTAGACTATCACTAAAAAGAGCATACCATCTCCATCTCATAAGTTCCAATTTTCTCTTGCAAGAAATTAATCTGCATTTTGAATTCTTCTTTCTTCTTCTGATGATCTTCTAATAAACGGTGTTGTTGTTCTAGCTGCTGCTGCTGCCAAACAATTTGGTGTTTAGCTTGAAGTAAATGTGCAGCTGTGCTGCTGTGATTAGTATTTCTCAGACTTTGACTAGCCTGTAACTAAAATTAAAAAAGGCAAAAAAAATGAGACATTAAAAATGTTAGCAGCTATACTGGCACAAAAAAAGGAAGAAAAAGAGAATTCTTTCTTCTTCTTTTTTTTTTTTTTTGATACCAGGGTACCTCACTCTCCACCCCCACCTCACTTCCTAAATAAAGTTCTGAAAAATTCCCATCTTGACAAGTATAAGAATCTCTTAATAGGGTATAAATTGTTTAACAGAAAAAGAAGCACCCTTCCACAAAAGTTATATTACCATCATGAGTTAGAAACTGGAAATTCGCTATGAAACCATTCAACTGGGAGCAACATTTGGTAAAAGACAGATCTGGTCTGATCCCATCAAAAAGGTCTCAAGTAGGTCTAAAATCCCTCCAGCCCCCAGTTAACTACTAGCTGACTACTTTAAAGCTGTAAGTGATCTTGTAATAATGAGAGCTACAGAGAGTTTCATGATGAGATTTCAATACCTATTCAATAAAAGTATATAAACATATGTAGAAAAAATATAGCAAGTTTGGCATTTGCCTAGGGGACCCCTAAACAGAATATATCGGTCCAGTTAGAAAGACCACCCTCATAAAGGAGGCAGCACTCCTAAAATGAAATTTCTTTGAAAGGGAAAAAACCTTATGGATATAACCTGAAATTTAATGCCATGATAGTTCCCACTAGTTTAACCTAGGTCAGATTTTGGAGGGAAAGTATAGACTTTGTTTGGACAGATGTTAATAAGAGCTGTGTTGTCTCATATTTGATCAACTAGAAAGGCTTATAAAATAGTAATTTTATGTCCCCTTCAGTTTAGCAATCTGTGCACGAATTAGTGGAAATAAAGTAAGATGGCTACGCTGAGACTAGAAAAAAGCCTCTCAATCGCTCTACATACATTTATCATGAGCTTACCAGGCATTATGCTAGGGGCTAGGGGTACAGAAATAAAAATGAAACAATTCATGTCTTCAGGGAATTTATAAATTGCCTCATCCTGAGCCATCTCCAGTCATCCTGATGAATACCTGGTCACTGGATTCAGATGGCTCTGGAGGAGAAGTGAGGCTGGTGACCTGTACAGTCCTCACTCACTCAAAACAAAGTCAAGTGGCAGTCACATCATCATTTCTCTGATGTCGTGGTCTTCTTCGGCAACAAAGGACGAACACACACACATTCGATTGGAGGAGATGATATACACATATATAAATGCACATAAGACATACACAAAATAAATACATGGTAAATTTTTGTTTATGGTACAGGAGGGCACTAACACATAGGGAAAGAAGGAGTCGGTTCATTTTCTCATGAAAACAGAACACAGAAATTCTGAAAAGTCAAAATTATGGTAGAGCTAGAAAAGTTAATTCCTCTTTTCCAGTTAGTGATGGGAAAACAGAAATGGAGGAAAATGCAACTAATGGTATAAAATACAATGGAAGAAATACAATTTATATGATTACAGAAAAATGTCATGGTCAAGAGTAATCGGACAAAAATATATAAGGATACTCTCAGTCTCCTTCTAGGCAAATGCAAAGTATGTACCTTGACGAACTTTTTCTATATATGTTTACATATTATATAGCTATTGAAATCTCATCATAACCCTCTCTATAGTTCTCATGTCCTTATTACAAGAAAGCTCACAGATTAAGTAGTTAACTAGGGAGTTGTGGGGGCTGGAGGGAGTTTAATCTTTTTTTGTGCCACGAATCCCTTCTCAAAATAACTTTTTAATTTAACTCAATTTTATTTTCATAAATATCTCCTCTCCCTCCCACTGACCTCCAATAAGAAAATGATACAAAACAAAACCTCTATTACAAATATTGTAATTAAAACAAATACCCACATTGGTCATATAAAAAAATACACACACAACACACACACAAACATCTCAACATGCACCATGAGTTTCTTATAGCACAACAGCATTAGATCACATACATATATCATTTCTTCAGTCATTCCCCAAGTGATAGGCACCTTTTCAGTTTCCATTCTTTATTGCAATAATCCCAAAATACTGTACATATGTGCCCTTTTCCTCTTTCTTTGCTCTCTATGGGAGGACAGACCTAGTAGCGGTATCAATGGATCAGAATAAATACGGCTTAGTTAGCTCTTTGTATATAGCTCCAAATTGCTTTCTAGAATGGCTGGACCAGTTCGTAGTAATGCAGAGTTAACAGCATATTATATACTTTTTTCCCACAGACCCTCTAGCTTTGTCATTTCTTTTTCTGTCAACTTTACCAGTCTGATAGGCATAAGGTGGTACCTTTGAGTTGTTTTAATTTGCATTTCTCTAATTATTGATTTACAGCACTTTTTCTCATACAGTCATAGGTCACTTGGATTTTTTCCTTTACAAAGAGCCCATTCATTTCCTCTGACTATCACTTTGGGAAACGCTCTTACTTTGACAGGTAATTTCTTCTTTGCTCCTCTAACCTGTTTATGTCACCCTTCTCTCTGAATTATGTCTTTATTTGGAGTTTGTCTTATTATAGGATGAGAGATATTAGTCTATAACTAGTTTCGGTTAGACTGCTTTATAGTTTTCTCAAGTTTTTGTTTGTGAATTCTGGGATATTTTCATTTATCTAACACTACACTCATTTGCCCCTATATATTGTGTTTGACTGATCAACCTCTCCATTTCTTACTCAGTATTAAAACGTTCTGATGACTACTGTTTTGTGGTAGGTTAGTGTGAGATCTAGTACTGCTAGGCCCTTTTTCTTCCCACTTTTTTTTTCTCATTAATTCTCCTGATATTCTTGATCGTTAGGTCCTCTTGATGTATGTTTTTTCCTACTATATAAAGTAATCCTTTGGTAGTTTGGTTGGTACGGCACTGAAAAAGTAAATTAGAACGTGGGTAGCGTAGTCATTATTGTTTTGGCTCAGCTTAGCCCACGTCCAGTTAATATTTATCTAATTACTCAGATGTCTTTATCTGTCTAAAGATATCTTACACTGCAGTTGTTCTCATGTAGTTCTTGTTTTTGCTTTGACAGGTATGTAATACTGTTTGTAGTTATTTTACTGCTGAATTATTTTAGAACTATATACAGAAACCCTGATGTTTTACGGGGGTTTGTTCTATATCCTAAAATTGTGCTGAAGTTAATTGTTTCAATTATTTTTCAGCTGCCTGTCTAAGTAAACAGTTACCTAAGTCCTATCTGCAGAAATGCTAGTCGCCTCCTCTTTGCCTGTGCTCGTCCTCTGAGCTTTCTTTCTTCTCTTCTGGCTATAGCTAGCAGGCTGAGTATTATATTAAACAGCAGTAGTGATGATGAACCTACTTGCTTCATCCTGGGTCTTAAACTAGAACAAAGTCCTCTAGTTTATTCACATTACAGATACACTGGCTCTTGATTTGACTTACACTATTAAATGAAAGATTCAATTCCTATGTTTTCAAGAGTTTTGTTTTTTTTTTTTAAATACACATGAGTGTGGCAGTATGTCAAAAGATTTTCTTGCATCTATTGATATAATTTTAAAAAATTAATGTGATCTATTATATTTATAGCTTTCCTTATACTGAATCAGCCCTACATTACTGGTATAAATCCAGCTTTGTCAGAGTTTGTAGTCTTTGCGATATGTTGTAGTTTCCTTGCTGACATTTTATTTTAAAAAATCCTTTTTTGTGCATCAGTATTCATTAGTGATACTGGTCCAATTTTTTTTCTCTGTTCTGCCTCTCTTTGGTTTATGTATCATGATCGTGTTTATACATATAAGGAATTTCTTGTGATCTCTTCTTTTCCAACTTTTCCAGTTTTTGTGGTATTAGAATTAATTGTAAAATGTTTGAAAGAACTCATTTGTAAATCTAACTGATATTGGGGTATTTTTCTTTGGAAATCATTTATGGCTTCTTCAATTTCTTTTTCTAATGTTGGATTGTCTTCTATTTGGTAGCATTTTAATCTGTTAATCTGAGCATTTTATATTTTTGAAAATATTGTTTGACTTCATTTATCCTGCCATTTTTTGGTATATAACTGGGCAAAACAGTTCCCAATAATTTATTATTTCTTCCTCATTGGTAGTAGATTCATCTTTAAAACTTTTTTTTTGATACTGCTAATTTGGTTTTCTTCTTTGTCTTTTAAAAATCAAGTTAGCTACTGATTTACTTTATTTTTTTTAATAACAGCTTCTAGTGTTATTTATTAATTCAATGATTTCTTCTTTTTAATTTTGTTAGTCTCTTCTTTGATTTTCAGAGTTTCTATTAGTTGACTTACTCTTTCTTTTACTGACAAAGTGTTTAGAGATATGAATTTCTCTTTAAGATCTTAGTTATATTCCAAAACTTTTGACGTGTTGTCTCATTATTGTTCTTGTCTTCAATGAAATTGCTGATATTTTTCTATGATTTGTTCTTTGATTCATCTGTTTTTTTACTTTACATTTTAAATGTAAATTTAATATTTTTGTGTTACATGTTAAGTTCCAAACTGTCTCCCTCCCTCCTTTCTCCACCCTGAACTAAAAGGCCATCATTTGACACAGATTTACAAAGAGATGTAGAACCATTCTATGCATACTTCTATTTATCAGTTCTTTTGCTGGACGTGGACAGCATCTTCCTTCATAGGTCCTTTATGGTTGATTTGAGTGTTTAATACTCGTAATAATACTCATAATAACTTAGTTGTTGACAATTCTTCTTCGAACAACATTGCTGTTACTATATATAATGTTTTCTTGGTTTTGTTCATTTTACTTTTCATTATTTCATGCAAGTATTTCCATGTTTTTCTAAAATCAACCTGCTTATAATTCTTACTGCAAAGTAGTATTCCATCGCAGTCATACATCAACACTAGTTTGGCCATTCCTCAATTGATGGACATCCTCTCAATTTCCAGGTCTCTGCCATCATAAAGAGAACTGCTATAAATATTTTAGAACATTTAGGTTCTTTTCCTTTTCCCCTTATCACCTTGGGAAACAGACCTCACAGTGATATTGCTAGGTCAAAGAGTATAATCACGTTTACATTTTTGTGTTTCTCTCAAGTCCTGAGTTTCTTTAACTGAGCTCTGATCTTTCTACTAGGTATGTTTGGAAGATTTCCATTTCATTACAAAGCCATTTTTCTCCTTGTAGTGGCTGAGTTATTCTTAGCTCTAAGCCCCTAGATTCTTTGCCTTCTGGAACATTCTATTCCAAGGTTCCTGTTCCTTTGAAGTGGTGCCTGGGAAATTTTGTGTTATTCTAACTATGGCTCCTTGGTACTTGAATTCTTCTTTGCTGTCTGCTTGTAGTGTTTTTTCTTTGACCCTGAAACTCTGGATTTTGGCTACAATATTCCGGGGAGTTTTTGTTTTGGAGTTTCTTTCAGGAGGTGATCAGCTGATTCTTTCTATTTCTATTTTGCCTTCTGGTTTTAAGATATCTGGAAAAGTTTTCCTTTACAATTTCTTGAAACGTATCTAAGCTCTTTTTTGGTCATTTACTTTCAGGTAGTTCAGTGGTTCTTACATACTTTTTTCTCTTCAATCTGTTTCTCACATAAGCTGTTTTTGCTATGAGATACGTTATATTTTCTTTAATTTTTTTTTTTTTACTTTAACACTTCTTGTCTTATGGACATTAGTTTCTATTTGATCAATTCTAATTTTAATAATAATAGCTAATATCTATATAGTGCTCACTATGAGCGCTTACGTACTGTGCTAAGTTCTTGACGATCATTATTTCATTTTATCCTCACAACAATTTTGGGAGGTAGGTACTAGTATCACATACATCTGACACATGAGGAGATGGAGGCTAACAGAGTTAAATGACTTGCCCTGAGTCACTAGTAAGCTAGTGAGTACCTGAGGCTGCACTTGAACCCAGGTCTTCCTGACTTCAGTCTTGGCACTCTATCCACTGCTTCTCCCAGCTTCTAGGGAGTTTTTTCTTGGTAAGGTTTTGTACCTCTTGTTCCATGACATTAATAAACTTTCCAAATATTTTTTCCCACAGCTCCCATTTTTTTCCTCAATTTTTCTCCTCTAAGTCTCTCATTTGGTTTCTAAAATTATTCTGAGTTCTTTCTAACACTCTTGTTTCCCTTCTCCCAGGAATTCTGGTTAAACTTCTGTGCAAGCTACGTTTATATCTGAGGCTCTGTTTGTAGACATTTTGGAGCCAGTCTCTTCTGAGTTTGTGTCCTGAGTGTTTCTGCCATGATAATACCTCTTTATGGTGACTTTTTTTAGTTTGCTCATTTTTCCAGCCTCCTTCCTGACTTTGGACTTGATGTTAGGACTGGGCTCTGTGCATTTCTGGGAGAAATGTCTGAACTGAGATTTTGTTGTCTTGGATCCTTCTGATGCTTTCCTGGAGGGCTGAGTGTTGTTATACAATTCCAAGACCTCAAGGACCACTCAGCTTGGACACCTGAAACCTCTTAATGCTCCTAAAGCAATGTGATCTGGGGCCATGTCTGATTATTGCCCTCCTGGTCTGAGCTCTGCAAGTTTCTGGCTCTGGTCTGGGAATGCAAACACTAGCGTTGGCTTGTTCTTCATTGGAAGCTCCAGTAGACTGTGGCTGGACTCAGACACTGTCATTGGTTCTGTGTGACCAAAATGCAAGGTCCCCTTTTGTCTGGGATTCCCATCTTCATTATTTCACTGGAGGCTTCAAACTAGGCTGGTGGCTAGAACAGAGACCCTGCTCTGCTTCTTGGTCAGAGTCCTGGACTTGCTCCTCACTCAGGACACAGCCTAAGGTCCACCACTTTTCCTTACCCTGGGATGCCACCCCTAGGCATAGGTGCCCTCCTGAGTTCACCTTGGGTCTGGGGCAGGTCTGTCACTGGGCACCTGTTCCTGAACAAGGCTGGGTCCCTTTCTTGCTCCGGGACACAGCCTCAGTCCTTCTTCATTTCTGGCATGTAGCCATATGTCTGGACAGGTCCTGTCCCCAATATCCAGAGAACTCTTTGACTCCCTATACTAATCTTAATTAGAAAAGAAAAAAAAAAGCCTTGCTGTAATTTTGTTTCTAAATTTCCTGATCAGGAATTGACTTGGTGCATTTTCCAAATCTTTGAGGAAAGTCTGTGTTGGAGGAATTGTGTCATACTTGTTCTGTTATTCTGCCATCTCGGCTTTCCCCTCTCAAAATAATGTCTTTAAAAGTATAAAATTAAAAAAAAAAGGATGACAAAAGAAAGTAGTTACATTGGAATGTGGTTACCAAAACACTAAAAAATGAAGCTCCTGGACCCCAAGTTAAGAATCCCTGTTGCAGGCCAAGGTTCACACGGTCAGTTTCTCCTTCTTCCACAAAGTTTCTGGGTGACCCTGTAAGAGGTATCCTCAAAATGAACCTGGAGGAGAAAGCCCTGGCCTTGCTTATGAAAATGTGTTCAATAAAGTCCACTGAAAAAAGAGGTAGCATGATGAAAGGTAAATTTCAAGCCTGAAATTTGATTTTTACAGATTTTTTTTTTTGCAGTTAATATCATGCTTAATTCATCAGCTATGAAGGAAACAATCGTCATGAAAAGAAAGAGACACCCATCTGGTTATTAATTCTACCTCTGCTTATTACCACTTTATCTGCAGATTTTTGATCACTTCTGCTTCTATACACACACACACACACGCACACACATTACAAACTACAAATGAATGGTAAAGGAGTTTTGTGAGGGGGAGAGAAAGAATAACCATGAGCCTTATTATTTGCTCAAAGAATTTTTTGTTCTAAGGAATTATTATTATTATTATTATTATTATTGCTTAGAAAATTATTTAGCTCTCCTACTATTTTGAGGACAAAGCTCAATCTCAGACATAGAAGCCATTAGTAAACAATGGTAATGTAAATCATGGAACTTTCTATCATCTGTAATTCTTCAAATGGAAAACAAAAGGAGAAAGCAGAAAACCCAATAAAAGGGAAACCACCAAGGGGAATATAAACTGATGTTTGGTTAATGAGATTAACTGGCACCCATTATTTTCCTTATATAATAATCCATAATAAACAAATATTAGGTGAACATAATATTTATCCTGAAAGACACAAAAGTTGCCAGAAATAAATTATACTATTATCAAATAATGAAAATTTACCATCAATCAGACTTACATGATGGAACTGTATTTGCAACTTCTGACTTTGTTCTGTCACTTCTAAAAATTCTCTCATAGTTTCATCTTTTTCTCTTCTTGCCTGCTGCAGGGTAGCCGTAAGTTGGGTTATGATGCCATCTCTTTGCTTAATTGCAGCTTCAAATTCTTGAAGCTATTAAAAAAAGTGAAAATGGGTGATCAAAAACAACTCAAAATACAATTACAGGTGGATTACTATTAAAATGATTTATGGCTAAACGTTGACATAATATGCTAGATTCTAAATCTTATTGAAGCAGACATTTCCTTCTTCTTTCTGAAGAGCAGGTTTCCTATCTCTCCTAGGGCAGAAGCCCAGGCGCTATTTATGAGTCCAGTCTTACTCTAATTGGCACAGGAGCTGGAGACTTCTTCTATTTCCAACCTGGTTCAGTTTGGCCCTCCTCAGACAATATGGTAGCTTCCCAGACCCTGGGGTTCATAACATTCAGACACCTGATCAGCTTATCTCATTGCAGTTGGGAATACCCAGGATATCTGCAAGCCTCAATCTCCCTGGCAGCACAGATCAGAGATATGTTCTACCACATTTGTCACATCAGATATCTTTATAAGTGTCTGAATTAAACAGAAATTTGAATCATTTTAATTAAATTTAACAATTTATTAAATGCCTACTACATATGCAAAGCATCGTGTTGGGTGCTGTTGGGGATATAAAGATGAACAAGATGTGAGAGCTTTGGATTTCAAGTAGTTTACACTCAAATGAGGAAGATAAAGACTTTGAAGAAAGAAAACAACAACAACAAACCCAGATACAAATTAAAGTATGATTGATCCAGGAGAGCTATAACATGGTTCTAATGAAGGAGAAACGAATTACATCTGGGGGGATTAGAGAGGGCTTCAAGGGAGTGGTAGCAACTGAGATGGGCCTTGAAGGATAGGAAGAGTCTCAAAAGATAGAAATAAATACAGGTTAAAGGTAGATTAAGAGTCTCCTAACGGAGTGTTAAGAACGTTTACTTCTAGCTGCCACTAGGTGGTACAATGTATAGAACACTGGGTCTGGAATTGAGAAGCCTTGAAAACAAATTTGACCTCAGATACTACTAGTTGTGTAACAAAAGTTATTTCATCTGTTTGCCTCAATTTTCTTAACTGTGAAATGGGGATAATGGCAGTATCCATCTCAGAGGGTTGTTGTGAGTCTCCAATGAGATAATATTTGTAAAGTGGTTAGCACAGAGTAGCCATTATAGAAATCTTGACCTCTTCTCTTCCCTCGCTGACTTGGGTTGCATTTTTGGTTTGTAAAGAGCCTGAAACCCTAAGTGGGTGGTCATTCTGCATAGCTTCCTCTGATAAGTTTCTCCTAATACTCCCACCCAGAAAAACAGAAAAGTAAAGTCTAGCTATCTGCTAGTTCAAGGAAGGAAATCTGATCTCATAGTCGTCACTACTGAGCTTCAGTGGAATGGACCTCAGGACTGCATGGCTCTAGAAGCTTTCACCTATCTGACTTCAAAAGAACATGGCAGGGGAAAAGGTGGAGCAAGGCAGGTCCAGAGACTTTGTCTAATAAGAAGCTATTTTCCCGGAAGGACAGCCAAGAGCCCATAGTGAGAAGTATGGTGAAGCATCTAAGTAAATCAGTCACCAGAGGCAGATAGAGAAGGCAAGCGATCAGGACAGCTGACTACACACTGCCCAGACACACAATGAGGAGGAAGTGGGAGGGGCAGCGGCACAGAGAGGGTGGGAAGACAAGAAGGTCCAATGAGGTCCCCATGGTCAATGGTGGGGAAGCCAGACTCGAAGGGCCTCAGGGGAGTCCCAGGTACAAACAACTTTTTCAGAAAGTCTGGCAGCGAAAGGAGCAAGAGAAACAGGTGGACCAGCTAGTACAATCAGGGGAAGTTTTGATATACTTTGCTGTCTTCTTAAATGGAGGATGCTGAATTTAAGTGACCTTTTTTCTTGATGACTCAGGGTTCCCACTGTGAATAAGTTATTGTGAAAAGCCAAAGACATAACTGTAGAAAGAGATGGTTTGTGACAAAGGAACGAATAGGAACTGCTTAGAATGGGCCCTAAAATTTGCTCTCTTGTGGGAAAAAATAGCTCACATTCATATAACACTTTGGAGATATTTTACAAAGATGATCTATGAGTGTTGTCACTTGCTCGCCATTTTACAGATAAGGTAACTGAGGCTCAAAGCAGGTAAGACACGTGCCCGGGATGACAAAATAGGTCCAGTGCTCATCCACAATGCCATAACACCTCCTGCTTTCTGGTCATTTGCTTGTTTGTCATCATAATGGTGAAATGTGAAGTTGTATAACCTAAGAACATAACTTTAATTTAAGCACTGAACCCAAACTGAAACAAGCCTTTTTCTCATTTTTTTTTCAATCTCTAGAAAATCTTTACAGTTTCTACTAGTCTTCTGACTTGTCAGCAGCATTTAGAACTATCTATGATCTATGTATCATTAAAGAATCTATTTGACAACCTGAACCCACTTGTGCTTGAACTGCATTTTCATGGACACATGAAAGAGTTTCCATAATTTTAAGAAGTAGGTGTTATCTCCATATCTAAGGCATATTTTTTAGTTAGAGCCTAGTGCTACATCTTGAAATGGTCACAGATATTATTCTCTCATGCTATAGTAACAAATTTAGTATATATACTAAACATGGTGGGTTCAAGATGTCAAAGACATGCCTACAATTTATTTGAGATTTGGAAATAGTGGATTCTGTCTTTTAGAGAGATCTTTGTGGATAAGGTGGATAAGTAGGGAAAATAAATGATAATTTTACAATTGTTCTTCATGGCCCCCTGTGGGATATTCTTAGAAGAGATACTAGAGTGGCTTGCCATTTCTTCACCTCATTTTACAGATGAGGAAACTAAAGCCAACAGGGTTCAGTGACTTGCCCAGGGTCACACAGTTACTAAGTGTCTAACATTTGGACTCAGGAAGATGATTCTTCCTGACTCCAGACTCAGGACTCAATCCACTGCGCCACCTAGCGACCTGATAATACAATGAAGTGAATTCAAAACTGGCTGAACATTCAGGGGTGGTGATTAAAATAATGATATCAATTTGTAGGGAAATATCTACCCGCTCTGTCCACTAGATACTCTATCCTTGACCCTGTTCTGTTAAAAAAAATTTACTGACAGTTCAGGTGAAGAATTTTATCAAATATATAGTGAAACAAAACTGGGACAGATAATCTCCTGCATGACAGAACTGGGAACACAAAAGATCTCAACAGACTGGAACCATAAGATACAATAAAACACACAGACATAAGGTGCTGAATTTAGGTTAAAAAACAAAAGTACAAGTGCATGCTGAGGGAGATGAATCTACACACAGTTCCTGGAGAAATGGTCTCTGTGTTTTAGTGAACTTTAGAGATCAATGAACCAGCAACATTGCATAGTCGATCAAAACAAAAGGGAATATAATTTTAGGCTACATTAACAAAAGTGTGTACGTCATTCTAGTACCCAATTAGCTAAATGAAAGCAACTCATGATCAGATTAATTTTAGGATGACGAACTTGGGAGCCACGGAAACTCCTGAAGACATCTAAATAAATTATGGAAGGGTTGCAATTCCTTTGTTGACCAGAAGGAACGCCTATACTTGAGAAATCAAAGTTTCCTAAAATAACAGTAACATAGTAAATATCTTCACTCCATTAGACTAGCTTCTTCCCATTCCCTCATCCCTACAGTCAAACAGTTGTCAAAAATCGCTAGTTCTAACCCTCAACCCTCTCTCAGATCTGTCGTGTTCTTCATTAAATCAATCAGCATGTAGTTCAATACATGCTATTATATAATATATATGTGTATATACGTATATCATAGCAAATGCTATAGTTATATGAGATACAAATATTCCCATGGCCATCACCCTAGTTCAGGTCCTCATGCCCTCTCCCTATGTTACCGGATTGCCTCCTAATTGGTGTCCTTGCCTCTGGCCTTGCCCAAGCTGCATCGCTGCTAAACTGATGTTCCTAAAGTACAGTGTGTCTGACCATTATATGCTTCTGGTCAGGAATGCTCAGTGGTTCTAGTCTAACTCTAGGTAAAAATTATGCATGGGCTCAAACAATTATTGCAAAGGATGACAAGGTGTGAATGGACCGTTACTGATAACAACGGTAGGAATACTCATATCCATGTGATCATGAGAATATAGACTGATATATAATGTCTTCATTGTCTTCCTTGACAAGGACATCACCAATATCTCTAAACGCCAATAACACACAGAGTACTTGTTACATTTTATTTTTGAGTTATAATATCTGCATTGTTACTATCATTATTTTTCATCTTGACAATACAATCACTCAATTATTCTGAACAACTTCAATAGGCAAGAATATTAAAATCTGTAATTCTGAATTTGTGTTTTCCCTAAATAAACTTTTGCTTTGCATTTTTTCTAAGTAAAGTAACTATTATTTTACACAAAATTTCTTACCTATGTATGCCACAGACATACCAAATGGAGCTTTCAAAGGAAAGCACTGTTTTACTCATAATATTTATTAAAGGAATAAATCTTTTATTCCGGACATATACTTGTGTAGCCATAAAAGATGGATGACAGTAATGTTAGTCATAAAGCTGAATGATTTTTAAAGTGATTTTCCTGGTAAAGTTAATTGAAACACTGGGTTCTAGGATTTCTGGTCCAGAGAGAAAAACAAAATCATAGAGGAAATGAGAATCCCCTCCCAAGAGACTTTATAGTAAAAGAGGAATTATTCCTGAATATTTATGGAGAAAATACAGAATTTTGCTATTTCTTCCTAAATATGGAGGAAATAGACACATGATTTAATTGAGGTACCCTTCAAAAGAATTTCATAATCAATTTCATAGCAAAATTCTTTCACATAAATTTAGAATCTTCAAAATATTCAATGATATAAAACATGTTACAAATCATCCAAAAGCAAAAGCCTGTATTCCTCTTTCCCAAAAATGGGTAATATTTTTGCTAGTGCAATAATATTATGCAAGCAGGGTGCAAACATCTGGTCACCAAATTCTTTGTTTTGACATATTCCCATACTTCTGGGAAAATAAAAATACAAAACTAGTAAAACCATTCCGTATACTCATGAAGTGTTTTCAGTGAAAACTGTTCAGCATTGGACTTCATTGCCACAGGAGCTTTTCTGGAATGTTCTACCTTCTTGATGGTCTTAACAGAGAGGGTAGATGTTATTTTTTTTAAATAGCAGATGGATGTATTCCTATTAGATCAGTCAAATCAATTTCTTCTACCCTTGTTCTAAGTTGGTACTTTAGATTTTCTGACTCACTAGTTTAACTGAAAAGTATTTTGATTTCCTAGGTTGACAGAATATGAAGACATGTTAACTATCCACTAGGAAAAAGAAAATTCCACCTTCCCTCATGTTCATTTTGAAGACATCAAGTAAACAGAATATTACTGACATACCCTTATTCTTGTCTCTATGAATACCTACTAAGGAACATGTAGGAGTGCTTTCTTCTGTCAGCAATTGTAATCACCAGAAATGTCACTCTAACTACAGTGATTTTTTTCTCTTTTTCATTGTATCCTAAGGAGAACAGGCCTGTCATCAGTGGTCACCCAATACACTTGAGAGCCCCCATAAGAACTCACGCCAACTATGCAACCGCAGTGCTTTAAAGTCACAATTGTCTATGTGGACTGCCATAAAACAGTGTCCAACACTGTTATTACAGGATGACACATGAAATACAGTGAAAGACATGAAGACAGAAAAGCCGGTATCCAGGCTCACTTCTGTCTTTTACTAGCTGTGTGACCTTGGGGTTGAGCTCTGAGCCTCAGCTTATTCATTGGTTAAATGTGGATAGTATCATCTGCTCGATCTACCTCCTAGAGTTATTACAAGAATAACATACGTAAACAGTTCTTTTAAAAGAACTTTAAGAACTTGAAAAATTCTTAAAAAGAACTAGGTAAATCATGAAGTACCATACAAATTTATGGCTGTTATTATTATAACTGGGGCCTCTAGGTAGTCCAATGGATGGAGCCCCAGGCTTAGGGTCAGGAAGATGCCTCTTCCTCAGGTCAAATCCAACCTCAAACACTTACTAGCTGTGTGACCCTGAGCAAGTTTGCCTCAGTTTCCTCATCTGTAAAATGAGATGAAGAAGGAAATGGCAAAACCACTCTAGTATCTTTGCTAAGAAAACACCAAATGGGGTCATGAAGAGTCAGACACAACTGAGAAAGAATAAATAACAAAAAATTATAACTAATCTCTAATTCAGTTACCAAAAAATTAACCTCCTGAAATTAACCTATTGAATAGCAATCGATAACACAGCAATAAAGAATTCAACTAAATACTGCTTAAACTACTAAAGGTTCTTTAGAAATTACTGCAAATAAATGAAAAAAGGGAATTTTTGTAAAACTTAAATGCAGAAATATGAAATACAAAGCAATTAAGAAAAATAAAGACCAATAAATTTTAAATGGAATGAGAAACAGACAGATATTATAATAATACAAATGTCAGTGGTACCAAAATCTCAACATGTTCAAAAGACAGGTCTCTTTTAAATCAAGAAGCAAATGATACATTTTCATATTCTCCAAGTTCCACTGTATATCTGCAGCCTATGGTCTGCAGCGAATCTGGTCAGGCATAGCAAGAATTCATTCTCTGCGCAGGCTGATACCAGGAAAGCTTGATGAATAAGGTTTTCCTATTATATACTTTAAAAACCTCCAACAAATGACTCTAAGATTTATTTTCCGAATATTATCCACACAATGTACAAGGACTGAAAATTGTGACCATGGAATATGAATGAAATGTGTCAGGAGTCCAATTTATATTAGGACAACTATAACTTTAACATTCCTGTTTAAAACCATCTCTAAATAATGGTCATGCACTCCTAATTGATATCAGGGTTTCCGTTTGATAAGAGATAAACAGAAAGCAACATAAGGTAAGCACACCTGTTGGAATCCTTCCGTGCCATATGCTGCCCTCATTTCCTCAAGTTCTCTGTTTAGCTCTTCAATCTCTTGCTGTTTCCCAGCCAATTCATTCTCCATCATCTCTAGTCGTTTCGAAGGAAACTGTGCTCCTTGCTCCGAGTAAGACTCACCAACTCCAAATTCTTCTTCCTAAATCAATTCAAGTTCCTTAAAAATAAGTACTTAAAGCATTCCTCAAGAGGAACTTATTCAAATTCTGATTTCCATATCATCTAAGAGCTTATTGACCTGCTGTGTGGTTAATGTAATTTGAACTTTGCAAGTTCTGACATAAAGAATAGTTGAAAATTCTGTTAATGTTAAGCTTTTTAACAAAAAACAAATGTCTTGTATGAGGTTAAAGGCATGTATACATCACAAAGATAGCACCACATAAAGAAGAAAAGACTGATTAGTAAGCTAGTAGACAAGTGCTCTTAGTATTAAACATTGTTATTATTATTAAATAACTGGTAATACTGTACCATTAATAAATTGGTAGGAATATCTGCTTGCACCAAACTGCAACCATTTACCTGTATAAGAACAATTTCTTAATATGTCATGAACTTAAAGAAAACAATCTATAGCTAATAGAAATATATTTTTTCTCTAGAAAACTTGTGACAAAAAATGCTTCATTAGTAATTTATTCAATTCAGACTAAATTTTTACAGATGCATGATAAGGATATGATAATGAACTGCAATTCAAAATAAGTACACTTTCCATTTCAGAAGGATAAAATATTTCAATTGTGACAAAAATAGTTAAGTTGTCTTAACAAAATTGTGTGAAACTAGTTCAGTTCTTATGAAACATCTCATCAAAATTTTTCTTTTCAATTGCTATATTTAAGGTACATTCATGCCACATCCCATTTCCAATCCAATGGCTTACTAGTGTTAGGTTAATAGTACAACATTAATACAAATATTCAGGAGGCTGGTAGTAAGATGAAAATGATGTTAAGATGGAAGCTTACATAAAATTACTAAAGACAAAGCTTGGAACATCCTGCCAATCCTGCCTCTCTCCCCACCCCCACTTGCCCTACCAATCTTCACCCCTGCCCAATCTATTAAGAACATCCATCTCCACATGACTGTTTTTTTCCTTATTTCTGCCCTTTTGCAGGTCAACACAGGCTAATCTCCAGTGTTCTTCAACAGGAGCCACTACAGCTCTCCCCAAGAGTAGAAACATGAGCCAATAGAAGGATGGAGTGGCACTATTCAACAGAACTAGGAAAGTTAGGAAGGAAGAGTTTGGGGGAAAAGATGAGGACACATGGAAAGAAAAGGATGAGAACAGGGCAGAAAAATCTGGGGTGGGGACTGATGGACAGAACAGCTATTTCTAGCTTTTAAAAGAGTGCCACGTGATCAATGTGTGGATCTGCTTTGTGTGACTACACTTTTCTTATTATAAGGGAGGAAGGCAGCTTTTTTGCTGGGGCATTTTGGAGAGGTGGTGATAGTGATCTCTAAAAGAAGAAAAAGCAAAGAAAAAATGGTGGATGAATAATTTAAAAAATAAACAGAAGAGAACCGAAGGGCAATGCAGATACGGAGGGCAGTGTTGGACTTTCATCTTAAATCTGAAGCACAGGAAAAACACCCAAGCAGTCCATAGTAGACAGTCATAGATTTACATGAAGTCCCCTTCGTAGAGAAATCCTTGTGTTTGTGGGTGCTTGTCATGACCACAATGATAAAAAGGATTTTGTCTGAAAAGATCACATTAGGTGTTTCTGCTGCTCTAACTTGGGCAGTGAGCAACAATGACCTGATTTGGCATAGGTGGACTTAATGCGGTTTGGCTGAATCTCAAAGAAGTTCCAAATGAAGTTCATTTATGCAGGCAAAAAATGATTAACTTCAAAATACCAAAAGAAATAAGATTTGTTATCCAAGGATGTAATTTCACACTATGATACTTGTCTGCTTAAGAATTTCAAGGGGCCTCCCTACTACCTAATTATAGATAGGTCTTCATTGCTAAGAGGAATTCTTATATCTCTTATTTTATTAACTCCATATTATCCTTCCCAAATCTTGTCCCTTTCTCTAGCTCAACCTTTCTTTCTTATCACTCTCAGATGGAGCTGATCCCTACTTCTTTTTGTTGAGATCAAGGTCATAAAAATTCCTTAAACTTCTGTTTTCATTCACTTCAAGCAACACCAAATGATTTAAAATACTGTTATCATTTTCTGTAGCATGTTTTCTGTACACAATAAGAATGCAGAAAATTTCTCAAAGGAGCCAAGATAAAGATTGCCTCACAAGTTGTTAGTAAGAGGACCAAGATATTTTTTCATACCAAATCTATAAAGTCCCCATTACTACATTTTTTGTTTTTGCATTTAAACATTCAAATTTGTCTTGAGGGGTTTTGTTTAACTCTTCTCTCTGTTAGGATGATGATAAATTTTTAGCAGCACTTCACTGGTCCTACAGTATGCAAATCAAGGACAAATTTGCAAATAAATATCCAGATTTTCCAGTACTAATTTCCCTTTCTATAAGTATTTTTTAAGCAAAAAAAAAAAAATTAGCACTTTTTAATCATGTTCTCATCATTTCATATCTCAGCTCAAATACTAAATAAATGCTTCTATACAAACAAAATTCTTAAAAACTTAAATTTTCATTCCCCTTACAGCCTACAATTAATTTAAAGTGGTTGATTTTTCTTCCCAAAGTAACACCATGATGCTTTTTTAATTAAACACCGAAGGAAATGAATATTCTTAAGTGTTTAGGTCAATGGATCTAAATTGAAGGGCTGACCCATTCAGATAAAAAATACTATTTTCTATGTCTGTGGGCCAAAGAAAATAATAAAATCAAAGAAATGTAAATGAAATCACAAAATGATGTATGTTTACATGTCACTGATGTAGAAACAAGATATTTCTTACAATTATGCAATTTCTAGATTAGCTTTACTATCTAAAAAGAGTAACCATATCTCAACACTTTTTCAAAATAAAAAATTAACATAATTAACAAGAATTCAAGCAGACATTAAATATTAAGAGAGAATTACAGAGCATATTCTACTTCACGTACATGTAGCAATCTTTCAGTTGTCACTTATACTAGGAATACAATAATAGGAGATATATATGTGTATATGTAGACGTGTGTATACATACATGTTGGTACGTACATACATACACACACAACCACATAAATGGAAAATACAGAAACAATAATGGAAGGTCTAAGTGAATAAGACTGAAACGAGTCAAAGAGATTTACTACTTTAACAATTTCAAGAGAGACCATAAGATAAAATAATTTAAAATGTTTTTTTAAATTTATCATCTTATGATATACTTTAAAAATAAAGTGGGGGAAGGGTTTGAGCCACTAGAAATATTTAAAACTCTTAGTTCAACTTTTTGATATCTGAAACACCAAGATCATTTAATCTTACCTCTGAACTATAATCATCCGTAGTAGTTGAAATTTCACTTTCCATCTAAAATTAAAACAAACAAAAATGTTATAATGTGTTTACTATTTTTATACTTTACTATAATTAACACATAGAAAGTTTAAAAATCTCTAAAAACAAGTCAAGTGTTTTAAATTCTCATAACCTGATCTGAAAATTACGAATGTCTTTCAACATGGTGAGATGTTCGAGACTTATCATGAGGTATTTTCACGAAGGGCAGCTAGGCTAGAGGCCTTGACCTGGAGTCTGGAAGAGTCATCTTCCTGAATTCAAACCTGGCCTCAGACACATACTAGCTGCATGATCCTGGACAAGTCACTCAATCTGTTTGCCTCCATTTCCTCAGCTGTAAAACGAGCTGGAGAAGGAAATGGCAAACCCCTCCAGCACTTCTGCCAGGAAAACCCAAAACGGGAGCGTGAAGAGCTGGATGTGACTGAAATGACTTAACAACAAAAAGGTTTTTATTAAATATATAATACCATAGATTACCTCCATTTACAATGCCTAGGACAGTGTTCTATACCATCCAATTGAACAAAGGATTAGTGTACATTGTATAGATTAAAAAATAAATCACATTCTATTGATCTTTACCTAAAGGAAACTTAGAAAGCTGCTTTCACAGAAATCTCACTACTTTGACAGGAAGAACTACAGAAATTTAGAGTTGAAGGGAATTTTGAAATGAGCTAATTTTTTTAAAAAAGATGGTTTATTCATTCAACAAACATTTATAAAATGCCCTTCATCTTAGTCTATTAAAATATTTATCCTGCCTGTGCTATCAGAAAAACCTGGACTTCCACGAGCTGATGCAAAATGAAACGTACAGTGTACAAAGTAATAGTAATATTCTAAGATGATCAGCTGTGAAGGACTTTGCTATTCTCAGTAATACAATGATCCAAGACACCTAGAAAGGTCTTATGATGAAAAATGGTATCCATCCCCAAAGAAGGAACTGACGGTTGCTAAAACTTGCAGCCCTTGTCTGCACTTGGTGGTGTCTCATTGTTCATCTTTCCATTCCCAGTGCTGAGAGTACCCAAGCTAAGGCACCCTACCACCCAAATCCCCAGGTCCACTTCTGCCCGGGGCTCCTCCCGGCACCTCCATTCCTTCCCGTCACTGCATGGCTCCCTGCTCCCCCCTCCTGTAGATCTCCCTCGCCCTGCTCTGCAGCCAGTTTCTCAGTCCCCATCTCCCTTGCTCCCTCCTTGGGGCGATCCCAGACGCTGCTCTTCTCCACGCAGATGCCCAGAAACTTCACGTTTTCCTACCACTTTGTTATTATCGGGCATCAGTTGCTCCCAGAACAGTATTTCATCTATTTCCCCCTGAAACAAAATAACTTGCAGAGCCATAGAAGCCTCCAGGAAAACAACCAGGGTGAGTGAAAGAAGAGAAAGGAGTGGTGGAGACTCATTCCTCCTACAAGTGTGCTCACCGCCTTTCTAGCCTTCCAGGTTTGTAACTTTGGCACTATACTTGACTCCTTAATCTCTCCTACCCCACATTTCCTATCACTGGCCAAATATTTCTGTTTCTAGTTACACATCTTAGTATACAACCCTTTCGCAAGACTCACACAGCCTCCACCTTAATTCAGGCCCTCACTACTTTTCACCTAGATTCATTGGTTTTTGCCTGTCAGATAATATGGAAGAGCTCTGTTTAGCTTTTAAAGCTCCTTTCTTTTTAACTGGCCCCGCCTGTCTCTCTGGTCTCCCAGAACCTTCTTTACGCTGCTGATTCTTGTCTTGCAGCCTGGGCCCTGGCCCTCCCACAGGCCTACGATGCATTGTCCCTCCTCACTGTGGCCTAAGAGAATCCCTTCATTTCTTTAACACAGATATAAAGCAGCATCATCTGCAGGAAGCCTTTTTTGATCTCTCCAACCGCTGTCTTCTCAAATTACTTTGTATTTAACTAACTTGCATTCATTTTCCTTACGTTTATTCTAAATGTTTGTACATATTCTTGTTGTCTCCCCGTCAGAATATAAGCTCCTTAAGAGTAGAGATTGCTTCATTCTTTCTATTTCTGTTCCAAGCACCAAGCACGCTGTGGGCATTTAATAAATACTTGATGAATCATTGACTGACTGACTGATACGGAGACAGGCAAGTATACAGGATGTAACTTACAACAATTTAAAACTTGTCAAGCCTAACTTGAACGACTACCACTACCACTTCAGTATAGGGAAGCTTGGTGGTGCAGTGGATAGAGCATGGGGCCTGGAGTCAGAAACACTGCTCATCCTGGCTTCAAATCCAATCTCAGGCACTTCCTAGCTAAGTGACCCTGGGAAAGTCACTTAACCCTGTGTTTGCCTCAGTTTCTCATCTGTAAAATGAGCTAGACAAGGAAATGGCGAACCACTCTAGGATCTTTACCAAGAAAACCCCAAGTGAGGTCACGAAGAGTGGGCTATGACTGAAAACAACTGAACAAATACACATGTGTATGCATATAGACACATACATGCATGTCTATCACATAGGCACATCAAGTTTATGTTCATACGTATACATATAGACAAAATACACATTTTATGGAGGCAGCTAGGTAGTTCAGTGGATAGAGCACTGGGGCTGGAGTCAGGAAACCCTAAGTTAAAATCTGGCCTCAGATACTCACTGGCTGAGTGACCCTGGGCAAGTCACTTAACCTCTATGTGTCTTAATCTACTGGAGAAGGAAATGGCTAACCACTCCGGTACCTTTGCCACGAAAGCCTTATATGGGGGTCACAAAAAGTTGGACATGACTAAATGATTGAACAACTAACCACTTCTGGGATTCATCTAAATATAAGTGATACTTTCAGAAGGAATCTATAAAGAATTACTAAAGTTTGAAAGTCCTGCACAAATGAAAGACTCTGCAGTATGGGTGGTAATTTCATAAATGCTATTCATCAAAGACAAGAGCTTTAGTTGGCATCCAATAAATGAATTTGAATTTATGGGCCACAGCTTACATAATAAAAATGGCACCTGGACAGTGAAGCAGTATGCATAATAATGGCTAAAAAGAATAGATTTGCCAGTAGCTGGACAAATGTAATCCAAAGGGCATACTAATAAAACTGATGTTATATAATGCCTTACAATTATTTTCTAGTTTTTCAGAATAAAACTGGAAAATAATTGTAAGGCATTATATAACATCAGTTTTATTCTCAAAACACTCTATTATCATCTCCTTTTTACATACATAGAGAAACTGAGGTAAATAAGATTAAGTGGCTTGTTTGGGGCAGAATTTGAACTTAGGTCTTCCAGACTTCATCCACATCCAACACTATCCACAGTGTCACGGCTGCTTTTAAGGTGAGTGTTTAAAACGAGAAGGGAAAGGGAAAGTCAAGCTTGACACAGAATGGAACAACAGTAGTGGCACCTACACATTCACAACAGCCAAGGTGTAAGAAAGAAGCCAGAAATAAAATTGATAGCTCCAAAAGCTGCAACAAGTACACAATGGCATACAAAGTGTGGGTGACAAGCAAAACTGACTAGTGACCCCAATGTCAGAAGGTAAATTTGACTTCATAATTGCCAGTGAGGGGAGATAAGACTTAGATCTAGAATACTTTCTGGAAGCACACATCTTATTCAAAAGGAAAAGAATGGGGAGAGTGCTGATTTTAAGAGAATATACTTATATTTTCTTCACCTGCGCTAGGTGGAGCAGTAGATAAGACTGCTGAATCCCTTGGCAAGTCACTTAACCTCTGGTCTGCTTCATTTTCCTCATCTCCCAGGGCTGCTGTGGGATAATATTTATAAAGCACTTGGCAAACCTTACAGTGCTGTATACATGCTAGCTATTATTCTTATACTTATTATTAGAGGAAATCTATAAGCCAGAAGGGGGAAACATGGATGAGGATCAGCAGGGGCAGGGGTTGACGTAAACCTCAAAAACTTCGTTTCAAATTAGGAACATAATCGAGAAGTCTTCAGCGTAAAACTGAACTTGACTGATGAGTCTTCTGGGCATCCACACTGATTCTCCTTCCTTCCACAATCATAGATATCCTTATTTGTTTCTATACTTTAGAGCTAATCCCTCACTAAGGCACCAGTGAGACAAAAAGTTAGAAAGGTAGAACTGAAAACACTTTGCCCTAATTAGATGTGTGAATATTAGTTCCTGGAAGGAACTGATTATTTTTCCTTTTTCTTTATGTCCCCAGCATTTGGCACAATAGTTCATGCTTAATAAATACCTGTTGATTAAGGGAAATTAAAGTCTCAAATACATGTGACTAGAAAGGGAGTGGTGTCCTATAGAGAAAAAGGGGGTAGGTGGAGGTGGGCAAGGAAAGACAAGTTCTGTTTTGGACGCAGAAAAGTTGAGAAGCCTACAAAACATCACAGAAGGGGAGAGGAAACACAAACCATGATCTACTGAAAGCGCTCTGCCACACACTATCTATATCTCTCAACCTACCGAGCCCTCAGATAGGACTAAATCATTTCTGGCCCTTCAAGAGTCATCTGCTAATTCTACATCTCTTTCAAAGTATTCTAGAGTCTGGATTAAATGAGATGTATGTGTAGTACTTAGCAAAGCTAAAAGTGTCACCTAAGTATTAGTTATTATTCAAAATAATTTCATAGCAAAGTATGGTGGAAAAGTAAGTCCCACTTCTACCACTGATTAGCTGGGCAAGCACCTTCAGCTCTATAAGCCTCAGTTTCCTCATCTGAAAGAGGGAGATAACAACATTTTGTACAATACAACCTACTTTATGAGACTGTGGGAAGAAATGCACTTTGGAAATTTAGTCTAAAACTGGTTAGTGTAAGTAAGCTTTTGCGTGTGTGTTCGTCCTTCGTTGCCGAAGAAGACCATGTCATCAGAGAAATAATGACATGACTTGCACTTGACTTTGTTTTCAATGAGGGAGGGTTGGGCAGGTCATCAGCCTCACTTCTCCTCCAGAGCCATCTGAATCCAGTGACCAGATATTCATCAGGATGACTGGAGATGACCCAGGATGAGGCAACTGGGGTTACGTGACTTGCCCAAGGTCACACAGCTAGTGAGTGTCAAGTGTCTGAGGTGAGATTTGAACTCAGGTCCTCTTGACTCCTGCACTGGTGCTCTATCCATTGCACCACCTAGCTGCCCCTAAGTAAGCTTTTATTGTGTTGGTGAATCTCCAAGAGACACTAGAAATAGGTTGAAGGTCTTTAGTTTGAACTTGTAATATGAAAATATTATCATGGGATCTTTAGAATTTAGAGATGTTAAAAAATGTAAAAAAAAAGATGTAAAAAAAAAAAACAAAAACCTGTCAGTGTGCTGCCAGAAAGCAGAAATAAGGAGTATTTTTTCAGTTCTCTATCTGCAACTATAATAACAACTCCTCTGATTTGCTTGGAGTTTTTAAAAGTTTAGAACATAACATTAACTTTTCTCTCAAAACAACTGTGGGAAAATCGCAGGACCATAAACGCAGAGATAGGTGAGCCCTTAGAGACCCTCTAGTCCAATGCCCTCAGGATTATCCCTCTTTTAAAAAAGCAGAGGCTACCTATCCACCAAGGGTCACAGCTGAGACTAGAACTCAGATCTCCTAATTCTAAGCCTGGTGCTTTTTCATTTATACTTTGAACACTTAGACATGCATTTAAGAGTCCCCCACATTCAAATGAACACATAACCCTGGGGTTTTCAAGCCTCTGCTAACAAAGAGTAAAAAGACATGACTCCCAGCTCTGCTTCTGATTTTCTCTGGAACTTCCCTGGGCACCTGGGCTCTACTTCTCCTGAAACACCATGTGGTCATGCCAGCTTCCTTATCCCCCTGGATCTCCATATTGGAGAGGGCCTGGGCCAGCCCACCTCCATTCCCTTTCTGGCTCTGCTCCTGACTCTCTCACCATTATTCCCACCCTCCCTCCTCACTTTTCACTTCCCTTTTGTATGGTGCTATGCAGCTCCTCAATGAGGGCAGGGATGGTCTTTCTTTTAACTCAGATCTGTATCTCCAGTACCTGCTTCCTCCAAGGCCTGACTTGTGGCTGTTCTCTGGGTAAATGACTAAACCTCTCAAAGTCTCAGCTTCTTACTCTGCCCTGCGGAGGTTTCTAAAAGAAGCACAAACTAGAGACCTGATAAATACCCTAAAGGGGTTGGACGATCTTTTTTTCCCCAAGCAGCAACATCCCGTCCCTTGGCTTGGCAGATAATACTAGAAACCTAAAAGAGCAGCAGCTGATGCATTTTTTACAACAAAACTGCAGGACACTAAAATGCTGGTTCTATAGGGTGCCTAGGTAAAAAGGCCCTGGCTCTGGGCTTCTGGAGGAAACAGGAGAGCTTCAAACTGTTCAGGAGAAAATTCCCAGTACCTTCATAAAAATCCCATATCCTCAAAAAGACCTTGGATTTTTTTGGGGGAGGGGTGTTCAGTTGCAAGACCTTGCTTGACTAAACTGTTACCTTTTCCTATCAATATGTATGAGGTGGGATTATAAAAGAACAATTTCATTTTTGAATTAGCATAAATTTAAATTTCCAAATGAGGCTTCAAGGAGTCATCTTGGGAGGATACAATTATTCCAACTACAATGCTACTGTTCAAAAATATTTTTTCTAACTCTTTTTTTGGAACTGACATCGAGGCTTACTTAGCACACTGTCATTGGTGGCTGGTATTCGGTCCTTTGACAAAGGAGAATCTATTGGAAAAATCACTGGTATTGGAATAAAAGTACTGAGGGTTCAAATCACTGGTTCAAGCCTCTGGCTCCGAGTCTCAGAACCTCAGTTTCCTCGTATGTAAAAATGAAGACAATAATACTTGTACTACCAACCACAAGATTGTGAAAATGGCACTTTGAATTGGGTTTTACTTCGATGGCAAGCACACATGGGAATGTCATATGCAGGATGGGCTAGTCAGTATAAAGAGGTTTTTCTGGAGAAGGCTGGCATATATATATATATAGTAATGGACTTTTAAACTCCTTAAGGATTAAAAGAAGCATCCTGTTTTTAAAAAAAAAAAATTATTTTCATTTGTCAACATTCACTTCCACAAAATTTTGAATTTCAAATTTTCTCTCCATCTCTACCCTCCCCCAACCCCAGGACAGCATGTAATCTGATTACCCTCTCCTCCAATCTACCCGCCCTTCTCTCAGCACTTCCTCCTTTATCCCCTTCCCTTCTATTTTCCTGTAGGGCAAAATAAATTTCTATACCCCATTGCCCATATATCTTATTTCCTAATTGCATGCAAAAACAATTTTTAACACTCTTTTTAAAGATTTGAGTTCTACATTCTCTCCCATCTCTCATCCCTATCCACCTTCATTGAGAAGGTAAGCAATTCGATAAAGGTTATGTATGTGTAGTCATACAAAACATTTCCCTGACAGTCACGTAGTAAAAGACTAACTATATTTCCCTCTATCCTGTCCTGCCCTCCATTTATTCTATTCTCTCCCTTCACCTGTCCCTCTACCAAAGTGTTTGCTTCTGATTTTCACTTTCCCTAGTCTGCAAACCCTTCTATTATACCCCTCCCTTCTCTCCTTCCCTCCTACTTTACTATATGGTAAGATAAACTTCCATACCCATCTGAGCATGTACATTATTCCTTCCTGAAGCCAAATCCGATGAAAGTAAGGCTCACTTATTCCCTCTCACTTTCCCCCTCATTCCCTCCATTGTAAAAGTTCTTTCTTGTCTCTTTTATGTGAGATGATTTACTATACTGTAGCTCTCCCTTTCTCTTTTTCCCAGTACATTCCTCGCAACTCTGAATTTTCTTTTTTAAATATCACCCCTTCATATTCAGCTCACCCTGTGCCCTCTCTCTTTTTTTTTCTTGTTACAGTATTCTCCATTCCAGACTAAAATTCCCCCGATTATCCTCTGAATCAGGAGGAAAATATAACTCCTTTGATACCATACATCCTGGAAGAAGTCAGCGTTAGTGTTCTGTTTTACCTCCAAAGATAACACCCTAGATACCTGATTCTCAAATTTTGCTGACACCATAGCAACCCGGTGAAATTTTAAAATTCTGAGGGAAACATGGACACAAACACCACAGGAAATGAGGATGGTGGTGTTAAATCTAATTCCAATGTTTAAGAAATTGTGCCTAAAAAGTATACACATCCCACTTTGAAGTAACTATGGTAATTTAAGAACAAAATAAAAAAACCTTTTTTTTCACTTTATGTGCATTATTTTTTCAAATAGTTATTACTAAGTTGTTAGGATAGGAATACTTATGAAGTTGTTTGGAACTAAGTACTTAATACGCAATACAAATACTTAATAAGTACTGGGTATTTCTTCTGGCCTAGAGAGCACTCTGAGACAACACAAAGTTTGAGAGCCTTTGCTCCAGATACTGAAAAGTGGAACAAGGAAAATTCTTCTCACACACAAGTTATTGTAGCTACACCTACAAACATACTCAAAATATGACAATGGGTGAAACGAGATATGCTATTTCATTTAATGAAAATGCTAATTAGTTAGCTATTAAATTTTGTTTTTTTAAACCTTATTAAGGCTATTAAGCAATCCAAATTATTGCAAAATTAGTTCAATTGCTACTTAAATGTAAAAAGATGTTACAATTTTATCAAGTTAATAAAACGCCAACTTAAGAAATTTAATTTCTCCAATGGATCTAATATAGATAAATGAGTTATAAATTTGTATCTCTCAGACTAGTTTGAAAAAGACGTCAGGTCTAAACACTATTTGTCCACAGTTGAGGTAAGTGTAGTAGGTACATGACCCTGACAACAAGCCTCATGCTACACCCAGATGGGAAAATATGATGCCAACTCTGTATAAAACTACTTAGGTGTCTTCCTTTCCATTCTAAGTAACCACTAGCCTATAATGTCCTTGAATAAGCAGATAAAAAGGGAACCAACCAGAATTGGGCCATTTATTTTTATGATGACTGTTTCAATGAGGACCAGAGGCATTTCCCAAAAGTAGTCAGATGAAAAGTACATTAACACAGAAAAAGACCAAAAACAGTTCAGAAAGAGTCACAGAATGATTTTGTTATCATTTTATATATGAATTTAATATATCTCTTTAAAAAACAATGTATATAACAGGAGTTCAAGGCTTTGTGTATAATCAACTTTTTTGTTCTCATTTGCATATTTAAATGCTTGCTGATAACTTTTCATAGTAAAAAGCAAAACATTTTTAAAAGAAAGTACAGGTATTGCTTACGTAAGAAATATGAATATCCAAACGGGATCAAAGAAGCAAGGAATTCAGAGGTGAAAGTGACCTTACAGATTATCAGGGTTATTAAGCTCTTAATTTTAAAGATAAGAAAGTGGAAGCTCAGACAAGTTAAGTGACTTACCCTAGCTCACAGAGCTAGAAGTTGAACTTGAATTCTCTGAATCTTCTGTCCCTCAAAAACTCCCCTTCCCACCTTATAAAATTGCATTTCTTTCTTTTCCAAGCAAAAGAAACACTATTATTCCTTTTAAAAAAGTATATAGGACACTTTATCATATTGAAATAATTATTTCTAACTCCATCCATCTCCTATGGTAAAATACAAAAAATCTACAAGCAACTTTATAGATGCAAACAACTTTACTGGTTTTCTATTATATTTACGATCTTGAACTACTTTTTAAAAAAACTTCATTTTCCACCATTAGTTGTTTTGTAGCTATTTTCAACAAAAGAATATCTGTGTATTTAGCTTATCTGAAAAATGAATGTTATGTAATAAAAACAAAAAACATCAATAAAAGTTGAAAAGAAAAAAAATCCAATGTGTGTTTGTATTTTACAAAGAAGGACACTCATTTTTAAGTATGACCACTTGTGAAATTAAAGAAATAAAGAAAATATTAAATGGTACCAAAATGAATAAGGGATGTTACTGTTGTTATCATTACAAAAGTTTCATTCAAAAATCTTTTTCAATCTGGATACTTACTTCAATAGTGTAGGACTGGTCATATTTGATTATTTCTCCAGTATGTAAAGTTCTCGTTATATCAGGAGTCACTGATGCTCCTCTCTGAGAACTAGTCATGTACAACTCATCACTCTGTGACTGATCAATACTAGAAGTATGTGAAGATTCTTCACATTTTTTAGCTGATGGCTTTTTCTTCCCTTTCTGCTGTTTGGAAGAATTCTGTGCCTCAGCCCGAGCTTTCTTTAGCTGATACTGGGCAAGCTACATTAAAAAAAAAAAAAAAGAATTAATTTGGAAAATTTCCTATTTTATTGCCAATAAATTCTATCATATAAAAGCTTCTGACTCACTTCTTAAAGGATCAAAATAATGATATTAAGATATTAAAATGCTACAAAATTAAAAATATATATTCTGAATGAATTTCAACATAAGCTTAATCAATTACAAATAAAATGAAATAATAAATAATAAATTTTTGACAGTCAAAGATTTCACACTACACTCAATAACTAGCACAGTGATCTGTACACAGTAGGAGCTTAATAAGCATATGTTATAATGTAGTGTTGCAATTTAATGTAGGCCCACTCAAGGATAAAATTTTGGGAAGCATACTTTTAAAATCTATTAAGTCAAAGCACAAAATCAACACTACATTTTAAAATAATTCAATATATAATTCGACTCGACAAGCACTTAGGTATCTACTATGTCCAAGGCACATGGAGATGGGATGGGGATGGAGGACACCAAGAAAAAAATGAAAAATATTCCCTGTTCTCAAGAAGCTTAATATGTATACAAACTAATTTGAGAAGGGAGAGAATGCTAAAATTCGAGGAATCAAGAAAACCTTCCTTTTTGTAGGAGGTGGTGCCTAAGCTATACCTTGGGGAAGTTAAGGATTCTAAGCATCAGAGAGGAATCAGCAAGTATTGTATGACTAGGCCTGTGCAAAAGCAGAGTCGCAGAGGTTCAGGGAAAAAGTACATACATGAGTTTGGCAAAAATGAATCATGTAAGGAAAATGCAAAAGGTGCCTAGAAGTTACACCATAAGCAGGCTTTAAAGACCAATCAATTCATCAACAAGACTTAGTAGATATAATAAGTATACCTTGGGGTATACCCATGCTTAGCAAGCAGGAGGCAGAAGATGATCTAGCAGTAAAATGAGAAAGAACAGCCCCGGAAGAGGGAAATCCAGAGAAAGCAGCTAACTAACAAAGAACATTTCACCAATTGTTAAGCTCCCCAAAAGAGAGCCAGGGAAAAGTATGACTTGTTATTGAAACCATTCCATCTTATTCCCTTGTGAGGGTGAAGTATTCAAATGATGGCTAAACTCAGGGTTTCAAGAGTGGTAACAAGGACATAAATGGACAGGGTTACATATAACTCAAGCTCCAGGCCCCACTTTAGGAAAACTGAAGACACAGAAGAGATGACTTACGAAACAAGTTTAGGAACCAATTCTCTTTATAAAGGGATTTAGCTGCAAAGTTCCTTTCATACTTCCCAGATACATGTAACTGTGGATCATTAACTATTACACACAGACACAAAAACTCGAAGAGAAAATGTTAGAGGAGACATTACCAACGAAAACGTCACCTGAAGCAGAGATAACACAGCTGAAATTATAATATAACTGCAGGAACTGACTTCACAAAAATAAATTTTGCGGTTCTTCTCCAGTTAAGTACTGCTGTAGCATCTCTAGGCATACCTTACTTTCACACAATGACTGCAACTGAAGATATTTAAATCAAGGATTTTAAAATTTTATGTTGAAACATCTTCAGTGCAAATGACTATTTAAGAGGATACTAAAATTAGAAGAAATGTTGAGCTTTGAATATAAGTGACCATGGATTTCTGAAGGCCTCAAGTTTTTCAGCAACCTGGAAATGCTTTAAGAATGGCCCCATGACCCCAATGGCCCACCACAAAGTTACCAGGAGGAAGAGCAAGTTTTGTCCCACAGCAACACAAAAGAGTTTCTCCTAAGATATGAAGAGGAAGAGGGAAAGCAGGGGCTGGGGATTTGATGTGTGTCCACGAGAGAGTATTATCACCAACAAAATTACAGATCCCTGAAGTGATGAAATTGGATTTTTAGGACATGTCCTTGGTAAATTAGATGATGTCATATGAGATGATCATGACCTTCCAGGACATGGCCTATGATGCCTTTGTCAAAATTCCGGGGCTATTTGGAACACAGGTCTGACTCAGTGTGGCAAAGGTTACCTTTTTCTTGTAAGAACTTCATCATCATTTGAAAAGAAATGAAATAGTTAAAGGGGAATTACTTACCTTAGAAGGTAAGATGAAAGCATAAGTGTGGCTTCAGCCTGCCTTATGGACAATCTTTTTTTCTGACTGATTTACCTTTTAGGGCTCAGGCACACTAATCATGAGGTTTTACAAATCCCTGTATAGAAGTCCTTTTTACTTGAGAATAATTTCTTTTACAAATTTAAACTTGTTTTCTTTGTCTGACTAGCTTTGGGCAAAATTGGGATTCATAGCAAGAAAATTTGTGTCTCTAAGATTTCAACTCTGAATACTTTAAGAGGGAATGGAGATATTTCTGTCTAAATATCGAGAAGAATGATCTCTGAGGTGAGACCTTGGATATCTTTCATGCCTTCTTGTAGACAAAATGGAAAGAAATGAGCTAAATAAGAGTACATTTACACCAAGCGTTCTTAATCTGGAGTCAAAGAATTTGTTTTGTAAATATTTTGAATGGTATATTTCAATGTAATTGATTTTCTTGTAATCCTTTGTATTTTCTTGTATGCATTTAAAAACATTATTTTGAAAGATATGTAGGTTTCACCAGACCGTCAGGGGGCTCAAGATACAAAAAAGGTTAAGAACCTCTGACAGATTTCACAACTGGCTGAATGGCTATCAGCCTAGAAAAAGGTCCACAGTAGAGCATCCAGGGGTCTGTGATTGGCCCCATGCTATTTAACATTGTTTAAAAAAATAAATGGTTGGGATGAAAGCATAGGAGGTATACAGATCAAATCTACAAATGAAGAAATCATGGGAAGATGGCATAGAGGTTTCCGAGGGGCAGCTATCCTGCTACTCCCACCATCCCTGCAACCCTTGTGGCTGCTATACGTTAGGTATGCAGTTTCTAAAGTTAACCCCATGTTAGTGTCCTGGGAGAATCTCATAACCACAGGGAGTTGAGGCCTATAAATAAGACTAGCTTCAAGGTCCAAGAAAGTGAGGGGATGACAGTAGAGTAATGGAAAGCTTGGGGGACAAGAAAGGACAGAAAATAATAAAAATTAATACTGCACAAGAGGACAGAGCTAATAAAGAAAAGGAGTAAGAAAAGGGGAGAGCACAGACTCAAATGCAAAGGCTTTTCGAAATACTCTTCTTCAAGACCTCTTCCTTTAGGGTACCTAAATCTAGTGCCCTATCTACTATGCCACACTACCCCTCAAGTAAAAGGTAGGTCAATTTTAAAACTGCATTAAAAATTTTTTTTTTGTGAAGAGCAGTAGCTGTAGAGAGGTACAGAAGGTTGAGGACTGAAAAAGGACATCCGATTTAAGTTAAACTGCCACTGGTGACTTTTTGAAAGGGCAGTTTCAGTAAAGGGAGTGAAGAAGCAGAGGCAGAAAATGAAGATACCTTTTTCTTGGAGCCTGACACTGAAAGGGGTGGGGGAAGAAAGGAAGGAAGGGAAGTGTGAAATGAAAGTTAAGGCATGTTTGTAGACAGCAGTGACAAGTCAGGGTAAAGGAGAACGAAGGTGAGCAAGCTTTGGGAAGATATTGGAGAGAGAGAATGGAGACTCAAGGTGGAGTGTGGGGGGGTGCCAAACAAGAGCAGAAAGTGGCAAAGTCTGGTCAGAGACCACAGTGCCAGGGCAAGGATAGAGAAAGTCTGGCCACAGAAGGGAGGGGCACTGGAGAGGGCCTACAAAGGCTCAGAGGAAGCTAGGCAGCAGTCAGAGAATGTGAAGTTCCAGACAAGAGGGGCAAGAAACGAGAGGAGACTAATGTGGAGCCTAGACAAAGCAGAGCATTTCTTTCTAAGAAAACTATGGATTTTGGGGATGGAGGGCTAGTATCACCGGCTTTCCCATGACATAGGCACTGGCACAGAAGGATAATTTCTGAGCATACAAAGAACTAGCCAAGCAGATTCCACACATTTATTCTGGGCAGCTATGGCCAACTGATTCTATGGCCATAGAATCAGAAATGAATGAATGGAAAAGCCCAACTCAAAAAAGAATTTTAAGCAAAAAGGGCCTTAGGAGAGTAAGCAGATATTCTGGGAAGAAGGCTATGAGAATTCCGATCTTTTTCTACCTGTGAGGACAGAATAGTAGAGGAAGATGAGATGGACTGTAGTGCTTCACAGGAAATTCTCTTTAGATACTTAAAAGGTCGACATGTTCTTACTATGGAACTGAGTAAAGTGAAGGAAACCTGTAGTTTTCTAGCTGTCTGAGGGCTGGGGATTTGGGGACGCCAGTAAATAAGGAAAAATGGTAGTAGCATGAAATCTGAAAGAAGAAGTGATGAGCCAAACTAATGAAAAAAAAAAGGTTACAGGGCAAGAGTGCTTCTAGTAGCTTACAACTTATAAAAACTATCCTCTGATCCAGACCACCTTTTCTTTCAGGACAGTGCAGTTATAAATCCAAATTTAAGTCAGAATACAAATTTCAAAATAATTATATGTTTAGTGAGGTCTTGCCTTGCTCACTCTGACTCACAAGTTGTTGGGAGTTACAGGTTCTGTCCTCCCTCTTGGTTATCCCTGAAGCTGGGACTCAGGTTAAAGAACAATCCTGCCCTGCAGCCTCAGAGAAGAGAGGAGATGTAACAGAAATGAAAAGATAAGAGGACCTCTTTGCATCCTAAAAGAGTGCATCAGAAGGGCTTACTTCAAGTGTTAGAGGAAGGTGGAACCAAATGGCTACAAATTCACCTTGGACATACATGGAGTGGAAAAGAGGCCCTTTTGAAAGGATCAGGAAAAAGTTGCCCCTTTGGTCAACTGAAAAGACCTTTTCATGGAAGGCGGGCCAGTCAGGTAGGAGAATACATGTCACTTCTTATCAATCACACTAAACTTCAAAAAAAAAAATCCTAAAAGTAGCTCAAAGGAACAGGTGCAAGACCAGTTACCTCACTTGTATGTTGCTGAACTAGTCTAAAACCCATATGACCCATTTGGCCCATTCAATATTTAATCTCAAAAAAGTAGCCAACTGTGGCACTATCATAAGATAGTTATGCATATCTTTAACAGAGCCCTCAGAATAATGAAATAAGAAAACCTCACAACAAGGATAAATATATTATTGATACCTGTCTGTGTTCATACTCAGAAATATTCTCAAGGTCATTTGGACATTAGGACAGATTAACTCAGTTGAGCATGTAATCCTAGGTTCTTGAAGGCTAAGAAAGCAGAGACCAGGCTCAGCAGGCCCGTAGCAGCCTTCAGGCCCTACAAAGAAGGATTTGAGTGGCCCAGCAACAAGATGTGTCTACTTTACAAGGTCCAACTAGTGAAGTAAAGAGAAGTTCATCACCAGTAGCTAGCCACTTGGTGATTAATTCTTCAGTCATAGCAATTAATAAAACAAAGAAAAATATAAAATGGTTCCAGTCCTACCTAATACCACTTCTGCTTCAAAAGTAATAGAAAGGGGGCCAAGGGTGCTAAGAATCACATTTTTGAAAAATGCACACAAATACCAAATGTTCATAAAGTAAATGTACTTTTGGAGCGGAGGGTAAGAGAGGAACAGTTTGAGGGAACAGGAAAGGCTTCATGTAGGACATGGCACTTGAGCATAAGGTCCAGAAGAAGTTAGGGATTTGACAAGGTCAAGTGAGGCAGCTCAGCCAGTGCAGAGGCACAGACATAGGAGATTGGATTTCCCACAGCAAGGAGGCCATTTTGGCTAAAATGTAGCACATATTAAGTGATATAATATACAATAAGTCTGGAAATGAGGGTTGGAGCCAGGTAACACAGAATTTTAAATACCTAGCAGAAGAATTTACATTTGATAGTAGAGGCAATAGTGAGGTATTTTAAAATAGAGGAAGGACAATAATTAGACCTACATTTCAGGAACATCCCTGATGTCTGTGCAGATGATGGATTAGAGAGGGGAAGGACTTGGGGCAACAAGACCGATGGGAAGGCTATTGAAATACTCCAGGACAGAAACTATGAGGATCTGAACATGGGTGGTGGCTCCCTATGTAAAAAGGAGACTGATGACAAAGACTCTGTGGAGAACTCGCAAGACTGAGGAACTGACTGGTATGGGAAGTGAGGGGCAGTCAAGTTTCAAGGGTGACTGAAAGGTTGTGAGATCTTTGTTCGATGACTAACAAATGGAACTGAAGGAACAAAATACCATTTGTAACATTCTCACTACAAATTAATCCAGAAGGCAAAAGAAGTTAACAATGCAAGGATGGCCCACAGGTTCCCCTTTTAGAAGCATTAAGTTGGCCAGGTCTTGGTTTCTAGTCAGGGTGGCATCAGAAACCTGGTGAGATAGCCAGGAAATTAAACAAAGCCAGTCTTAACAAGAAGCCAACCCTAAGGTTGGCAGAACACCTTAGGTTGACTATTTCTTTTACTGTTTACAACAATCCTGTAAGTGCACTGCCATTATCATCCCCATTTCATGGATGAGAAAATTGCTAATAAGTATCTGAGGTAGGATTCAAATTCAGATCTTGGGCTAAAATGCTTTTGGGAAACTGGGTGACATTTTTTTTAATGATTCTAAGCCATTCTCTGGGGAAAAAAGGCTTACATTTTTGACATTAATATTATTCTGGTGATATACAGCTTTGATTTGTGTAACATCATAGTCTCCAAAAAAGTAACAATGGGCAAACCTAAAAGCAATGAACAGAGTCATGTACTGAGAACTAGTGACGATCAATGAACACACCACGGCATCCAGAGATCCTCAAGCCTCCATACAAGGTCAAGACAACATGGAGTCACATAAGAAGAGAAGTGGATGGACCTGTTTTGGAAATATCTATCACTGAAACACCAAGAAGTAAAAGGGGGGTAAGAGTGGAAGAGGCAAAGGAGGAGGAAGAGGGTAGTGGCAGTGTCACAACCTAGGTGTCATCGGTGACTTCTCTTTCACCTTCTCATATTCAATCTGTAGGTAAGTCCTGTCAATTCTACCTTCACAATGTCTCTTTCTATATATAAACTCTCCTCTTTCTTCTGACACTGCTACCACCCTGGGTCCTAACCTTTACCACTTCATGCCTAGATTAGTGTTAACAGCCTTCTGGTTCATCTCCCTGCCTCATCTCTCCTCACACTCCAGTCCACCCTCCACTCAACTATCAAAGTGATCTTTCTAAATATAAAATATATAAAATTTGCAATCTATTCATCTCATTCAAGTTCCACTGCAACCCTCTGAGCCTGGTCTCTATTATCACCCCAATTTATGCATGGGTACAATGAGACCAAAAATGGTTAAGTAATTTGCCCATGGACAAAAGTATCATAGTTGAGATTAGAACTAAGGCCTCTCTGACTTCCAAGTCCAGTACCTATCCACTGTACAATCCAGCCTAAAAGCCGGAGCAGGTGAAGTCCACAGTTAAGTGATCGTGCCTTCATGGAGCTCATATTCTAATGAGACACACAATACTATCAACTACATGCAAACAGGATATATTCATGAGAATGATCACAGAGCCAAGTAAAATAACTATGAGGAGAGGTTGCAAAGAGGCAAATTTAGGATTCCTGTGAGGAACAACATCCTAATAATTTACCTGCCCCCAAGTAGAATGGGGTAGCTCTTAGGTAGTGGATTCCTTTTCACTAGAGGTCTTCAAAGGGTCCATGATCATTAAACCATAAAAAACCTATCTCAGTGCTCTCTGTATCTGACAATTACTGTAGCATTTCATATACAGACTTTCAGAGTTGGAAGGGACCTTAAATCCAACCCTTAATCCATTTTATAAATTTAGAACATGATACCAGGGAAGTGGATTCCATCAAAGGGTCACGCTTGAGGATTTAGAGGGCCACATGTGGCACTGAGACTGTAGGTTCCCTAACCCTGAGCAGGGGAGCACAATACAGCACAATGCTACAGTTAGTAGTGATGGTTTAATTATATAACACTCCACACTTCAGAAAGCACTTTTTTCTCCTTATTATAGATAAGAAAGCGGAAACTTAGAAAGGTAACTGATTTGTTCGGTCATACAGTTAATAATGTAGCAAATACAAAACTCAAACCCAAGTCTTCTGTCTCTAAGTCCAGCGTTTTTTCCACTACACTATCATGAAAAGTTCAGAATTAATAGAAGCAAACTATAATTTGCAAATAAAGTTTAAATAAAATTAACTTTTCATAAGGTGCTTTAATGGTATGAAAATTTAAAATGAATTTTACTAGTATATAAAATGAACAAGGAAATTCCTTATAGTTCATGATTCACAGCAAGAGAATCAATTTGAGTTTTTCACATATTGTGCATTTTGAGATAAAACGTAATTACATGCATTTCTACTGAAATGCAGACAGAGCGTAACAGAAAAATAATGTTTTGTTTTAATATATACAATATTTTGTAGAGTCTAGTTTTATTTCATTAACTTTAAAAAGGATTTTTGCTTCATGGAATAATGTACTCTTTACCTGTGACTCTTTCATCTTCAAATACATTCCTTGTTCACTTCCTGTTTCGAATGTTCTACTATCCAACTTTCAGTTTCACTGGGATTGTTAACATATACAGGAACCCTCCTTGTTAACTCTATCCTTATTGGATTGCATTCTGACTTTCCTATGGGATGACAGATCTACAGCTGTAAAGTCATCTGATTTAATCTCCTCATTGTACAGAAGAGACCCAGAAAGATTAAATTCCTTGCCCACAGTCACCTGAGTAGTTGTAGCTCAGCTGCCATGTGAGGCCAGGTCATCTGACTCCAAATCCAGACTTCTTCAGTTGTATCATGCTGCCTCTCTTTAACAGATCACTTCTATCTGCTCACTTCTTCTTGCCTTCCTGGATTCCTAGTTCCTTCCTTAAGAGCTTCTTCTATAAGAAGCTTTAAACAGCCCATTTTTCAGTCTCTCCTCTTATTCTATCCCTTCACTTAGTTTCATCCTTTGAGATATATAGTTTTCCAACAAAGCTCCAATGCCATGAAGAACAGGTATAAATTGTACACATTTTTCCCTTGCTATTGGCAATGAACTGATTCAAATTGAAGAACTTAATAAGGCTCACAGATTTATAAAATTACAAGTCAAAGGATATGACCATGCAGTTTTCAGAGGAATAAATTAAAGCTATCCATTATCATATGGAAAAAAATGCTCTAAATTATTATTGATTAGAGAAATGCAAATTAAAACAACTCTGAGGTACCACCTCACACCCATCAGATTGGTTAATATGGCAGAAACAGAAAATGGTAAATTGGAGTTGGAGAAATTGTGGGAAAATTGGAATACTAATGCATTGTTGGCAGAGTTGTGAACTGATCTAACCATTCTGGAGAGGTATTTGGAATTATGTCCAAAGAGCAATCAAACTCTGCATACCCTTTGATCTAGCAATACCACTTACTAAGTCTGTATCCCAAAGATATCATAAAAATGGGAAAAGGACAGACACATACAAAAATTTTTATAACAGTTCTTTTTGTGGTGGTAAAGAATTAGAAATTGAGGGGATGCCCAACAACTGGGGAGTGGCGAACAAGTTGTGGTATGTGAATGTAATGGAATACTATTGTGCTATAAGAAATGATAAGCAGGTGGATTTAAGAAAAACCTGGAAAGACTCACATGAACTGATACCGAGTGAAATGAGCAGAACTGGGAGAACATTGTACACAGCAACATTGTGCGATGATTAACTATGAGAGACTTAGCTCTTCTCAACAATACAATGATCTAAGACAATTCCAAAAGACTTGTGATGGAAAATGCTATCCATGATGCGAGAAAGAACTATGAAGTCTACTGTGCTATAAGAAATGATGAGCAAGAAGATTTAAGAAAAACCTGGAAAGACTTGACATGAACTGATGCTGAGTAAAGTGAGAACCAGGAGAACACTGTGAAAGCATACTGTTTTCACTTTATTTTTGGTTTTTTCTTTCTTGTGGTTTTTCCCTTTTGTTCTGATTCTTCTTCCACAACATGACTAATGTGGAAATGTTGAACAGGATTATACACGTACAACGTATATCAGATCGTTTGCTCTCTTGGGGAGGGGAAAGGAAAGGAAGAAAGAAAAATTTGGAACTCAAAATTTTATAAAAGATATGTTGAAAACTATCTTTACATGTAATTGAGGAAAAATATTATGTAAGGGGAAAAAAGAAACCTTTAAAAAAAAGAACTGAATAACACTCAGTACTTGTAAACAAGCATAAAACAATGCTGAAAGAAAGTTACTTTCTTCACATTAGAATAATGTAGCTTTAATTTCCAAGGTCCAGAAATTATAATTTTTTTCCTTACTCATAAGCTCAATACTTGAGAATTTGTGGGACTGAGCAGTTTAATTACCAATATAATTTTTTTCACTGCTTTTCATGTAGTATTAATGTGATACTGGACATTTCCGGCCAAAACTATTTTGTTTATTGCTGAACATTTAGTAAAAAAGACTAACAGTCTTACCATTCAAGCAAAAAAGCATGAGGCCACCAAAAAAGAATGTTAGCTTAGTTTTAATGTTACTGTATTGATTTTTTTCCTAAGAAAAAAGGTACCGTCAGTTATATAAAATTCTGTACATTAGAGTACTGCTGTGGTTTGTGGGATTTTGCTGGAGAATTAATAGAATTTTATGAAATACAGAGTATGCATTTGCACCAGTAATAATTTACTGCGGATTTTAACAAAACCGACCTTTACTTGGTTATGCTCACAAATACCATAATGCTCTCTTTTTATATAAAGTTGCAAATATTTTTACTTTGAAAAAATAATGCAATAGTTTTGACAGGAAAAGAAATTAACCATTTAGTTCTGCAGCATGGGCAGTTTGTGTTGCCTTTCTCAAAAATACATCTCTATAATACCATCCAGAATGATGCTAGCACAGTTCTAGAAAAAAGAAATAAATGATAACGAAGATGGAAAAACAAAACAAAACAAAAAATAAACTGAATATTAGTAATTATGACCAAACTTGGCCATGGAGAATCAATCAATTAAGCCATTATTAAATAACTGCTATAGCACTGTACAAGAGATACTAAAAGAAAATGAAACCACCCCTGACCTTAAGGACAGTGTAGGATAGACAAAATAAATACAAGATAATGGGAGACTGGAGGAGAGATAATAATTGAGAAAATATATTTACTTCCTTTCTTTGCAGAGGTAAGGGACTCTTGGTGTGGAATACTGCATATACCGTATGTCAGTCAATAAACATTTATTAAATGGCTACCATGTGCCAGTGGTGCTAAGAGTGCTAAGCAGTGGAGATATAAAGAAAGACAAAAGATACTTCCTGCCCTCAAGTAGCTCACAATCTAATCAGGTAAATAATATGCAAATAAATATGTACAAACAAGCTATATACAAAGCAAAATGAGAAATAATCAACAGAGAGAATGCACTAGAATTAAGAGGGATTGTTGGTTTTGCAGAACTGCCTTTCTTTCTCTTTCTTTTAAAATAATTATTACAAATGATTGTCTAACAGGTCCAAGGGAAATACAGATTTAGAAATGAATATAAAACCAAAAGACATCAATAAAAATAAGATAACTATGTTTAGGGAGTAAAATGTGGTTATAACTGTTTGCTTTTGGAGGTTAATAAGAAATTTTTTATTTCTAGGGCACTAGACAAAGGGCCCAATTATAAATAACTGATTTTAGAAAATAAAGTAAATTTTTTGCTCTTTTCAACCTAAGTACCACTAGTGTCAGAAAATTACTTTTCAAAAGTCTTTCTCAAAAAAAGTCTTTCAAAAACAAAAAAAGTCTTTCACAATTAAAAAAAAGATTTCAATTCCACGTGGCAATATCAGTATTTTCTTCTAAAAGAAAGGTTAAATTCCTAATAGTAGGAATTTATGATTTATACAGGGTTTCCTGTCCTTACAACTCCATGAGGGAGAGCAGCAGAAATGTTATTATCTAGACTTTAAATATAAGAAACCTAAGGCTTAAAGTGATTAAGTGACTTTCCTGTAGGCACCCAGATAATAAGCAAGATACCTTAGAGATCAGCTACTACAAACACTGGCCCCCTCCTCCCATTTAAACCCTGCTCTGTTCAGCATGCTTATGCAGCTTCTCTAAGCAGAATCAGGTAGGAGGAATAGGGGTTCTGACCTTTCTCATGCAGAATTGTCAAACACAAAATTTTAAAAACCCAGAAGATTTATAATTCTAGTTTTGTGAAAAGAGTCCTGGGTTCAAGTTTCCTCTCTGATCCTGGGTGACCCTCAGTAGGTCACTGAACTTCTCTCACCTCTGTTTCTTATCTGTGGGGTTTGGGATCAGGGTATGGACTGCATGATCTTTATAATGCTGTCAGTCTCTGAACCTTGTGAAAAAAATGATACACTGTATCACTGTCCAAACAATAAGCTATGTTGTTTCAGAATGGTTTTATTTTCAGTTCAAGAATGATACCTGGATTGAAGGTAGAGAAAATTCCAGGTTAAAAGTCAAACCAGGATTTTTGTAAAATCAGATAATGTCATCAAAGCTTTAGAATTATAAATGGCCTTGAAGGTCAAAAAAATCAACTCCCCTCTCTTATTTTACAGATAAGGGGACTTCAGACAAGAGAGAATAAAAAACTATCTCTCTTAAGGTCACATGGACATTAAAGGTGTCCTGGACTGACCAATCCCGAGTCCCTGGCTCGCAATCCAGCAATCTTTCACTAAACCACATCTTCTTTGATTGGTTTTTTGAAGGTATAGCCTCCTTGCTCCCTCAACTTGTACACAAACATCAAACATTCTACTCAGGAACTCGGAATGCAGCAACTGAAGCAGCAATAAAGAGGCTTCTAAGAATGTTCTCTTCACTCCCAGCACTTAAAAAACCCAACTGAATAAATTCAGTCACTCAAGCCTTGACTCTAAATAAAGTGAGCCCAGATGTATTAATGTGAAGACTCAGTGAAAGCTGTACTCACTAAAATCTTAACCATTAACACCAATTTGTCTATAGATAAAACTTGGTTCTGTTGTTGAATTCACTCGGGGGAGGCCAGTTTGAAAGGAACAGCCAATCATATGGGCAGGTACAATACCGGTAGTGACACTGGAAAGCTATGCCAGCAAATTTGGCAGGACTTAGAAAAGGCTAAAAAAGTATGGACATGGTTCCTTATTGGAGGACCTGCCTAGTTAAGTTTGAAAAGGCACAGCAGAAGCAGGTTGGGCTACCAGGTGCTGACTATTTGGTTAGGCCACAGCAACTCAAATAGAAGAGGAGGAAGGGAGATTTCAAATCAATGATAGGTATATCCATATCACGGATCCTTTCAGTACTTAAATACTAGTAATTATCTTTAATATGACAGTTTAAAACTCTTAAGTCATGAAATACTAAAACTTATCTTTAATAAAGATGGTCTGAATATGATCCAAAAAAGCCCAAAGGCATTTTAGAGCAATAAATATTCTCAGAAATGTTTTTTTAAAAGAGATTCATTATTATAATTTGCATCTTGTCTACAATAATAGCTGATACTTTTGTAGCACTTTAAAGTTTACAAAAAACATTGGATGGATTAATTAATTTGACGCTTACAAAACCATAAGAAAGGCACTATCCTCCCTACCCCCACACTTTGCAGAAGAGGAGAAGTGATTGTCCATGGGCAGCAGCTACTAAGTGACAGAGGCAAGATTCACACCTCCGTCTCTCTTGACTCCAGGTTATTTTCTACACCACCAAGTCACTTCTCCCAATAATATGTTTAGTGTAAATCCGTTATGTAATAACCCACAGTGAAAATTTTGCCTCAAACACTTACTAGCTGTAGGAACAAGAGCAAATCACTTAACTTCTGGGTGGGTTTCCTTATCTATGAAATAAAAATAGCACCCACAGGATGGTGAAGATCAAACGTGTAAAGTGCTTTGAAAACCTTAAAGTACAAGGTCAGAGATTCTTACAACCACAGGTACAATACAGCTAAAGTATCTCCAGCATAGAGAACAAAAGATAGAAATAACCAGTGTTGTAACGGCTCCTTGGGGAAGCTGTGATCTGATTCAACCATTCTGAAAAGCAATTTAAAGTCACGTTAAAAAATAAAATTAAAGTGATGAAAATGTCTGCTCGCTTTAACCCAAATACATCACTGTTGAGCCAAGTTTGTCCCGCAACTGTGGAACAGGCCGAGCGATCCTCCCTGAAGCCTCCGTTCACCTCAAGGCCGCTAGCCCCCTTCCCACCACAAAGAACTGCAAACGTCAAGAGCGAGAAGAGAGGTCACCCCTCTCCTGAACACACGCCCCCCTTCCCTGCAGGATTTCACAGCTGGCACTCGTGGCACCTTCAGGACATAGCTGCGCAGGGCCGTCCCCGGACAGCTGTCACAGGCCCATCCCGCTGTCCACCAGCGCCAAACCCGGGGTGGGGGCCCCCCTGCGACTGTGCAGGGAGGAAAGGAAGGAGCCCACCTGTCCAAACCTGCACCTCAGCTGCGTGCGTGGGGGGGGGGCCCAGGGGAGAAAGGGAGAGAAGACAAAAGACACCGCAATCTGGGGGGCACAGGGAGCAGACAAGACCCCGCCCCGCTTTTCCGCCTTCCCCAAGGTGGGAAATCGGGAGAAAACCACCGAGGAGGAGACAAAAGCCGGGTCTCAGGAAGGCTCCCCCGGGCCGGGGTCCGCAGCTGGCGCGATGCGGGGCGCAGGCACCGGGGAGCCCAGCCCCAAGGGGCGGCCCAGCGACCCCCCGCTGCCAAGACAGCGCCCTTCCCCGCCACCTCGCGCTGGGAGCAGGGCCCGAGCCCAGCCCCGCTCTCGCCCCGGGCTTCCACCTCCCCGCCCTCCCCGGGAAGGGCCAGGCTTACCAAAGCCTTGCCGCGGATCAGCTTCTTCTGCCGCTCCTCGTCCTCCATGGCTTGCGCTGGGAAGGAAGAGGGACAGGGAGGGAGGGAAAGAGAAGGGAAAGGTCTGATTGAGACTGACGTCTCGGTGGGCCGGGACTGGGCACCGCAGTGCTCGGCCACCGGCCCCGCGCCAACTCTCCACGCCGGCTCACGGGAGGACCGCGTCCGGCGTAGCCGCCATCCTCGTCTCCACGGAAACACTGAGGCGGAGGGCGGGAGAAGGGGCAGGAGAACGTTCGCGCAGTCGCCGTGGACAAGGGTTCGGGCAGGTGCGCCGAGAGCCCCGCCCCCTGAGCCCCCCGCCGCGTTCCAGGCCCCACCCCCAGGCCCCCCGCCGCGTGCCGGGCCCTCTCCCCGCCCCCCCACTCCCGCCTTCCCGGGCCTCGGGGGATGGAGACCAGCCTACCTGGCAGCTAGGTCAAGCCAAGCAGCCTAGATGAAGGGCACACCACGTGGCGTCTGGCCTTGGGCTACGCGCTGGGGGGCGGGGAGGGGGTGCGCCCAAATGGCAGGTCAGCCCGGGTGCTCCAGGGGGAGATACTCCGGGCAAACCATTGTGGACCAACCGAAAATGGGAGGATGATCAACAGCATGGAAAAGGGCCCTGCAACCACCTCCCCCATCTCACGGATGGGGAAACTGAGGCCAGCAGAAGTCCCCGCAGGCAATGAGGAGCAGGGAGAGGCAGGATTCGAACCCAGGAATACTGCCTAGTGGTTTAAAGTGTGCTCACTCTCTGCTTGGAGAGCAGGATTACGTTCTGGCCCTGAAGCGCCCCTATTGGGTGGCTTTATTCAAACTTGGGCCCAAGGATGGACCCGTGGAGACAGCCCTGGATTTGGGCTTGGAGACCTTGGAGAGCCAGTGTGGAGGTCAAGACACAGCTCTGGACCTCGGGAACGGAGCCTCTGGGTTCTAACCCCTGGCATCCGCGAGCCTCGGGCCCCCGAGGTGGCATCCGCGAGCCTCGGGCTCCCCGATCTGTAACGAGAAGGAAGGTTGGCCTTTCTAGGCTTCTAAATTCTAACGTCCTGGATTTAAGAAATCCCTTTAACGTAAATCCCTTGAACTTTCAGGACCTCAGTTCCCTCCCTTCTAAAATGAAGGGGGTTGGACTTTTTTGTGTCGTAATCTCCTGTGACTGGCTGCTGAAGCCTATGGATCCCTTCTCGAAATGCTGTTTTTAAATGCATACAATAAAATGTATAGGATTACAAAGGAAACCAGTAGAATTGAAATACTTATTATATTGAATTCCCACTTACATACTGAAATAGTTAATTAAAATAAAACAATTTCATGGACCCCAGATTAAGAACCCCTGTAAGAAATGATCCCAAACTTCTCCTTCAGCTTTCAAAATAACTTATCTTTTATGGGGATAGTAATAGCACTTCCCTCCCAGGGTTGTTGTGAGGATCAAATGAGATAATGATTGTAAGTGCTTAAGACAGTGCCTGACACATAGTAGGGACTATATAAATATTAGCAGTATATGTATATATATATGCATATATATGTACGTATATATATACAGAGAAAGAGATCTATCTATATATATATATATATATATCTGTATCTATAAATACAGCAGGCAGTGCAACATCAGTAATTAAAATCTCAATTTTTGAGGCCATATAGGCCATCCTCTTCATTTTACGGATAAGGAAACTGAAGCTTGGGCTAGCTGACCTGTCCAAGGTTACACAGGTTGCAGAACTGAGATTGAAATCTTGCTTCTCTGGTTCTGAATCCTTCCATTACACCCAGAGTTCCTCTTCCACATGTCCTTAGGTAACTAAGGCAAGGTAGAAGGGAAAGGAGGCAAAGGAGAGCTCAAAGACAGTTGAGGAGCCAATTAGGGGTGGTAGATTTGGAAGTAATTTGAAGCAAGAGGGCACAGTAACATCTGGGGGTCACAAGGATGGGGGAGATGTCAGGTATAGGGTGGCAGCTTAGCTGAGACTTTAAGAAAAAGATGTTCCAAAAGACTGAGATGAGTCTGATTCGTCTGGAAAGCCTCTCCCAGCACAGTCTGACTTCTATGACTGGGATGCATTCCTTTCTCAACTTCTTTTCCTCCATCCTTGCTTAAGAATTTTTCCCTCCCAGCCTGATGTCTTTCTTTTTCTTGACCTCATTGAAGGGGCCATGCCCTGACTACTTCTTAAACAGGTCTATTCAATGAGTGGGCATTTCCTGAGTGAGTACTTGCATAGATGCTGGCCAAGATCTCTCAGTGCATCCTGGGTCATCTCCAGTCATCCTGATGAATATCAGGTCACTGGATTCAGATGGCTCTGGAGGAGAAGTGAGGCTGGTGACCTTGCATAGCCTTCCCTCACTCAAAACAAAGTCAAGTGCAAGTCATGTCATTATTTCTCTGATGGCATGGTCTTCTTCAGCAATGAAGGATGAATACAACCTCCTTCTTAAGCTCCCTCTCATTCTCCCCAGCTATCACCTCACAGTTATCCTGTACCACTTTATGTGGCTGTTCTCTTACCCCATTTCTTTATTCCCTGCTTTGTATATTCTTACCTGTGCATGTGTTAAATTTGCCCTAGTAGAATTTGAGTTCCTGAGAGATAGGAATGTCTGTCTTGCTTTTATCTTTTGGTTCCCAGAATTCTGAACAGTGCTTTGCACGTAGGAAATGCTTACTAAATGTTATCATTCTCTGACTATAAATCTCCCTGCTCTTTCACCTGGGGGAGAAAGGAACCTCCAGCCAGCTCTTTGCCATGCCCTTACTCCCCTGGGAAAGGAGAGTGTCTCTGAAGATTTTAGTAGTGAAGGGGGTGAACTAAGGGTTGACCTAAGGTCCTGGAAAGGACCTTAAAAATTCCTGCATTTTACCCATGAAGAAACTGGGTGAATGAAAGGAACTCAGTCCCCTGTGGGCACACCCTTATGCTCCTCCTTTATGGTGAGATTTAGAAAGGTCCCTATACCACAAGCCTCAGTTTCATAATTAGGTTAAGCCCTAAGGTCTTCTGAGTGGAACAGAAACCAACTAAACCAGTTTCTAATAAAAATGTAAGCTTTTTAAGGATTGAAACAGGAGTTTTACTCATCTCTGTGTTTTTCCCCCAGGATCCCTATGGTATTGTCATGCAAATAGCAAATAGTCAATGAAGACCAGTTGAACTCAACCTCCTGGACAAACCTTTCACCTCATCCCTCCTCTAATGTAATTCTCCCCATCTTCCAGTTCCCTCCTACTACCATTCTCCTTTCCTCCCCACCCTCACATACACACACAAACACAATATATATATATGTAATGCACATGTATATATGTATATACCTACATATTTATGTATGTATGTATTCCTGGGCTGAACAATACCTTCAGCTTCAGAGAAATGTCATAAAAAAAGTGAGAAGGGTCTCCAATGTTACCTTGAAGGACCCTGTCTTGTGCTGAAGGTCTGGTAGTCTGAGACATCCTAGGAGGGCGCATGAAAGGTCAGCAGTCTGGAAAAGGAGGGGTCCAAGAAATGCAGATGAAATCAAACAAAGGAACAAGCAAGAGCCCTGATTGTGATACATGTGTTTCAAAACCGAGCGTGTAAGTGTGTCAGCAGCTCTACGCTCCAACCTCAGCCTCTTGACTTGAACATGGGTAAGGTGGGTTTTTTTAAAAATTTTTAACTCTTTTTTATTAAGGGAGTAAACCAGTCAAATCTCTTCATGCTGCAAAAACAGGCCTAACCTGGGAGGGGTTTTTTGATCTTTAGTTTCAAATTGTTTATTTATTTTTTTGTTCCATGTTTGAAACTTACCAGTTCAGGGGCATGTGACATGCAAGGAGTAGAATGGTAGACCTTTATAATTCAGAGGAACCTCAAAGATCATCTGATCCAACTTTCTCCTTTTACAGATGAGGAAACTGACCCAGAAAGATTATAGTTACATTGCTAAAAGTCCAGAATCCAGACCTCTTGACTTCCAGTTCTGTGTTCTTTCCATCTCACTCTGGAAATGTTTTTGAAATGAAAATTACTTGTGTGCTAGGTTCCAACTATATGATGTTACTTTTTGGTAATTCTCTGTTTAAATTGTGAAAAGCTTTTAAAAATTAACTTAATGTCTTAATAGATTTATGCTTCCTTCAGTATCAACCTGATCTGACATTAATGAAGATGGGGTGCACTGGATCTTATTCTCAGCAAAATTAGTTTTTTGTTTAAAGTCATGAGGCATAATGGACAGAGAGCTAAGCTTGGAATCAGAAAGACCTGGGTTCAAATCCTGTTCCAGCCTCATGCTGGCTGTGTGACCCTGGGCAAGTCCCTTATCCATTTTCAACCTTGGATTTTTTAAATTATCATTCAGTTGTTTTTCAGTCATGCCTGATGCTTTGTGGGCCCACTGGGGGTTTTCTTGGCAGAGATGCCAGAGTGGTTTGCCATTGCCTTCTCCACCTCATTTTACAGATGAGGAAACTGAGGTAAACAGGAACTAATAATAGTGTTTATCTTGCAAGGCAGGAGTCGTTATGAGGATCAAGTGAAACAGCACATATAGTATTCTGCAACCTTCCAGTGCCACATAAATATTAGCTATTATTGTTTGTTTTTAACAAGAAAATTTCTAAAGGCACTTTAAAAAGGAACCTACTTGTTGTGTATTATATCTTTAGTTGGATAATGCCAGCTTATTGTTTATAAAATAAATTACATACAAATGTCTTCAAGATCACCTCAGTATCTTTAATAAATCTTTAAAATATCTTTAAAATCTTAATAACAAATTTGAAAATCCTTTATAAAGTTAGAACAATTTTTTTCACCAATGATATCATCCTTTTAGAAGATTCCTGGACAATTAAAGTCTTAGACAGTTTCATGGGAAAGTGAGAAGTGACTTATCCAGAGTCACACAACAAATGTGAGATAAACATGGTACTTGAATCCGGGTCTTCTTGATTTCAAGGCTAGCTGTCTATCCACTATACCATGCTGTCTTGAGTATACAGAGCCTACTCCAATAAAGTCCCTCTCATGACATGCAGGAAGCCTCGGATTCTCAAAGAATGTGGCAGTGGGAAACAAGTTCTGCAAGGCCTGACAAAGTGGAAAGGCTTAGAGCATGACCTGGCAACCACCTGTTAGCAGAAAACCATGTCAGGTGAGTCTGAAAGAGGTTTCTTATTCAAAGGTAAGCCATCAAGTACATTATTTTCTCACAACAATTCATGAAACTAGCTACTGAGACATGAAGGGTTTTGATATGGGTCAGTCTGCATTGATGGAGCTCCCTTACCAGTGAAATCACACATACTTTTGGATATAGAACTTTATGCTAAGTATATACAGCATTATAAATCACATTGGATGGTCAAGCATGGATGAATCATGATCTGAATCACTGGAAAAATTAATGAGATTAGAGAGCCTTTTGAGTAAGAACATTCAAACAACTCTCCTCTGCCTCCGCTTAACTTACACATAACTTTCTAAATCATAGCACCTTTCCCTAGACACCACTCCCTTAAATGTGTTGTCTTGCCTTAATACATAATGTCTACTTCTTGAGGGCAGAAACTAGCCTTTTTGCATTTCTTTCCTAGTACATAAGAAAGTGCCTAGCACTCTAAGTCCTTAATCAATGCTTTTTCATTCATTCATTCTTATTTCTACCTACCTCACCAATGAAGAAACTGAGGTACAGAGAAGTCACGGGACTTGTCCATGGTCATATAAATAGTAGGTGTCAGGGATAGTATTCATGCCAAAGTTTCTTCATTCTCCAAGCCCATGCTATCTGGGATTAAGAGAGTAGGCAGATAGAGAGATATGTTAATCACAGGAAAGGCCAAGTACTGACAACATGGAGAGGAGTATAGGCCTGAAGAAGTTTATAGGACTAAACAGCCAGAAAGTTCCATTGAGACTTTTGGTAAGATGGTCTGTGATGGTACCCAAAGTCCTTGAGAACTTTAGATGACCATGCCTCAGACAGACATCTATGTGGGGGGGGTGGGGGGGGGAGAGCCAAAACTCATCATAGACTCCTAGTGACACTATGCAAGATTCCTCCTCAAAGACCTCCAACTACCCAAGCAAATCAAGATCAGTAGGAGTCTGCATTTAGACACTGCTCTTCCAGAAATATAGATAATGAGAAAACTTTCTTCTCAACTTATGGTTATAGAATAGCCATTGCTCAGGACAGATGATCACAGAAGACAAGAAGGGCAAATCACCTCGAACTTCAGGGACAATATATTTTCGGTAATACAGTCCTGTCATATATGATCTGGTTCACAGACAGCCCAAAATAATACCTCTCTCACCTCAGTGAAGTAACTTCAGCTAAATAAGACAGCAGAGTCTATCAAAGTGATAACAGCATTTGGTGAAAGACATTTAATAATGATAATAGGTATTTTAAAGTGCTTTATGTGTGTGTATATATATATATACATATATACATATATATATACACATACATACATATTCTCTCATTGGAGTCTGGCATCAACCCTATAAAGTAGATGCTGCAAGAAATATTATGCCTACTTTACAGATGAAGAAACTGAAACTGAGAGATAGTGAGTCACTTGCATAATGGTCACATAGCTAGTAGGTGTCAGAGGTGGGGTTTCCAGAGATTGAAACCAGTTGTTTTATGTGGCTCCTGTACACAGGTGCATAGGCAGGGAGGTATTGCTCTGCAATTTTTACTGCTAGAGTCAATCACCCTACCAGTGGGGATTAACATGGCAGTTGAGGCCATATGCTTCACCTGTGCTTCTTCAGTAGCCAAGGATGCATCTGTGAGAGTGAGCAGGACCCTGTGAAACCAGACACAAGCATACTGGCAGTGTTGGTGATTTCTGATTGCTGGCTTTGACTCATTGCTTCCTGTTAAGGTCCAAATGTTCAGTTCCTGGTTAGAATACCACAGAATTAAACACTTTTAGTGTTGGAAGGAGCCTCATAGTTCTTCTGGTTCAGTTCATACCCCCCAAATTCCTACTCTGCCAGGCAAAAGAGGGTGTGACATCTTAGAGGAGGCAAATGAAAAGTAAACCACTTTCACAACCTACTTCACAAGGCTGTTGTGAGGAAAGTGATTTATAAACTCTAAAATGCTATTCAAGTAGAAGAGAGGAAAAAATCCAAAGTGTAGGCTGTGTAGAACAGACTGTAAGGGAAAATATAGACTACGGGTAACAGACCTAGTCCATTAAAACACAGCAGACAACTAGCCAAGTACTTCCAGGCTGCCTCCAGGGAGAAGGAGCCAGTTTGTCTCACTTTAAAAAGGTGTTAGAGCAACAAGCTTCCCTTGGAGCCATCCATGGTGCTGACTTCTGACCAAGTTTTTTTTTTTCCCCAGTTAGCCTTTCTTGATAAATTTTTCAGTACTTCCCAAGCCTCTTGAGTCTACAAATGAAGTCTCAGGCTCTTGTCTACCAACCTCCTGGATGTATTACCTATAGTCAAATCCTCAAAGTCAGGGGTTCTTAACCTTTTCTCTTTTTTTTAATGTCATAGATTCCTGGTGAAGCCTATGAATCTTTTCTCAGAATGATGTGTGTACTTAAGTTAATATTATCCCCAATTTACAGATGCCTATGTAGGTTACAAGTCAAATGGCTTGCCCATAGTCACATGGACTATAAATGTTAGGCACTGGCTTTGAACCCTGTGGATTCTGCATCCATAATATGTCTTGTTTCTATCCATCCTCTTCTCACTATTGAATCTGTGTTACCTTAGTTCAGTCTTTATTATCTTTTACCTTGATGATTAGTCTTGGGATTGACTTCCCTGCCTTAAGCCTCCAACTCCCATAGAGCTGACAAAGCTCAATTCTCATCACATCAATACCCTGCTCAAAAAGTTCCGATGGCTTCTTTTATCTTCTAGGATAAAATACAGATTTTTCCACTTGGCATTTAGAGCCCTCCATAGTCTAGCTTTAGATTGCTTTATTACACGGTACTTACTTACTTAATTAATCACCTTCATGTACCCTATGTTACAACCAAACTGGTCCATTTGTATTTTTCAGAACATGACGTTCCATCTCTTACCTCTGTGCCTTTGTCTACACTGCCTGGAGTCTACTCCCTCTTTATGTTTGCCTTTTAGAATTCCTAAATTTCTTCAGATATGAGCTACATGAGGCAGCTAGGTGGTACAGTGGATAGAGTTCTAGGCCTGAAGTTAGGAAGACTCGTCTTCCTGGGTTCAAATCTGGCCTCACATTTACTAGCTGTGTGATCCTGGGCAAGTTACTTAACTCTGCCTCAGTTTCCTCATCTGTCAAATGAGCTAAAGAAGAAAAATGGCAAACCACTCCAGTATCTTTGCTAAGAAAATCCCAAATGGGGTAACAAGAATTGGCTGAACATAACAAAAACACATCTGCATGAGGCCTTTCCTAATCCCCCAGACACAAATTATTTTGCATTTCTTTCATATGTACTTTATGGTTATTTATATGTTTGTATGTTATTTCTTTCAATAGAATATAAACTTTTAGACAGCAGGGGTGGCTTCATTAATGTCTTTATATCATGAAACCTGGCACACAGTAGGAGCTTAATCAATGTCTGTTCATGGCTTGATTCTCTGTTCCATGTTCAGTACTCTCTTGACCGTCCCATACTGATTCTGCCTTATTATCTCATGCCTGAATTACTGTAGTAGCCTACTAGCTAATCTTTGTGCCTCTGTTCCCTTCCCGTATCATTCAGTCCTTCAGAACTCTTTCAGATTGATTTAAAACAACAAAATCCACTTTTACTCTGTCATACACTTATAAAAGAGCCACCACCTTAGTCATCAGAGCATTCAGCATATGTTCAGTCAACAAATACTTATTGTCTGTATTCTGTGCAACATACTCTACTGGGTGCTGGGAGAGAACACATAATTCAGCTTTGTTCCCTGTTTTCTTATGGTTTAAGTGAAGAGGTCCCAGTTTCTCTTTTTAAAGCTTTCTACAATATCTGCACCCATCTCCATCATAGAAGCTTATTTCCCACTATTCCTCAAAAGGAATTCTGTCTTCTAATCTCTCAAAAGACTATGTCACTTTCTGCTCTGCTTCTATTACTTCCTCTTTTCCTCTCCTAGCATACATTTATTTCTTTTCTCTCTCTATCCCTCTCCTAGATACTTCTTTGAGGATAATCCAGATTGTATTGATCTCTCTCTTTTAATTGTACGTGTGTGTGTGTGTGTGTGTGTGTCTAAGAGAGAGAGAGAGAGAGGGAGAGAGAAAGAGAGAGACAGATGGATGGTGCCCTTTGACAGTCTGGTGAAGCTTGTGGACCCCTTTTCAGAATGTTTTTAAATGCACAAAATAAAATACATAGAATTAGGAGGGAAAAATTAATATAACTGAAATACAGTTATCAGAATTTTCTTTACAGTTCATGCACCCAAGGTTAAGAATTGCTGTTGTAAATTATTTTGCCTTCATTAGCTGTCATATCTGACTATTTCTTGTAAAGACCATCTTCCCAACCAGAAACAAACAACGTTGTGTACTAGGATCATTTCTGGTACCTAATTTGTAGTCTGTGTAGTACTGGGTGGATGCTTAAGAAATACCTGTCAAGTGACTCATGCAAAGAACCAATTGCTCCTGTATTAATATCACCTCAGGACCAAGGAAATGTTCAAGGGTTCAGAAGTGGGACTGGAAGAGGCAAGGAACACATGGAAGCCAGAAATCTTTCTTAAAACCTTTCTTAAAAGGTTGTAGATTAGTATAGAGTCTGGAGGTCTAATTAAGGCAAAAGGCAAAAGAGAAGCAACCAGATTAGCAGCCATGAAGAAAGCTTTTATTCCTTTCTGGAGCAGAAGCCAATTACATTCCATAACCAACAGAGAGCCTACATATAGGTGAGAGCAAGTGAGTCGTTTTAGAGACATGATACATTGGCAACCTGGACTGGGTTTTGATTCTCATTTGGGTGTGACTCCTGACAAGTAGAACCCCAAGATACCATATTTAAGGTCTATGGCATTTTTATTAATCATTGTAGCTTAAAATACCAAGAAGGCTAAAAATTAAATAATTTGAAGTAGGCACGTGCAAATTTTCTGGTTTGAATGGAAGCTATGAAACAAAATTAAATTCTAACAAGCCCAAAGAATGAGAAAACTCAAAAATATACCATGAATGACAGTTTAACTCAGACAAATACAAATAATGAAAAGTAAAAGAAAAAAGCAAAAAGATACCTTTAAAAAAACAACTAAGAGATTGTCCAAAAATAAATTCTAGATCAAGACACTGTGATCTTCAGGGATTCACAAGACTGTCAACCAAGCTCAGTTTTCAAATGTGAAGGATGTCCTTTGTAACTTGATAGTCCAGGGTTGGATATCAGCTTTTGGATATACAGCTTTTGGATATACAGCTTTTAATAGAAGCTGTATAATATGCCGTGTCAACAAGCATATTTATGCTTGTTCTTATGTCTATGAATGTTCATAAATAAAAAGTTTATAGCATTAAGGGAGAAATGATAACACAAGTGTGCATTGAAAAGTATTGGCTCATATGAGTCTGATCTTCTATGGTATATGAGTAAGTTAACAAACAAAAGTAAGGAAGATAAAACTCTTAAGGAACACATTATATAAAATCAGAACACACTAAGGAATGTTTGGAGTAAAACTATTTTGCATACCAAGCAATCCGAATCCTTAGCATAAATAAAGAAGCAATTTTGTAAACAAAATCAACAATGCATGTCTATCAGCTTGGAATTGAAACCTCAACAGGCTGATTTAATTGGTCAATTTGTGATACATGCATGTATTGCTTATATCTGTGTGTGTACATATATGTGAATAAGCATTGTTTGTAATTGTAAGGAACTATAGATAATCAAACTCTCTAATAGTGAATGAATGTCTGAATTATCTGTTGGTGTAATGGAATACCACAATGCTCTTAAAATTTAAAAAAGATCAGACATTCAAAGAATTTTGGAGACACGTGAAACAATGCAAAGCAAAGAAAAGAGAACCAGAATAGTACACCTGCTAACTGTGACTAGGAAAACATATATGCAAATATATAAATGAATAATCAAATGGAGAAGAGGAAACAGTAATTAACAAGCTGTTATGGATATATGGTATATAAATGTAGATACATACTTACTTCTTTTAACTACTGTCAAAAGTTTGAAAAGAAAATAAAATTAATGTATAGTGAAGAAAAGAGACTTTCCAGTAACTTGTGTGATGATTTGAGTTAAGAGATCTATGTGACATACTTTTAATTTTTAAATATTAAAGGTTATATGTGACTGTCTTCAAACGATCTCTTCTATAATTGGATGCTTTAGATATGGACAACATAGTTGCAAACCATGTGAAGTCTTCTCAAATACATCTAAATTAGATTTGACCCCAAAGAACATGAAGAATACAACAATATGAAGGCATGCAAAGACATTCTGGACATATTTACCTCTGTGTGTGTGTGTGTGTGTGTGTGTGTGTTGTGTGTATAGGAGCAGTAGTAGTAGTGGTAGTGGTAGTAGTAGGAGTAGTAGTTGTAGTAGCCATAGCCTCTGAAGAGTTATAACTTAGAGGGTCACAAGAGAGCCTGTTAGAATGAAAACACCAATCACCAAAAGCATTTTAGATTGTTACTTGATTATTCCATTTTAGGATACAAGTGACATACATAAACTTCTTAAATTTCCCTTGGAGCTTATTAGGTTATTAGAATTCTTTAATTGAATCTCAGAATGAAGAAGGATACTGAAATCCAGGTACTACACATCAGGCATGTAGTAAGTGTTACTTTCGTGTACTAGTAGCAAGAGAATGAATTTCAATAAATTGCCCAGGTCCAGAACCATTTCCTTGATAGAAAGTACAGCAAAGATTACTAATGTAGAGCACAAAATCAGAGCAGCTTGGAATTAAGAAATGTATTTGTTACATTTTGCTACTTTACACTAATAACAGTATCAGCTTCAACATTACGTTCCCCAAAATGTCTAGAGTCTCTACACTGAATGTGGACATTTTGTTGATTTCTTGGTTGCATGCTGTCAGTCAAGTAGATACCAATACAAATATGAAATTTTCCTTCTCTGTCTTAAAGTTGTGTTCAGCACATCAATTCTGTTTAATTAACAATAAATACTTATAATGAAGGAGAACATTTTAAAAACATTTTTAAAAAAACTTCTTTGATCAAGGAGATTTTATTCTAGAACCATTCATTCATTTTGTAGATAAAGGAGAAAATGGTTCAAGTTTTTCCATTCCCAGTCTGTGCAACCTCAATCCTATTCTTTAGAATAATAAACACTACTGTAATAATTTTCATCTCATCATGTTCCCAAGTATATGCTTGATATCCATTTTCTCTGAGAGAAGGGCTTGGCTTCAATAGCTCTCAAAAAAAACCCCCAAGCAATATTAAATAATACAACAGATTTGTATAAATGCATTATCAAAAAAAAATGTCCTGTACATTTCTTTCTGATGCATAAAGTATGAATAACTGTTTCACAAAACTTATCCTTGCCTGAGGTAGGAACATCTTTTTAGGTTTTGTATCCTGTCTCTGCATAGTTTAAAGAATAAGGAATGTCAAGGTACATGTCAGTGAAATTCAATGGTTTGCATCAACTAAAAGAATCCTTTTAAAAATAGCTTTATGAGGCCCTTAGGCTGATTCCACCAAACATGAGACTCTGGTCATGCATTCCATTACCAATATTACTGAACTTTGGGTAATTTTTCCTCATTTAAGAGTTCAACTGATGGAAGATGTGAAATACTTTCCTATTTAATTTTTTGGAATAATTTCTCTTCTGCATGTCTAGATCTAAGTAAGCTTTTGTATGCAATCAAAGCAACCTCAATGAACTCTAGAGGAATAAGAGATACGAATAATAAATTCATGAATCTTATTCCAATCTTGCCTGTTTTTCCATTTTTGATTTTTTTTTTCTTTTGGTACTTTATGTAGCATGAATCTATCCATGAAAAATTAGATGTAGAATTTAGGCAATTATCTGGATAAATCAGCTCAAAAATAAAATGATGTTTATGTCTGAAATATCCAACTCATTATATCAGTTCATCACTTTGGTTTTTCTGTGTAGACACAATCTCTAATTCAAATGAACTTCTTAGCTTTCCTATAATTCAAAACCTGTCCTTTACTGCCTCCTCTTATTTCTCCATCATCTCCAATATCATCATTTCTCATATTTCACTGACTTGCAGTCTAGACATGTGATTCATTTTTCTTCTTTCATGATCACCCAAACCGCTGACCAATGCTTCTGGAATAAGACTACCTTTCTCCTACAATATTTCCCAAAGTCAGTTAAGATCTCATTGTAATGACTCCAAATAATTTCTTTCTATCCTCTCTTTCAATTCTTTAGAGCATCAAATTACTCTTGCCACTCTAACAAGATATCTTATGCCTTTGGCTTCTCACAGTTGAATTCTAAATTTTCTTGAACTACAATATCACAATTCTCCTGACTTTTTTTCTGTCTTCTTTCCTTATAAACGCATATTTCTCTTGTGCATTTCACCAAAATCTACATATATATGTACAGTGTGTTTCTACTAGGAATAATTAACTCTAAGATGAACATTTTTTAAATAATAGAAGCAAAAAATTCCAATTATTCATATTCTAATTTACTTATTCACAAAGGAGGATAAAATCTTCCAAATGGGTGTGTCTTTCAAATGGAAATGGATCCTTCAGTAAGAATATTTGCCCAGGAAGTACAGTTTACATACGATCCTTTGTCAGTTGATTTATGAAAGCAGCATTGGCACAGAAAAATAACAAATGCAACTCCATTCCACAACTTTCTTATAATTAGCTACTGGCAATCAAAAAAAAAGAGGACTGGAATATCTGCTTGAGTACTGTTAAAGAAAATATGGAGACAGGTTGGTCCTGACTTTTTAAAAGCAATATAATTGCATAGTTAGTGGCTGTTAGATCCTATTCATCTCACCTCTTACACACCTTCTTTAAAAAACAATAAACTAGATCAGCGCAACAGCCTTTGAAATCTTCAGCCTGAAGACGGGACTTCAGTGGGTCACTACTTGAACATCCCGGAGCTGGGATGCCGGAGTGATCAGCCAGCTGAGGAGATATCCTGAGACCAGACCACACCTCCCACACACCTATCAAGCTAACCCCAGGGTTGATCTGGGAAACAACAACAAAAACAACAACAACAACAAAAAAAAAGCCTGCTTTCAGCCTAGACAAACATCAACTCAACTTAAAAGATCTGTATCTTCTGACTGAAAGAACCAAAAGCTACAACACTCAGCCAACATCATGAATCGGAAAAAGCAGACGAAAAGTGAAAAAACCATAGAATCTTTCTATGGGGATAAGGACCAAAACACAAACACCAAAGAGGTCAGAGCTGAGACTGTACTTCCATCTGAAACCTCAGATGGGACTATGAATTTCTCACAAGCACAACTAGATTACCTGGAACGTCTGAAGAAGGATATAAAAGAAAAACTGGCCAATGATTTTAAAACTATAAAAAAAGAATTCACTGATGAGAACATCAATCTGAAAAAGAAAATTGAAGAAATGGAAAAGGAAGTTCAAAAATTAACTGGAGAGAATAATTCCCTAAAAGGAAGAGTTAATCAAACGGAAAAGGAAACTCAAAACCTAATAGGGAAAATTGATCAGATGGAAAAGGAAACCCAAAACCTAACTGGGAAAATTGGTCGAATGGAAAAAGAAGTACAAAAATTAAATGGAGAAAATAGCTCCTTAAAGGGAAAAATTGGCCAGATGGAAAAGGAGATGCGAAAGCTAACTGAAGAAAACAATACGATCAAGATTAGAATTGGGCAAGTAGAAACTAATGACTCAATGAGGCAACAAGAATCAGTCAAACAAAATCTAAAGAATGAAAAGATAGAAGAAAATCTAAAATATTTAATTGGAAAAACAACTGACCTGGAAAATAGATCCAGGAGAGAAAATCTAAGAATTATTGGCCTGCCAGAAACCCATGATGAAGAAAAGAGTCTGGACAATATCTTCCAGGAAATCATCAAGGAAAACTGCCCAGAAGTACTAGACTCAGAGGGCAAAATAGTCATCGAAAGAATCCACCGTTCCCCACCGGAAAGGGATCCCAAACTCAAAACCCCAAGAAATATAGTTGCCAAATTCCAGAGCTATCAAGTGAAGGAGAAAATACTACAAGCAGCCAGAAAGAAACAATTTAAATATCAAGAAAATATGGAAAAGCAACAAGGAAAAAGATCATAGTAAATGATAAGATATTGCTTTATTTTAAATTTAAAAGTTTCAAAAATAGGGAAAAAGAACAAACTCTGCTCTTCATTCATGCCAAGGAGGAGAAATTATGCAGCCTAGAAAGATTCAAATTATTCACCAAACAGAATATTCTTCTCTGGGATGATGCATTTTACTTCAGTGGGATTTAAGACAGGCACTCCCCACCCCACCCACCAGACCCCATAAATGATATATGGAGGCTAAGAAAAGGATCCTCAACATCTTATTGAGATTTTACATTGGCCTTGATTATTTGGAACTCAATATCAGTGAGCATTTATTAAGCATCAGCTATGGGCCAACTATTGTGCTAAGTGCTGGGGAGACAAAAGCAAAAAATAGTCCCTGATCTCAAGGAGTTCACTGTCTAATGGGAGAGAAAATATGCAATTATGTGCAAACAAGGTCAGTTGGAGACAATCAGCAAAGGAAAGGAACTGGCACTATGGAGGATTGGGAAAGACTTCTTCCAGTAATTTAGATTTTAGCCCACACTTGAAGGAAACCAAGGAAGCTAAGAGGCATAATCTGCTCTTGATACTGTAACTTCACATCCTGATCCCATCGTAAAAATGCAAAGAAGAATTCACCATAGGGAACTGAGTGAAGTTATTGGTAGCAGCTAGTTACAGCATATGTGAAATGTGGAGTGAGAATCAGGGATGGCAGATGGACAGCCAGAATGTTATCCTGTTATCTCTGAAATATTAAAACAATTCGTGGAAGTCTTTTGGCATTTTGCATAAACCTCTCTGTGACAGACTTATGTAAAGACAAAGACAAAAATTGCATAGGATGAGATGTGGAGGAATTGGGACCTGTACTGGTGAAGTGAATGCCCTCAGGAACGAGATAACAGCTCAGCTGAGGTATTGATGATATATCATTAGCTAAGAAGATTACTAAACAAAGGGGGCCATCTCCAGTCATCCGGATCTATATCTGGCCACTGGACCCTGATGGCTCTGGAGGAGAAAATTAGGTTGGTGACTTTGCAAAGCCTTTCCTCACTTAAATCCAATTCACTTGCAAGTTGTGGCATTACCTTCTTGATGTTACGGTCCTGTTCAAGAATGAAGGACAAACAAGCACTAAAGCAAGCAAGTACTCACTAAGTCCCATTAGTAAGTGACCAGAGGTGGCATAGAGTCAGAAATGGGCCTGGAGTCAGAAATGCTCATCTTCTTGAGCTCCAAACTGGCCTCAGACACTTATTAGCTTTGTGACCCAGAGCAAGCCATTTAACCCTGTTTGCCTCAGTTTCCTCATCTGTAAAATGAGCTGGAGAAGGAACTGGTAAATCACTTATGTCTGCCAAGAAAACGCCACATGGGGTCACGAAGAGTCTGATGTTAATGAAAAATTACTCAACAACAACACCCAAAAGTTGTCATCTACAATATCAACTCTTAAAAAAAAATCACCTACTTGTCCTATTTTCTGGCAGTCTCATCCTTATAAGCCTTGAGGTGCAATAACAGGATAATTGCTATGTATATATATTAATCATAGGAGGCCAATTGGAAAATAGTCAGAAAATGCTCAATAATCTTGACAAATAAACTTAGTCAAAGAATTCACAGACTAGAGGGAATTTAGATAAGATGTTTTGTACAGTTGCATAAGTAAAAGAGTGAGTAGTTGTTTTGAACACCTTGAAAATTTACCCCGGTAGATAGATTTAAAAAAATAGAAAGACAGCAAACAGTAATGGTGTGCTTCGGTCATCAGGCTGTGACATTTCTGTTGGCTCCATCTGTGGATAAACTTTATTCTAAGCGGCAGGGGAAGCAACAAAGTAGCATGTTTCCTAACGGGTTGATTATGTTTTTCTTCGAGAAATATTTGTTTCTTTTGTAATGTTTGCTACTATATTTAAAAACTATCGCACTATACGCTAATGACATTGCCTCTTCTTTGTGTCACCAATGCTTACCATAGTTCCTGGCACATGATAAACTCTTAATAAATGAATGCTTGTTGATTGACTGTTGACTGACTGGCATACTAGATTCTTGCATTTGGTACTCTGTTGTATTAAATATCTTAGAAGTGGCCAGGTAGGTGGTATATTGATTGGATAGAGCACCATGCCTGGAGTAAGGAAGACTCATCTTCCTGAATTCAAACTTGGCCTCAGACACTTACTAGCTGTGTGATCCTGGGCAACTCACTTCACCCTGTTTGCCTTCAGTTTTCTCATGTGGAAAATGAGCTAGAGAAATAGCAAACCACTCCAGTATCTTTGCCATTAAAACCCCAAATGGGGTCATGAAGAGTCAGATATGACTGAACACCAACAACAAAACAACTAGATGAAATACTGAAGGCTCAGAGTCCTATTTATGCCCAGAGTTGCAAAAATATTAGGTCCCTGTGAATAATGAATCCTGAAAAGCAATGCTATTCTTTGAATTTGCACTATTTGAAGTTAATTATATGTAAAATATTGTGATTGGTTCCAGCCCAATGGAAATATGGCATGCAAATTCAGGTAATGCAACTTCTTAATGAAATTCATCCAGATCTGGCTGCACTGCTTTAATGATGTTTAGCAGAAATATCCTGAAAGTTAACAAAATGAAGATTTTCCACATGAAGTTAATGCAGAAGAATTAGAAAGCATGGTGAAGCTGAACAGGAGAAGAAGTGATCATTGCTGCAGAAACAGGAGAATGTTTTGAGTAAACTGACAAAAAAGATGTCTCTGAAGCAGAGGTTCTTAATCTGGGGTCTGTGAACTTGTTTTTTATAAAAATATATTTATGGTCCAATCATTGTGGAGAGAAGTTTGGAACTATAAAACTGTGCATGCTTTTTGACCCAGACTTTTAGGTCTGTATCCCAAAGAGATTATACAAATAGGAGAAGGACTCACATTTACAAAAATATTTATAGCAGCTCTTTTTTGTGGTGGCTAAGAATTGGAAATTGAGGGGATGTCCATCAGTTGGGGAATGGCTGAACAAGTTGTAGTATATGAATGTAATGGAATACTGTTGTGCTATAAAGAAATAGTGAGAAGGTGGATCAGAAAAACCTGGTAAGGCTTATACGAACTGATGCTGAATGAAGCGAGCAGAACCAGAAGACTCACGATGGAAAATGCTATCCACATCCAGAGAAAGAACTTTGGATCCTGAATGCAGAGACTCTTTGTTCTCCTTTTCTTTTGTTGTTTTGTTTCTTCTTTCTCATGGTTCCTCCCATTTTTCTAATTCTTCTTTAAATCAGGACTAATGTGAAAATATGTTTAGTATGAACATATAAGTAGAGCCTATATCAGATTGCATGGCATCTTGGGGAGGGGGAAGGGAAGGGAAGAAAATTTAAAACTCAAAATCTTATGGAAGTGAATGTTGAAAACTAAAACTGAATTATTAAAAAATGAAAATCTTAAAAATAATTAACAGAATTCATTTTAATCCTGTGTATTTTATTTTATGCATTTAAAATCATTACTCTAAGAAGAAGGGTCTATACTTTTCACGAGACTGTCCAAGGGATCCATGACACAAAAATAATTAAGAGCCCCTGCTTTAATTTAAACTGATTCTTTTATTGAGGAAAGAAAGAATTTAGAAGATAACTAGTTCAATCTTTGATTTTGAAACTACAATCTGTTCCCCGGAAGGTATGTAGGAATATAGCTATAAACCAAATGTTGAGTGGAGTAAGTTCTTAGGTTTATGTCCTGGATTCCATTCATATTTACCCTAGGTTCCCCTTCATTTACACCTAAACATGGCATAGATAGTTTCAAACTTACAAATGAATTTTAAGATCAGAGATTTAGATCTAAAAGGGACCCTCGAAGTCATGTAGCCCAACTCCCTCATTTGATAGATGAGGAAACTGAATGTCAGTGAAGTGAAGTAACTTGTTAGATGGCAGAGTTGAGATTCTAACTCAGATCTTGTGACTTTAAGTTCAGTGCTGTTTCTACTATACCACCCTTATATACCATTACATGGTTTATACAATTTTCCTCCAAAAACCCATTGATTCAAATATGACAAGTATTACTTATGCCCATCTTGCAGATTAGGAAGTAGAGTTATGGAGAAGATTGTTTATTGTCTAAGGTCTCGCCCAGATAGGTAGACATCAGAGTAAAAGCCTAGGTCATTTAACTCAAGTCTGGTAGCATTTCACTATGCTAAAATGTAAGCTAATTGTTTGCAACTCAGAATACATTTTCCCTAAAAACAGTGCTGTAAAGGGTGATTAGGTTCTCTATCCAGCTCATATAAACCTATTTTATATATAATTAACCTTCATCTATTTTGTAGTGTTTTCATAGCATACAAACACCACCAATGACAAGGTTTCAGGGCTAAAGACTGGTATCCCAGGGACACAGATCTCTCCTTACTAATTCTGCAGTGAGATCAGGGACTCTCTGAATATCAATCCAACAGTGGTGACTCTCATGACCTGAATCAAAAGATCTAGGAAAATGGTGATTGAAGGTCTGGGTTAGGTATGGATCAGAAGAAACTTCAAGGGTAAGGGCATGAAGATCTGTAAGGATATTGAGGGGTATTTGGTGATGAAAAACAGAGCCAGAGGTCAGCATGAGACCACTGTATGTTTGGTGACTAGAGAAAAGGAGGCAGAGAGAACAACGGGATTGATAAAGGAGTAATGGGAGGAAAAGACAGTAAAAGACACAACTTTGCTACTTTTAAAATTTGCTTTTTGCCATGGTGATGGCAAATGTGCCAATATCTTAGGACTAATATGTAAGGTGGCAAATGTCAGTTTTCCCTAATTCTGCTCAGTTTTCCCAGGACAGTGGAGTGGTCTAGTGTTACTTTATTAAATCAGGCTGATTGATATCTCAATTCATTTTTATTTCATGAAGTATTTATTATATGTGCAAGACTCTGTGCTAAGTACTAGGAATACGAAAATAGAACACAGACCCCGCTCTCAAGGAACTGACAATCTAATAGATTACAAAAGACATGTTTAATCATGTCTGACTCTTTGTGACCCTATTTGGCTATTTCTTAGTACAGATGCTGGAGTGGTTTGCCATATCCTTCTCCAGCTCTTTTTAAATATGAAGAAACTGAGGTGAACAGGGTGAAGTGATTTGCCCAGGGTCACACAGCTAGTAAGTGTCTGAGACCGGCCTGAGGCCATGAAGATGAGTCTTCCTGACCCCAGGCCTGGTGCTTTATCCACTACATGCCTCTTTGAAAAGACTAGTACTTCCCAAATTATGGCCTTCCCTATATAATCTTCCTCACTTTTTCACTTGGAAGAATGGAAAAGGGGAAGAGAAAAGTGGGGAGATTGTTGGAGAAGGGCTATTCCAACTCCCATTTTATAGCTGAATAAATTAAGGCAGGGAGTGGTTAGGTAACTTGTCCAAGGCCACAAAAGTACTAACTGGCAAAGGCAGAATTTGAATTCAGGTCCTCTGACATTGTTTTTGACATCTTTATATGTTGTCTCAATATTTGGACAACAGGCCATCCCTCTCTTTTCTCTCTACTGTCAGTACAAACTAATGTAGATTTATAAAGATCTTAATTATATTAACAGTATATGTGTATTATATATATACATACATATGTGTATGTATATATGTGTGTGTGTATACATATATATATATACATAGCACATTTATTTGTCACTTTCAGGTTTGCAAAATGCTTTCATCATAACAATCTTCTCAAGCAAGCATTCAAGGCTAATCAAGTATTGAAAGCAGGCTCCATTTTGCTTTTTCTTTTCTGTCCTCAATGCTTATATCTTCAACATAGTTTTTGCACATGGTAAATGCTTTGTCATTAATTCATACATTATCCCCATTTGACAAGTAAAGAAAATCCTGCATTGAGAGGTTCTATGACTTTTTTTAACGATCATACAACTATGTAGTGTCCCAGGCAAGATTCGAACCCAAATCTCTTGATACCAGGTCCACTCGTGTATTAAAACATACTAACTACTTCATATTTATGGAACTTTTGGAAGGAGAACTATATATGAATGCTGTGAATCTGCTCTACTCTGTTTATCTAGTTAGGGAAGTTTGTAAATACATTCTATTTGTGAGAGCTGAGACCATCAAATAGTAACAAAAATTGGCACTTGAAGGCTTAATTTTTAATAATATAGAACACAGGCAACTAAGTGGCATAGTGGTTGAGCACTGGCCTTGGAGTCAGGAGGACCTGAGTTCAAATTTGGCCTCAGACACTTACTAGCTCTGTGACCCTGGGCAAGTTACTTGCCTCCAAAAATAAAAAAATAAAATACCATAGAACACAGACCTCAAACTCCTCCTCAGCATCAGTCCTTTGTCCCTTTATTCTGAGGAATGTTTCAGATCAACAAATCATTGTGAAGAGAAACAAAGATTGAACTAGTAGCAGTGAAAATTGACAAATGACATTAATTTAGAACAAACATGAAATCTAACCCTGAGACCACTGCTCTAGGATGTCCATTTCATAGAATCATAACTGCAGAGCTGGAGGAAACCTTAGAAGTCACTGGGTCCAAATCTTTCATTATATAGGTGAGGAAACTGAGACTGAGTGACTTGCTTAGAGTCACACAGTTGGTAAGTGTCCAAGGTAGGATTTGAACTCAGCATTTCTTGACTCAAGCCCAGTGCCCCCCAAGTGCCTAATATGTGCTGTAAGTGAAGTTGTATTCTATTATACATCCCCTATCAAAATTTCCCCTTTCAAAATCACTGTATTAGTTTTGAGATAGAGATGCTTCACTATAGTCTGGTCTCAGAATTAATTTGCAAGGTAAGGCTGGCAGGTAATTTGCTGAAATTACCTAATGTGTCTTCCATTGAAATTGGTTATATTTGAAAGCAATTGACTTGGATAAGACATTAATGGATCTTAAGGGAATAAGGATACACCATATCAAGAAAATGTCAGTTGGTGTGAATGAGTCGAGGGCAATTGTATTTACTTTGGCTGTATTTTTTTATGTATACTGATGGTATATGTATAAATTGTTTCCCCTGATGCCTGGACATTAGGGTGGTATGTAATTTTTGTCTTTGTATCACACAGCACATAGCATAATGTCAGGTGTATTTTTAAAATTTTGATTCAGATCTATGATTTCATGAGGGTTAGGAACTGATGAAGAACTTCCTTCCACCAACGCAAAGCATTAACTTCTCTACAGTTTCTAGTTTCAGAGAATTTCTTAGAGCATAGAGAGGTTAAGTGCCTTGTCTAAGGTCACACAAATAATGTTGGTCAAAGTCAAGACTTGAACTGAAATCATTCCGACTCTGAGTCCAGCTCTCTCTATACTACAGTGTATAGCGTCTCAGTGCCTTAGGCATGTAGATGACATAGACTCAAAATCTCTTAATATTTTGCTTGCCCACCTCTGTATATGCTCCACGTTATTGGTATCTTTCCTGAATTGTGGCTTCATTCATCCAACATGAATAACCTGTTGACTACTAAGGATTATTTTTGGCATCATCGTGGAGGATGATTTGGGGAAGGAAGAGAATAGGCAGGAAGAATAATCAGGGACTTTGTGAGTGATTATTACACAAGAACTCTTAAGATGCTAAATGCTGATAAACTCACTGAGGTAGAATTCATAGCAATTGACCAGTGAATGGAGATGGGGACAGGCTGAGGGATGGTGAGACAGTCAGTCAGTCAACAAGCAATTATTAAACACCTATCATGTCCTAGGCTCTGGGCTGAAAAAAAAGCCCCCACCATCAGGAAGTTCATAGTCTAATGAATGCAGGAATAAAGTATTTATTAAGCTCTTTTTATGTACAAGGAACTGCACCAAGCATTCAGGATAAAGACAGGAAAGTAACGTAGTCCCTGCTCTCAGTGGACAATTATCTACAAACAAGTTATATAGAGGAAAAATTGGAAATAGTCTCGAGGAAAGGTGCTAAGATTATGAGGACTGGAGAGGGCTTCTTGTAGAAGATGGGTTGGTGAGACTTCAAGGAAGCCTGGGAAGCCAGGAGACAGAGATGAGGAATGAGAGAGTTCCGGTCATGGTGGGGACATGCTTAGAGTTGGGAGATAGAGCAGGGGGAAGAGAAAAGGAAAAGGGAAGAATGGATGATGACTCTGGGTCTTTGTAATTGAAAGAATGATGGTGACCTCAACAGAAACAAGGAAGTTGAGAGAAGAAACCAGGTACAATCACTGTGTTGGTTTTGAGATAGAGATATTCACTACAGTCTGGTCTCAGAATTAATTTGCAAGGTGTGGCTGACAGGTAGTTTACAGTGTAGTATCTCCCATTGATAAAGGTTATATTGAAAGTAATTGACTTAGAGAAAATATTAATGATCTTGAGGTTTTTGGTCATATTAACTGGCTCCAATCAACTTGAGTGATTTGATTTGCAGAGCAAATATTTGTTAAGATAGCTAAGAAAATGTTCCTGGAATGGTCAGTTCAGTGATTTCATCTCATCAAAGAGTATAAATGAATTCAGCAATTTTTTTTAAGACTAAGAAAAAGGCACAGAATTTCTGCATGGGAGAAACGACTGGCTATTAGGACAGACATGGATTTTTAGGAGGGCCAGCACCATGGATACACAGGAGAGGGAAGGACTTAAGAGTACTTCATTTTAATCATCTCCCCTGCTTTATTTTCCAGCTCTTCTGCTTGAAGTGAAGCCAAGCAGTTCATTACAATAAGGCAGGAGAGAAAGCTGCTGGCAACTCTGTCACCATGGCAGCGGCATCTGGAGAACATGCAAAATGCATTATTCCAGGAGCTGAGAAGATTGATTTCAGAAGTTGTTCTGGGAGGCTGGATTGTCTGGGATGTAAAATCAATTCTCTTCAAACGCCTGGATTACGTGCAATGCCATCATCCTCAGAAGAGGAGACCCAACATATTAAATCCTGACATGCCTTAAGGATGGTCAGCACCAGGTAAATGGGAAGCCAGAAAAAAATGAAAAGGAAGAAGGAATGGGGTTAGAGCTAGGAGTCTGAGGGTCTTGAATGCCTTGGGAGTACATTATTATGAGAACTTCATAAATGCTAGATGATGATAACTTTTGAAAGGGAAGAATGAAGTTGTGGATTTTAAAAATGGATAGAAATAAAGAGTGAAGTGATTAAAAATCCTTCTTTCCCCTAAGAAGCTTGATATTGTTATCTACTACTATTAAAAAAAAGCCCCTCAGATTCTTGATAGGAAAGTTGATTCTCATGGTCAAAAGACCTGAATACAAATTTTAGCTCTAACACTGAGTAGGTGAGTGACTCTGGGCAAGTCACCTAACTTTTCTGCAGCCTTTTCTTCCTTTTTATAATGGCCATTATGATACTTAAAATCCAATCAAATTTCGCAAACACTTGCTAAGACTTGACGATATGCATGGCCCTGTGCCTATTCATGGAGATGCAAAGATAAGGGGAAAAATAGAACCTGCCCTCAAGGGGCTTATATTTTATTGAAGAGCTATAGAATGTATGGCCATGGTTATAGATAGATGAAGATATGTGTCAGTATGTATACATATGTCTGTATAATCATGCTATGTAAGCTTATACATGATCATTTAAGGTAGAAGGTAAGTCTAACAATGGGGCGGTCAGGGAACAACAAAAGCCTACTGAGATCTCTTTAATCCTACCTCTGTCATCCAGGCTTAGCCCTTTCCCCAGTTTTGTGCCATTTGTATACTTAATAAGCCTGCCCTCTCTGTCTTTATGGAAGTGATTGATAAAAGTGGTAAACATGGCAGGCTAAGCACAGATTCCCAGGCTCCTGTACTCAAGACCTCTTTTCAAGCTGATATGTAACCGTTAATGACTACCCCGTGAGTGTGGTCATTCAAACAGTTCTTAATTCATCTGTTAATACAACCCACATGTCTCCATCATTTCCAAATCAATTGCATGAAATATTTTGCCCAATGTTTTGTTTAAAATCTAGGTAAATTATCTACTACTAGAGAAAAACTACATTATTTCCCTGACTTACTGGTTTGGTAACTAAAAAAAAAAAAGAATATAAAGGTACACTCACATGACCTATTCTTGATAAAGTCATGTAGGCTCTCTATAAACGCTGCTTCATTTTCTAGATGTCCATTTGCCTCTTTAATAGAGTATAACCTGGGGAATAGTTAGTGGGGGTCCAGTCCTCAGAACATATGCAGGGGACTCTTTTTGCTGCCAACCTATGTGGAGGATTTGGTGAGCTTGTTTCTCATGTACATAATAATGTGTAACAGACATGCCTTGCCCCAATTAAGAGCATATGCAGGTACTCATTCATTATTTCCTGTCTGCTTCCAATATGGTAAATGCAAGCCCTTTAATTTTGTCAAATTTTGACAGACAGGTCAAACTGCATTGTCTCTTTCCTGGTGGTGATTTAGAGAAGAAATGCTATTAGCTCCTGAGTGAGAAGAGAGATACCCAAAGCCTTTACTTCCTCAACTAGACAACCATATGGGCCATGAACACAAGTCCCTGATATTTCTTCTGTCCGTGTTCTGTTTCTTTCCTGGTCTTAAGGAAAAGAATATTGGAGAGAAAACAGCCTTGTGAGTTTTACAAGTTTGAAAGAGCCAGCAGAATTTTCCAGTAGCTGAGCCTAGTGAGCAGTGACTTCTGAGGCACAATCTACTTGACCCATATCTTCAGTGGATAGATCTGGCAGCCACGACACCATGTGTTTGCTGTAGGCAAAGGAGCAACTCATTAATTTGCTAGGTTGTGCCTGGAAATTAATTCAGTGGAAGGAGGAATATGTGTCACATCCATTTTGAATTTTAGCCTACTTTCTGCAGGGACCAAAGTGGTAAAGCAGAGAATGTGGCTGTAGTTGTAAGGAATATGTTTGTACTTCTGGTTTTGCTCTAGTTTTTCCAATAAATATCACTTTGTAAAAGATGTTAACTGCTTATAGGAGATATCAAATTGCTATCAAATAGTTAAATGATACTGAGGAGATTCCAGCGGGTATTGGTGAATGATAATGGGGCAGTATTCACTGGTGATTGATACTGGGGGATTGAGCTGATCATGTTCTAGAAGGACCCTAGTAGATCAGTAAGACACCCCCAGAACCCTGACGGTGGAGTGAGGTCAGATGAGCACTGGGGCCTTTGACTCATTAGGTCACATGAAGGTTGGAAAAGTTACTCTAGAGCTAGTAAGATCTACCAGTGTATCTCAGGATTTTTTTCTTCTTCAGAAATTGAAGACAAGTTCATTGGAAATTGGCAAGCTCTAGTTTTTTCCTTCTATGAAAACTAGGATAACATTTATTCTTCTCTAGTTCTGTGGTATCTCTCCCATTCTCTACAATCTTTCATTTATGACTGATGGTGGCTCAGTAATCATGTTTACCACTTCTTTCACTACTTTAGGTGTAGTTCATTTAGGTTAGGTGCCTTGAATTTGCAAGGACTGCTAGGAGCTTTTACCACCTCCTTACTATCTTGAAAATTAACTCCCCTTGAGTCATTTCTGTTCTGATATTTCCAGTGCACATACCATTCTCCTTGGCAGAGAAAACAGAAACAAAAGAACTGAGTGGCACTATGTTCTCTCTGATGTCATTGACCATGTTATTGACCATCTATCTGAAGCATTGATCCCATCCCTACTTTGATCTTTTCCTTTCTTCCAATATAGCTAACCCCCATCCCTCATCTTTTTGTTTTTCTTTCCTGATCAACCATAGCTCATTCTGGGCTTTACAACACCTGACACTATTCTTATAGGACTGTTTTCTGTCTTTGCAGAGTTCCTCTGTCGCCTGCTTTTGTTTTCATCTTCTGCACATTTCTTTTTAAAAATTGAAGTTAGTTGGTTAGTTCTGTGTACACCCACATCGTTCTTTTCAGAAAACTCATTTTTCCTCTTCTTTGTAACTGTTTCCCTTAATGTCTTCAAATTTTCATTCTTGGCCTTCTAACATCCCTTCTGTAGTGATTTCCCCTATAATTTTTTATTCAAGGGAATTCTATCTATCCCTCTTCTGAAACATGGTTTCTATCCCTTTTTGAAACATGGTCTACTAAAATTTTGCATTAGATTAGCCTGTTCCCAGATTATCCTTCTCTATCACAGATTTTGAGATGTAGCAGTCACTTCCTCATCAAGGTTCCCATCATTTCCAATGCAATAACAAGTTTTTCTGGTTAGTAAGGATCATATCCACAATATAAAATCACTTCGATAGTTCCTCTACATTTTAAGGGATGAAATTATCAACAAAGCAATAAAGATGTTATTCAATGCTCCGGTTTTTTGTTGAAGAAAGACAGCTTGAGTAAATGTTTGAAAAATCAAAGTTCCTTATCACCTTTCAACAAGCCTCTGTAGCAGACTTTAGACCTGTTTCCTGAATTCTTCATCTGTACTTTTTTTTTCTGTCCATAGTAATATACTTTGCTGACAAAGTCACTTATGTCTCATCTTCACCCAAATGTTCTCCATCATGCTTCTCCACATTGGTTCCTGGATGTACTCATACAAATATGCCTTCTCCGTATCCTATTCCTTTTTAAGAAGACAAAATATCCAGTCATCTTATAAAGGACTTTGGCCCTTTCTTATGACTCATGACTGGTTTGATTGTTTCCCCATCCTCTTCACAATTTGATGAATGATGACTGACTATACTGACCAGTTTATCATTTTGGGGCGTGTAGACATAGAGTAAATGAGGTAGTTAGGTATTTGGGATTTCAGAGTTTTTGAAAGGTTTGCCTCAGAAAGCACTGACTCAGACATTTGTAGCTCATGAAATTTCTCATCAGTCATATGGGCAAAGGCCTGTAAAGTTTCATTTTCTGTTCTGTGAAAGTTGTTATCATGGGGGTTGGAGAATGGGTAAGAGTGACTTCCAAAATTCTGGATATCACATGTTTGAGAAACCTCATCTTTATGTGACCTAACTGCCATTTCTAATTTTAATGGGCTGAACAGATATTTCCAGTTTTGTTTCAGCCTAAGTGAGCATGTGGAAACTTGAGAGGAGCTAGTTTCCAGTCATGAAGACTCAGGGATTGGCATTGTATGAGGATGAAGTCTCCTATTTGATTGAGAAGTGGGAAGAACTAATGACTTGGGGTGCTGAACCAGAACTTAGTCGGTAAGCAAAAGTAGGTAAACAAACAAACAAACAAACGCCTTAAACTCTCCCTTTCCTTCGTGGCTATGGGCAAGGCATGCTTATTTTGAGCTTGTCTTGAGAGTGGGAAGGGTGAATGAATATTACAAGCAGGAAGTTCCCAGGTGACCCTGTCAATTTTGAAGATCCAGAGGTCCCAGAGGACCCAGAGGTCCAAGTTGAAGGTGGGAGTAGCAGCAACAACCACAGTCAGTTTAGCAGCAGTGGAGTCGTCTAGCCTAGTAGCCAAGTGGACAGTTTGGCCCAGCCCAGCAGCAACTATGACTGGTAGCTAAGCAACATGTTTAAATTAGTCTATTAGTAGCCAAGCCCAGTTTGACTTGGCTGAGCAGTGGCACACCTTGTCCATTACTTACTCCATACTCTGCAGCAAACATCATGGGGAATCTACAAAGGGAGAAAAGAATTTCCAGGACCAGGAATTAGGAGATACCCCTTTGCCACATCTGTTCTCTACACATGTGCTTCACGACCATGTACTTTAGGGTAGATGTCATTTTTTCCACAGACCCTGGGTGTTTTGGTGAGAAAGTATACTCACAGGTACCATGTATCTCCAGCCCTAATATTGCTACTGAGTTTCAGTCCTACCTTACCAACCATCAATTTGGGACACCCCAAATTGGATAGGCATCCATAGGCATCTTCAACTCAAGTTGTCCAAAACAGAACTCATTATCTCTGTCCCCTTTCCTCCAACCCTTCTGCCTTCCCAGCTTCTCTACCACTAGAAGAAACCACCATCTTCCCAGTAATATAGACTCACCACCTCAGGGTTACCCATAACTCTTCCTTTGCACTCAACTTACATTTCTAGTGTCTACCTTTACAACATCTCTCATATTGTCTCCTCTCCACTCACACTGAGGACACCATGGTTCAGACCTTCATTTCCTCAGACCTGGACAACTCCTGTAGCTATTAGGTTTTCCTGCCTCAAGTCTTTCTCCACTCTGTTCCATTCCACTCAGCAGCTAATGTAATTGTCCTAAAGGTTAGGTATGACCATGTTATCCCTTTACTTGATAAATTCCAATGGTTCCAAGATTTGCTCCTGAAAGATCAAATAGAAATTCTTTACAACTCATAAAGCCTTTCACAAACTGGTCCCTTCACATCTTTCCGATCTTATTTTTGACTATGCTTGATGCATTCTTTTTATAATCTAGGTACACCAACCTCTGTGTTGCTCCTCACATGACACTTCATCTTCCTTCCTCCTCCCCTCTAGGCATTTACCCTGACTGTCCACCATACCCAGAATGCTTTTCTTCTTTGCCTGTAACTCAAGGTTTCCCATCTTCCTTCAAGACTATGTTCAAATCCTCCCCAGGTTCCCTCAACAATTACCTTTCATTTAGTGTGCGTGCGCGCACACATACACACACATACAGACATATATGTGTCATTGGTATATAGTTATTTGCATATTGTCCCTTCCATTAGACTGTGAGGTCCTTGAGAGAAAAGGTTGCATTTTTGCCTTTCTATATATCCTCAGTGGTTATCATGGTGCACACAGTGGGTGCTTAATAAATGCTATTGACTTACTGAATGAGAGTGACTCCAAATCCATCACTCTCAAACTTTTTGAGGCATCTAGGTGGCATAGTAGATAGAATAATGGAATAAGACTGAGAAAGATACGAGTTCAAATCCAGCCTCAGACACTGCTGTGAACCTGGGTAGGTCACTTAGAGTTTGTTAGTTTCAATTTCTTCATCTGTAAAATGGGCATAATAGTATCTACCTCTGAGACTTGTGATGATCAAATACAATACCATGTAAACGTCTGTGCAAAATACAAAGTCCTATATAAATACTATGATTATAATTGTTGTTAATCTGCTGAGTTTTAAATGTTATTCAGCTTATAGCAGGGAAGGTTATTGATTTTTATCAATTCATATTTAAGAGTTAATTGCTTTGCAATATTCTTATGGCACCATTCAGTTAGACAAAAATAATTTAATTCGGTATTTGGTTGTTTAGGGTGTCATTATAAAGTTTCTGCACCTGTTATCCTGAGAGTTTTCCTGTGTTTTATAAGTATTTGAGAAGTAGCTGTGGCTGATGGCTAGAGAGCTGATCACAGAGTCAAGAAGAGCTAGGTCAAGCGGCGTGACCCTGGGCAAGTCACTTTTCTCTGTGCCTCTATCATCTTTATAAGTTGCAAAGTGAAAGACAATTGGCATTAAAGAGGAAATTCCCCAGTTGAATGAAATCACAGATTCCATAAAACATAAAAATCAGTCAGTTGTGATTTGCATTATTAACAAAGTAACTATAATAACAGGAGCAAGAAAAATCTATTTTTTTTGTAGCAGTTGAAAAGGATTCAACAGCTTTTCTTGGCTTTGAACCAGAAACTAGCAACCAGTAGCTTTCATAGGTTAATAGAAGTTTAGATTGGGAGGAATTTTAGAAGTCATCTAGTTGCATTTACAGGTAGGAAACTGAGAAGTGATTTGCCTAAGGACACACATAACAAGTATAGACTTGAGATTCCAACCCAGATTCCCCAAATCTATCATTCTTTCCACTATACCATATTGTTTCTCAATAAATGTAGCTATAATGATAGCCTGTATCTTGTGAGCTTGCTTTGTATCTTTTTCCCTATTTGAACTTTTCTTTCTTTTATTCTTTTTGAAGGATGAAAACAAAGACCCTCCTAGTTAGCAGCTACACCCATGTCCTCGATATATTAAATAGTCCCACCAGTAGGAAGGCAAATTCTGGCATATGACAGGGTTTAATAAATGTTTGCTGACTGAGTATTCCTGACTTTCCTATAAATGATTTGCTCTTTCTCTTCCTTTTCCTTGTTGCCAAGCACTGAGTGACCTTTTCTTTGTTGATCATCAATCAATAACAGAAGCCCAAAGCACTTTCAGCCTTGGCAACTAATCTGCCCAGTCTTTGACAAGCTGTTAAAGACTCTGACATCTCCTAACCTTTAAAATGTTAAGACTCCATGGTCTTGTCAAGATGGTGCAGAGGCTGTATCTCTATGGTCCGAAGTAAAGTGGAGACTGATTACAAAGTAAGTTAGACCAATGTAGAGCAGCAACCTCTGTTTAGGGTCTATTAGGACAGTTACTTCCCCTAATTGTCTCCACCAATCACATATCTTAGCTCATTTATTTTGTACTGCCTTGGAGAGAGTTAAGTAGCAAAACGGTTGCCACAGCTGATTAATTAGATTCTTGAATTTTCAAGATAATAAAAATTCTTAATACTTCTGATGTGAGAGTGTTGGGGTTTATTAACATTGATTCATTACTTTCAAATAAAGGAATAAAACAAAAAGGAATACCAAATACTTCATTATAAACCAAGATCTTTCTTAAATCCTATAAATGAATCAAATATCATGTTTTTATATAAAGGGTTGTACAGAAAGACCTATGTTGTACCCACTCTGTTGTATATGTACTTTCAGGACATATTAAATAGGCCATTATGAATTTGATAATCTTAAATCATTTACTAGCCACCTAGTCTATTAAAAAAATGCATTCCTGAATTTCCTTAGGAAAAGTCTGATGAATACTGTGGGCGAATAAAGAATCAGCCCTACTTAAAGCTTATGTGCACTCTCCCAACACTGGCACAGTCACACATGCGGACAAAGGTCCTTTGCTAGTGTTTTCCCTCCACCATGCCCTGGAATTCAGCTCCTTTGGTCCCCCACTGCTGTTAAAATGGTGACTGTCACACAAATGTAACGAAGCCATTTCACCTCAGCGGGTTGTGATAATGCATACATACCTCCTGAAGAATCAGAGTGTCTTTGTTTTCTCGATCCTGGAGCTGTATAACAAATAGTCTGATGGATTTCAAGCTTCACATATCTATTTTTTGACATGATGAATCTTCCTCGTTATCTTTTGATTTAAAAGGGAAAGGATCGTAGGTTTGCTGGTTGAGCAGGTAGCTCTTCTGACAACAGGACTTTAGCTGGAAAACAGATCTGTTTCGCTGGCTTAGGGAGTTTAGTGAGGTGAATAATTTAGTCTGAGGGCGTGATATGTCGAGAGAAGAAATTTAAGTAAGGGTTTAAAGAATGCAGATAATTTAGTGTCCTCATGATGGTTAACTTAAATGGATACAAGAAATGCATGAGATCCATATTATCATTTTCTCTGGTGCATTGCGGAGCACACAGATCACTGCAGCGTGACAGAATTGATGATTGTTCTAATTTTTCCTTAAGACATTTAAATATAGTAACTTCTAGTGACTCCCAGATATTGAATTTGATTTGGGTTCATATGTACTCAAATTAGAGGTCAGAGATACATTCCGATTCAGAATACTCCCTGAAAAGACCAAGTAGTTTTGCTATTAATTAACTCTTGCAAATGCACATAGATCCTTGTAAATGAGAATGGAGTTAGCTGACATCTATCCCAATGGAGATCACCATCTATCTTGCACCTATATTTTTCTGTCCTTCTATATGTGCTACTGTCTTCCTCTTTCCAAACCTATTCTTTCTTCCTATTGGGCAATGAGGTGGGAATGGACTTGGAGTAAGGAGGATTGAGTTTAAATCCTCTCTCATACGCTTGCTAGTTGTGTGACCTTGGGCAAGTCACTCAGTCTCGTGTGCTTCAATTTCTTCATCTAGAAAAAGGAGATAATGATAGAATCTCCTCCCTGGGTTTTTGTGAGTGAGGATCAAGTGATATAATGTATGTAAACTCACATTACAAAAACATTACATGTATTGAACTTACATTAAGCTTTGCAAACTTAGAAGCACTATATAAATGCTATTATTAACCATTAATATTAGTTGTATCTTTCAAATATTAAAGAGCTGATCCTTGAGGTTATGAGTATTAGAGCTTTAAGGGACTTTTCTGAGCGTGGTTCCTGGCAGCAAAATGATTATTCATTCAGATAAGCAATCCTTATGACTTGTTTGTTCTGCTACATGGAAGGTGCAGAGGCAGCCATGGTTTGTTGAACTCTCTGGAATTCACAAACTATATATTCTCTGCAGGCTAAAAAACCTTCTGTTCTTTGGGAGGGGGCAGTAAACAACTTGAACCCTACAGCCAGGTAGAAGGGGCCTCTGCTCTCTGATTCTCCTGAAAAAACAGAGAAACTGTTCCCTCGGACACTGGAGGGAGGGGTGCAGTTGTCAGATTCATGCCTGCCCAGAATTACTTCATATTGTTGGTCCAAACATAGCCTGTGATTTCTACTTAGTCTGATTTCTATGACACCCATGTGCAGGTTATAACTGATACTTTTCTGTTTACTTTTGACTTTTTTTTTTTTTAGTCCAAAGAGATTTCATTTTAAGGGTATAGCCTATAATATGATCAGTATGGTACTATTATTTTCAATTTGCAGTTTCTGCTCTAAAAGATTAGATGTTTAGTGCTTAAAATGCTTTTTTCTTTTTGAAAAATTGTATTTTCTTTTCAGTTCTTATTTCTCTTCCCTCTGCCATCCATTGATAAGGCAAGAAAAACAAAACCCATTATAAATACCTCTATAAATAACCAAATTCCTATATTAGCCATGTCAAAAAAAGGATGAAAGAAGGAAATAAAGGAAAGAAGAAAGAAAGAGGAAAGAAAAAGGAAGGAAAAGAAGAAAACATGCTTTAGTTTTGACTCTAAGACCATCAGCTCTCTATCTGGAGGTGTATGGCATGCTTCATGATGAGCCCTTTGGAAATGGGGCTGGTCATTGTTTTGATCAATTATTAAGCCTTTTGAAGCTGATGATTTTTACAATACTGATGTTATTGTATAAATCGTCCTCTTGGTTCTGCTCACCTTACTTTGCATCATTGCATGCAAGTCTTGCTAGGTTTTTCTGAAATCATCCCCTTCATCATTTCATAAAGCACAACAGCATTCCATCACATTTATATACCATGACTTGTTCGTCTCTTCCCCAGCTGATAGGCATTTCCTCATTTTCCTTTTCCTTGCCACTACCAAAAAGACCTACTATAAATATTTTCTGCATATTTCTCTGTTTCTCTTTCTTTGATCTTTTTGGAGTATAGACTTAGTAGCAGTATGTAACAGAAAGGACCGCGCCATATACAGGAGGACCTACTGTACAAGTTCTTAGATCTGCTTTTCTAAAAGGAAAGCAACTTTTGAGGGGTCAACAATCACTTTAATCAAGCACATGTATCATTCACTTGGTTCAGGGGAAAAAGTCAGCACCCTGAACTTCAGAGAAAATAGAGAAACAAAGATCAACCTACAGATAGGGCTCCCAACTGTCTGACGTAAACAATACATACATCACAGGTGAGCAGGCAGATCCAACTGTCTGACCATACATACATAGTTACCAGAGAGTGAAGCACCAGCTTCTGGGTTTTCAAAGCCTGGAGCTCCTTTATGGCTGCCCAAAGTTTCATCTGGCCAAACAAACACTTCCAATGAGTAAGCTCCTGAAGTAAAACCTCACCTCAGAGTATTTATACACTTTTCAGAGCTAGAGGGCATCCACAATCCTAGAGAACCAGTGCCTCATTAGAAAATTAACAAAACGTGTGGGCCTCCCCTAATCAAGCTTCCCTAAATGGGCAGGCCCATTAATGGGTGGGGAAGATCTTTAACTCTCATAATTACCATTACACAGTATTGTTGGGTAAAAAAGATATATACAGTTTAATACCTCTTGAGATATAATTCCAAACTGCTTTGTAGAATGGGTGGACTAGTTCACAGCTCCCCCAGTAGAGCCTTAGTGTACCTCTTTTCCCACAGACCCTCTTGCATTTGTCCTTGATCTTTTTGGTTCTCTTAGACAATTTGATGGATGTGAAGTGGAACCTCAGAGTTTTCAAATTGGTAGTTTTCTAATTCTTAGTAGTCTAGAGCAGGAGTATCAAACACATGGCCTACAGGCCAGATTAAAATGTAACTGGGAAATGTTGAACCAAATAAATGAAAATAACACATGGACACATGCACACACAAATATGTACACATATATGTGTGTGTGTACAAAATGCTAATATGTGATTTTCTGAGAAAATATGTGGTTTGCAGCAATCCGTATGTATGATTTAGTGGCTCCTGTTTTGCTTTGCTTTTGAGTTTGACATCACTGATTTACAGCACTTTTTCATATGACTACGGATAGCTTGGATTTCTTCCTCTGAAGATTGCCTGTTCATGTACTTTGACCATGTATCAATTGGAAAAGGGTTCTTATTTTTATACATTTGGCTAAGTTTCCCATGTATTTGAGAATTGAGATCTTTATCAGAGAAATTTGCTACAAAGATTTCTTTCTGTTTCTACTTTTCTTCTAATATTAGCAGCATTGGTTTTGCTGGTACAGAAACAAAATTTTATATAATGAAAATTATCCACATGACCTACTATGAACCTTTCTATTTTTAGTTTGGTTATGAACTCTTCTTCCCATATCCATATATCTGACAGGCAATTTCTTCCATGTTCTGATTTGCTGTCACTTTTTTATGTATGTATGAATCATATACCCATTTTGAGCTTATCTTGCTACAGGGTGTGAGATGTTTCTAGCTTCTGCCAGACTACTTTAGTATTCTTTTTTCATCGAAACCTCAGCAATTTTGGACTCTCCCTTTTCCCTCATCTCCTTCATCCAATTAGTTCTTAAGTACTGTCAACTCACTTATCTGTCCCCTTTTTAAAAATCATATAACCACCACCAGAATCAGGGTTTCTTCTTACTTGGGCTCTTGTTCTAGGCTCCTAATTGACCTCTATGCCTCTAATCTCTTCCTAGTCCAATCCATACCCCAAATACTAAAATAATCTTTCTAAAGCACAGACCTGATCATCACTCTTTGCTTAAAAACCACAAGTGCCTCCCTTTTCCCTATAGGATAAAAATACATATTCCTTGGTATAGCACTCAAGGTCTCCTGCAAGGGGGTGCCAAATTACCTTTCCAGACTTATTTCACAGTATTTTTCTATAAACATTTTATGTTCTAACCCATCTGGATTATGTTTGATTCAGTTCAACAAACATTTATTAAACACCATATGCAAAGAACAGAGAGAGGGATTTAGGAGAAATATTTTACTTGAGTTAAAAATAACTGAACTACGAGTTGTGAGAGAGAAAGGACAAAGACAGACCATGGGGTGTGCATTATCCCATGAGGGAAAGAAAAGAGATGGTGAGGAAGAGATGGTGGGGCATTCATTTATTCCCTCCAGCTACTGGGTAACAACAGCGATCAAGGACAACTCTTTTGTTGTTCAAAGCCAACAGAGAGACTGTTTGAGAGAGACTGATACAGAGGGAGAGAAAGCAGAGAGAGGTCAATAAACCAGCCTTAGGACAGAAAGAAGGGGCAGGAGAAAATTTTTAATTTTTAATAGACTTTTTAATAGACTTCTCTATACACTCTGGATGGCTGACAATGTCCCTTTAAACGTATGAGCAGAGGATTGTTTTTTAGGAACATAAACAAGTGCAAATAAAACCCTGAAGTGTGAGTATCTCTGTCAAGGCTGCAGTGGGAATTAGAAGGCATAGACAGGTAGAGTTCAAAGCCCGCATAGGCTGAAGATTATCCAAGCATGAGCTGTTAACCCCCATTCTGATGAACGTTCTGGTACTGACTTCAGAGAGGCTTTGGAACTTGCATCCTTTTGTTAATCTCTGCCCTGCTTTCTGTGGATTTCTTTGTGTATTTTCTCTGAATTGGTGTTTACTCCAAACTTGCCTTTCCTCCCTTTAAAAAAATATAAGTATTTTATTAAAAATTCACATCAGTTCAACCAGTTTACGGTTGCTTAGTAAATCTTTACATTGAAATTAATTTCAGTGTATGAAGTTCAACAGTTTTTTGTCTCTCCAAGTTCCCATTAGGATTCTTTGTCTATTCATTCTCATTCTTGTTTTTACTCATCTGAGCATAGTTATTGTGTCCTGTTGCACTCTCTTCTTTTCAGTTTACATTATTTCACAGAATTCTTTTTAGATGTCTGGATTCTTTATGTTTAACTGTCTTAACTGTGCATTATAGCATTCCATCACATTCATATTTGCTTTTATCTCACCTCTCATTAGTCTGCACAGGAATCTCTGTTGAGGAACTTTCTCTACCAATAAAAATTAGCATCTACTCTGAAACTTGCTCTTAGAGCATTATTTAAGGAACTGAGAGGTTGTGAGTTACCCAGGATTACATGTGAATCTTGGTTTTCTTGGTTTTGAGGTCAATGGTCCACTACTTTAATGTCCTGCTTCTCATTACATGAATTTTCTCACCTATCATTGGCCGTTTAGGATTTAGCTTTTTACAATGACATACTTTGCTACTATGAACAGCTTTGAACAAATAACTATTTTTGTTTGCCTCTCCTTTTTTCAATTCAATTTAATTTTTTTGTTACATTTTAAATTCTGAACTGTTTCCCTCCTTCCTCACCATGCACTAAAGAATGCCTCCATATAACACAGATATGTATATATATGTTACGTGTAATATATAATATATATACACATGTATGATATATATGTAAAATCATGCTACACATATTTCTTTTTATCAGTTTTTTCCTCTAGAGGTGGATACCATCTTCCTTCATAGGTTCTTTGTAGTTGATTTCAATATTTAGATTACTCAGAATAGCTTAGTCATTCCCATTTACTCTTTGAACAATATTGCTGTTACTGTATACAATGTTCTCTTGGTTCTGCTTATTTCACTCTTCATTATTTCATCCAAGTCTGTTCATGTTTTCTCAAGAGCATTGAGCTCATCATTTCTTACAGCACAGTTACATTCCATAGCAATTATATATTGAAACCTGTTTAGCCATTCCCCATTGATGGGCATCCTCTTAATTTCCAGTTCCTTGCTACTACAAAGAGAGCTGCTATAAATATTTTAGAACATGTAGTTCTTTTCTTTTTCCCCTGATCTCCTTGGGAAACAGACCTAATAGTGGTATTGTTGGCTCAAAAGGCGTACAGTTTTATAACTCTTGAGCATAATTCCAGATTGCTCTCCAGAATAGTTGGATCAGTTCACAGTTCCACCAATAGGATATTATTGCCTCAATTTTTCCATATCCCCTTCAACATTTGTCATTTTCACCTTCTATCATCTTAGCCAATCTGATAGGTGTGAGATGATGCCTAAGAGTTGTTTTAACTTACATTACTTTAATCAATAATAATTTAGAGCATTTTTTCATATGACTACACTGAGGCCTAGGGAAGTTGTATCTCTTCCAAGGTCACACAGGTCATAAGTGCCAGAAATAAGATTTGAAACTAAGTCCTCTGATTTCAGAGCTAGTGTTTCATGGCCAGGGTAGTCTAGAAATCACTTCTCTAAGTTAACAGGCACACCTACTCTGGGGGACTGGGATGGGGACCTGGGACAGATACCTGGGGTCACGTTGGACTGTTTGAGGAGGGTTACCTCCTTTCTGCCCCTCTAGTGCAATCTTCCCACTTCATTGAGGGACAAAACAGCACAGACCATTGGCTCCAGGCAAAAAAGCAAAAACTGGTATTAGGAGAATGGAGCTCTTTGGGACCTGAAAACAGAATGCTCATTAAACACTAAGTCCTTCTGATGATTGAATGTACATTTTTTTGAACCTACATTCTATTGGAAACAACATATATACAAATCAATAAATATGTAAGATATATATGTATATACATATATATCAATCATATACAACATTTTAAAGAGTAAATAAAAATAGACTTAGGAGGGGGTAAGGGAAGAGAATCAGTAATTGAAGAGGTCAGGATTAGCTTTGGCTAAGAGGTGGCCCTTGGGCTAAGCCTAGAAGAAAGTTAGTGATTCCAGGAGTCAGAAGTGAGAAGGGTATGTATTTTAGGCACGATGAATATCCTGTGCAGAGTCAGAGACCGGAGATGGAATATTGAGTTTCTGGAATAGCTAACAGACCTATTTGGCTGGAACACAGGGGATATGAAAGGAAGCAACATGCAATAAAACCGAGAAGGAAGAATGGGGCCAGACAGAATAGGGAGGGCATGAAATGCCAAACAGGGTGGTCACCAGTGCGTCTTGGGAAGCCAGTAGCATGGTCAGATATATTGTAGAAATGTAATTTTGGCAGCTGTGTGGATGATGGACTGGAATGAGAGGAGACCTGAGGCAAGGAGGTTAGTTAGGAGGCTATTCCAGTAGTCCAGATGACGGAAAATCAGAGCCTAAAGGACACTGTTGTTTGTGTGAGTTGAGAACCTGGGTTATTCTGTCCCAGTCCCATTTTCTGCATGTTTTAAAAAAAGATATTTTATTTTAATTTGCATTGCTCTAATCAATGCAGATTTAGAGCATTTTTCATAGGACTATAAATTGTTTGGATTTTTTCATCAGAAGAAATGTTGGAGGGGGTGAGGAAAAATTGGTACGCTAATACCCTACTGGTGGAATTGTGAACTGATCCAACCATTTTGGAAAACAATCTGGAATTATGCCTAAGGAATTCTGAAACTGCCTGTACACTTTGACCCAGCAATACCACTACTAGGTTTATTTCCAAAGATGATTGGATGATCATTCCAAAGATGAAAAGAACCTGTATGTTCTGAAATATTTATAGCAGCTGTCTTTGTGGCGGCAAGGAACTGGAAACTGAGGGAATTCCCATCAATTGGGGAATAGCTGAACAAGTTGTGGTTTATGATTGTGGTGGAATACTACTGTGCTATAAAGATGAGCTTGTTGATCTTAGAAAAACAATGGACAGACTTGCATGAAATAATGAAGAGTGAAATGGGCAGAACCAAGAAAACACTGTATACAGTAACAGCAACATTGTTTTAAGAACAGCTTTGAGGGAATCAGTCATTTTGATTATTATAAATACCCAAGTGAACTACAAGGGACAGATGAAGGAAGAGGCTGTCTGCATCCAGAGAAAGAACTGATGAATAGAAGTATGTATAGAATGATTTTACATATATATATATATATACACATATATATACATATTTGTGTCTCATGGTAAAGTTCTCTAGGGCTGGGGGGTGGGGCGGAGAAAGGAAAAAAGATACTTTGTTATATATTTAAAGGGAACAGTAAGTTGAACTTACTAGATTTGCAACTTCATCATCTTTTTTTTCCATTAGCTACATTTTGCTTGTTTTATTTCATAAATTAAAATTAAATAAAACATTTTGAAAGGTTTTATTGTAAAAGTTTTTTTACATTACAATCATTTCCCCACATACCCCCCCACCCCCAACCCCACCACATGCAACTTTCCCTTGGGTTACCTTAATTAACGACTGCAGAAAAACAAGTAAGTAAACCAACAACATAAGGACCATAGATTGAGAACTGGAAGGGAACTCAAAGGTCGTCCTCGCCAAAGCCCTTATTTATAGATGAGGAAACTGAGGCTCGAGGCTCAAAGTCACAAAGACAGTGAGCATCAGAAGCTCGATTCTCTGACTGAACCAGTGCTCTTTCCACTGTATCTTTGACGTATCAACAGAAAGGAGGCGAATGTTCCATCCAGTTTTTTAGGACCATAGAAATTAATTTGAGTTTGGCTGCCATTTGGTGATGTGTTCATTTGAACGGTGATGACTGTATACATTGTTCTCTTGTTGGACTTCCCAAATCTATCTTTCTCTTCTGGTGCCTCTGTCTTCAATCAATATAATTACAGAGATTACTGGATAGACCTCCTCACCCTGCCATATCCATCTGCCATGCCAGCCCCTTTCTCTCTTTGGTGACTTCCTCCGAGAATGTCCATTTTGAAGAAGTCAGACTAGTCATTCTTCATTCTGTGCCTAGCGATGCTTCTGACCCTGGATACCTTCATCCCTGTCCTTCCTCCCACCCCTGTTCAGTTCTTTTTTCTGTGTTTCTTCCTCCCATCAGCAAAGCTCCTTGAAGGCAAAGACTCTTTTTATTTCTGTTTGTATTTGTATTTCCAATAATTACTCAGTGCTGATGGAGCCACATTGATTAGTGATAAGGACATGATCCTAGAGAGATGGGCTGAACACTTCCATTGTATTCTCAACAGACTATCATCGATCAATGCTGAGGCCATTGACTGTTTACCTCAGGTTGAAGTCAATCCCTCCTTAGCTGAACTTCCAACTGAAGAAGAGGTTTTGAGGGCCATTAGGCTCCTTTCATGTGACAAAGCACCTGGTGCTCATTCTATTCCAGCTGAGATCTACAAGGTCTACAAGATCGTACAAAAACTGACGGAGATTTTCCAGGTTATATGGCAAGAGGAAGTTATCCCCCAGGAGTTCAAGGATGCCTCCATTGTCTGTCTCTATAAAGGTAAAGGGAATAGATATTCCTGCGACAATCACAGGGGGGTCTCTCTCTTCGTCATTGCTGGCAAGATTCTTGCAAGAGTCCTCCTTAATAGACTGATCCTTCACCTGGAAGATGGTCATCTATCTGAGAACCAGTGTGGCTTCAGAAAGGGCCAAGGAACAGTCGATATGGTGTTTGCTGCCCGACAACTCCATGATAAATGTCAGGAGCAGAACAGAGGTCTGTACACAACGTGTGACATTGTTAGTCTTGAGGGCTTATGGAAAATTATGTCAAAATTTGGTTGCCTAGAGAAGTTCATCAGTATTGCGCGTCAATTTCATGTTGGCATGTTTGCCTGGGTTTTGGAGAGTGGACAAAGCTCTTGTGCCTTCCCAGTCACCAGTGGAGTGAAACAGGGCTGTGTGCTTGCTCCCATGCTTTTTAGCATGATGTTTTCAGCCATGTTGTCAAATGCTTTCAATGAGGATGAACACGACATCAAAGTCAACCACCATAGTGATGGCAAGTTCTTCAGTTTGAAAAGGCTATAAGCCAAGACCAAAGTGGAGGGAGTGTTGGTGCATGATTTTCTGTTTGCAGATGATTGTGCACTCAATGCAGCCTCTGAAGCTGAGATGCAACAAAGTATGGATCAGTTCTCTGCTGCCTGTGCTCATTTTGGCCTAACAATTAACACCAAGAAAACACAGGTGCTCCATCAGCCACCAGCACACCATCCATACTTGAAACCATTGATTACAACAAATGGAGAAGTTTTGAATGCTGTGGATAAGTTCACTTACCTTAGTAATGTACTTTCCAGGGATGGACACATTGACAATGAAGTTGATGCATGCGTTGCCAGAGCTAACTCAGTGTTTGGGAGACTCTGAAGAAAAGTTTGGGAGAGAAGAGGTATTAGACTGACTACCAAACTGAAGGTCTACAGAGCTGTTGTGCTGACCTCATTGTTGTATGCCTGTGAAACATGGATGGTTTACCAGCACCATGCCAAGAAACCAAATCGCTTCCATTTGAACTGTCTTAGGAAGATTCTGAGGATCACCTGGCAGGATAAGGTACCAGACACTGAAGTCCTTGCTCGGGTGAACTGCCAAGCATTCAAACTATGCTTCAGAGAGTGCAGCTCTGATGGGCTGGCCATGTTGTTCGAATGCAAAATACACGCTTTCCAAAAATACTATTTTATGGAGAATTCACATGGGGCAGGCGATCACATGGTGGTCAGAAGAAGCGATACAAGGACACTCTCAAGGTCTCTCTCAAGAACTTTGGATTTGACTGTGCCAAATGGGAGACACTGGCACAGGACCGCTCAGCATGATGTGCCCACATCAGAAACGGTGCTGTGTTATATGAGCAAAGCAGAATTGAGACAGCACAAAGTAAAATGTAGGATGCGCAAATTTTGAGTATCTCCCCCAAAAATTCATACGGAGTATTACAGATTGTAATCTACCCATGTCTTCTTATCTTTTGTGACTGTTGTCTATATCCTTCCATAAGTACATCGTGGAGGCTCTGCTTGTCCTCACCCTAGAATATTATTATATTACAGACCAATTATGTTAAAGACAAATGATAAGTGAGAGAGTGGCGATAATAGAAGAGGCAATCTTCTGAAGAGTACCCTAGTCTAGAACCCGAGCTAGTAGCTGCCCTCTGGGAACCCAGTTCCACCGAGTGCAAATTGGATGAAGCAGCTGAGAGAGGGTGTCACACATAAATGAACTGATACAAAATGAAGAACCAGAAAACAAAGTACACAATGACTATGATGATATAAATAGAAACAACAACAACAACAATAAAATTGAAACTGAATGCTGTTTAATTATAATGATTAAGTTTGTCCCCAGAGAGGAGAGGAGGAAATGGACCTCTTCCCCTTTATGGAAAAGGGGGACTGTGGGTTTGGAATATTGCCATCAGACTGAGTTGATACATTTGGTTATTTACATTGTCCTTCTTTGTCACAAAGGATGGCTCTTGGGGTTCGGGAGGACTTTCTGGGATCTTGGGATTTTGTGAAATGGTGAGATGAAAGTGACTTCGAAATCAAGGTGATGAAAAGATTTTTTTTTAAAGTAACTGAAGGAATTTTATTTATTTATTTTTACAAAAAGATTAAAAAAAAAATCCTTTTTAAGACTCTCATATTTGGAAAGATCACAGGGATAATGATTCTTTACTGGCAATTAATCCCTGCCGTTTAACACGGTGTCTGGCATTTAATAAGTGTTTAATGCCTGACTGAACTAATCCAGCCCTGGACATCATTCCCAGTGCTGTCTCTAACCACCCTCTCTCCATTCCCCCCTCATTTTCTTTTAAGGACAGCTTGATCTGTAATCTAAGTGTCAATCACATTTTTAACGTCTCGGTAGTACTGTCTTTCTAATCAGTTTCATTTTTTTCCACAACAAAGAGGAGATGGCTGTTCTGAACTCTTTTCTCCAGCAGATTTGAATGCAGCACAGTGAGGCAGACCAGACACCAGCCAGTGGCAGTCCCAAAGCCAGAGAAGCCTTTTGTTGGAGATAGTAGCAGCCCGCACAATGAATGTAGGCGGAAGCTTCACGAGATCGCTACCCTGAGGCTTGCTTCCTTTGACTTCTTCCAAATTATTATTACTTTTTAGTTAAACATTCTAACCCACAAACATATTAAAAACAAACGCATAATCTTTTCAAAATATTATGCCTCAGAAACAATTAATTCCTGGAATCAGGAAAAATCTACCAAGACACAAACAGTACTCCAACCTCAAACCCTCATAGGGTGAAAGAATGCAGGACTGACCAGTTGGTCTCTGCTAACGAAATTCGATCTACGAGTTGCTTACCTATTGTTTATCGAGCTGATTTTGCTAAATTGTAAGGTGCACCGCCGGTGGGCTCAGATCACACACGGTCTCCAGTGTTAACCTCCAAGTTTGATGCGCGCACAAAATGGCATTTTTTGGACGGTTGATTGCCAACAAAATAATAATGAAAGCCTTCAAATCGATATCTTTACCACCTGAGCCAGCTTCTACAACCCTGGGAGTGTATGCGTGTGTGGAACAATCATGGGTGGAGCAATCTCTCTCTCTGTCTGCCTCCCGCCCCCCACCCCCCCATCTCTGGTGTAGAACAATTGTGGGGGCAGCAGCCGTTGAATAAAACAAGAAACGCAGAATTAAGGATGGATGTAAAGCTCTTTGAGAGGCTTTCAGCGCTCGGTAAATGCCGGCTGTGGTTCATGTCGTCTTTATTGTCATCACGACTGCTGGTTGCCGCTGCGAATGAGCAGCAGCGCGATGGAGATGAGGCAGGTGGTCCTCCCGGCGCACGCTGCGTGACCACAGGTAGAGACAAGGCAGGCGTGGGCATGCTGCTGCATCCTCCCGTGGTCTCCTGCTGCCATCTGCTGGCACCTGCTCTACTGGACCTTGATGCATTCCCCCGGCCTAGAAAAGCGGCCGGAGCTGCTGAGGACAGGACGGCTACCCTGGCTGCATCGGCGAGGGCTGCACTCCATTTTGGTTCCTTCCTAAATTCCTTGCTAACTTTTCCTTTGGACTCTCAGCTCCGCAGGAGTTTGTGGCTGTGTGCAGGGGCCTCCACCCGGGGTGGGACCAGTGGTGAGGGGAGAAAGAGTTGCAAGTCATTGCGGCCGCTTAGACATCGGGACCGTGACCTTAGCCATGATACAACTCCTTATGGTACCCAGCCCATTGGAGCCTGGATTACTACTTTGACCCAGGGCAGGATAAAAAGACCCTAAGCTGTTCTCCTCAGCCTCCTGTTAGCTATGAGTGTGGCACTATTGGCTGGACCTGGGGTAGTGGTGGGAACGAGTTTGAACCCCTTCCAGGACTCCCAGGGTCCCTCCTCTGCTTCTTTTTCCTAGGGATTGGGGTCTGGGATTAGAACTTTTATCCCTGTCCTCCCTTCTATTTCCTCTTTCCTCAGTCAACCGACATGCATTTATTAAATGTTTACTGTATACCAGGCCTTGGGAGTGAAAATACAAACATGGAAACAATCCCTCCTGGTAAGGAGCTTTCTGTTTCCAAATGGGAACCATTTCCCAGAGACTCGGTACTTAGAATCATAGGCTGATCGATTTACAGCTAGAAGGGTCACTTAAACTTACCTAGTTTGATTCACTTTTCCCATTTTACAGGTGAACAACCACAGTCTGGAAAGGGAAAGGGATATGCCTAAGATCAGAGTCAATAAACATTTACTGCTGACGTAAAGAAAGGCAAAAGATTGTCCCTACCCTCAAAGAGTTTATAATCTTAAGGGGGAAGAAAACATGCAAAAGGAAGCTGAAAAGGGAGGGGAGGAAGGCAGTGTGTGTGTGTGTGTGTGTGTGTGTGTGTGTGTGTGTTGTTATCTCCATTCTGCCCTCCAATCAAAAAGGATCTCAGACACAGAGGATCCTGACAAGGCATGAGTTCCAGGTCTGATGTGATGTTGCAGGATGAGAGGGTTCCTGGGGACATGATAGAGAAATGTCCAGCAGTGGGAAATGAAGGCACTATTTAGCTAGTACGTACCAGGGTCAGGATTTGAACCTCTAACTGCAAATCCACAAGGTCTCTCATAGTATGTTGTTATGGTTAGTCTTTGGACACAGTGACCTGCCCTCCCATGAAGGAGGGTGCTGGTGCATTCCCGGTAGTGGCCATTCATTAGAACTGTATCTCTATACCTTTTTCATGTTAGGTGGTTAGGTGATTCAGTGTATCTAGCACTGGGCCTAGAGTCTGGGAGACAGGAGTTCCATCTCCCTCTCCCGCTCATATTTACTAGCTATGTGACCTTGGGCAAGTCAGTTTACCTTTGTTTGTCTTGGTTTCTTCAGCTGTGAAATGGAGATAATAGTATGACCCAACTCCCAAGGTTGTTGTGGAAATCAAAAGAAATGACATATGTAGAACACTTAGCCCAGGGCCTTGCAGATAGTAGGAGCTGTACACATGTTTGTTCTCTTCCTGTTATGTCTGGATGAGGCTTTTCTCGTGTGGGGTGATCTGACTTCCGAAATCCTGTTTGGGAGTTGGGAAGATGGGTGATGGTAGTTTCTCAGAATGCATTCCTCCTGCAAAGTAAAAGGACTTTAGCTGTTGTTGCTGTTGCTGACTTGTTTCAGTCCTGTTGGACTCTTCATGACCCCATCTGGGGTTTTCTTGGCAAAGATACTAGAGTGGTTTGCCATTTTCCTCTTCAGCTTCTTTTACAGATGAGGAAACTGAGGCAAATAGGGTTAAGTGACTTGCCCAAAGTCACACAGCTTGCACGTGTCAGAGGTCAGATCTGAATTCAAGATCAATCTTCCTCACTTTAGGTGTGGTACTTTACGCAATAGCTGCCCCCAAGAAGGATCTGTGTCTCCACTATTTTCTATTGGAGTACAATTGTTACAGATATTAAGATTAGACAGAATTTCATTATGGATAGTGATTACTTGATGAAAAAAAAAGCCTTAATGTTTTTTTTTACATTGTTTTTAGTTTTCACATTCTCTGTTACTATAGGATATTCCACTTTTTAAACTTTTATAAAGTAAAAGTCGCAACTGTTATTTAAATAACAAAATCAAGGATGGTTGTATTTCAGAAAACTAACCTACCTAACCTGGGTTTCAACTACCTTTTCAGCCTTTTGGGAAGTTTCTCTCCCTCTAAAACTCTTGGAATCAGCCTGTCTTTCTTCATTCACCAGATCATCTCTTATTTCTTTGTCCTTGCACTGACTGGCTCCCATGCCTGGAATACATTTCTTTCTTGCCTCTACTTCAAGAGGTCCCTCTCCTTCTTTGAAATGTGACTTAGGCACCTTCTTCTGCCCTCAGACCCCTGCCTGCCTCCCAAATTCCCTTGTATTTAACTACTTTGTGGGTGTATAAGTGTAAATACGTAAATGCACATGCACATACATATATGTATCAGCTTTATATCTGTGATGAATATATTTTTATACATATTTGTCCTTTCCCCTTCCTGCCATTAGATTGTAAAGTCATTTCAAGTAGGATCATTTCATTCTTTCTCCTTTATCCCCAGCACCCAGCTATAGTGCTTGGAGCAAAGTAGATGCTTAATAACACTTTATGAGTAATCTATTGATTGATTGGTCAACCATGCAGCATTTATCCAGTGCCCACTATACATCTGGTACAGTTCAGTTAAATCCTTTAGATGTGTGGAAAAGGAAATAGATTTGAAAACCTGCTTTGCAGAGGGTTCACCTAGAAGAGTTAGCTTATGCTGCCATCTGGTGGATCAGCTTGGAAATGGATGATGATAATTAGGATTAGAACTTTAGAACTGGAAGCTTTGAGAGATAATTGGATCAAACCTCCTCATTTTACAGAGAAGGAAACTGAGGCCCAGAGAACTTACTTCACTCATCCAAGGTCACACAGCTAGTAAGCAGCTGAGTCAAGAGTTGAAGCCAGGTTCTCTGAGTCCAAATCTAGCATATCTTCCACTGTGCTTCACAAGTACTCTGTGGGTGTTGTTATCCCCAGGTAGTATACCCATTTTACAGATGAGAGAATTAAGGACAAGAATTAAATGTTTTCTGCATGCCAGATAATGTACCAGGTTTTGGAATACTAAGATAAAAATGAAAAACATTCATAGGATCTTAGATCTGGAGCTTGAGGGGGAACCTTAGAGACCATGTAGTCCATAATTCATTCTATGTCTGAGGAAATTGAGACCTAGGGATGTTAAGTTGCTTCAGTCAGACCTGAGTAAGGTGCCAGCATGGGGCACTGAATACTTGGGAGAGAGAAACTTACCAATTGTGTAACCTTGAGCAAGTCACTTAACCCTGTTTGCCTCAGTTTCCTAATTTGTAAAATGACCTGGAAAAGGAAATAACAACTCAGTATCTTTGCCAAGAAAACCTCAAATGTGGACAGGAAGAATTCAATGTGATTGAAAATGACTGAACACATGCAATGCCTCATAAGTTTGCCAAGGAGGGGCCTCTACTAGAATGTAATGTGCCTCCACAACAGGATTTAAACTCAGGTGTGGCTCCAGGATACTTTCCATTATATTAAGTTACCTCCTTTCTACCCTTCTCTTAATATGTATCTTATATTTTTAAAAGCATTTTCCCTTTCATTTTGGCTAAATCTCTTGAGAAAGGCATCTATGATCAGCTCCTCCATTTCCCTCTCACTTGATCCCAAGCCCTCTGTAATCTGACTTTTGCAATTGAAATGGCTCTCCCCAAAGTTTCCAGTGATCTCTTAATGGCCAGATCTATTGGGTTTTTTCAATTCTCTTGCACCTTGTCCTCTCCTGGATACTCTGTCCTCCCTAGGTTTCTGTGATACTGCTTACTCCTGACTTCTCCTTCGTAGACATGTCTGCTAACCTCGAGTATCCCTTTAGGTGCTATCTCAGGATATCGTCCCTTTTCTCTCTATACTGTGTCTTATAGTTCTCAGCAGCTCCCATAAATTCAATTATCATCTCTATGTAGGATGACTGCCAGATGAAGAATTTAGTCCTAGTGTCTGATGAGTTTCAGTATCATATCTCCAACTCCCTCTTGGATATTTCAAACTAGATGTCCCATAGATATCTTCAGCTTAACAAGGTCCAAAACAGAATCCACTATCTCTGCCCCTCCTGCCCAAATTTCTCTCTCTTTGAATTCCCCATGTTCTGTCCGTGGTACTGCCACTCTTCCAGTGACATAGGGTTGCACCCTTGGTGTTATCTGGACTTCTCACTTGGGAGCCTCTCATCCTCCCTACCTACTCTGTTGACAAATCTTGTTTGTTTCTACTTTCCCAATATCTTGTATGTATAATCCTCTTTCTCTACACACATAGGCACAACTCCATTCAGTCCCTAGATTACTGCAGCAGTTTTCTAGCATGTCTTTTTGCCTTAGGTCTCTTCCCCACTCCGGTTATCCTCCATTTAGCTGTCAAGGAGATTTATCTAAAGTATAAGTGGTGACCAAGTTCCCTTGTTCAGTAAACACCAGTGATTCCCTATCACTTCCAGGATTAAATATGAAGTCCTTTAGCATTTAAAACTTTTCACAATCTGGCCTCTCTCTCTTTCCAGTCTTATTCCCCTCTACACATTGACCTATTTGTAGTTCCTCAAACACAACACTCCATGTCCCACCTCCATGCCTTTGCACCAGCTCTCCTCCTTGACTGGAAGGCTCTACCTTGTCATCTCTGCTTCTTAGCTGCCCTGTGCTCATCTCATCGCTCATCTCAAATCCCATCTGCAGGAGGCTTTTATACCTTTTCTCTCCCCTCCCCTCCTCCCTCAGCTTCTAATGCCTCTCCCTTTCAGATTACCTTCGTCTACACTGTGAATATTCTCTGTGTACCTAGATATTTACATATTGTCTCTATTATATTGAAGGCCCAAATGAAGGATAGGAGTGTTGGTTTTTATTTTTTTACCTTTCTTTGTATCTCTAATGCTTAGTGAAGTCTTGTCAGGCACATAATAAGGGCTTAATGCTGGCTGACTGACTTATTACTTAATTGGATCCTCAGACTAGCTCTGTAAGACTGGCAGGGCTGATGTCATTCCTCCCCTCCCCATTCTCTCATTTAAAAAAAATTAGATCTTTGATTTTCTTGGTATAGGAAACTTCCTCTCCCCATCTAGATCTGCATCAGCCCTGTAATTTATAGTTTTATAGAGTTTTCTGGGGGCACAGGGTCATACAGCCAATATACGTCATGGACATATTTTGAACTCAGGTCTTCCAAACTCTGAGGGCAGCCCTCTGTCCACTTAGAACCTTTGCTTCCTAGGTCACTGTTCTTTCCATGAATTCTGAACTGGTTGCAAAAATAGAAGATTTGATTTGTTTTTATATGGACCAGGAGGTTTATGCCCTTTGGAACATATGTGCTATGCTAAGTCCTACTAACATATCTGTGACTTATTTTTGTATTTCACATAAGCTTAAAAAGAAGCAAACATTGATTTTTCTTGGTTACGTTGGAGGGTGCATTCGTAGGGAAAATATTTTTGAATTATTTTACTAACGATGTCTTAGGAAAGTTCTTGTTTCTCTCCCCCTCCTCTTCCATTCTTATGGTTAGTGAAACATTTAAGCAGCTTGATAAATATGACATGATTTTGGGAAGAGGAGAACACAAACAAATTAGGGGAATCAAGGAAGACTTCTTGTAGGAGGTAATACCTGAACTAGACCTTGAAGGAAGCTAAGGGTTCTAAGAGGGGAGGGAAGAGAAAGGACATTCCAAGCATATCAGAGAGCCTATGCAAAGGCATGGTGGTGGGAAGTGAAATCTCCCTTCCACCTTTCAGCCTCTGTCACACAGTAGAGACCCACAGTTCACAACATCCATGACTAGGATTTCTCAGCTAGAGAAACAAACACCATAAAATATCAACAAAAAATATTCAAATGTGGCTTTTCTCACAGATGGCAATTATTCAGCAATTGGCAAATGGATGAAAGTTAGGTCCTACGGCCCAACTGCTGGGCCAACTCCTGAAGCCTCATGTGCTCCAGGCATGACCGCAGAGGGACGGAGGTTTGCCTGGTAGAGGTTCTCCTAGGTAACATTTTCAAACAGAGTTCCTTATAAGCCCCACTGCTAATTAGAACTAAGCAAAGACTCCTTTAAATACCCAAAGGGAAAACTGGCAGCAGGCCACTTGATCTGTGAAATGTGTTAGCCTCAAGCAGAGAGAAAACACACTGATAACTCTTGGATGCATTTCTATTTATTTTCCTCATAGTTTAGTGTCTGTTTAAAAGAATGCACAAGCTGTTGGCTTTGTATGGTTAGTCGTCCTTCTATTCCCCCTTGAATAAATCCACTGCCAGTTAGCTGTGCTGGGCAGTTCTGGAATGGGCTACACTTGGGTGCTCTGTGTGCGCTTCAGTCTTGGCTGAAATAGTCTCAGGAAGCTTGTCTCATTTGAATATTGAAACAGAAGTCGTCTAAGGCTTTCTTGACCTGATCCAATCACCAGGCTAGGCCCAGTCCTCTAGCCTAATTTTCATTATCCAACCTCCAGGCAAGTCCATTGTCTCAAGTGGAAGGAAGCCAAACATTAGCACAAGTCAGTATAGGGCCCAGCTTGGTGCTGAAGCTGTATCCAGTGGTTTGGATGTCAAGTCTAGCTTAGCCACTTCTGCCCATGTGACCTCAGGCAAGAGAGCTAACCTCTTTGGGTCTCAGTTTCACATCTCTAAAATTAGGGGTTTGGGTTAAAGTCCTTTCCAGCTCTACATCCATGATCCCATGGGACAGTGGAGAAGGAACTGCCCTGTTAAATGGTCTCTGTTTCCTTCAAACTATGAATGCTGAAGCTGGAAAGAATCTTAGAGACTGTCTTATAGGTGGCTAGGAGTCCAAATCCAGCCATAGATACGTACTAGCTGTGTGACCTTGGGCAACTCATTTAACCTCTGTTTGCCTCAGTGTCCTCATCTGTAAAATGGGGATAATAATAGTACCTGCCTCCTAGGGTTGTTGCGAACATAATAGTTGTTCACATCACACAGTGCCAGGCACATAGTAGGCAGCTAATATTTCCCCTTATTTCCCCTTCCCCCAGCCCCCTAAACTGATCCAGAGCTCTCATTTCATACATGAAAAGACTGAGTCCCTGATTCCATGATCAAATCCACCCATTCTCTCTGCCAGGTGCCTTGAGAGGTGTGCTTGTTTTCCATTTTTTTGTCAAGGCCTTAATGATAATACCTGTGATTCACCAACCTAGATTGCCGTTAATAAGTTTCCATTTCTAGCCAGAGAGGGAAATGTATGCATATTAAACCATGGGTTTCTCTCTTATCCAGAAGACCATTTAAATGAATATACCAGCAGTATAGCTTCCAGGAGTGTTAGTCATTATCCATCTACTATTTTATTGCAATACATTGATTATTCCCACCAGCCCAAAAGTACTTACTAATCAGCATGGCTTTGAAAATCAAGGTGCATGGAAAAATAGGGGATCTAAGGATATAAAATGTTGCAGAAAAGGAGGTAGTTCCAAACATGTATAGCTATAATAGCACTTATAGAATACTTTAAGATTTGCAAAATGCTTTACAAATGTTATCTCATCTGATCCTTGAAATAGGTGCAGTTATTATTTTCCTTTTACAGGTGGGGAAACTGAGGCAAATAGAGGTTAAGTGACTTGCCCAAGGTCACACAGCTGGTAAGTGTCTGAGGTTGGATTCAAACTCCTGTCTTTTTGATTCCAGACACAGGGCTCTATCCACTGTGCCACCTGGCTATTTAAGCACAGATCACAGAATGTGATGTACTATTGATTATGTTAATGGTAGAAGTAGACAACCTCCTGACATAATCATAATTAAAAGATCCCTGGGGTTTTCTAGTATGGACCCCTTCTCAGAAGAATGTTTTTTAATGTGTAAAATAAAATGTCTAGGATTACAAAGTAAGCCAATCATATTGAAGTACAGTTGTTAAAATATTAAAAAATACCTAGTTCGTAGACCCCCTCAGTGAAAGGAGCCCTGATTTAAAGGGCGTTGAAGTCTTGTTAAGTCACCACACCTGTGACTCCATACTCAGCTTCTTCTTCCAGTCTTCTAATGCCAAGCAGTATGAGGAACCAGAACAAAGATTCTGCGATGCAAGTGGTCTGGGTGAGGTGGGGAGGTGGTGAGTGCAACTGAACGGGTGGCCTACTAAAGATGAGCCTGTAGCATGCCAACCTGTCAGGAGTTTCAGTGATCAAGGTCTAGTCAATGTGGCAATGGTGTGGATCCATGGCCAGAAACCTTTAGAGTCAACTTGGTAAGTGAACCCTTGTTGCCATGCAAATCAGAAATCTGAACAGACCACCCCATTCTGACCCAATGCAAAGACTGAAAATCTCAAAGGGGTTAAAACCCCCTAAATACTTAGGTTTTGGGGGGGTTGACATCAAAGTGGCATATTTTTAAACTTTGAAGTGAGTTTGAGACTTATTAACACTGACATCCTACCATCTTTCTGGTGCTTCCTCTTCCATGCCTTAAGTCTTGATTGAGTATTTCCATAATAATGAAACAGTCTTCCCCCAGCCTGCTGTATAGCCTACTGTATACAGTAAACACACCCTTGCCTATGGTAACCTGAGTTCCCCAAAACACAACTTTAGGTAAAATGCTGTGTTAGGAGGAAGTTAGTTTCAAAGCAACCATGTAATAAAATTCATAAGATAAATAGAATTATAAATTATAAAATATAATGAAAAGTTTGTGAATAGCTAAAACTTGGGCTTTTGTTAAAATTGGTCTTCACAGAGACCTGAGACCCTATTCGACTTGAACTGGGCAGCACTTCTAAGGGCAGAAGTAGAAACTCAACAGGTGAAGACACCAGGGACGTTGGGGCAGAGCAATGAAAGATAGTCAGAAACCAAGAAGCCAAGAATCCGGCTACATCCTGGAAGGAGAAGGGAAAAGAGGGTAAGTTCCTCCCTTGGAATCCTCCAACTTTTAGTTTAAATTCGAGCTAGAGATGATAGCTCTTGGGTGAGTCTGGATATTGTTTCTCTAAACAAGGGGCTGAAAGAGTGAATGAAATAAAATTTATAGTCCACAACTTGGGCAGATACATTCCTTTCCCCAGGAAAATAGCAACTGCGAAGTAATGAGAGCTGGAGGTTGGGGATTCAGGAACCAAATCCCCCAGATATCCCACCCTCTCTTTTCAAGGGACTGAAGAGCAGGGCAGCCAATGGGGTAGTAATTTAGAGTAAAAGGTTTAAAAAAAATTCAAGAATTTCGTGTGTGTGTGTGTGCGTGTGTGTGTGTGTGTGTGTGTGTGTGTGTTCCAAAAGCAGCTAGGTGAAACAATTAACTCAATAGTCTTTCTAGTAAATGAGGCCCTGACCTGTCTGTAGAAAATGTTTTCACGTCAGTGACATTTAACTTTGCTCCTTGCGAAAAGCAGACTCAGACTGGGCACTAGAACTGAGTCGAGCAGGTCTTCTGGATTCATTACTGTCCGGAAATTCTGACTTTAGGTTGGGGCTTAGTTATGATGCATTAATGATGTTATTGCAAAGTGATGTTGGCCAGAACAACTTTTTTAGAGAAGTATGCCTGCACATTTTAAAATTATACTCCCAAGTATGCTGTATTTATACGTTTATTTTGATTTTGTGTCTTGAGGCAGTGTGCTGTAGTTAAAGGAGCCTTGGGCTGGCAGTCAGGAAACCTGGATGCTGGCCTCATTCTGCCACCAGCTGGCTATGTGGCCATGAACAAATCATGTCCCTTCTCTAAATTTCAATTTCCCATCAGCAAAACAAAAGGTTCTAACTCAAGGATTTTCTTCCAGCTGGTCTGAGATCTTCCTCTGGATTATCTCTTTGGTACTTCAAGTGCCTGTCCAGTAGAGGCGGTGGGGCAGAGTATATGGCATGTTAAGTTTGAAGAAGAGAATGCAAGGGTTCAAATCTTGTCTCTGACACTTACTAACCATGTCTCCTTAGCAAGACACTTAACGTGGCTGACCCCGGGGTTCTTTATTTGTAAAATGAAGGAGTTAGAGTACATCAGAGGTTGCCAACTAGGAATATGTATATCTCTAGCAAGTGTAAGGTACTTGTCAAGGGGTTATGAAGCATATAGCTATACTATCCTACTGAGATATTACTAAAATAGTAGAGGAAGCTAGGTCACATAGTAGATAGAGTGCTGGGTCTGGAGTTCAAATCCAGCCTCAGACACCTTGGGCGAGTCACTTAACTTCTGTTTACCTTAGTTTCCCTAACTGTAAAATGGGGATAATAATAGCACCTATCTCCCTACCTGGTTGTGAGGATCAAAGGGGATAATATTTGTAAAGTGCTTAGCACAATGCCTACCACATAGGTATGTAAATGCTATCTATTATCATTGTAACAAGTAAAAAAAAATTACAGATCTGAGAGAGAATGGTGTAGAGGCTTCCAGTGGGTTGGAAGGGAAGGGAGCATTGTGGAACATTTGAGTAATCTGAAAGACACTGAAAGAATAATTTCTATTGACCAGAACCAAATGAAATGAGGTTTAGATATAAAACCGTTTTCATATTTAGTTAGAAAAAGTCAGCCACAATGACCTAGTGAAAGATGTGCTTACTGATCTCCATAATACCCACAGACTCTCCCTGATTTTTAGTTTCCTTTTGTGTCTTGTTCCACCCCTCCTCCCCTCCCCCAGGTTGTAAGCTCCTTGAGATCAGCCATTGCTTTTTGCCTTTTTTTTTTGTATCCCTGGTGCCTGGCACAAAGTAGACGCTTAATAAATGCTTATTAATTGATTGACTCTAAACCGATATTCAGTCAGTGAAGCTACCAAATGTTTTGTGTACCTTTGGTGTATATATCCCATTCTGTGCTTCTCCCAGTGCTTTCATTCTGTTTGTAACAACTTACCTCTGTGAATCAAGAATCTCCATCCTGTTCTCAGTCAAATCCAAAGCAACAAATGAATTGGAGGTTGAATATGAAATTTAGATATCTCTTTCAAAAATTATACTGAGAATTAAACTCTTGGTCAACAAGCAACAGAATCAAGATTCTCCCTAATTTAGTTAACTATGGTCTGATAAACACCAACTTCAAGACACTAAAAATGCTATCTACCAAATAAAGTTTTCTTTATGAAAAATCACTTTCTTTCATTTCCTACATGAAAATTAATAATTGAAAAAAGCATTTATTACGTGACTTTATGTGCTGGCCACATAGCAAAAATGTTGATCTTAATTTGAATCATCTAAGTTCTAAGTGTTGGGGGAACAACAAACAAATACAAATACAGGCAAACAAGATGGTTCCTGTCCAATAAGGAAGAGCATTGGAAGGTCGTATGGAGTGGCAGGATGTTAGGGGCTGGCTGCTCAGGCGGCCACACGGTTATTTTGATGTTAGAGTGAAGTGAATCATTTGATAGTTAACAAAGGGAGGTTTTTTTAGCCATAGCCTAGAAAGGATGTTCAACAAAGACACTCCAGCATGTAGAACCGGATGTGGTCTGAGCAGCAGGGTGTGGTGACTTGGGCAATTTTGGAATATCTACCAAGTCTGAACGTCCCCAACGCTATGTGAGTGGGCCTTATAATAATATCCGTAGTTGACCAGGAAGTCATGTCAATATGGCCAATATGGCACCTTGAGACTGCATCAGGGGAGGCACAACTTGACCTTTGGCCACCAAATGCTGGGATAACTTTGGCATCTTCCAGGGAAAAACTAGCCTAATTCATGTTGCAGGAGTATGGGGGAGCCTTAGTAGATAGTGGTCTGATCAGAGACTGCTTGGAAATGTCTAGGAGGTAGCGCGATGGGCCCAGGACTGACTGAGATAAGGTGAAAACTTACCCATCAGAGCGCAGGATCCCAGGGGGAGAAAGATCCAGTTCTTTTAGAAGGAGAAAAGAGAAGGCCAGAGTACAAATTAGATGACCAGAAAGTTTATCATATGGATGAACTTAGCATTTATTTCCTTTCATATTTGGTCAGTCACTAAACATTGTTTAAGTGCTTGCTGTGTGGCAGGAACTATGCTAAGGGCTGGAGATATAAATACCAAGGGAAAAAATGTCCTTGCCCTGAAGGAGCTTATAATCTAATGAGGGAAAATAACACTCAAAAGGAAATGAAAAAAGCAAGGGAGAGAGGGAAGGAAGGGAAAGTACCCAGCACAGAAGCATGCTGGATAAGTCCAAAGGAATGCAGTCAGATGGTGAATGAATTTATAAGGGGAATGGGAAATTTTCTGAAAGTCAAGGGGTAGGAGAACCAAATATGATTGGGAATGCTTAGAATAAAGGATTCCCTTCCAGATTTCAATTTGTGATCCTATATTTGATCGTTAAATACTAGTGCGTAAAAATAAGCATTTGCTTATTAGAGCCCACAAGCAAGATGATAAATTAAGGGTAAAGCTATTCATTAGACCATGTGATCTGTTCATTAGAGCATTATGCCTCTTAATTGGCCAAATTTTGGCAGACATCTGTCATTTGCCAGAGGCTCGTGACCAGGCAAAGGCTTGTGACTGTTACCCATCACAACCGAGCATGTTTCAAGGTGCCAGCCCTAAAATTTGACATTTCACAGTACAGGACAGCGGTCTGTGACTGCTGGCATGCCTTCTTTGGACACAAATGACAACCGAAGTGGATTGTCCCAAGATCTCCTTCCTTGATGCTGTAGACTTTGGGTTTCCACATGCTACCCTTTTCCCTTCTTCTTCATCAAATGATCAATCAACAAGTATTCATTAAGTACCTATTATATGCCATGCACTGTTCTAGGCAGTAGGGATACAAAAACATGAATGAAGCAGTCCCTACTCCCAAGGAACTTACATTTTATCAGAGGAGGCAGATCTGGTCTCTTGTTTTTGGTGCAGACCAGATGAGAGTGGAGTGGAAAGCTCCCCTCAGAACCTCCATTTAAGGAGCACACCCAGGTTGGCCAACTCTTCATTTCCCATCCAACTGTACTTCTTTAGGCTTCATCATCCTCCCATCCTCACCTCAGCTCAGAAACAAGAAAGCAGTACCCAGGATGCCACTCCTGGCTCCCAGAAACTCCCCCTAATGTACCAAACTCATGCTGGATCTCTTCCAGGGACAAGAGGAGAGGAGGGAAAAATGGGGATACTGCTGTTGTCTCTCAGGTCTCTTGTTGAATCCATGGACAGGAGAACCAAGGGGTTTAGCCCTTTTATCATTGAAACTATAGAAGAAATGATACCTCACATTTCTAGAGCTTTACTCTGGTAGGAGTAGCTAACTGCTAATATTATTCTCATTTTGCAGACTAGGAAGCTGAGGTTCTTACAAGATGAGCTTGGGCTTATCTAAACTAATCAATGCCAGAAACGGGACTTTGATGTTAGTGGGTGATTCTAAATCTAGTGCTCTTCTCTATAGAAAATGTGAGTGAGAGTGAGAGCCATGGCCTCTCACATGCAGAATATTTGGGGAAAGAAAAAAATCATAGATTTAGAGCTAGAAGGGACTGTGATGTTCATTTGATCCGATCCACCCATTTTAAAGATGAGGAAACTGAGGTTCATTGAAGAGGAAGTGACTTGCTCATGGTCACATACTAAATGGCATAACTAGAAATATCTAATAGATAGGGGGAATATCTAATAGATATTATCTAATATTGTTTAATAGACAGAGGGAATATTTAATAGATTGCATCTAGTATTTAATAGAGGGAATATCTAGTAGATAGTATCTAATATTGTTTAATAGAGGGAATATTTAATAGATTGCATCTAGTATTTAATAGAGGGAATATCTAATAGATATTATCTAATATTATGTAGTAGAGGGAATGCCTAATACATATTATCTAATATCTAACAGATACTATCTAATTGTGTGTTCATCCTTCGTTGCCAAAGAAGGCCATGCCATCAGAGAAATAATGACATGACTTGCGCTTGACTTTGTTTTTGAGTGAGGGAGGGCTGTGCAGGTCACCAGCCTCACTTCTCCTCCAGAGCCATCTGAATCCAGTGACCAGATATTCATCAGGATGACTGGAGATGACCCAGGAGGAGGTAATTGGGGTTAAGTGACTTGCCCAAGGTCACACAGCTAGTGAGTGTCAAGTGTCTGAGGTGAGAACTCAGGTCCTCCTGACTCCTGGGCTGGTGCTTTATCCACTGCACCACCTAGCTGCCCCTATTATCTAATTATGTAGTAGAAGGAATATCTACTAGATATTATCCACTATTATCTAATAGACAAAGGAAAGAACTGGAGTATCCATTAGAGTGAGGGGAAAAAGTCTAGCCCATTAAGGGACTCTACGTGAGAACGGTCTGATCTAACCCTAAAGAGAGAACAGAACCTCTCTCCATTTATAAACACCAGGAACAACTTATTAAAACCAGTTTCCCCATAGCTTGTCATTTTACTCCATGTATCTTTTAATCCCTTAGAAAACTTTTAAAAGGTTGTGAGCTTCTTATAGGAACAAGAAGATGGCAGAGAAGATATAAAGCATGTTTTCTCCTTGTTGTGGGCCATGGAGGAGAGGGATCCTGGTTGAAAGCATCATTTGATAATAGCACAGACAAGCCAATCCTTGGGACCTTTAGGGAAAAAAAAGAACTAGGTTAAGGGTGGCATACATAGCATCCAGAAAGTGACAGGTGACAGTCCTGTTGTTTCACCAAGAGGTGGTGTGGCATAGTGGGACTCTTGAGTCAGGAGAGACTAGTCTTCACCAGTAATTACTGGTGTGTGTCCATGGGCAAACCAATTAAGTTTTCTGGGCCTCACTCAGTTTGTAAAATGGGGATAGTAATACCTATCACACACATAGGGTTGAGCGAATACCTATAATGGGCTATGAAAGCTTTGAGAGATGTCATTGTAGGGCGTCTTTTCCTAATTTTCCTGTTTGGTGTGGCTATTTTGAGTTGTGTTTTTCACTAAACTCAGGGCCTGAGGTCCCCCCCTTCCCTCCACCCCCATCTAGTCCTTTCTCTGCTGTTCAGCTGTTGAAGACACAAATCCACCCCTGGCTTAATTAAGACAGGAAACAACAAGGATGTCAAGGTAAGGGAATGAATCAGTAAAATAAACCCCAGCACCCAGACACAAACAGAAATGGTCTTCTACCCTAACAGGGGATTTATGGCCTAATACGCCTTAAATCTCTTTGATTCTCTATCACAGTGGGAAGTCATGGTTTCTTTAGAATTCATTGATCTTGTGGCAAAGCTTAGGGTATGGGGTCATCTATCCCTTATAGTTTCTTGAAAACCTCTCGGGGGGCAATCTGGAGAATGCTGACAGCCTTTCCCTTTGCTTTGGAATCATCAGGTATCAGCTTCAGCTCCCCAGTCCCAGATTCCTTGGTCATGTTCCCTTCAGTCCACTGTTTTGACTGTATGTTTGCTCTTAGACTTTCCTGGATCTGCTCCAGTCCACTCTGCTCTTCTCTTCCCCATTCATACCTTCCTTGCTTATTCAAGTGATTCATTTTTTCATTCTCTCACCTTGTAGACACTCCCCCCAATTGGAATCTTTACCGGTGACATCACCAGGTTGAGGCCAGGCCAGAAATTTTGGGAGATGTTGTCCAGTCAATTTCTCTGAGAGAATGATGCCTTTTCGGATCCAAGCATTGCAGAAAATAAAATTCCAAAGACTGATTGATTGATTGATTGATTGGTTTATGTATTTATTACCCTTTTGCTCTGGTCAGACCACATCTGGAATGCAGTGTTTACTTTTGGGGAGTCACATTTTAGGAAAGATATTGCCTCTCTGGTTAGCAGTCAAAGAACAACCTTAAGGGTGGTGAAGGGCTTTGTGATCGTTCTATATACTTATAGTTGAAAAAAGTGCAGGTATTATTTAGAAAAAAACTTAGGTCAGACAGCATAGCTGTCTGCAAGCATTTGAAGGTTTCTCATGTAGACTTGGTCTACTTGATCCCATAGGGAAGGAAGGAAGGAAGCAAACTAAGCCTTTATTGAGTACCTACTATGTACTGGCACTGTGCTAAGAATTTTACAAACATTCTCTCATTTAATCCCCGCAACAACTTTGAGAGGTAGGTAGATGTTATTCTTAACCTCATTTTACAGATAATAAAACTGAGGCAGACAGAGGTCAATTGACGTTCTCGTGGTTAGATAGATATTAAGTGTCTGAGGCTGGATTTGAATTGAGGTTCTTCCAGACTCCAGGTCCGGGGCTCCATCTACTGGGCCACCTAGCTGCCCTATTAGGGAAGAATTCAGAATAACTAGTGGTAGCTACAGATAACCAGATGGAGGCTATATGGTAGGAAAACTTGCTATCCTTTAGAATTATTCAAAAGTGGAATTGGCTGCCTCAGGAGGTAATAACAATAACAGTATTTATATAAAATTTTAAGATTTTCAAGGCCCTTTATGAATATTATCTCATCTCATCCTCACCAACAACACTGAAAGCGAGGCGCTATCATTATCTCTATTTTATTGGAGAGTAAACAGAGGTTAAGTGACTTGCCCAGGATCACACACGTAGGTTCAGGGTCTATCTTGACTCTGAGCATCTAGTTCCCTGGCAGTGGCTTTTTTCTCATTTGAGGTATTAAAGGGAAGGCTGGAGGATCATTTGTTTGGGCATATTATAAAAGGGGTGAGTTACAACCCAAGGTCCTTTGCCACTCTGAGATTTTGCAGGAAGGAGGAGCAATGGCCCCTGCACATGTGAATAAGCAGAAGGCCCCTGCTAAGGAGAGAAAGGATGAGGTACACCTTTGATCGGTTACCTTGGCCCCCTTCTTCTAACCCTTTACAGGCTTAGCTGCCATCAGTGACTCTGAGTGAGGAGAGACAGGAGGTCCTGTGGTATAGGGGCAGTGGCGCAGGATTCAGAATCCAAGGACCTGGGTTTACTCCTAGCCCTGACACTTAATCCTTATATGATGCTTAGGCTTTTGCAGGTTGGTCTGGGAACCCAGCCACCATTTATAGCATTGTTTTAATGGGAAAGCATCATACAACTTCCAAAGCAGGAGACTTAGAATCTAATTCTTGGAACACAACCCACCTGTGCTCTTCATGTCTCGGAGCTGCTCACCCTCTCTCTTGAGCTCGAGTATCCATCCTGTACAAAGGAAGCAAAGTCTTTTATAAGGACAGACAGGCCCAAATAGTCAGTCTCTTGTAAGATAGGCTGTCTTATTTAAAGTAGGTCATATGTAATGGAACGTGGCATAAAATGGGCCTGTTTTAAATGAGGCGGTCTGTATGACATTCTACATTTTCAATCAACCATGTGTTTAGTTTTGTGTGAAAGCAAAAATTTCAGCCTTATTTTGGATCACAAATGTCGGCTGCTCAGATAAGGGGTGCAAATATCACCAAGTAAAAAAGAAAAGCAGAAATTGGGCCTTAATTTCTCCTGGTTGCCACTTTTAATAAGGAGCGTGTCAAACACAGAGATTCCAAGGGATGGTGAAGATGGTGTTGTTCACTGAAGTCATGCTTTATTGGATCCTTATTTTTTTTTTAATATATGAATGCATTATATCACCCATCAGGATAAGTTAACATGTCCTGTGCCTTTAAAGCTTGGTAGAAAAATAATTTTAATGGCTCCAATAACAAGTCCAGATTAATGCTGGAAAATAGATACGCCAAATTGTCAAATTGCATATGTATTCTTTGGCTCCATTGGAGTCAAGAGTAAATGTTGCTTTTGTACTGAGTTTTCCTGACTGCCAGTGGAAGGACTGTAACACATTTATGAAGAACCAAAATTGGAATGAAGCATGTTACAACAGAACTCCAATTCATTCCTTCTTGCCAATTGGATTTAATTGAAATAATAAATCATTAGTACAATAAAGGAAGACAAGTTGAAAGGGTGTCTGGTTAAAAGCAGGAATAATTTAATTAAAGAGATTTGGGAAAAAAGAAAAAAGAGTTCATAAACAAGCCATTTGTGATCCCAAGTTTCCATTAAAAAGCAACAATGATAAATGTGTTTTTCTTGCTATCTTAGAAGTAGAGGAAATAGAAATAAATGTGTATGTTTAAATGGAAAAAAACCTGAAGAGTTACAGTTGTGAGTTTAACTGCAGTGGGAAAAATAGCTGAAAATCATTCCTTACAAAGGTCATCTCCTTCTGTTGTTCACAGCAGATCCAAGTGCACATGGTACAGTTCTTTGTGGAAGAGAGGATTCATCTTATAAATTAATTACTGCTGTTTGTGAAGAACACAGTGTGTTGCAAAGCAAGGCTGAGTAATCCATGATGACCTTTCCTGATAATCAAAGCTGTTGTCAATTAGATGCCACTGATTTTAAGTTCTAAGCACTCCCTGGGCCATCAAAGGCAGCTTACTTTGGGAGATAAGCTAAGGATGAGGTGACTTTTAGGCAGGCCTTCAAACTCTGGAATAGTTTTCCAAAGTGTCAGAGGGTAGCCTACAACTCCATCAGCTGCAGGAGATCTCTGATTTCCTCAAGGCACATGTCCTCCACTCTTTATGCTAATACTCCACAACCTTGTTGGAGCTGCAAGAAGCAGGGCAGTAGAGTGGAATGGAGGATGAACTTTGGAGCCTGGGAAACCTGGGCTGCCATTTTATAGATAAGGAAACAGAGGATCTGAGTGTTCCGTGTTCTTGGCCACAGTGATGAGGTGGCCCTCTATACTCCAGGTCTATTGCTCTTCCCACTCCAACAGATTCCCTGGAGTCAAGAGTTTGAAAGGCTGTCACGGGAAAGATGGCCTCCTGAGTATAGGACTGGAGCAGGAGGTAGAAGTAGCAGAGAGGGAGACAGAGGTTCAATGGAAGGAAAAGATTTCTAACAGTAAGAGCTATCCCAAAGGGGGATGGGGCCATTTCAGCAGGAATGAGTAAGCAGAGGATGTGTGACCAACGGTCAGCAGGACTATAGAACAACTTTTTGGTACAAGAGTTAGACTAGATGGCCTCTTGGATTCCTTTCAACTCTTGGGATTCTGTGATACAGTGAGTAATCAGTTTGCCCATAGAAAATCCTACCTCTGACAAACAGGGCTGAGTCACCCAAGTGGCCTAGGCAGTTAACTCTTCATGTTGAAGTTTCAGATGAATTGCTGATGCACATTTGGAAAGAGTTTCCCCATTCGGAATTCCCTACGAAACCACACAGTTTTAGTCAAAGAAATGGTCTCCTTATTTGTACATATTTTGAAATCACTGAAGTGCTTAATTCAAGAAAAGTGGAGCACAGAGGTATGTATATTTGACATTTCATTTTAACGAGTGAAAACAAATTTGATTACAAATACAGTAAGTGAGAAGCTGCCTCCCTGTGTCTGCAGCCAAATGTTTATTGAAAATGGAATAAACAAAGCCCCAATGCTGTTAAACGAAACCATGGACAGCATGAGGCAGTGACAACTACGCTGCAGCTCTCCCTATCCCCACAAAGAGATCCAAAGAGAAGATTCCAAATTTCAGTAAGTGCATCAAGGGCATTTGGAAGACACGGAAAACTTTCTACAGAGAAACAATATCAATTTCCCCGTTTTACTTTCTTGTTCTGAAGAATTATTTGTTAGACTAGATTTCTGGCTTTCCCAGCACAGCTGTTTGTTTGGACCCCTGGTCCCAAGCCTTACCTCTCTTGTCTGGTCTTCACTGACAGGCTGGAACTTAGGGGTAGCCTTCAGCTTCTGTTCTAGTTTCTGAATTTCTTGCTGGAACACATCTCTTTCATGTTCTCGATCGAATGCTTGTTCCTAAAATTTGAGTATAAGATTAATAGAAGAAACAGTCATTTAGGTGCTATTTTTCTTTAACATGATTTTAGACAGTCTAGCTTCAGGTACAGTGCTGATTGAACGCGAGGAGCTACAAGAGATGACAGCATGAAGACTTGGCTAGCTCTACAGTTCTTATGATGGTGCACTCAAAGCAATGAAGCTTGACTTACAACTTCAGACAGAGAGATAAAATGAAGTCAAAATGAATGTCAAAAGCATAATGAGTCAATCGAATTCAAATGATGTGAAATGCAGGGAGAAAGAAAATAAGCACGTTATAATAATAACAGCTAATATTTATTGAGTGCTCACTATGTCAGGCCCTGTATTAAGATCCTCAAGTGACATGCCCAGTGTAACACAGCTAGTAAGTATCAAAGGCCAGATTTAAACAAAGGTCTTCCCGGATCCAGGCCCAGTGCTCTATCCACTGTGCCAACAGCTGCCTCCATACAGAATACAAAATGTGAAAAAACTTGCTAACTATATTCTTAAAATTTATTTAATTTCCTGCACAAGAGGAACACTATAACATTAACTTGGGATCAACTGCCTGCAAGGTAATAAGAATTCTTTTATAAAGGCATACTGAATAAATGAACATTTCTAATCTGGTAATATGTCAATTCTAAAACACTTAAGTGTTTGGAGTATAGACTAGAAGAGAATTTTGAAACCTTCAGGACAGCCCCCAATACCTCTTTCTTCCTTAAGAAAAATAAAAAAAAATTAAAACCTATATAGTACACAAAGGGCACTATAGATACATACTTTTATTTTGCCAGGCATACACCTGGTTGTGCAAGCATCTAAAGGATTTTCCCAAAGTAAAAAAAAACACAAACCAGCACACGCCTGACTAGAATGTTTTTCATGAAAATCTCCCAGTGGCATGACGTGATGCTGGTGGGGTCACTGGCTACTAAAGGCCTCAGCCCTGGAAGAAGAGTCACTATTTACGTGCCACCACCTGTGCGCTGGACTTTTCTCTGTTCAACTGCTGGCACCAACGGTACTGCACTGTTCTCAATGCTGAAAACCCTTAGCACTTTGAATTGATATAGAAAACATCTGCAGATTTTAAAAGCAGCCATTTTTACACATGTGATATTGAACTGTCACGAGGTTAAGGTTGGAACCTGGAAGGTTATAACTGTCATTCTACTGGATGCAGTGGAAAGAATGCTGGATCTGGAGTGAGAAGCCAGGGGTTCGAATCACAGTTCTGGGTAATCCTACCAGTCATTACAGGTTCCTGGGCCTCATTCTTCTCATTTGTAAAATGGAGTGGTCTATTAATGATGCGATCTCACATTCTCTCCATCTCTAAATCTATGACACTGCCAAGACAAAATCCTCCAGATCTTCAAAAAAAGAAGGCAGATACACCTCCATTTTTCTTCATACTTACATCTAAAAATTTTCGCATTTTCTCCAGCTGCTTCTCCAGGAACTGGTTTTGCTGTCTCAGATCCATCACTTCAGTAGTCTTTTCTTGTTCCAGCTCCTTAAAGCGGCTGACTTGTTCCTCTACGTCTATTTCCAGAGCTTTCACTTGTTTCTGAAGGTCACCACAGACCTTTTCTGCTTGACGCTGAACTTCTAGTTTTTCCCTCGCTAGTCTTCCTGTTTCTTCCAGTAGTTCTGCTAACAAATGAAAAGTCACTGCAGGTTTTGTTACCAAGTTAATGATGGAGCACACCACAATTCTACGTACAGGATTAAACCACATGAAACAGACAGAAAACCTGGATTTTAATTCAAACACACAAAAGAGGCAATGAGCTATGCTTTCTTTTTCTCTTTAAAATATTCAGAATATCTAAACTTACCATGTATCATGCCACCATAGATCATCATTATAAGCATTATAAGCACAAGAGTACTATCACTAAATGGTGATTCTTATGGGGAAAAAAAGCAAAGAAAGTCAAAGTTATATGTTTTTACTCTAGGGAAAGGACAAAGTTACCTAATGCAAAAACCATCACTTGATTTACACAAAGCAGTTAATTTGTTCTCAATCCAAAAATCTATTTTTTATATCCATGCATGTCCCTCATTTGAAGAACCAATACTATAAACCTTTATGTAGGACCGCTGAGAAATACAGAAAGAGCAATGATTTGATTACAATGAGATTTTCTATTTTGTCCCTTTTCAGATACCCATTCCTGAATTACCTTTCACATGCAGCAAGGGAGGACTGGCAAGTGTGTATCCAATGCAAAGCTCCTCTGCTGGGAAAAGATGTAAGTCATGCTGGTGCCCAGAGACCAGATCATTGACTGACATCTGTGATATTAATGTGGTCAGTGCTAGGAAGCTGGAGACACTGACCCCCTTTCTTTTATTTCTGCAAACACTACTGATGTTAATAAGGAATATAAACACAAAAAAACCCCAGAAAACTTTTGTTCACTACACATCAAAGATTCTTCTGATGCCATCATCTTATATGCTACTTAACCAATTGCTCATTTAGACAATTATCATGAATCGATGTTAACAGCACTTGGCAAAAGTAATTAATTGTCTGTATTAATTGTATTTGGAAGTTAAGAGACACTAAGTTTTATGAAACTAAGGTAGTCGTAATTACTTAACTACTTAACTTAAGTACTTAATAACTTAATTACTGTTCAAAAATGAATACAATAAGATGATGGTGAATATGAATCTCTTGTTAATTTCAAAAAAAGGAATATGCTTTTTAACTGTAAGAAAATTTTTGTTAAAGGAAAAGACTAAGTGTGAAATACAACAGCAAAGTTTCAGAGTTAGAGAAATGGTTAGTTGGAAGTCCAAGAATCATTATTTACTTAATTTTAGGAAGTAAGTCTATCACCCGATTAAAGACAGCTATGTAGTACACAAACACACCTGCTTCTGGTGCTGCATCAACTGCAGCATCTACTAGCCCTAAGAGAAAAGGAAAAGGAAACAAAAGCAGAATAATTTACACACCATCTCTTCTTCAAGTGGGTTAATATAAAAAGGGAAAATGAAGCAAAAGACAAGACTGAAGTTCACTGACAGCAGCTTTTCTTGGAAATTCTAAATATTTCTCATTAGTTCACTCAACATTTATTAAGCACATACTAGATACAAGGCATCATCAGATTTGTTCTTCAGATGTGAAAAATGCCAACATTACACTTGAAATTTTTCAATACATTAATTTGAGCAACCACAACACCACAAACAGTTCTTCACTGTAGGTCAGAAATTTCAGCATTATTTAAACATTGCTAAGGAAGTTTGTGGGGCCACAAAATTTGTAATTGATTGTAATCTGTAATGTAAAATGGACATGGCTTGAAAGAGACAAAATTGGGAATTCACTGCAAGTAATTCAAATGCCGTACTCACAAAAAACTTACGTTTTCTAAATAATTAGTTTTCACCCTTACCCCTGAACTCTAACTGTAATTATTATTATTAAAAACAGATTAAACTAGGTGGCAACCTGCTTTTAGAAGTCATTAACTTTCTCACTCTGCTCTACTCTACAATCAACTATCTCACCCCTCCAAACTGCTCATCATTTGTCAGGAAGTACTGCTCAGTAACCAACTAATTTTTTTTTTTCATTCTCTGCCATTAGAGTATATACTTTTCACAAGTTCTTTCATATTCTGCATTATCAGCAACTTCCACTTGGGGTTAAGTGCATAAAGTTGAAGGAGGAAGTATTCTTTCCTACTGATACCTGGGGAAAAAAATAGCTATATCCCAGCTACTGACTAATAATACCAATAATATGCTCTAACATCTTTAAAGCAAATGTAACGTGCTAAAGCCACCAAAGGGAAAACTGAAGTGAGTCAACTCAAAATGAATGTGCATATAAATATCATATCTCATAAAACAATAGTCCAAATAATACATACCTTGGTGAGCTTGTAGTTTTTCAGCTTTCCATATAGCTATCTCTCTAGAGAAAAGTTTTCTTTCTTCCTCTATTTGCTCTTTTTCTTCTTCTAACTCTTCTAATTTTCTACCTACACATAACAACTCCTCCGCAAGGTAGTCAATTAGGTTACCCTTTTCCTCAAATTCACGTTCAAAAAGAGCTTTTTCTTCTTCACCACCAATGATGTCTGGGAAATAAAATTATCAGAAGAACAGGATTGTTTTAGCCTGTGGTTTTATCACTGGATTTTCAAAAGAAGAACTGATGCAGTATCATGACAATTTAAAACTTGCCTACATACCATTTCAAATAATACTGAATTGTTTATTAAGAATATTAAAAGCTTATGTCTTGACATGGTAATTAAAGTGCTATTTGGTTTTTTTCTTGGTGCTTAAATGCTATTCTAACTTACAAATGTCCCTCATAATAACAGTTTACTTTCACACACTTTACATGTTGCTTTTTGGAGACTTAGAAGGACTATATTTACAGGTGGAACAAGGAGGGGGTATGGTCCAATGAAAAGTATACTGGATTGTAAAAAAATGTTTTATGGATGTGTTTTGTTTTTATATTAAGAATAATTGCAGATCACCTTCACTCCATGAGCGGTCTGTTTAACAGAGTGAAACAATTAGGCAAAACTAATAATATGACGATGTCATCTAAAAAGTGCATCACATGCCACATTCCCCATGTGCAGCACCTGCCTCACCTTTTTACTTTTAAAAATTAACAGAAGTCTAATTTCTCTCCCTTCCATCCAGTATCCCACTGGGGACAGGGTGGGGGGAAGAAGAAAAACATTTCTTGTAACAAATGTGCACAGACACGCAGAACAAATTCCTTCCTGGTCTATACTGAAATATAAATGCAAATATAGTCTATTACGTATATGTATAGATACGTGTGTGTGTCTCATTATACACCCTAACTCTGTCCTCTCTCTGACATGGAGAGCGTGTTTCATCACTGGTCTTCCAGAATCATGAATGGCCATTAAATTTGTCGTAATTTTCTGTGCTTTTAAACTTGTTTGTTTTTCTACTATTGTTGTTACAGTATAGACTCTTCTCTTGGTTTTGCTCATCTCATTCTCTATCAGATTATGAAGTCGGTATATCCTTTGAGCCAGCTATACTACTGCTAGGTATCTATACCCAAAAGAGAGCAAAGACAAAAAAAGGCACATGCGCGCGCGCGCACGCACACACACACTCTCTCACACATTTATAGCAGCTTTTTTGCGGCAACAAAAAACTGGAAACTAAGAGGTGTTACATAATCGAGCAATGACTGAGTGAGTTGTAATATATGACTGTGATGGAATACTATTGTGAAATAAAGAAACAGATTTCAAAAAAACATGGAGAACCTTAAATGAAGTGATACAGGGTGAAATAAGCAGAAACAGAAGAAAAATTTGTACAATTAGTATCAATATCCTCACATTTTTTGGAAGACTTTGATAACGTACTGAAGAGGCTGGGTCTGTGCTAGGGGATGTGGCCCCAAACTGCATCTCCGCCCCTTTCTCCTGATGTGACTGAGGTCATGTCCCTTGTCTTTTCTGGATCTAATTTCCTTGTAGGGAAAATGGAGGACTTGGACCAGTCTGAAATCTGAGATTTGCAGTTCAGTATCAACATGTGATTATCAGCTACAATTTATAGATGAGGAAACTGTCTTGCAGCTGTAGGGCTCGAACTGAAGTCCTGACTCCAAGTCATTCATTCACTTGTTCATTTAACCAGGGTTGGTTTTTTTTAATAAGTTTTCTTAGTGTCTTTTGTTTCTATGCCACAAGCATTCAATCATTTTTAGAAATACCATTCCCTTCTGAAACTCCCAACCTTATGGAACTGAACACTCTTTTATACAAAGAAAAACAGTTAAGCAAAAGCAACTGCTAACCATCGCTACATCTGATAATGTGGGTTTCAATCAGCCCTTGCCTCCCTACCAAGAAGAAGGAAGTATGTTTCATTCTACTCAGAAGTTTTTTTAATAATGCAAAATTAATTCTTCTTTTGGTTTACACTGTGGTAGTCAGTGTACATGTTATCCTTCTTGCTTTCCTTCTCTCATTCTGTATTCCTTCACACACATCTCAGATTACTCAGTTTCTCATGTGTCTAATTTCTTATTGCACAATCCAATGCCACCATATTCAGACTGTAAAGGGCTTTAGACACCAAGCAGAACAATCAACATTCTATCCTAGAGGATTCAGTTTTGTTTTTTTTTTTGAGCAGAGATCTATGTTTTGGAAATATAACTCTACCATCTATGGAAGATCAATGGAAGAGAAGAGAGGTGATGAACAGATGTGAGTAAAGAGAAGGCACTGGATGTGAGGATGTGAAGGCTTATCTGGTAAGACCTGTCATCTATGATTTGATAGGAGAGGATGGAGTTACAACCAAAGGTGTTATTTGAATTATTATTCAGTGGGCACAGTAGTACATGAAAAAGTGACCTGACGCAGTATTACAAAATAGCAAAATGAGAAGAATATTTGCACAGTTCCTTGGACAGAAAAGAATTTCAGAGGCAAAAACAACATAGTATATACAATAGAAAGAACACCGAATTTAAGAGCCAGAAAGCCCAGGTACAAATTATAGTTTCAATATTTATTGGAAGTGTGACCAAGGTCAAATGACTTTACCTTGCTAAGAATATTTCCACACCTACAAAATAGGGATTAACAATTTATTTATGTACTGTGTGGGAAGAAAGGAAGGAGGAGGGGCAGAGACAGAACCGTATTAATTCCTCTCTCGATATGAAATGTTCCTGGGAAAATGACTATTTTCTCTCTGTGGCCCTTCCCTGTGTCTCTTCTCCACCCATGTATCGATCTCTAATAATGAACATACTGGTAGGGTCGTTCAGTGGTTTGAGAGTCAGAGTGCCTGAGTTCATTCACAGGCAGATACCGGATCTGTCTAGCCCTGGATTATTCATGTTAAACTCTTGGAGTCACAGTTTCCTTGTCTTCAAATGTTGCCAGGCCTAGAGGCCTGCGTGGGCTACCCGAGTCTTCTTACCTCACCTCCGAGGTCTTCGGTTGGCCAAAACCGGATGCTCATATGAGAGAAAGGACGTTCCAGAGTCGAACAAGGGTTGAGCTTCATTTCAGGGTCTCGGTTACAAGTGCAGGGGGGTCTTCCTTAGGAGGAAGAGGGGGAGATTTCCTAAGGAGGCTAAGATCTTAAGGGATTGGAAGTAGAAGTACAAGCGGGGAGAGAGGGGGAGGGGAGAGAGGAAAGAAGAGAAGCGGAGCCTACTGTCCTCTTGGCTCCTCACGTGCTAAGAGAGCTTTCAGGCTTCCTCAATCCTACTTAACCTTCAGCCGCATAGTTTGCATCTGAATACCATGCTGTTAGATAACAATAGTGTGCCCAGATCCGGGACAATCTCGAGGGCGGGGAGATCTCTCTCCCATCACGTTTCTCACAGGAAGAGGCGGAATTACTCGAGATGGCTCGGTTCACCTCGATTCCCAGCCGTTTCCTGGGGGGGTCTCGTGAGAGCTCTAAGATTTAGAAGCTCCCACCTTTACCCGCCCGAGACTGTCCACACGGAATTGAGCTTCCAATCCCAACAAAATGTCAATACTTCAGTGGAGTTTCTGTCACATTAAAGAGGAGCTCCATCCAATGGTTTGGATTGTGCATAGCCCCTAGGGCATCTACCAGCATGCAGGGGCCTTCCTTTGACACTGTAGGCATTGCTGTCCAATGACAGATGCAGCTTTTGCTTCTGTGCCTGTCCTGGTGATGTGTTATAGAATCTTCATGCCCCAAATGCCTCTCTTGTGCTGCCCCTTTGGAGTAACCCGCAATTTTATTTCTTAGCCTGTGATGTTCCATGCTCCACAGCCAAATAGAATCAGCAGAAAAATATGGGTGTTAAAAAGATGGACTTTTGTTTCAAAGAGAACACTGGGAGTTATGAAAAGGAAATCCAATCTACTACTCAATTCTAGGGCCAGTTTACTGTCCAACTGCAACATATGACCTAGCCATATGTCCTTCAGGACTACCTCTCTGAGCTGTGCGTCCAACTGTATAAAAGAGCCAGACAAGAGTACTACATTTATTTGCTTTGTCCTGATTGGACAGTGAGTCAGCCTGAAGACCTTCTCTGGGTAGACTTGGTCTCATCCAGTTACTTACTCTTCATATAGCACACTGGGAGCCAAAAATGGTGACTCCACTCTCACTAAAAGAGAAATTAGTTTGTTAGAGATATCTTGACAGATCTTTCCATTTATTGTCATTGTCCTCCTGGTTTCATCTTTGACGATTCTTGAGATAACTGTGGAATGATCCACAAAATTTTACAAACGAGCTTATCCTAACTGGTCTAGGTCTTGCCCACCCTATTTCTCCACGTGTTAAGAAGATCAACTCTTTGTTGGCTTTAAGCTCTTTAGATTCCTCACTGTGGCAACTGATTTATACTGGTTAAGCTTCCTTGGAAAATTGTGAAAACACCTCAAAAAGGACCTGCTCTCTCTCCACATAGAGGAGATCATATCAGACAAGTGTCATTCAGATTTTACTTAAAGACTAAGTGAACGTGAATCTACTACTCCCGAGACAGCTCTTTTCACTTATGGATAGCTCTAACTGTCACTAAATTATTCTCTAAATCAGCAGTTCTTAAATTGTGTGCCATGGAATTCCAAGGCACCACAGCAAGCTCACAGGGAACACCACACAAACCACTAGTTCAAAGTAGATTGCACTACAATTCTCTCTCTCCATGATGTTCTCAAATGTCTGAGATGGGGTTCTATTCACTTGTACTTTCAGCAATGCCAGCAACTTCTTGAACCTCCTTTATGAGATCCTATTGTTTCAAGTTGGATTTTCAGTGCATAAAAAGCTGTGATAAAAAGCAAGCACCTTAAGAAAATCATTGTGGAACGCAAAATGAAAATGGTAGTGTCCAATCTGATTACAAGGTTTAAGAAGTAATTCAGAGCCCAACAGGTGCAGACATCTCATTAGTAATTGTGGCTTTTTAAGGATAGATGAAAAATATTTTTTCTTCAATTTCTGTATATTATTTTTTCAAATGGCCACTACATTATTGGGACGTAAATACTTATTAAGTTGTTTGGACCTAATTACTTAATAACCAGAACTGTAAGATATATTTTTTGGCCTAGGATGCCATAAAAAAGTTACTTATACAATAAGGTGCCATGAACTGAGAACATTTAAAAACCTCTGTCTTCCATCAAGCTAAAATTAACATGTACACAACTTCCACCCACTGATGCACATTCTGGCCAATGGACCAGAATAAATAAATAATAGGTCATGAAGGTACCGAAATAAATATTCAAATTAAAATTTATAAATTATAATTTATATGATTTTACATAATATATTTATACTTATACATTATAAATTATAATTTATAAATTAAAATTTATCTTTGACCATATAAAATGTGGATATTTATAGTATTCATTAACACTGTTTTGCTTAAACAACGAGATGCACGGCTAACATATCTGGGGAAAAGATTTTATAGAATGAAATGAGGCCATTTTATTAATACAAGTTAAAGATTTAATTAATAAGTCTTGTATTTTTAGAAACACCTCTGCAAACCAGAAGGAGATAAAATTCTAGCTTCATGCTTTAGGAAAAACTTCTCAACTTTGGTCATAAGCATTTAATAATCATAAAAAAATGTCACATCACATGAATTCATAACAACGTTTCATAAAACCTAACTGTTTACAGTTTTCCATAATTTCATTTAATTTACATTTTACTCCTCATCCATTTAGGAGAGTGAGCTAAACAATAACTGGTGAGCAAAGCCAAGCCTCCCAGTATGTGCATCACACTACGTGTCAACACCCCCAAACCTCTCTAGAACTCACATTCTGTTCTGCCCAGTTCTGAGTCCAGATGCTCCCTGGCTTTCTGCTCTTCACTGACTGGCTCTTGGAATTTCAGAAATTTTGAGGTCTTCTTGTTCCGCCTGAAAGACTCGCACACCAACTCTGTCTGTGTGACTTTGGCGTGTTCAAGCTAAATTAGGAGAAAAGTTGCGCTGATGAGGAATTCATTGCATAACAAGTAAACTGAGGAAATTAAATGCATGCTTGCCTCTCAGAGGCAAAAGTTAGAATTCATGCTTAAAAATAAAGTGAAGAACAGCCTTACTCTATTTTTTTATTATAATTTATATGGAATGAATCCCAGGATAATTTGGTATAAATTAAAAGGAGATATCAATAAAAAAAGACAAGCCTAAGAAATTTGCATTAATTAGTCAAATCAGTCTTTTATTTAAATCCTTTCAATGAATGTTATTTATTATTAGCATGTAGAAATTACAGGGACCCTGTTCTGTGCTGTCTTCTCTCATCAGAGTGTGTGATCCTTGAGGACATGTACTTGTATTCCCACTGCTTAACATAATACTTAGTGTATAGTAAACACAGTAAATAAATGCTCCATCTGTATGTTTTATGACACTGAATTTATATAATTGGTCTGCTTGGTGGGAACAGAGAGGGGATTATACTTGTAACTCAGAGAAACTGTGTTGACACACTAGACCAACTCAATTGCATATAGTTACATATAGTTACAAAGCTAAGTTTAAGTTCAGATTCAAAATCAGGTCTTCTGACTTCAAGTCCAATGTTTTTTTTTTTAACAACTGACATAATTGTTTAATCAGCTTCTCCACTACAGATAGAGTGATTTCACACATACAGTGCTGGAACCATGGAAGTCAGAATCTGGGTACACAAGGGTTTGAATGTCACCAAGGTGGAAAACTTTAGAGCTGTACCCCAAGGCCCATCCAGGCTTTGGTTTCCCTCCTAAACCAACTCCAGTGAATTCCTGGAACAACAGTCCCGTCAGGCATTCCAGACAAAGGAAATGCCCCATTAGGAAAAACTCAATGGCCTAGCATACTAAGGGTCTGGCTTGTTAAATGGCTATTCAAAAACAAAGAGATAAATAGACAGGAAGGCAACAAATACCCAGACACCCAACATGCAAGTAAGGAAACCTCCAAGAATAACAGTTTGACACTTAAGAAATCACATCCAAGTTTGATCCAAGTAACTGGTTTTCTTCCCAATGATCAAAAAAGGTTAACTCTGCAGTTTTTCCCACACCTTTTTTATTTACAGACTTTCACAACTTGGGAAAATGAATCAGTATGAGATCTACTCTGGAGTGTTAGCTTAGATAGGGAGGCCTGTGCCTTACCCTCCTCTCAAGGAACACAACAATACACTTCCACTAGCAACAGAGAATGCTTTGGTCTTGGTAGTTCAGCAACTAGAACAACAAAGAAACACATGGGATATCTCTGGGGGGAGAGTCTGACCAGACTTTGGAGGTGTAGAATCCAGTGGGTGACGGACTTTGACGGATTCGGAGCCCAGGCTGGACCGGAGGGTCCACGGGACGGATCTGTTCCGCGGGGGTAAGACCCCGGAGCACAGCGCAGCGCGGTCAGCGCGGCAGGGCGGAGGGGACCAGAGGAGCCCGAGAGTGGCGGGCGAGACCAGCGGAGCAGGAGATAAGCCAGGCTGAGCCGGTGAGAGCCGCTGAGTGCCAGACATCAGCGCAGCAGCCCTTGAAATCTTCAGCCTGAAGACGGACTTCGGTGGGTCACTACTTGAACTTCCAGGAACTGGCATGGCAGAGTGATCAGTAAGTGCTCTCTCCTCCCCCCTGATGACCGTGAGGGAACCATAAAATTCTTCCCCAGATTAATCCTGGATCAGCGGGAACAGCAGAAGGGGGCGGGTGGTCTCATAACACCAGAGGCTGGAAAAGTGGCAAAGGGGGATTCTTCCTACAGTGGCGGAGACGGCTGGAGGGACAGACGACCCAGGGCAGAGAAAATTCGCACTGAGACCCAGGCAAGCCTCAGAGCCGGGAGACGAGCCCCAGGAGGGGCGGGAACACCCGTTAGCTTCTAGGCGTGCCCAGCCCTCCAGGGGAAAAGGGAAGACAATAGGGAAGCTGGGATCACCATCCCCTGACCCTGCCTTTGCCTCAAGTCAGCTGAGGAGATATCCTGAGACCAGACCACCCCTCCCACACACCTAACAAGCTAACCCCAGGGTTGATCGGGGAAACAAAAAACAAAAGCCTGCTTTTAGCCTAGACACACATCAGCTCAACTTAAAGATCTGTACCTTCTGACTGAAAGAACCAAAAGCTACAACACTCAGCCAACATCATGAATCGGAAAAAGCAGACGAAAAGTGAAAAAACCATAGAATCTTTCTATGGGGATAAGGACCAAAACACAAACACCAAAGAGGTTAGAGCTGAGACTGTACTTCCATCTGAAACCTCAGATGGGACTATGAATTTCTCGCAAGCACAACTAGATTACCTGGAACGTCTGAAGAAGGATATAAAAGAAAAACTGGCCAATGATTTTAAAACTATAAAAAAAGAATTCACTGATGAGAACATCACCCTGAAAAAGAAAATTGAAGAAATGGAAAAGGAAGTTCAAAAATTAACTGGAGAGAATAATTCCCTAAAAGGAAGAGCTAATCAAATGGAAAAGGAAACCCAAAACCTAATTGGGAAAATTGATCAGATGGAAAAGGAAACCCAAAACCTAACTGGGAAAATTGGTCGAATGGAAAAAGAAGTACAAAAATTAAATGGAGAAAATAGCTCCTTAAAGGGAAAAATTGGTCAGATGGAAAAGGAGATGGAAAAGCTAACTGAAGAAAACACTACGATGAAGATTAGAATTGGGCAAGTAGAAACTAATGACTCAATGAGGCAACAAGAATCAGTCAAACAAAATCTAAAGAATGAAAAGATAGAAGAAAATCTAAAATATTTAATTGGAAAAACAACTGACCTGGAAAATAGATCCAGGAGAGAAAATCTAAGAATTATTGGCCTGCCAGAAACCCATGATGAAGAAAAGAGTCTGGACAATATCTTCCAGGAAATCATCAAGGAAAACTGCCCAGAAGTACTAGACTCAGAGGGCAAAATAGTCATCGAAAGAATCCACCGTTCCCCACCGGAAAGGGATCCCAAACTCAAAACCCCAAGAAATATAGTTGCCAAATTCCAGAGCTATCAAGTGAAGGAGAAAATACTACAAGCAGCCAGAAAGAAACAATTCAAATATCAAGGACACACAGTCAGGATCACACAGGACCTTGCAGCTTCTACATTAAAAGATCGAAAGAATTGGAACCCAATATTCCGTAAGGCAAAGGAGTTGGGACTTCAACCAAGGATCAACTACCCAGCAAAGTTCAGCATAACATTTCAGGCAAGGAGAAAGTCATTCAACGAAATAAGGGATTTCCAGAGCTTCCTGACCAAAACACCAGAACTCAATAGACAATTTGATCTTCAAATGCAGGTCTCCAGAGAATCATAAAAAGGTAAACAGAGGGGAAAAAACAAAAACAAAAACTTGCTACTCAATTAGGGCAAACTGCTTACCTCCCTATAAGGGAAGATGATACCTGTTAATCTTGAGAACTGTGCAGCTATTATGATAAAAGGGATATATGTAGAGGGAACGGGCAAAAAGTAAATGATGTCATGTCAAAAATATGATTTAAGTATGAGAAGGGAATGTAATAGGAGGTGTGGAAAGGGGGAAGCAGAAAATGGCAAATTATATCACAGGAAGAAGTACAAAACTATAGTAGAGGGAAGGAGGGGAGGGAGATGAGCATTGTTTGAGAGGTACTCTCATCTGATTTGTTCAAAGGAGGGAACAATAATCTTAAGTAGATAAGCCTAACTAGCTCTATAGGTAGTAGGAGGGGAAGGGGGAAGAAAGGGGAGGGTGGCTAAAAGGGAGGAAAGGAGCAATAAGAGTAAAGGGGACTAAAAGGGAGGGGGGTTAAAAGAAGGAGGGGAAGGCTGCAGGAGGAGGGGGAGAAAAGTGAATACTATTGAGGAGGGGAAGGGAGATGGGAGAGCTAAAAGCACAAATGGTGGGAAAGAGGTTGGAGGGAAATACACAGATTGTAATCATAACTGTGAATGTGAATGGAATGAACTCTCCCATAAAACGGAGACGGATAGCAGAATGGATTAAAAGCCATAATCCAACAATATGCTGCTTACAAGAAACACATATGAAACGGGGGGATACACATAGGATAAAGGTCAAAGGATGGAGCAGAATATATTGTGCTTCAGCTCATGTAAGAAAGGCAGGAGTAGCAATCCTAATCTCAGACAAAGCAAAAGCAGAAATAGATCTAATCAAAAGGGATAAGGATGGAAACTATATCCTGCTAAAAGGCACCATAGACAATGAGGCAATATCATTACTAAACATGTATGCTCCAAGTGGTATAGCATCCAGATTCTTAGAGGAGAGGTTGGGGGAGTTGAAGGAAGAAATTGATAGCAAAACTATACTAGTGGGGGACCTCAACCTCCCCCTCTCTGAACTCGATAAATCCAACCTCAAAATAAACAAGAAAGAGGTTAAGGAGGTAAATAAAACTCTGGATAAGGTAGATATGATAGATCTTTGGAGAAAATTAAATGGGAATAGAAAGGAATATACTTTTTTCTCAGCGGTACATGGAACATTTACAAAAATTGACCATGTACTAGGACATAAAAATCTCACAATCCAGTGCAGAAAGGTAGAGATAATCAATACATCCTTTTCGGATCATAATGCATTAAAAATTACATGTAATAAAAGGCCATGGAAAGAGAAACCAAAAATCAATTGGAAACTAAATAATCTAATTCTAAAGAAGGGTTGGGTTAAAGAAGAAATCATAGAAACAATCAACAATTTCATTCGAGAGAATGACAATAGTGAGATAACATACCAAAACTTATGGGATACTGCAAAAGCAGTTATTAGGGGAAGTTTTATATCTCTGAATGCTTACATAAATAAAATAGAAAAAGAGGAGATCAATGACTTAGGCTTGCAGTTGAAAAAGCTAGAAAAAGAACAAACTGAAAATCCCCAAGTAAATACCAAATTAGAAATACTGAAAACCAAAGGAGAGATTAATAAAATTGAAATAAAGAAAACTATTGAATTAATAAATAAAACCAATAGCTGGTTTTATGAAAAAACTAATAAAATTGATAAACCTTTGGTCAATCTGATTAAAAAAAAGAAAGAAGAAAACCAAATTACTAATATTAAAAATGAAAGGGGTGAACTCACCTCCAATGAGGAGGAAATTAAAACAATAATTAGAAACTACTTTGCCCAACTTTATGCCCACAAATTCGACAATCTAAACGAGATGGATGAATATTTTAAAAAATACAAATTGCCCAGATTAACAGAAGAAGAAGTTGAATACTTAAACAACCCCATCTCAGAAAAAGAAATTGAACAAGCCATCAATGAACTCCCTAGGAAAAAATCTCCAGGGCCAGATGGATTCACAAGTGAATTCTATCAAACATTTAAAGAACAGTTAATTCCAATACTACATACACTATTCTTGAAAATTGGGGAAGAAGGAGTCCTCCCAAATTCTTTCTATGATACAAATATGGTTTTGATACCCAAACCAGGAAGAGACAAAACAGAGAAAGAAAATTATAGACCAATTTCCCTAATGAATATAGATGCAAAAATTTTAAATAAGATTCTAGCAAAACGAATACAGCATCTTATCACGAGATTAATACATTATGATCAGGTAGGATTCATACCAGGACTACAGGGCTGGTTCAATATTAGGAAAACTATTAGCATTATCGATCACATCAACAACAAAGCTAACAAAAACCACATGATTATCTCAATAGATGCAGAAAAAGCTTTTGACAAAATACAACATCCATTCCTACTAAAAACATTGGAGAATGTAGGAATAAAGGGAACTTTCCATAAAATAATAAGCAGTATCTATCTAAAACCTTCAGCAAGCATTATATGCAATGGGGATAAGCTAGATGCATTCCCAATAAGATCAGGGGTGAAACAAGGTTGTCCATTATCACCACTATTATTTAATATGGTACTAGAAATGTTAGCTGTAGCAATTAGACAAGATAAAGATATCCAAGGAATTAAAATAGCCAAAGAAGAAACTAAGTTATCACTCTTTGCAGATGATATGATGATTTACCTAGAGAATCCCAGAGATTCAAGTAAAAAATTACTTGAATTAATAAACAACTTTGGCAAAGTTGCAGGTTACAAAATAAACCCACACAAATCTTCTGTGTTCCTATATATTAGCAACAAAGTCCAACAGCAAGAGATAGAAAGAGAAATCCCATTTAAAGTTAGGGCAGACAGTATAAAATACTTAGGAGTCTACTTGCCAAAACAAACCCAGGGATTATATGAACACAATTACAAGACACTTTTTGCACAAATAAAGTCAGATTTAAGTAAGTGGAAAAACATTAGTTGCTCATGGGTAGGCTGTGCTAATATAATAAAAATGACAATTCTACCCAAATTAATATACTTATTTAGTGCCATACCAATTAAACTGTCAGACAATTACTTTCTAGAGCTGGACAAAATAATATCAAAATTCATTTGGAAAAACAAAAGGTCCAGAATATCAAAGGGACTAATGAAAAGAAATGCTTGGGAAGGTGGCCTAGCGCTACCAGACCTCAAACTGTACTATAAAGCAGCAATTATCAAAACCACTTGGTATTGGCTAAGAAACAGAGAGGTAGACAAGTGGAATAGACTTGGCACTCAAGATGCAGTAGGCAAGGAATATAGCAACCTTCTGTTTGATAAACCCAAGGACCCCAGCTTCTGGGATAAGAACTCATTGTTTGACAAAAATTGCTGGGAAAACTGGATAACAGTGTGGCGGAAATTAGGCATAGACCCATACCTGACACCGTACACAAGAATAAAGTCCAAATGGGTACATGATTTAGGTATAAAGATTGATACCATGAATAAACTGGAGAAGCAAGGAATAGTGTATTTATCAGATCTATGGAGAAGGGAAGAATTCTTTACTAAAGGAGAGATAGAATGCATTATGAAATGCAAAATGGATAACTTTGATTACATTAAACTGAGAAGTTTTTGCACAACCAAACCCAATGCAACCAAAATCCGGAGGGATGTAGTAAATTGGGAAAGAATTTTTACAGCTAAGCTCGGGGATAAAGGCCTCATTTCTAGAATTTATAGAGAACTGATCCAAATGTATAATCATACAAGTCATTCCCCAATTGATAAATGGTCAAAGGATATGAACAGGCAATTTTCAGAGGAAGAAATTAAAGCTATCTATAATCATATGAAAAAATGCTCTAAATCACTATTGGTTAGAGAGATGCAAATCAAAACAACTCTGAGGTACCACATCACACCTATAAGATTGGCAAACATGACAGAACAAGAAAATGATAAATGCTGGAGAGGATGTGGGAGAGTTGGAACACTAATTCATTGTTGGTGGAGCTGTGAGCGCATCCAACCATTCTGGAGAGCAATTTGGAACTATGCCCAAAGGGCTACAAAAATGTGCATACCCTTTGACCCAGCAATATCGCTACTAGGACTATATCCCCAAGAGATCATAAAAATGGGAAAGGGTCCCACATGTACAAAAATATTTATAGCAGCACTCTATGTAGTTGCCAAAAACTAGAAGTCAAGGGGATGTCCATCAATTGGGGAATGGCTGAATAAATTATGGTATATGAATGTAATGGAGTACTATTGTGCCATAAGAAATGATGAACAAGAAGACTTCAGAGAGGCCTGGAAGGACTTATATGACCTGATGCTGAGTGAAAGGAGCAGAACCAGGAGAACTTTATGCACAGCAACAACCACAGTGTGTGAGAGTTTTTTCTGGTAGACTTAGATTTTTGTAATAACACAAGAACTTCTGAAAAAAAAAAAAATCCCAATGGTGGACCTCAAGGCAAAATGCCTTCCACACTCAGAGAGAGAAATATGGAAGTCACTCACATAATGTAGCAGATCATGTTTGTGTATGTGTATCTGTTTGTGTATCATGTTCTGATTTGTTATACGGATTCTTTCATTTATCTTAGTCTGACTACATAGCATGACTATAGTGAAAATATACTCAATAGGAAAGTATATGTAGAATCTATACAGAATTGTATGCAGTCGTGGGGAGGGAGGGAGGTAGTGGGGGGTGGGTGGGGAGGGATAAAATCGCAATTGTATGGCAGTGATTGTTAAACATTAAAAAAAAAAAAAAAAGATTTGGAGCCACTATGCCATATAAAAAAGTATTAATAGTCCCCAAAGATCACATCAATGCAAATCAAGACATCTTTAAGATGTCATCTTACTGCCTCTAAAATAGAAAAAATAATGAAAAATAAAAATGATCACTGTTACAAAGAGCCAGAACTAAGTGTAGGCAAGGTAGACAGCCCCTGAGGGGCTAACATGGAAAGGAGCACCATGAAGGATGCATTTATTATTAATTTGTTGTTCCCTCCTGGTTCATACATCCATCCCCGACTCTGGTTAATTGCTTCTTCCACTACTTTGGGGTTAAGCCTATGACTCACTCAACACGTGAGTTCCTCCTGAATCATGTTATTGCAATTGTACAATACTGAGTTCTTAAAACATATGAGTGTCTGTATACATAAGTTTCAAGCAGAAAAAAGGGGAGTGCTTCATCACAAACTCTCAGAAATCTCTGTATGGTACTTAAATCAATAAAGCATTGATTTAACGCTTACTCTGTGCCAGGTGCAGTTGTAAGCTCTGGGAATACAGTTACAAACAAACAAGATAATCTTTACCCTCAAGGAGTTTATGTTCTGTTAAAGGTAGAGAACACAGGGTAAGCTGGAAGAATGGAAGGGCGTCATGGAAATAGGCAAGAAGGGACACAGAGACTTGATTCTGATTGTGATAAGGTAAAATCTCCCCAGATCCTGGGGCAGAATCCAAAGTTCTGGTGGGGAGAGGGTAGGTGGAGATGAATGTGCTGGCCAAGTAGCATGGTGTAGAAATGGTGGCTGGGAAGATATCATTCCTACACAGCTTTCCTTTTGGACTTCATCATGAAATTTACCATCTTGTGAAATGCATCAACCCTGAAATTCACACCTCATTAGTACCCCATGTCTGGGCGCTCCTCCCACTTCTGATCTGACAGGGTAGAGTGTAAACATCCTAGAGTTCTTTCCACAACTTCCATTTAAGGAGGTGGTATAAGGAGTCTATCCCATCATTTCTGATCCTGCTATACTCCTGGACTTAACTATGCACCCTTGATGAGACCTCTCCCCCCCACCCCCAACTCAGCTTCTTTTTATTTGTTGTTTTCCCCACCCAGACTGTGAGCTCCTGTTGGTCAAGGACTGGTTTTTTTTTGCCTTTCTTTATATTGACAGAACTTATCACAGTGCCGAGCACATAGTAGGTACTTAATAAATATGTATTGTATAATACATATTGACCCACTATTTATTGATTATCCCATTCTCCTTATTTTGCCGCTCATTTCTCCACCCCCCTTTTTAGTCCAACTAGATTCTTTAAACTGAGAAGACTTAAACAGGACATATCCCTCTCATCCCCCAATCTCAAATTTCCTCTTTCTCCCCATCTAATTCCAAACCCTTCCACCCCCTGAGTTTGAGGATGTGTTGTATGGTGATATCGGGATTCTCAAGTGGTAGGTGTACCTGAGTTTAACTTATCTGGTGATAATATACTCAGATCATCTTCTTCCCTATTGTATCTGTTAAATTGCCTTCTCAGATTGTGTAGGTGACATAACACACCCTGGCCCTAATAGATATATTGTACTGTACTTTGTAATTTAAGAAAAGATCAGATGACAGAAGGAGGAAGAAGAAAAAGAGACTAATTGAGGATTAAGGAATCTGACCATTAAGAGATTAGATTTATTTTGCTGGACTCTGGCATAGCTTAACTCTTGATGGCAGTAGCTTGGGGGGAGGGAAGGCAGAGGCAGAGGTATGTAGTGTGTACTCTATACTGTGCTTTAATACTTCTTGGATCCATAATCTTACTGATGGGGACATTCTCTCCATAAGTGCAGATTGCAACCTGTCTGCACCTTCTCATCCTGTGAGATACTCATTTCTATTCTTCTGTAGAACCTCCACAAAAGATCCATTTAGCATATGCAGGCCTTCCTATATTGGGTGAGTTACAGTGTTGTACTCTGGCTACAGAGAGCCTTCACGTAATGTCCCCAATATGGATCCTGAATTCTCTAAGTCACTATTCTAGGGGAACATGAGCTCTGACAAAAATCTTCTGAACTGGAAAGATTCCTCAGGCATGGTCCCTGAGATGGACTGAGTCTGCTGTCTAATCAGCTAAGGACAGAGAGACTCATCACCAACATAATTAATCAACAATTATTTATTAAACACTTACGTGCCAGGCAGTAGGTATACAAATAAAAGGAATGAAACTATCCCTTCTTACAAAGAGTTTATATTCTAGAGGAAGAGAAAATTACATGTATTAAAGTATATTGCAGAATAAATATCTGGATTTTATATGAATAGGGAACTCTTGAGGAAGCTTTGTACCAGCACAGGGCAACACCTTTTCTTTGATGTAAAGTCAAAAAGAATTGCTTTGAGCAGTGAGTGTAACTTCTCCTGGATCACATAGCTTGTAGGTCTCCAAGACAGGACGAGGACCTTGGCCCCTGTGACTCTGAGGCTGACTTTCTCTCCACTACACAAGATGTCACCACAAACACAAGCCGCCAGTTGCTTGTTTCCCACAACACTCCCCAGTGGGGCTTGAACCAGATTAAAATGTAATTGGGAAATAGTGAACAAAACAAATAAAAGTTTGATATGAAATAAAATAAAGATAAGTCATAGATACTCTAAATATGTGGTTTTTGAAGTCAATCCATGGCCCACAGGGATCTCCATGTACAGTTTAATGGCCCCAGTCTTTATTTCAACTGAGGCAAATAGAGGTTAAGTGACTTGCCCAGGGTCACACAGTGTCTGAGGCTGAATCTGAACTCAAATCTTTATGTCTCCAAGCCTGGTGCACTACCCATCCATGTCTCTGCCTGCAAATCTAGGGCTCTTTTCCTTATGTCCCAGAAATGTGCCAATTTCCTTTTCTTAATAGTGAGATTTTTCAATCTTTCAATGTCTGTTTACAATCTGTTTCCTCTTTTGGAAAATGTCCATTCATATTCTTGACCATTTGACTCTTCTGCATTTTCACTCTCCTTTAAAGTCATACTCCAATAATGTATCATTATCACATAGTTGTGGTTAATCATTGTATTTTTCTGATAATTATTTTTATGTGATCAAATAAATCCACCATAACCAAATACTTTTGTGATCTCATTAATTTGGATATTTCACCTATTGATTCATTCAGATCTTGGCACATCCATAAATGTCCATCTTGTCTAACTCTTATTCATACCTTTCATGAGTTTACCCCAGTGAAGTGAGCTGGGAACTTTCTTTCTCTTTTTTGACATTGTGAGACTACAAGGAGAATGCTCAGGTCTTCTACTGGTCATTTCTCACTCTCATCATCAGACCAATCTATCTTCTTTCCTGATCATAAATTTTCCTAATGAGAGCCTTTATTCCAGTTCTTATTTGTTATGTTTTTTTGCAGCTTGTCTCATACCCAACATGCATCTTTTCCTTGCCCTCTGTTATACTAACTTTTATATTCTTATATGACTCACATCCTACAATAGTGGTAGAATATTAGTATTAAAAGATGAGCTTTTGTTTCCAGGAATTTGGAATTATTTAACGGAGCTCTGTACATTTCCTTAAGGCACTCCAGGGCACCTGAACTCCTTCTGCTTAATTCTGGGCCTAACCAGATATTCATTTGTACTGCCTGCCCAGGAGATCAACTGGACGATCTGTTGATCTATTCATCCAACTCTCTACTGATCTATCTTGATCAACCTATGTAGATAGATACAGATGGGCTAAGAGACAGTAAGAGAATTCTTTAGGCTGTTCATTTAATGGCATGTAATAATCTGGTCACAGACATTTTTCATCCACTTGATCTTTCCTATGTGGATACTTAGGCCAAACTCTTGAATGCTTGTGGATCTCCTCCAGGAGGCTCTGCCATGTTCCACTTCTTGATGCAGCCAGCATAAAAAGGTCATCTGCAAAGAGGACGATCTGAAAACTTCACCATCCTAGGGAATTTCTCTTCAACTCAGATGGTAAATATACAATCTACTGTGAAATTTTGCTTTTAGTTTATGATCCCTGCCCAAATTTCTGGTATCTCTCCCTGCCTTTAAATGCCTTCTCAGCTGGGAGTTGTGTTGTCTCTTGCATGAATCTCTTCTCTAAGTTCTTGGTCCAGTCCAGTTGCTGTTCCTGCCTTTGTTCTTTTTAGTCTCATTTCTACCTCTTTGACAAGCACTTCTAGGATTAAGGCATCAGAACTCAAGCGCTGTGTCTCTACCTTCCCTGATGCAGAAAGCAGTTTGTTCTAAAAATCTTTGCAGATTTTTTCCATTTTTCTTCTTGTGGTTGTCCATGCTCTTTTTTATCCTTAAAAATCCTTGGGGTTACTTTGCTTAGCTAGATCCCTTATCAAGCTTTATTTAAACTGGTTCTACTCTTCGCTATTTACATTACTCTTCACTATTTACATTCACCTCACAATCATTGGAAGTGACTCTCCAAATCGTGGGAGGATTTCCATCATGTACTAGACAGGTGCTCCCATGAAGACAATAGGCTTCTACTATTTGTCAGCCTGACTTTTCAATTCTTGTCTTTGATTAAAATATCACTGTACAAATTAATAGCTTATTTTCCTTTTTTTTTTTAATTAAAAAACAATTTTCACTAGGATCTACAAGATACTCTATTTAGGAGCTTCATTTTTTTTCTTATGTGTGGTAGAAGTATTTGTTTATACAGTGTATGCATGTTAAGAAAGAAGAAAGAGTGCTAGCCTAGCTTCCTTTGGGTTCCAGGCTTGCTTCTACCACATAATTCTACCACATATTGCCTATAGTCAAATCAAGTCAACCAAAACTTACTTAAGTGCTCACTACTGCCAGGCACTATGGTAAGCACTGGGAAGACAAACACAAGCAGAAAAAAAAGGGAAGCTTGTATTTTAATGGGGAAAGATAACCCATGGTGGAGGTTGAAAAGAGGGGGCCGAGTGGAGGACAGTTAGAGGAAGCGCTGGGGAGGAGCCTGGAGAACAGTGAAGGCTGGGTGACCTAGGCCTCCAATCAGAAAAAATTCCTCAATGCAAACTCCCTACACTAATGAAATTACATATCTGGAACCCCTCCTCTTGAAAAAAGCAAGAGAAAGGTTCAGGCTCATCACACTCCATCAGAAAACACAATTTACAATGTTACTGAATGACCAAACACTGACAAAAGACATACCTGGTCTCCACGAGGTCCTGACTGTCAAAACCACCTCATCTCCTCTTCCAGCTTCATAACCATATTTCTCAAATCATTCTTTTCCTCAGTCAATTGGCTGATATGTCCTGTCAGCTCAGCATTTTGTCTTAGTAAACTTTCAGTCAATAAGCTACAGGAAATGCCTGGTGATACTAAAGTGGGCTAGAAAGGAAAAAAAAAGTGACATGAAATCAGATCAACAACATATAAAAATAGTGACAAAAACACAATGTATGATCATATTCTTGGGAGCCGTTTAAAGTCTTATTACAACTTGGATGTTCTATAAACAAGGAAACTACTGCATTTTGTGAGAGGACAGATTGGGCAATGTAAAGTCACATATAGGGATAAGGTGAACTGCTCTCAATTATCCACGCTCATGAGGAAGAGACAGGATATGAATAAGTCAAATTTCGGTCATTCTAAACCTTAACCACTAGTTTCTTTCATTATTATCCCAAACTAAACCTTTTAAACGATCAATAACAAACAAAAAAAGATGGCCTTAAGTTTCGCTTCCATTCTCTTCACGCTGCTCACTATTATTTCATCCAGAAAATCCCCCAAAGCTGTCTTAGCAGGAAGGCAAAGCAAGAGATGCATTACACTGCTATTTTCAAAAAATCTCTACAATTTTCTGACAAAATTGAAGTCCATATTGCTTTATAAATGGTTAAAAATTTCTTACCTCCCCCTCCTGGGAATATCCAGTAAACTTTTGTAATTGTAAAAGAATGGGATCAATATTTTTCTGGACCCAAATGAAAAAACAAAACCTCATGGCTTAATTCTACTAATTTGGGGAGTGTTAAACTCTGTAAATACAACAATCAGAACTAAAGCTCTTCTTCACATAATTCTCCCTTCTCACATTTTACCTTTAGGCTAAAAACTTTACATAATTTATTTTTAACTGTACTATATTTCTTAACCTTAAAAGCCTAAAGAAATGTTAGATATTATTAAGGAGAGTTTTGTTAAAAAGTATATATAAGCTCAAGAAGACAGTACTTTTTTGGATGAATGAAAACTATTTCACTATTCAGATGTGACAACACAAAAATGTGTTGCATCTTAATAAGCAACTTTATCCAGGTTACAAATTCCTTCTTGGAAAGTCAAGAAGGTTTCTCGCACCTGCTGGAGGCTTTGCGGGTCAGCTGCTGTAGTTTTGATGAGATGAGCTGCAGCTTTTGCCTAACAGTCTCTAGCTCATGGATATCCTCAGTTGTCCCACCCCCATTCATCTCAATCAGTGCGGGATAACTTGATTCTTTTTTTTCAGTTCCTTCAATTTTCTGCTGGAGAACTCAATTTCTTGTTCCATCACTGGATGAGTCCCATGTGGTTGGCTGACCAAAGGACCAAAAAGATAATAATTAATTACTGTACACCACCTAAGTTTTTTCTTAAATAAATACAAAAGCAATTTCCTTCCATTTTAAGTAAAGCTCTAATTAAAAATTTAAGTAGTTTGCTTCACTATTTTCAGATGTTAGTTTGCTTCACTATTTTCAGATGTTACCCAGTATCTAGTCAAACAAATTTTATGACCACATTCCACTCAAACATTCCATTCAAAATACATAGTTACAAAAACGAAAATCTATACCTCATTGAGATTTTGATAGGATACTCTTCCAGTTTCAAAATTCTCTCCCTTCTCTTGTTCTTGTTTCTGAAGTTCCTGTATAATTTCTTGTGATCTCTTCCTTTCAAGTTCTAATTTATAAATTTCTTGCCTTTTCTCTTCCAGCTGCCAATGGAGGTCTTCCATTTTTGACTGTAGCTCATGTATCTTTTTTAGTCCCTCAGTGTTGGCCTGTTGCTCTGTGAGCAACGTCTTCCTATGGATTTGTCTATCTTTCTCTACCTGCTGTCTCATTTGCAGAGTCCAGCTTATATTTTTCAATTGCACCGACCAGCTCCACTATGCGGTTGTGCTTTTCATACAGCTGTTTCTGCAGATCTCTGAGCACTGCTTCCCCTGATGTGGATGCCTTATCCTGTTCATGGTCATCATCATCATGAGCCTGAAGCTGTGCATGTAATTCTCTTTCCCTTTCAAGGGTCTCTTGCATTTCCAGGATTCGAATTTTCTTTGATTCAAGTAGTCCTTGAAGCTCTGACTTCTGGCTTCGCTCTTCTGATATCTGGGCATCATACAGAGCTCCCTGGGACACTATTTTCTGTTGCAAATCACTCAGGAGTTGTTTCTGCTATTCCAAAAGTTGATTTAATTGAACATTCCTTTGTTTCTGACCTTCCAGTGAATATTTTAGATCCTTGCACAAAATAAAATGAAGGAAGACGATATTGTTACTAACCAATTTCTGATCCTAATAACACATCTTTTTTTAAGATACCAGTCATCAGTGTTAATCCTGACAATGTAAGAACTGGGAAACAAAGGTAAAAATGATTCACCCCGTAAAGCTAATAAATCATTTTTCAAAGCCAAAGAATATAAGTTAAAAAACGTGGTAGGACAGAATTCTTTTGAGAACATTTTTTTTATCCTTCTAAAGAGAAGGAAACATACAGTGGATATGAATATATATCATTTCTCCCCTAAGAATGGAATGGAAGAACATTTATTAAGTGCACACCACAGCCTAAGCTCTGTGCTGGGAATAGGAGCAGAAAAGTGAGCAGCCTTGCTCTCCAGGAGCTCACACTTGGACGAGGAGAGACAACTCATAAAGAAGGTTCGGCTGCAGCGAGGATCCTGAGGCACATCAGCAGAGCTGATGTTTCAAGGTCCTTTGGGAATCAGAATCCTAGTGAGCAGGGCTTGGGTCAGCACCACTGGAAGATGGTCTCCTGGCAGTGCACTTGGATCTGTTTTTCCACTGCTAGGGACTGATGGTCTCTCATAACACTTCTAAATCAGTATACTAGAATTCTCTATTACTAGGATAATTTTCCTACCCCTTTTTAGTGATAGATGTGAATGAATATGCTAAGGCTATCTTAGCGTATCAAGGCAGTGCAGTTTCTATTTTCCGACTGGACATGATAAACAAGGTTGATTATTTTCAGTTACCATCAATGTAATCAGGGTCAGATTCCACTCAACCAATGGAATCATATCATATATAATATAACTTAATTCAAGAATGATAATTCTGTTATGTGACTTCTCTGATGCAAAACTAACATGTTTTACTTTTTTGATGGTATACAGTTTAGATAAAATAATAAGTCAACATACTGTATGCTGCCCAACCTGTTGTGCCTAACAAAGACAGCTTTAGATGGCATGTTCCAAAAAGGCTTCTTACCCAAGCCAAGAAAACAATATAGAAGACTACAAACAGTGTAAAAGGAAAGGCCACAAAAAAAATCAGAAGTGAAAGTTGTGAAATTATACAGAACAAGCAAGCTTTAGAAGATAAGACAGAAGAGGTTCCCGCTCCATCATTCTGCAGAGGTGGGAGATTCCAAGTGTTGCACTCTGTGCTTACTTTCAGAGTTTTTCAATGTATTAATCAGTTATGATGATTTTTCCTCTTTAAAAATACTATTTGCTATGTGAGATGGTTCACAGAGAGGGAGTGGATTTCTGGGGGAATCCATCATAATATAAAAAAAAACCCAACCCCAAACTGTATCAATAAAAACTTATTTTAAAAAATGTTCAGGATCATTTAAAGATGAAAAGGAGCATACCTCAAGTTCTTCTCTTTCCCTTTCTTCACTACGTTCCAACTTGGCTTTTTCCTTCTCCAAAGCCCACTGAAGCTCTCTGGTTTCTTTCTGTTCATTGGCTAATGTATCATTTAACAAATGTACTTTTTCTGTTTTTTCTTTGGCTTCCATCCTAAAACAGAAACAGAAATGATCTTTAAAAAACAATATTTTGTCACGGCATTATACCAAGAAGGAAAATGCATCCTCCCCAGAGAAGCTACCTGTTGGCTTGGTGCCTACTGTCAAAGCTCAAATACGGACCATTTAATAACCTAATCATAGGGAAGGTTCTTGACTATTTATACCTTGTGGCTCATTTCAATTGTTTCACATATTACTCCCTTCATGCTCTCCCATGTCTGAAACGCATCTCTTCCTCATGTGTGCTTTGCAGAATCACAACCTTCCTTCCAAGCACAGTTTAGGCACCATTTTCCGCAGGAGGCCTTCTCTGGTCTCTTCCCTCTTTGTATCTACTTTGTCCATATCTTACAGTGAATAATCTGTAGACAAGTTGTTTCTCCTGAGAGGATGCGAACTTTTTAAGGGCAGGGACTATTTGATGTGTGTCTCTAGCACCTAGAATTGTGCCTGGTGTATAACAGATACTGAATAAATGCTTATTACGGTTGAAGATGACCTATTCAAGGAGCAATACCGGCTAACTACTGTCAAGTTATCATTTATTAACGTAGACAATACAACATGTAATGAAACTTTATACATTTCTTTAAAGTGCAATTTACTACAGTTGCAAATACACATTTTTTCCTGAGTATGGTAAATAACCATTATATAGCTATATATTTTCCTGCAATTTTTCAAAATAATGAGTTTTTCTTTAGGGATCCAAATTTCACTGATATTTATAAAAATGTCTATGTTTTATAGAAAATACCACCTTTTAAAAAATGTACATATAGGAACTAATCCCCACCCATACTAATCAATTCATCCCAAATAGGGCATAATCATTACCTTCAGTTACTTTTTAAAAGAAAGATAAAAAATAAATAGCTTTCCTAACACCAAACCAATGTATGAAGCTGGGGCTAGAAAAGACTCCTGGATTCAGGATTAGGAAAAACTACTAACGCTATGTTAGGTGAAACTGTTCACAGACATTCTATTTCAGCATACAATCTTTTCATTTCTTTCTTTTTTTTTTTCAGTATTGCCTTTCTCAGTACATGGTATCCATTGGCTCTAATGTTCTGCACTGTAAGTCTTCCCAAATGTAATTACAGAAAAACAGTCAAGATTTAGGAAGTCCCCAAGATTTCGTGCATCACGCTATTGTCAAACAAGCTCTAGGAAGACAGAGAATTTGGTATGTATAGCATCAGACATCCATACTGATTATTAGTGAGGTCATTCTGGGTGCATATCAGTGTAAGTGGAAAGGATGGGAGCACAGATGCCCAATCAAACAGAAAACTGACAGAAGGAAGCCCAGCACACCTGAAAGCTTCTAACTCCTTCAGGTGTTTGTGTTGGGCTTTGAGCGTCGTTTCGAGCTCCAGCCTGGCCTGTGTCTGCTCATCCTGGAGGTCAGCAGCCCTCACTCTCTCAGAACTGAGCTCTTCCTGTAGTTTGGCTGCTTTTTCCTTCAGTGCGCTCAGCTCCACCTGCATCTCCAGGATCTGAGCCTGCTTCTGCTGCATGTTGTGTTCTAAAAGTTCTAGAAAAGAACACACTAATATCTGTGAGACAACTGCTTAATTGCTTTTAGGAATAACTGTGTCACAGCATTACTTAATTTACAGGTCTGGTCTCTTCTATTTCATTAGCTTTATACTATTATTTACACTTTAAATTTTGTACCATTTCAATATTTTATTAGACACATGTGAAATGACAATGATCTGGGATTACTGGGTGAAATCTACCGCTCAACATTAAGAAAGTTCCCCATGTTATACTGAAACACCAGGAAGATTATATGGCTATAGAACAAATTTATGACAGGATACTCAAAATGAACACAAGTCAATTTATTAAACATACAACATTTCAAATAGAAATCATCTTTTAAAGTTTAAAATAATAATGTGAATAAAAGAATCTTTATTTTTTTCCATTCACCTACAAATTTGATTAACTTATGCTCACAATCCTTAACCTTGTACTCCATAAATAAGTTGCCATCTACGCAAAGTACTTGCATGGATTATCCATTTAACTAATGCTACAATTTTCAGTTTTAGTCGACTATTTCTTTTTTCAGTGCAGCGCCATTTTGTAGACAATTTCTGTGAACTTTACTATGATTCTGTAGAAGTTAAATCCAAATCTGTGCTTTTGTTCACGATACTTTCTTTAAAAACAAAAACACAAAACACACAAAAATTTGTAGCATGACATCAAAGTTGAAAAGAAAATGAATTTTTAAAATCCCTACCTAATTTAGAATGAAATACCTTAATAAAAATGGTGTTAGGAGACAGAAGCAACACTAGCTTTTTGGCTACTAATGCTATATAAAACTCATATGTATTTGTCTACATTTTGAGGAACAAAATTTGACTTGTGATATATATATATGTGTGTGCGTGTGTATATGTATATATACATACATGTATATAAGCAATAACATGTCATGCATAAACAGTATTTTAATGAATACCAATAAAAACTTCAAAAATAAATTCTGCAACAATAAAGCAATGGTCAATTAAATTTATGTTTAGATAAAAGGTACTTGTAAAATAAAGCATGAATTTGGTTCTATTATTGAACTCACTTTCATCTCCATTCTTAGTGGCAGATAGATAGATGGCTCAATAAATACCAACACATACATATGAATTTCATGTCACAGTAATGTAGATTCTGTTCTACACTGGAAAAGGCTGACAGGGCTGGCAAATTACTTTCAACAAGTGTGGATATAATCTGAGTCAGATTTCACTTTACTCTCTCTGACTTCATTCACCAATTTGCCACAAGAATCGCTACAAGAATCACTACAGGAATAGCTACAGGAATCGCCAGATCCCACTTTCAAGATGACGCCGTGCACCAAGTGCAGGGAGGGCAGTTGGGTGGCATTATGCTACTGTCTTTGACAAGTACTTTTTTGTCGGGGAGGAGACACTGACTTTAGCTGAGGTATATGGAAATCAATAAAATTAGAGACTCATACGTTTAAATAACAACATGACTGTGCTCATTGATCTAACGTAAAATCATCTTCAGTTTATTTTTTTCCCTAGAAATGAAGGGTACAGAATCTAAATGAATATATCTGGATTATCTATATGCTACTTAAAAAACATTTTTCGTGGATCTGAAAGGAATCTAAATCTATTTAAAGGAATACTTTAAATTTTGTACAATGATAGCACAAATTCTATTACCACACATGATTAAGATTAGATGTGAAATCTTTGTTTAAAGTAACAACTGTTTAAATCCCTGAATCCTTCTTTCGTGCGGCCATCAAGTGAAATGTGGAGAAGGAAACTTATTTATTATCTCATCCTGCATAGATGCAAAACAGGGAAAGGTGCTGACTTTACTCAGTAGCTTTAGTGTCATTTTCAATGAAATATTTATTCACTGGTAAATTTTTTGAAGCAAATACGCATTATTTTAATACTAATAAAATTGCTTTGGCTTTGATTTTGGATAGCTCTCTAAGAATAATACTAAAGTTTGAGTAATAGGAAATTTTCATTAACTGAGAAAAGGACAAAAAAGATTAAAATCAGGACTGTAAATACATACTTACATATATAGGCAAGCACACACGACACTACAACATACCTTGGCTTTGTGAATCACTCTCTTCTTCTCTCTTCATGGTCATTTTTTCAGTATTTATTTGAGCCCATAATGGTTGGATTTCGCTCAACAAGCTTCTTCTGTCTGCACTCTGAATATACTCCATGGCAGCTCTGCATTTAATGACCTATTTAGAAAGTGATGTAAAAATCCATAAACTGTATCCAACAGTGAGCTCCTTAGGGAAGGGAATACATATTATTATTCCAATCTACTTCTCCCATTACCTAGCACAGTGTTCTTTATAATGCATATGCTTCATGTTTGTTTAAATGCTTAATTGAAAAGACTATCAAACTAATTAAGAAGCCTCTCACTAAAAAAGACAGCACAAAATACTAACAACTTTAGGACTATGGGTTTCTGGTGTGCTTCCCCTTTCACACAGGAGTGGTTCTTAACAGTACTATGGCAATCAATGTCTTTTGCAGCAGTTTCTTTCAGTACCTGATCTTGTAATCTTTGCTCCAACAGATTCACCAATCCATGGACATCTCTCATAGGGAGAGCTGTCAAATCTGTCTTACGTATGGCTAGCAGAATGTTTTGAACTTCTAGATAGATTTGCTGAAAGGCATGCAGAAATTCACTTTGCCAATCTGGAGGATTCTCATGGGACTGAGAACTCTCATTAAGCTAAAAAAATATAAAATAATGTCAACTTTCAAGGCAGGGCATTTTTCATATGTTCTAAAAATGATCACATATTCATAATTTTAAAATGACAAATATTTAAACAAGCACTTCCAAAAATTGCACTTTTCAAGTATGAAATTTGCAGCAACTTTTACCAACATGAAGGACAAATCTTACTTGAGAAAACAGGGCTCACTGGAAAGATTTTTAAAATTCTGAAAATTCGTATGCTTGCATTATATTTTTGGTGTACCTCAGTTTCCCTTTGCACCTGCATTTTGGCAATTAAATCCACATCAGATGAGATTACGTTGAGGTAGATTTCTCTATCTTCCAGACAAAATGCAGAAGTTTGCTCAGTAAAACAGGCATCTCCTTCACTGAAATGTGGCTCAGTAAGAGCTAGCACTTGCACACCCTCATCATGGACCTCTCTCAGCAACCCCTGTAAAACAAACCCCAAAACCAAAGTGTTGAAATTGTATTCCTGTACTGGACAACTGAAGAATGAAACAGAAAAAGAAAGTGGTATCTGTGTTTCTCTCTAAGGAAAATCAAGCAGGGAATGGCATGCTATGCTTGCTGGGGGCTGAGTGGCATACACTGAGATCTCTAAAAGAGAAGGCCAGCGCAGCACTCAGCCGACCCCTCTTCCTACCAGCATGCTCCTGCTTCATTCAGCACATTGCCTTTTCGAAGCTGCACAGTGGCTATAAGTGCACAGGATATGGCTTTTGGGTCTGTAAAATCTATCCTTATTGCTGCTTTAATCATTATCAAAAAGGCAATAAGCTCTCTCCTGGGATCACAATTCTATGAGTCTCCTTACATAATGTAGTACTTATACCTCCTAATACACCACTGTGTCTAACACAGAAAGGATTTAATCTGATAGAAAGATATCAATTTATTAATACCTTTAGCATCTCTGGAGTTAAGGAATTTTCACGTTCTTCCCTTGGAGTGTCTTCAATATCAAATTCCTGGCTTTGTTGAAGACCGATACCTTGACTCCAATCTAATCCAGAGTCTAAAATAAATAAAAATAATTATTTAGTACGAATAAAAGCATTATAAATTTTATTTATTTAAATTATAAAAATGAAAGGAATTTTCACATAACAGACAAAAAGATTTCGAATATGCTATTGTGGAAAATGTAACAAAATAAAATTCTATCATGACTTACCACTAGAACACATTTCTCTACTTTGATAAAAGTCAGAGTGTATTGATCCAGGAACTGAAACTACCTATATTGGACAGAACAAACACATTTGAAAGAAGAGCTATTATTGTCTTGCCCAGTAAATAAAAATATCAGCTGGTATGTCTACATGTATGTATGTAAATGAAAAAGAATCTATCACTATTGCTGTAAGGCAGTTATTTTAAATGCACTTTATCTTTCTATCTTTTCTTTCTTTTGCTGTTGGACTTTGCTGGCAATATATAGAAATGCTGATAATTTATCTGGGTTTATTTTATATCCTGCAACTTTGCTAAAGTTGTTAATTATTTCAAATAGCTTTTTAGTTGATTCTCTAGGACTCTCTAAGTATACCATCATATCATAAGCAAAGAGGGAGAGTTTTGTTTCCTCACTATTCTAATTCCTTCAGTTTCTTTCCCTTTTCTTATTTCATGTGATATATCTTCAAAAAATGTTTGTTGAATGGAATTTTAAATTTTAACTGCTGAAGTAAAAACAGTATCCAGAAAATGGCACCAAAAGCTAAGCCCATACCTATATGTGGTATGTAGGTATATTTTACAACTCTTTTCCAAATAGCTCTAATTGCTCTTCAAAGTTAATAATCTATATACTTATTATACATAAACATAATAATATTAGGTGATATTTACACACTGTGATTATCTTCATCTTACAGATGAGGAAATTATGGCTCAGTGAGATTAAGTGACTTACCCAGGATCACAAAGCTCTTAAATGTCTGAGGACAGACTCCAATCTAAGTCTTCCTGACTCCGAGTCTCCACTATGATATGCTGTCATCAATAACTCTCACAGAGACATTTTCATTATACGTAAGCATTGTGTGTATACGTACATGTGTATGTATACGTGTGTGTGTGTGTGTGTGTGTGTGTGTGTTAGAATTCCACGAAGAAACATGAGAAAACCAAACATTAAGAAATGCTAGAATGCTGCTGCAATGATCAGAGATGGGCAGGTGGGGGATATAGCGATAAATAAAAAAGTACTTAGCATGTAAAAAGCATTAAGTAAAGTTTGAATAACGTAGAAGCCCAAAGGGAATGGAAATATATCAGGAATTCTAGAGGCCTAGAAAGTAAGAAATATTTGAAATCTATTTGCTATCTCCTTGTAGCCAATAGTCCAACATTTCTGCTCTTTATAGTTCCAGCTCTACAACTTATTTCAGGTAGGAGTCAATGTAAGATAACTACACCTTCTTATCAGCTGTAACTTCAAGCTGCTTCTGAAGGTCTGTAATATGGTCATTTTGTCTACCAATTTCTAATTTTTTCTCCTGTATCATCTGGGTAAACTTCCCAAATACCTGATGATGGTCCTTTGTAGAGCTATCTTCAAATTCTTGTACAGCAAAACCGAGTCTTTCCGTTTCATCCTGTTGACGAACAATAAAACACAATGGCTGGGGTTAGAATGGCATTTTCTGAATGATGTTCCAACTAAAGATTATGTAAATTAGAATGTCAAAATGCACAAGAAAAAAATGTGGAAGAAACAATGATAATGCTGGGTTTACAAAGAGTTTAGCAACAATCCCATATCCATTTAACTGAAGATGAAACAGAGACTTCTGGGCCCCCAGTCAAGCAGCTGCTCAGTGTCACAGCCAGAATCTGAACCCTTGCATCCTAGCTCCAAACCTAACGCTCTCTACAGTGCACCACATCACCATCCCACACTGCTGCTCACATAGATGGCTACTTGGTTTAAAAAAAAAAATGTGGTTAAATGCCTTCTTAAGCACTTTGCACTGACATAGTGTTCATGTATAACGTGTAATGGATCCGCATCTGTGCTTCCACGTCACAGCCCAGCTGTAACTGATGTCTCCCTGCAGCATTCACCTGGAGAAACCTCTTCTCCTGCTCGAGGTCCTCAAGGTGCGCCCTGCGCTCCTTCTTCTCTATTTCCAGCTGCATGTGCAGTTGCTGAAGTTCTTCATTTTTGTTTTCCAGCTCCTCTCTAAATTGCTCCAATTGTTCCTCTAAGTTCGTGATCTGCATGGTCAAAATGACAAACAGAAACGGAAGAAAGAAGTTCTTTAGACACAATGTTGATTTCCTAAGAGATCCTGTGGAAAAGATGTACGAACAGTGTTCAAAATTATATCTTGAGTTTAGACATGACTGGGTGCTAAGAAACAAATAAAATATGGGGGCTGGACCAGGAGGCTAGATCCCTCCTGGTTCTAATATTGTGCAATTGAAAAAAATCACTATAGTTTTCAGGCAACAATTCTAGTGCACAGATTATTTTTAAAAAGAAGTTAAAAAAGACTCTCCTCTTGTATGACAAACTAAGCACTTTTAAGCTACTAAGTCCAGAGCAGATAAAATTGAGCACAGGCACCTCATGACCTTGTGACAGAGGTGCTACCCTTTCCTCATTTTTATAAATTTGGAAACTGAGGCTGAGTTGTATAATATTAGGTGCTCACAATAGTCCTGTAAGAAGGCTAGGACATGTACAATTACCTTATTGCAGATAACAAAACTAAGTCAGTCAGTTAAAGAGATTCGAAAGTCACACAGACTAAAACCCAGGTCCTTCATCCCCCAGGGCCCAGTGCTCTCTCTACTACGCCACACATCCCATGGTTGCCAGATGAACCTTTCTCAAGTCAATCTGTTCAAAAGCCTGACCAGATCATGGAACGAGGTCCAAGCACCTTATCACGGTTTTCACAACCCTCCATGACATGCTCTGTCTCCCAACAGTTCCCTTCTTCTCTACTCAATGCTCCATCTAGACCAGATGACTTAGTATCCTCTTCCTATGCCTTTGCTTGATGATTTCCTGTTGAGGATTCTCTTTCCCCCTTTACCTACCTATCAAAATCCTGCCCATTCTTTCATGTCAAACAATCAATGAACGTCTGCTCTCTGTTAGGCCTTGGGAATACAAATGCCATGAATAAAACAGCCCTTCTCACCAGCCTCTTTGAAGCTGTCCTTGATACCAGTGGACACTGACCCTCCTCCACTGGCACTTTCTTGATGAGACTGAAAAGTTTTTAGAGTACATTATTGTTATGAGTGTAACTGTCTTGTGCTTCCAACAACATGCTATTTGCCCCTCGGAGAACATTACTGAAAGTCAGCCAACATTTATTAAGCACTTCTACACTGAAAAAGATGCTGGGTTAGGTGCTGCCACTGTATCTTCTTTGTTGCCATAGCCCCTGTGATTTCTAGCACAATTACTTTGCAAATAATAGGAACTCAATAAATATTTGCTTAACTCAATTTAGAGTTGAAATATAGTTCTTTCTGTGATAAGGGATAAGAATATGATTGCACGTTTTAAAATTTTAATGAGATGAAACATTTTAAGCACTGTACAAAAATAGAACTACATATTTTAGAAAACTATTAAGATTACAAAGGAAAAATAAACATAATTCGGATTTTAACTTCTAACACAAAAGAAGAGGTGTAAATTTTTATTGCTCTGTTACTATGATTTTGATTTCTACTTTAGAATGAAGAAATTATTAGTAGAGCAGTCCTTTAATGCTCAAAATACAGGCCACCAAAGGATATAGCTAAAACCCCTAAAATGAGGTCGAAAGGTGAGAAACTGAAGGCTAGAAGGGCCTTCAAAGATCATCTAATTCAACTTCCTCATTTTGCAAATGAACTAACGGGCTCATCGAAGTGAAATGATTTGCCCAAAGTTATAGAGGTAAGTGGAAGAGCTGGAAGTGTATTTTTGCTTCATATCATTTTGCTTCATATCTAGCTCTCTTTCTGCCACACAAAGTTTTTTCTGTTTTATCATTAGTAAGGACAGCCAGAGATCTGTTTACCACTCCTTCTCTATCCCTGCCCCAGCATGAAGTGGCTTGCAGCTTGGAATTGGGTTTCCTGAAAGGAGGCTCCTTGGATGGACAGCGTGAGTACATCAGAGAGGTCTGCACCGTCCTTCCCTCCACATTTTCACCAGGGAGAAGGTGATCCACCTAACCCTCACTCCTTTCCAACAGCCTCAGCATGAACTCTTAAGGGTAGCTGAGTGCTTTCTTAGCACTGCCTCATTTATTTTGTGTTTCAGCTCCCTATTAATCAACATTCTGGCCTTTCCTGAGGGGTCATTCCTCTTGGCAGAGAAAACAGAAGAAAACTCAAGTTGAAAAGTTCTGTTTTCTCTTATGATCTCAAGTCACCCTGAGCACTGGTCCTCTTCTTTTATCTGCCTCTTTCTTCTAATACAACTTCAAAAAAAAAAAAAAAAAAGAACCCACTGCCAAACAACTTTTTTTTTCAAGAACCTTAAGTCAGCCTCTCAGATTGTTTTGAGTTTTAGTGTTTCTGATAATATTTTCTTAGCATCTCTTTCTGACTGGTTTTCTTCTAAATTATTTCTAATTCACTTGGGACTATCAGAATAAACATCAATTTTGAATTTTTAAAAATCATGTTTCTTTATCCCAAGTGGTCTTTCTCTCTCAGAAAGAAAAAAATATACTGAATACATACTGAAAAAAAATTAGAAAATTACTGTATTTTTATTACATAAGTAAATTGTGGAAGTTCAATCATGAGATAGTTTAGGAAGGGGTGAGGAGTGGGGATATTCACATAGTAAAGATACTGTTAAAGTAAGTTCACAGAAAAGACAAATACTACTTATTAAAAAAAATCACAATTTCTAAGCAAAACCTATTGCTGCACAGTGATGTATCTTTAAGAAGGCAAATTAAAATTTTTTAGTTAACATGCTGAAGTATTTTAGACAAAATCTCTTAAGTTCAACTGATGTTTTTAAAATAATAAAATAATTAAAATATCAATTTTTAAAATTAAGAATTTTTAAACCTCTTTCTCCTTTCTATCTAAAGCTTCTCGTTCTGCCTGTAATTGTACTTCGAACGGCAGTGCCGTTCCAGTGCCCAGAACAGTGTTTTGAGCACTGCGTGTACTAAATATTTGTTAAATTCAAAACTGGTTATTTCCTCATCCTGTGAACCTACCATGCTAGATTTAGAAATCTAGAAAACCACAAAGGTCATAAAGGCTATCCCCTTTATGTTACAGATAAGGGAACTGAGGACAGAAGGATGAAATGTCTTTCCCAAGGTTATACTGGTAATTAATAGGAGAAACAGAATTGCAGAATTGAGGTAGGAATAGGAGCAGAAAATCCATCAGTCCAAAATAATAATACAACTAGATAAAGAAATCAACTTCTAGTACGCTGAGAGCCGTAAGTAGCAAGAAATATCTCTGAATGTCTATGGTTTGGCCTTGGTCTCAGCCCGTAGAGTAAGCCACGCTGTCAAAAGGAAACTGATGAGGCAAAGTGAAAGAATTTGCTCTAATACATTCTGTACCAGTGATCACCTTTAAGTTACTTAACAAAAAAAAAAAAAACCAAAACAATCCATTCCTTAAACCATAGTAAGGAGATGGGAGCTACTTCTACAATGGTCAGAAAACTGACCATCTAAGCAGTTGGTCTTCGAACACAAGTATTGTCTCCTAAGAATCTTTCACTCTACAAATTTATGTGAGTTGAAACCATCACTATCTCTAAAATAATCAAATATTCTATAGATTTAAGTAGCTCACAGGTATCAATTTCTTGATTTCTAGATTCATAATTAGATCACCATAAGGTGACCTTGTTACCTAGAAATGCTTTTTTTAAAAAAAAAATCGATCCTGGTTAGGCAGTAATATGTATCATCCTACTTGTAACTTCCATATCATTCTATAATAATTTTCATTAATTAGATTAATGTTCACAGTATTACAGTTGGCAAAATATAAACTGTCAAATGTTTCCTCTGGCTTTATCTGAACATATAAACTGTTTTCATTAGTTAGTTTTTAATGTTTTTTGGATCCAATATAACAATTACAGAAAATTAGGATAATTTAATTTGTCTATTTAAAATCTACCTGAAAAATAAGTTACAAGCCCTAATGAGAATAACTTGAAAAAGGTTAATTTTATTCTTCTTTTCAGAATGTTCATTTATATTTTTGTAAAGAACAAAAATATTTTCTAATTGAGGTTTTTCCCTCTTCTAGCTTAATCACACATGAATCAGTAAACAAACCTGTTCAGATTTCAGAGGACTGAGTTCCTGCCGAAGCTGGTCATTTCCACTCTGTGCAATAGCTAAAGATGATGCTAACGACTCATTAGCCAACTGGTCAGTCACAGAGTCCATGGGAGCCAAAAGAGAATTCTTCTCAGGCTTCACCAATTCTTGCTCGCTTTCTTTTCTAATATTCATCTCTATGATCTTTGCCCCTTCATCAAAGTCTTTATTTATTTTAAGTACAGGAGCTGCAGAATCTTTATTTCCCTGTGTTTGAATACCATTTTTAAAATTGCATGGCTTAAGTTTTAACTCATCCATGTGTTCTGCTCGACTATGGCCAACTATGATTTCTAGCTCTTTGCATCTTTTTAAAACTTGTTCTTTCTCTTGCTTTAGATTTCACTTCCTCACTTAAGTGATTAATTTCACTATGTTTCTGCTTGAACTGTTCAGAAAGATCTGACAGTCTCTCTGATAGTTCTAATTTCTCTCGCTGGGTCACCTCAAGTTTCTCCATAAGTTCTGTAGTATCTTTCTCAACAACTTCACCCATTTCAGAAATTTCTGCTGTGAAAGACTTGTCATCTTTACAGCTTTCAGAATCTGCACTTTTAGTTTTCACTAAAAGAACTGGCTTACTTTTCTGTAAATGATAAAGCTCATCAGTAAGAGCCTTTAGCTTCATTTCATATTCTACTTCCTGTTTGCTTTTACTGTCCTCTAAATCAGATCTTACCTTTAGAAGATAAGCATATTCTTCTCTTAACTCCTGGTAATTTGTCTCAAAGTTTTTTTCAGCAAATGAGTATGTATTCCTTTGCCTCTCAATCTCTTCGTTTAGCTGTGTGCACTGTTTTGTGAGTTTTTCATTTTCTTCTAGGACTATATCAATTTTTTTTTGCCACTCACATTCTTCAGATTTGGGCTTAACTGAATCTATGAAAATAAAACCTTCTTCTTTGCTAATGGGAGAATACATTTTCAACATGTCTTCTAGAGTTTTCTTTTCATTTTCAAGAATGGTATGTTCAGTTTCAAGTTGTGTAAATTTTTCTTGAAGGTCATCTCCTTTCTCCTTTATTTGCCTCTCCAAAAATTCTGTTTTCAGTTGTAACTCTTGCACTTCTTGTTCCAGTGTGCCCTTTTCCTTTTCTTCCTGTCTGAGTACTTCAATCTCTTTCTGAAGCTCCTTAATCTGAAGAGTCATTTCTTCTGATTTTGAATTTACAAGAGACTGCTGTAAATCTTTCAGCTTTGAAATTTCTAAAAATAATTGATTCTGCTTAGTTATTAAATTGTCTTTTTCAAATTGGATGCTTTCCATCTCATGACTCATTTCCTTCTGTAATTCCTCTATCTGTTGTTTATCGTGAACACTTAAGTTATCTTTCAGTTTTTCTATGTTCATTTCATGCTCAATTTCTAAGCCTTCCCGGAGTCTAGTTAGTTCCTCTTCGTGGCTGAATAGCAGCTGAGTTCGCAGTCTTTCTAATTCAGCTTCCTGAGAGTCAGCCATTCTATCGAAAATAGCGTTCTTTTCTTTCTCTAGCATTTCAAGCTTTATCTTGTAATTGCTGACTTCGGCCTCATGCTTTAACTCTAAGTCCTTCCTGAATTCAGACGCAGACACGATCTGGGCTTTCAAATCTTCCACACCGCTAAGCAATTTGTGTGCTTCGTTAAGTTCATCTTCTTGTTCAGCTATTGTCTGTCGAGCTCTTTGAACCTGCTCCCTAGAAAAGCTTAATTCTTCAAAAAGGTCTTCAAGTTGACTCTGCAAAATAGATTTTGCTCTTGAAATTATTTCTAACTCCTTGCTTATTTTTTCCTTTTGAGAAATAGCATCTTGAAGTTTTAGATTCAATTCAGTAATTGCCATATTCATTAACTGTATTTGATTTTCATTTACTGGAATATCTCGACATGTTTTTAAAGCATTTTCCAGTTGTCCTTTATGTTGTGCATTAAGTTCATCGAGTTCAAACATATGCTGTTTTATTAACTCTTGTTTCATCTGCACAATCTGCTGCCCATACATTTCATCTAGCTCTACTCGGAGTTTCTCCAATTTCTGCTGAGTCTGTATTTCCATTCTTTGTACCGTCTCAGTTTCAAGTTGACTTTCCTTACGACTTTTCTTCTGAAGTTCTTCAACAGTCCCCATTAATTGTTTTATTTCACCAGAACGCTGTCTTTCTTTTTGTTCAGAATTCGCTAATTCTAGTCTTATATTACTTATTTCTTTCTCCTTTTCTACAATCTGTTCTTTGAAATCCCCCAGTAATTTATCAGTAGCAATGAGTTTATCCTTCAGCTCAACTGAGTTTTCTTCTTCTTCTACTAGTTTTATTTTTAACTCTTCCATGACTGAATCTTTTTCCTCTAATTCCTTTTTACTTGAATCTTTTTGTTCCTTCTGAAAATAAGAGAGAGAATCTTTAATTGATGGCAACTTAACACATAGCTTCAGAACTCTGTCATCTAGGTTTCATAGTAAAGCATTCTCCTTTCATTTTATAGTATACTAATTGCCTTAATAAATGTGATTTGTATATAACAGGTTTAAAATTGATAAACTTTTATTTTGAAGTTTCTTAAAAGATCAACAATGTGCATACACATCTATTATTCAGTTAGGAAGGGGGTCAATAAGCATAACCATGAAGAAGATCTGTATTCTGCATGACTACTAATGACAAAATCTACTACTGACCTAGATCTTGCTGGTAAACCAGAGGTGATTCATCGGAAAAGGATGGAGAAAAAGTGTATTCACAGATGCCTGATGCCTTGCCAGTACGGCGGAACTAGAAGCCACCTAATACAGCAAAACTCCAAGCCAAATCTGGGACAACTATCATATTCTGGCTTGGCAATCCAACCTCAAAATTCTGGTTTCAATGGAAATTTGGAGACAGGGATGAACTTTTTCCTGACTCCAGCTCAGGACTCAAGTTGTAGAGTCATGGATAAGGAGAACTATGCCTGATAAGAACTGATGACATCATGGTTTATGGACTACGAGCCACTTGTTGAGTTAGACTATTACTTACGTAGTTTACCTATCAAAAATGTTGATCTTGTTAAGTGATGTATCTCTTCTGCATTTATTAATTTTATATAGTAAACTCATTAAATCAATACTAGTTAACTGAGAATAGTTCAAGATGTGACATAACCACTATACTATGAACATTTATAGTACCTGCTATGTGCCAGTGCCAGGCACTATGTATGCTAAGCACTTTACAAATATTATCTCCTTTGATAGTAAAATACTTGGAACAGTCAGTGCCTGCCACATAGTATTATTGTTGGGCTGATTAGTCATGTACGCACTTCATAAATATGTGTTAAGCAAATTAATCCCCAAAGCTACCTACATAGTTTCCTGACTTGAATAGCCCCACGTACTGCTGGCAGAAAAATCTCTGTAAAGACCTTCTTAAATGAGATGACATTTGTGCAGACCTTAGCCCAGTGTTGGACACGTAGTAGGTTCTTCATGTTTGTTTCTGTTCCTTTTTTTCCTAATGACTTCAGCTTCTCTGCTTAAAAACTTTCAATGGCTCCTTACTGACTACCCAATAAAGTTCAAGTTCTATAATGTGGCGTTTAAGACCCTACGTGACCTCGCCCCACTGGACCTCTACACTGGCTTTGCTCTAGCGAGCTACTAATGGTTCACCAGATGTGCCTTTCTCCTTGTTCAGGGCGTTCACTCCACCTGTGACAGGCATCTAGTAAGCATACAATTAATGCTTATTGATTTGACTTGATTGGAATATACTCTCTTTCTGTATCTACCTATTGGAATACTTCCAGTTCTTCTAAGATCAGGTCAAACTCAATCTTCTCTGTGCAGGCTTCTCTCTCGGCTTCTCTAATATTATATAACAATTCTTCCACTTTCTTCATCTGGCACAAATCACATTCTACTTATACTACTATTATACTTCTTTCTGTTGGTGGTATCTCCCTTTACTGGGGTCTTAGCTTGTGGAATACAAGGACTGTGGTTTCATTTAGCTTTATAATCACCAGTGTATGTGTATTTTTCACATAACACTAGCAAAATGTCTGTATGGCAATTCCAAATGTGGCACTTTGGTCCTGATATGCCTTCCTTAGCTATATTTAAATATCAAGACTTCTCCTGATCATTGCTTCATTCTCTAGCATTTATGTCAATGATTTCCAGTGATTTCTGGGCTTTTTACATATAATCATTGCTTAATTTCATAAATTCTCTTTTCCAGCCAGCTAGTTTTTTAAGCATGGTATCATTCTTAATACTTCACTCATCTTCACAGCTCATATTCAATTAAGTGCATAGTACTATGGATTGTAGCTACACAGAATTGCTTGGATTTGTCCCTTTCTCTCCTCTACACACCACACCCACCCCAGTTTTGGCCTTCCTCACCTCTCACTAGGACTATTTCAATGTCTCCCTCACTGGTCTCCCTACTTCCAGTCTCCTCCCTAATCATATGCCTAAAACACAATTCTGACCATGTTCCTCCCCTGTTCACAAAGGTCCAGCGGCTCTCTAATGCCTCTAGACTCCTCTGCCACCTCTTTCTCGCACTCTACCTTCTAGCTCAGTGACTTGCTTGCTATTCCCCATACTTGACATTCCAGCTTTTGTCTCTGTGTCTTTGCAGAGGCTGCCCTCCATGGCTAAAAGCCATTCAACGTAGCTTCAGACTTCTTTCCAAGTTTAGCTCCATTGAGATGCCCTCAACAAGCCTTGTCTTGATGACTTCCACCTACCTCTGGAAACTGTATTTTCTTTATTTTGGACATATTTTGTATTCATCAGTTTTCACATTTCTCCCCCAAAGAGAATGTAATCTCCTTAATGACAAGGATTGTTTGGTTTTTGTTCTCATATTATTTGTGCCTATCACAGTGCCTGGCATGAAAAAGGTCTTTAATAAATGTTTTGTTTTGATTTTTTTCAGCAAATAAGTGATATTTGATTTTTTTTAAAAGGGAATTAAAATTTTGCTTTGAGAATTTTTTTCGGAATTTCACAATATGCCTTGAAAATACAGGGATCTTCTTAGGTAAAATACTAACAGGGTCAGAAATCTGAGTCTACATAGAAACATTATTAATGTCAGTTTCCCTTTAATGTAATCTGCTTATAACACCTAATTAGCATGGATTTATGCTTTTCCAAAGGCCTTAATCATAAGACCTAGCAGCAGGAACTCATCACCACATAAATGTTTAATTTGTGGTTTAGAACACAAGACTTGAGTTATTATAATGGGGCTGTAAAAAGGTACAAAATGAATTATCATTTTATCCATGAGAAGACCTTTTCTTCACTATAAAGCTTTTGTGAGTCATTTGAATAATAATGATGACAAGAATGTTTATTTCTAAAGTTTCTTAAATTAGTTCAAAGGGAGATAAAAAGTCAACATAAAATTAATTGCAAAGTTACAAATCTTTTGGTAGACTATCACTAAAAAGAGCATACCATCTCCATCTCATAAGTTCCAATTTTCTCTTGCAAGAAATTAATCTGCATTTTGAATTCTTCTTTCTTCTTCTGATGATCTTCTAATAAACGGTGTTGTTGTTCTAGCTGCTGCTGCTGCCAAACAATTTGGTGTTTAGCTTGAAGTAAATCTGCAGCTGTGCTGCTGTGATTAGTATTTCTCAGACTTTGACTAGCCTGTAACTAAAATTAAAAAAGGCAAAAAAAATGAGACATTAAAAATGTTAGCAGCTATACTGGCACAAAAAAAGGAAGAAAAAGAGAATTCTTTCTTCTTCTTTTTTTTTTTTTTGATACCAGGGTACCTCACTCTCCACCCCCACCTCACTTCCTAAATAAAGTTCTGAAAAATTCCCATCTTGACAAGTATAAGAATCTCTTAATAGGGTATAAATGGTTTAACAGAAAAAGAAGCACCCTTCCACAAAAGTTATATTACCATCATGAGTTAGAAACTGGAAATTCGCTATGAAACCATTCAACTGGGAGCAACATTTGGTAAAAGACAGATCTGGTCTGATCCCATCAAAAAGGTCTCAAGTAGGTCTAAAATCCCTCCAGCCCCCAGTTAACTACTAGCTGACTACTTTAAAGCTGTAAGCGATCTTGTAATAATGAGAGCTACAGAGAGTTTCATGATGAGATTTCAATACCTATTCAATAAAAGTATATAAACATATGTAGAAAAAATATAGCAAGTTTGGCATTTGCCTAGGGGACCCCTAAACAGAATATATCGGTCCAGTTAGAAAGACCACCCTCATAAAGGAGGCAGCACTCCTAAAATGAAATTTCTTTGAAAGGGAAAAAACCTTATGGATATAACCTGAAATTTAATGCCATGATAGTTCCCACTAGTTTAACCTAGGTCAGATTTTGGAGGGAAAGTATAGACTTTGTTTGGACAGATGTTAATAAGAGCTGTGTTGTCTCATATTTGATCAACTAGAAAGGCTTATAAAATAGTAATTTTATGTCCCCTTCAGTTTAGCAATCTGTGCACGAATTAGTGGAAATAAAGTAAGATGGCTACGCTGAGACTAGAAAAAAGCCTCTCAATCGCTCTACATACATTTATCATGAGCTTACCAGGCATTATGCTAGGGGCTAGGGGTACAGAAATAAAAATGAAACAATTCATGTCTTCAGGGAATTTATAAATTGCCTCATCCTGAGCCATCTCCAGTCATCCTGATGAATACCTGGTCACTGGATTCAGATGGCTCTGGAGGAGAAGTGAGGCTGGTGACCTGTACAGTCCTCACTCACTCAAAACAAAGTCAAGTGGCAGTCACATCATCATTTCTCTGATGTCGTGGTCTTCTTCGGCAACAAAGGACGAACACACACACATTCGATTGGAGGAGATGATATACACATATATAAATGCACATAAGACATACACAAAATAAATACATGGTAAATTTTTGTTTATGGTACAGGAGGGCACTAACACATAGGGAAAGAAGGAGTCGGTTCATTTTCTCATGAAAACAGAACACAGAAATTCTGAAAAGTCAAAATTATGGTAGAGCTAGAAAAGTTAATTCCTCTTTTCCAGTTAGTGATGGGAAAACAGAAATGGAGGAAAATGCAACTAATGGTATAAAATACAATGGAAGAAATACAATTTATATGATTACAGAAAAATGTCATGGTCAAGAGTAATCGGACAAAAATATATAAGGATACTCTCAGTCTCCTTCTAGGCAAATGCAAAGTATGTACCTTGACGAACTTTTTCTATATATGTTTACATATTATATAGCTATTGAAATCTCATCATAACCCTCTCTATAGTTCTCATGTCCTTATTACAAGAAAGCTCACAGATTAAGTAGTTAACTAGGGAGTTGTGGGGGCTGGAGGGAGTTTAATCTTTTTTTGTGCCACGAATCCCTTCTCAAAATAACTTTTTAATTTAACTCAATTTTATTTTCATAAATATCTCCTCTCCCTCCCACTGACCTCCAATAAGAAGATGATACAAAACAAAACCTCTATTACAAATATTGTAATTAAAACAAATACCCACATTGGTCATATAAAAAAATACACACACAACACACACACAAACATCTCAACATGCACCATGAGTTTCTTATAGCACAACAGCATTAGATCACATACATATATCATTTCTTCAGTCATTCCCCAAGTGATAGGCACCTTTTCAGTTTCCATTCTTTATTGCAATAATCCCAAAATACTGTACATATGTGCCCTTTTCCTCTTTCTTTGCTCTCTATGGGAGGACAGACCTAGTAGCGGTATCAATGGATCAGAATAAATACGGCTTAGTTAGCTCTTTGTATATAGCTCCAAATTGCTTTCTAGAATGGCTGGACCAGTTCGTAGTAATGCAGAGTTAACAGCATATTATATACTTTTTTCCCACAGACCCTCTAGCTTTGTCATTTCTTTTTCTGTCAACTTTACCAGTCTGATAGGCATAAGGTGGTACCTTTGAGTTGTTTTAATTTGCATTTCTCTAATTATTGATTTACAGCACTTTTTCTCATACAGTCATAGGTCACTTGGATTTTTTCCTTTACAAAGAGCCCATTCATTTCCTCTGACTATCACTTTGGGAAACGCTCTTACTTTGACAGGTAATTTCTTCTTTGCTCCTCTAACCTGTTTATGTCACCCTTCTCTCTGAATTATGTCTTTATTTGGAGTTTGTCTTATTATAGGATGAGAGATATTAGTCTATAACTAGTTTCGGTTAGACTGCTTTATAGTTTTCTCAAGTTTTTGTTTGTGAATTCTGGGATATTTTCGTTTATCTAACACTACACTCATTTGCCCCTATATATTGTGTTTGACTGATCAACCTCTCCATTTCTTACTCAGTATTAAAACGTTCTGATGACTACTGTTTTGTGGTAGGTTAGTGTGAGATCTAGTACTGCTAGGCCCTTTTTCTTCCCACTTTTTTTTTCTCATTAATTCTCCTGATATTCTTGATCGTTAGGTCCTCTTGATGTATGTTTTTTCCTAGCTATATAAAGTAATCCTTTGGTAGTTTGGTTGGTACGGCACTGAAAAAGTAAATTAGAACGTGGGTAGCGTAGTCATTATTGTTTTGGCTCAGCTTAGCCCACGTCCAGTTAATATTTATCTAATTACTCAGATGTCTTTATCTGTCTAAAGATATCTTACACTGCAGTTGTTCTCATGTAGTTCTTGTTTTTGCTTTGACAGGTATGTAATACTGTTTGTAGTTATTTTACTGCTGAATTATTTTAGAACTATATACAGAAACCCTGATGTTTTACGGGGGTTTGTTCTATATCCTAAAATTGTGCTGAAGTTAATTGTTTCAATTATTTTTCAGCTGCCTATCTAAGTAAACAGTTACCTAAGTCCTATCTGCAGAAATGCTAGTCGCCTCCTCTTTGCCTGTGCTCGTCCTCTGAGCTTTCTTTCTTCTCTTCTGGCTATAGCTAGCAGGCTGAGTATTATATTAAACAGCAGTAGTGATGATGAACCTACTTGCTTCATCCTGGGTCTTAAACTAGAACAAAGTCCTCTAGTTTATTCACATTACAGATACGCTGGCTCTTGATTTGACTTACACTATTAAATGAAAGATTCAATTCCTATGTTTTCAAGAGTTTTGTTTTTTTTTTTTAAATACACATGAGTGTGGCAGTATGTCAAAAGATTTTCTTGCATCTATTGATATAATTTTAAAAAATTAATGTGATCTATTATATTTATAGCTTTCCTTATACTGAATCAGCCCTACATTCCTGGTATAAATCCAGCTTTGTCAGAGTTTGTAGTCTTTGCGATATGTTGTAGTTTCCTTGCTGACATTTTATTTTAAAAAATCCTTTTTTGTGCATCAGTATTCATTAGTGATACTGGTCCAATTTTTTTTCTCTGTTCTGCCTCTCTTTGGTTTATGTATCATGATCGTGTTTATACATATAAGGAATTTCTTGTGATCTCTTCTTTTCCAACTTTTCCAGTTTTTGTGGTATTAGAATTAATTGTAAAATGTTTGAAAGAACTCATTTGTAAATCTAACTGATATTGGGGTATTTTTCTTTGGAAATCATTTATGGCTTCTTCAATTTCTTTTTCTAATGTTGGATTGTCTTCTATTTGGTAGCATTTTAATCTGTTAATCTGAGCATTTTATATTTTTGAAAATATTGTTTGACTTCATTTATCCTGCCATTTTTTGGTATATAACTGGGCAAAACAGTTCCCAATAATTTATTATTTCTTCCTCATTGGTAGTAGATTCATCTTTAAAACTTTTTTTTTGATACTGCTAATTTGGTTTTCTTCTTTGTCTTTTAAAAATCAAGTTAGCTACTGATTTACTTTATTTTTTTTAATAACAGCTTCTAGTTTTATTTATTAATTCAATGATTTCTTTTTTTAAATTTTGTTAGTCTCTTCTTTGATTTTCAGAGTTTCTATTAGTTGACTTACTCTTTCTTTTACTGACAAAGTGTTTAGAGATATGAATTTCTCTTTAAGATCTTAGTTATATTCCAAAACTTTTGACGTGTTGTCTCATTATTGTTCTTGTCTTCAATGAAATTGCTGATATTTTTCTATGATTTGTTCTTTGATTCATCTGTTTTTTTACTTTACATTTTAAATGTAAATTTAATATTTTTGTGTTACATGTTAAGTTCCAAACTGTCTCCCTCCCTCCTTTCTCCACCCTGAACTAAAAGGCCATCATTTGACACAGATTTACAAAGAGATGTAGAACCATTCTATGCATACTTCTATTTATCAGTTCTTTTGCTGGACGTGGACAGCATCTTCCTTCATAGGTCCTTTATGGTTGATTTGAGTGTTTAATACTCGTAATAATACTCATAATAACTTAGTTGTTGACAATTCTTCTTCGAACAACATTGCTGTTACTATATATAATGTTTTCTTGGTTTTGTTCATTTTACTTTTCATTATTTCATGCAAGTATTTCCATGTTTTTCTAAAATCAACCTGCTTATAATTCTTACTGCAAAGTAGTATTCCATCGCAGTCATACATCAACACTAGTTTGGCCATTCCTCAATTGATGGACATCCTCTCAATTTCCAGTTCTCTGCCATCATAAAGAGAACTGCTATAAATATTTGAGAACATTTAGGTTCTTTTCCTTTTCCCCTTATCACCTTGGGAAACAGACCTCACAGTGATATTGCTAGGTCAAAGAGTATAATCACGTTTACATTTTTGTGTTTCTCTCAAGTCCTGAGTTTCTTTAACTGAGCTCTGATCTTTCTACTAGGTATGTTTGGAAGATTTCCATTTCATTACAAAGCCATTTTTCTCCTTGTAGTGGCTGAGTTATTCTTAGCTCTAAGCCCCTAGATTCTTTGCCTTCTGGAACATTCTATTCCAAGGTTCCTGTTCCTTTGAAGTGGTGCCTGGGAAATTTTGTGTTATTCTAACTATGGCTCCTTGGTACTTGAATTCTTCTTTGCTGTCTGCTTGTAGTGTTTTTTCTTTGACCCTGAAACTCTGGATTTTGGCTACAATATTCCGGGGAGTTTTTGTTTTGGAGTTTCTTTCAGGAGGTGATCAGCTGATTCTTTCTATTTCTATTTTGCCTTCTGGTTTTAAGATATCTGGAAAAGTTTTCCTTTACAATTTCTTGAAACGTATCTAAGCTCTTTTTTGGTCATTTACTTTCAGGTAGTTCAGTGGTTCTTACATACTTTTTTCTCTTCAATCTGTTTCTCACATAAGCTGTTTTTGCTATGAGATACGTTATATTTTCTTTAATTTTTTTTTTTTACTTTAACACTTCTTGTCTTATGGACATTAGTTTCTATTTGATCAATTCTAATTTTAATAATAATAGCTAATATCTATATAGTGCTCACTATGAGCGCTTACGTACTGTGCTAAGCTCTTGACGATCATTATTTCATTTTATCCTCACAACAATTTTGGGAGGTAGGTACTAGTATCACATACATCTGACACATGAGGAGATGGAGGCTAACAGAGTTAAATGACTTGCCCTGAGTCACTAGTAAGCTAGTGAGTACCTGAGGCTGCACTTGAACCCAGGTCTTCCTGACTTCAGTCTTGGCACTCTATCCACTGCTTCTCCCAGCTTCTAGGGAGTTTTTTCTTGGTAAGGTTTTGTACCTCTTGTTCCATGACATTAATAAACTTTCCAAATATTTTTTCCCACAGCTCCCATTTTTTTCCTCAATTTTTCTCCTCTAAGTCTCTCATTTGGTTTCTAAAATTATTCTGAGTTCTTTCTAACACTCTTGTTTCCCTTCTCCCAGGAATTCTGGTTAAACTTCTGTGCAAGCTACGTTTATATCTGAGGCTCTGTTTGTAGACATTTTGGAGCCAGTCTCTTCTGAGTTTGTGTCCTGAGTGTTTCTGCCATGATAATACCTCTTTATGGTGACTTTTTTTAGTTTGCTCATTTTTCCAGCCTCCTTCCTGACTTTGGACTTGATGTTAGGACTGGGCTCTGTGCATTTCTGGGAGAAATGTCTGAACTGAGATTTTGTTGTCTTGGATCCTTCTGATGCTTTCCTGGAGGGCTGAGTGTTGTTATATAATTCCAAGACCTCAAGGACCACTCAGCTTGGACACCTGAAACCTCTTAATGCTCCTAAAGCAATGTGATCTGGGGCCATGTCTGATTATTGCCCTCCTGGTCTGAGCTCTGCAAGTTTCTGGCTCTGGTCTGGGAATGCAAACACTAGCGTTGGCTTGTTCTTCACTGGAAGCTCCAGTAGACTGTGGCTGGACTCAGACACTGTCATTGGTTCTGTGTGACCAAAATGCAAGGTCCCCTTTTGTCTGGGATTCCCATCTTCATTATTTCACTGGAGGCTTCAAACTAGGCTGGTGGCTAGAACAGAGACCCTGCTCTGCTTCTTGGTCAGAGTCCTGGACTTACTCCTCACTCAGGACACAGCCTAAGGTCCACCACTTTTCCTTACCCTTGGATGCCACCCCTAGGCATAGGTGCCCTCCTGAGTTCACCTTGGGTCTGGGACAGGTCTGTCACTGGGCACCTGTTCCTGAACAAGGCTGGGTCCCTTTCTTGCTCCGGGACACAGCCTCAGTCCTTCTTCATTTCTGGCATGTAGCCATATGTCTGGACAGGTCCTGTCCCCAATATCCAGAGAACTCTTTGTCTCCCTATACTAATCTTAATTAGAAAAGAAAAAAAAAAGCCTTGCTGTGATTTTGTTTCTAAATTTCCTGATCAGGAATTGACTTGATGCATTTTCCAAATCTTTGAGGAAAGTCTGTGTTGGAGGAATTGTGTCATACTTGTTCTGTTATTCTGCCATCTTGGCTTTCCCCTCTCAAAATAATGTCTTTAAAAGTATAAAATTAAAAAAAAAAGGATGACAAAAGAAAGTAGTTACATTGGAATGTGGTTACCAAAACACTAAAAAATGAAGCTCCTGGACCCCAAGTTAAGAATCCCTGTTGCAGGCCAAGGTTCACACGGTCAGTTTCTCCTTCTTCCACAAAGTTTCTGGGTGACCCTGTAAGAGGTATCCTCAAAATGAACCTGGAGGAGAAAGCCCTGGCCTTGCTTATGAAAATGTGTTCAATAAAGTCCACTGAAAAAAGAGGTAGCATGATGAAAGTTAAATTTCAAGCCTGAAATTTGATTTTTACAGATTTTTTTTTTGCAGTTAATATCATGCTAAAAAACATTCATCAGCTATGAAGGAAACAATCGTCATGAAAAGAAAGAGACACCCATCTGGTTATTAATTCTACCTCTGCTTATTACCAATTTATCTGCAGATTTTTGATCACTTCTGCTTCTATACACACACACACACACACACACACACACATTACAAACTACAAATGAATGGTAAAGGAGTTTTTTGAGGGGGAGAGAAAGAATAACCATGAGCCTTATTATTTGCTCAAAGAATTTTTTGTTCTAAGGAATTATTATTGCTTAGAAAATTATTTAGCTCTCCTACTATTTTGAGGACAAAGCTCAATCTCAGACATAGAAGCCATTAGTAAACAATGGTAATGTAAATCATGGAACTTTCTATCATCTGTAATTCTTCAAATGGAAAACAAAAGGAGAAACAGAAAACCCAATAAAAAGGAAACCACCAAGGGGAATATAAACTGATGTTTGGTTAATGAGATTAACTGGCACCCATTATTTTCCTTATATAATAATCCATAATAAACAAATATTAGGTGAACATAATATTTATCCTGAAAGACACAAAAGTTGCCAGAAATAAATTATACTATTATCAAATAATGAAAATTTACCATCAATCAGACTTACATGATGGAACTGTATTTGCAACTTCTGACTTTGTTCTGTCACTTCTAAAAATTCTCTCATAGTTTCATCTTTTTCTCTTCTTGCCTGCTGCAGGGTAGCCGTAAGTTGGGTTATGATGCCATCTCTTTGCTTAATTGCAGCTTCAAATTCTTGAAGCTATTAAAAAAAGTGAAAATGGGTGATCAAAAACAACTCAAAATACAATTACAGGTTGATTACTATTAAAATGATTTATGGCTAAACGTTGACATAATATGCTAGATTCTAAATCTTATTGAAGCAGACATTTCCTTCTTCTTTCTGAAGAGCAGGTTTCCTATCTCTCCTAGGACAGAAGCACAGGCGCTATTTATGAGTCCAGTCTTACTCTAATTGGCACAGGAGCTGGAGACTTCTTCTATTTCCAACCTGGTTCAGTTTGGCCCTCCACAGACAATATGGTAGCTTCCCAGACCCTGGGGTTCATAACATTCAGACACCTGATCAGCTTATCTCATTGCAGTTGGGAATACCCAGGATATCTGCAAGCCTCAATCTCCCTGGCAGCACAGATCAGAGATATGTTCTACCACATTTTTCACATCAGATATCTTTATAAGTGTCTGAATTAAACAGAAATTTGAATCATTTTAATTAAATTTAACAATTTATTAAATGCCTACTACATATGCAAAGCATCGTGTTGGGTGCTGTTGGGGATATAAAGATGAACAAGATGTGAGAGCTTTGGATTTCAAGTAGTTTACACTCAAATGAGGAAGATAAAGACTTTGAAGAAAGAAAAAAACAACAACAAACCCAGATACAAATTAAAGTATGATTGATCCAGGAGAGGTATAACATGGTTCTAATGAAGGGGAAACGAATTACATCTGGGGGGATTAGAGAGGGCTTCAAGGGAGTGGTAGCAACTGAGATGGGCCTTGAAGGATAGGAAGAGTCTCAAAAGATAGAAATAAATACAGGTTAAAGGTAGATTAAGAGTCTCCTAACGGAGTGTTAAGAACGTTTACTTCTAGCTGCCACTAGGTGGTACAATGTATAGAACACTGGGTCTGGAATTGGGAAGCCTTGAATTCAAATTTGACCTCAGATACTACTAGTTGTGTAACAAAAGTTATTTCATCTGTTTGCCTCAATTTTCTTAACTGTGAAATGGGGATAATGGCAGTATCCATCTCAGAGGGTTGTTGTGAGTCTCCAATGAGATAATATTTGTAAAGTGGTTAGCACAGAGTAGCCATTATAGAAATCTTGACCTCTTCTCTTCCTTCGCTGACTTGGGTTGCATTTTTGGTTTGTAAAGAGCCTGAAACCCTAAGTGGGTGGTCATTCTGCATAGCTTCCTCTGATAAGTTTCTCCTAATACTCCCACCCAGAAAAACAGAAAAGTAAAGTCTAGCTAGCTGCTAGTTCAAGGAAGGAAATCTGATCTCACAGTCGTCACTACTGAGCTTCAGTGGAATGGACCTCAGGACTGCATGGCTCTAGAAGCTTTCACCTATCTGACTTCAAAAGAACATGGCAGGGGAAAAGGTGGAGCAAGGCAGGTCCAGAGACTTTGTCTAATAAGAAGCTATTTTCCCGGAAGGACAGCCAAGAGCCCATAGTGAGAAGTATGGTGAAGCATCTAAGTAAATCAGTCACCAGGGGCAGATAGAGAAGGCAAGCGATCAGGACAGCTGACTACACACTGCCCAGACACACACTGAGGAGGAAGTGGGAGGGGCAGCGGCACAGAGAGGGTGGGAAGACAAGAAGGTCCAATGAGGTCCCCATGGTCAATGGTGGGGAAGCCAGACTCGAAGGGCCTCAGGGGAGTCCCAGGTACAAACAACTTTTTCAGAAAGTCTGGCAGCGAAAAGGAGCAAGAGAAACAGGTGGACCAGCTAGTACAATCAGGGGAAGTTTTGATATACTTTGCTGTCTTCTTAAATGGAGGATGCTGAATTTAAGTGACCTTTTTTCTTGATGACTCAGGGTTCCCACTGTGAATAAGTTATTGTGAAAAGCCAAAGACATAACTGTAGAAAGAGATGGTTTGTGACAAAGGAACGAATAGGAACTGCCTAGAATGGGCCCTAAAATTTGCTCTCTTGTGGGAAAAAATAGCTCATATTCATATAACACTTTGGAGATATTTTACAAAGATGATCTATAAAATAAGTGTTGTCACTCGCTCGCCATTTTACAGATAAGGTAACTGAGGCTCAAAGCAGCTAAGACACGTGCCCGGGATGACAAAATAGGTCCAGTGCTCATCCACAATGCCATAACACCTCCTGCTTTCTGGTCATTTGCTTGTTTGTCATCATAATGGTGAAATGTGAAGTTGTATAACCTAAGAACATAACTTTAATTTAAGCAGTGAATCCAAACTGAAACAAGCCTTTTTCTCATTTTTTTTTCAATCTCTAGAAAATCTTTACAGTTTCTACTAGTCTTCTGACTTGTCAGCAGCATTTAGAACTATCTATGATCTATGTATCATTAAAGAATCTATTTGACAACCAGAACCCACTTGTACTTGAACTGCATTTTCATGGACACATGAAAGAGTTTCCATAATTTTAAGAAGTAGGTGTTATCTCCATATCTAAGGCATATTTTTTAGTTAGAGCCTAGTGCTACATCTTGAAATGGTCACAGATATTATTCCCTCATGCTATAGTAACAAATTTAGTATATATACTAAACATGGTGGGTTCAAGATGTCAAAGACATGCCTACAATTTATTTGAGATTTGGAAATAGTGGATTCTGTCTTTTAGAGAGATCTTTGTGGATAAGGTGGATAAGTAGGGAAAATAAATGATAATTTTACAATTGTTCTTCATGGCCCCCTGTGGGATATTCTTAGAAGAGATACTAGAGTGGCTTGCCATCTCTTCACCTCATTTTACAGATGAGGAAACTAAAGCCAACAGGGTTCAGTGACTTGCCCAGGGTCACACAATTACTAAGTGTCTAACATTTGGACACAGGAAGATGATTCTTCCTGACTCCAGACTCAGGACTCAATCCACTGCGCCACCTAGCGACCTGATAATACAATGAAGTGAATTCAAAACTGGCTGAACATTCAGGGGTGGTGATTAAAATAATGATATCAATTTGTAGGGAAATATCTACCCGCTCTGTCCACTAGATACTCTATCCTTGACCCTGTTCTGTTAAAAAAAATTTACTGACAGTTCAGATGAAGAATTTTATCAAATATATAGTGAAACAAAACTGGGACAGATAATCTCCTGGATGACAGAACTGGGAACACAAAAGATCTCAACAGACTGGAACCATAAGATACAATAAAACACACAGACATAAGGTGCTGAATTTAGGTTAAAAAACAAAAGTACAAGTGCATGCTGAGGGAGATGAATCTACACACAGTTCCTGGAGAAATGGTCTCTGTGTTTTAGTGAACTTTAGAGATCAATGAACCAGCAACATTGCATAGTCGATCAAAACAAAAGGGAATATAATTTTAGGATACATTAACAAAAGTGTGTACGTCATTCTAGTACCCAATTAGCTAAATGAAAGCAACTCATGATCAGATTAATTTTAGGATGACGAACTTGGGAGCCACGGAACTCCTGAAGACATCTAAATAAATTATGGAAGGGTTGCAATTCCTTTTTTGACCAGAAGGAACGCCTATACTTGAGAAATCAAAGTTTCCTAAAATAACAGTAACATAGTAAATATCTTCACTCCATTAGACTAGCTTCTTCCCATTCCCTCATCCCTACAGTCAAACAGTTGTCAAAAATCGCTAGTTCTAACCCTCAACCCTCTCTCAGATCTGTCGTGTTCTTCATTAAATCAATCAGCATGTAGTTCAATACATGCTATTATATAATATATGTATATATATATATATATATAATATATCATAGCAAATGCTATAGTTATATGAGATACAAATATTCCCATGGCCATCACCCTAGTTCAGGTCCTCATGCTCTCTCCCTATGTTACCGGATTGCCTCCTAATTGGTGTCCTTGCCTCTGGCCTTGCCCAAGCTGCATCGCTGCTAAACTGATGTTCCTAAAGTACAGTGTGTCTGACCATTATATGCTTCTGGTCAGGAATGCTCAGTGGTTCTAGTCTAACTCTAGGTAAAAATTATGCATGGGCTCAAACAATTATTGCAAAGGATGACAAGGTGTGAATGGACCGTTACTGATAACAACGGTAGGAATACTCATATCCATGTGATCATGAGAATATAGACTGATATATAATGTCTTCATTGTCTTCCTTGACAAGGACATCACCAATATCTCTAAACGCCAATAACACACAGAGTACTTGTTACATTTTATCTTTCAGTTATAATATCTGCATTGTTACTATCATTATTTTTCATCTTGACAATAAAATCACTCAATTATTCTGAACAACTTCAATAGGCAAGAATATTAAAATCTGTAATTCTGAATTTGTGTTTTCCCTAAATAAACTTTTGCTTTGCATTTTTTCTAAGGAAAGTAACTATTATTTTACACAAAATTTCTTACCTATGTATGCCACAGACATACCAAATGGAGCTTTCAAAGGAAAGCACTGTTTTACTCATAATATTTATTAAAGGAATAAATCTTTTATTCCGGACATAAACTTGTGTAGCCATAAAAGATGGATGACAGTAATGTTAGTCATAAAGCTGAATGATTTTTAAAGTGATTTTCCTGGTAAAGTTAATTGAAACACTGGGTTCTAGGATTTCTGATCCAGAGAGAAAAACAAAATCATAGAGGAAATGAGAATCCCCTACCAAGAGACTTTATAGTAAAAGAGGAATTATTCCTGAATATTTATGGAGAAAATACAGAATTTCTTCCTAAATATGGAGGAAATAGACACATGATTTAATTGAGGTACCCTTCAAAAGAATTTCATAATCAATTTCATAGCAAAATTCTTTCACATAAATTTAGAATCTTTCAAATATTCAATGATATAAAACATGTTACAAATCATCCAAAAGCAAAAGCCTGTATTCCTCTTTCCCAAAAATGGGTAATATTTTTGCTAGTGCAATAATATTATGGAAGCAGGGTGCAAACATGTGGTCACCAAATTCTTTGTTTTGACATATTCCCATACTTGTGGGAAAATAAAAATACAAAACTAGTAAAACCATTCCGTATACTCATGAAGTGTTTTCAGTGAAAACTGTTCAGCATTGGACTTCATTGCCACAGGAGCTTTTCTGGAATGTTCTACCTTCTTGATGGTCTTAACAGAGAGGGTAGATGTTATTTTTTTTAAATAGCAGATGGATGTATTCCTATTAGATCAGTCAAATCAATTTCTTCTACCCTTGCTCTAAGTTGGTACTTTAGATTTTCTGACTCACTAGTTTAACTGAAAAGTATTTTGATTTCCTAGTTTGACAGAATATGAAGACATGTTAACTATCCACTAGGAAAAAGAAAATTCCACCTTCCCTCATGTTCCTTTTGAAGACATCAAGTAAACAGAATATTACTGACATACCCTTATTCTTGTCTCTATGAATACCTACTAAGGAACATGTAGTAGTGCTTTCTTCTGTCAGCAGTTGTAATCACCAGAAATGTCACTCTAACTACAGTGATTTTTTTCTCTTTTTCATTGTATCCTAAGGAGAACAGGCCTGTCATCAGTGGTCACCCAATACACTTGAGAGCCCCCGTAAGAACTCACGCCAACTATGCAACCGCAGTGCTTTAAAGTCACAATTGTCTATGTGGACTGCCATAAAACAGTGTCCAACACTGTTATTACAGGATGACACATGAAATACAGTGAAAGACATGAAGACAGAAAAGCCGGTATCCAGGCTCACTTCTGTCTTTTACTAGCTGTGTGACCTTGGGGTTGAGCTCTGAGCCTCAGCTTATTCATTGGTTAAATGTGGATAGTATCATCTGCTCGATCTACCTCCTAGAGTTATTACAAGAATAACATATGTAAACAGTTCTTTTAAAAGAACTTTAAGAACTTGAAAAATTCTTAAAAAGAACTAGGTAAATCATGAAGTACCATACAAATTTATGGCTGTTATTATTATAACTGGGGCCTCTAGGTAGTCCAATGGATGGAGCCCCAGGCTTAGGGTCAGGAAGATGCCTCTTCCTCAGGTCAAATCCAACCTCAAACACTTACTAGCTGTGTGACCCTGAGCAAGTTTGCCTCAGTTTCCTCATCTGTAAAATGAGATAAAGAAGGAAATGGCAAAACCACTCTAGTATCTTTGCTAAGAAAACACCAAATGGGGTCATGAAGAGTCAGACACAACTGAGAAAGACTAAATAACAAAAAATTATAACTAATCTTTAATTCAGTTACCAAAAAATTAACCTCCTGAAATTAACCTATTGAATAGCAATCGAAAACACAGCAATAAAGAATTCAACTAAATACTGCTTAAACTACTAAAGGTTCTTTAGAAATTACTGCAAATAAATGAAAAAAGGGAATTTTTGTAAAACTTAAAGGCAGAAATATGAAATACAAAGCAATTAAGAAAAATAAAGAGCAATAAATTTTAAATGGAATGAGAAACAGACAGATATTATAATAATACAAATGTCAATGGTACCAAAATCTCAACATGTTCAAAAGACAGGTCTCTTTTAAATCAAGAAGCAAATGATACATTTTCATATTCTCCAAGTTCCACTGTATATCTGCAGCCTATGGTCTGCAGCGAATCTGGTCAGGCATAGCAAGAATTCATTCTCTGCGCAGGCTGATACCAGGAAAGCTTGATGAATAAGGTTTTCCTATTATATACTTTAAAAACCTCCAACAAATGACTCTAAGATTTATTTTCCGAATATTATCCACACAATGTACAAGGACTGAAAATTGTGACCATGGAATATGAATGAAATGTGTCAGGAGTCCAATTTATATTAGGACAACTATAACTTTAACATTCCTGTTTAAAACCATCTCTAAATAGTGGTCATGCACTCCTAATTGATATCAGGGTTTCCGTTTGATAAGAGATAAACAGAAAGCAACATAAGGTAAGCACACCTGTTGGAATCCTTCCGTGCCATATGCTGCCCTCATTTCCTCAAGTTCTCTGTTTAGCTCTTCAATCTCTTGCTGTTTCCCAGCCAATTCATTCTCCATCATCTCTAGTCGTTTCGAAGGAAACTGTGCTCCTTGCTCCGAGTAAGACTCACCAACTCCAAATTCTTCTTCCTAAATCAATTCAAGTTCCTTAAAAATCAGTACTTAAAGCATTCCTCAAGAGGAACTTATTCAAATTCTGATTTCCATATCATCTAAGAGCTTATTGACCTGCTGTGTGGTTAATGTAATTTGAACTTTGCAAGTTCTGACATAAAGAATAGTTGAAAATTCTGTTAATGTTAAGCTTTTTAACAAAAAACAAATGTCTTGTATGAGGTTAAAGGCATGTATACATCACAAAGATAGCACCACATAAAGAAGAAAAGACTGATTAGTAAGCTAGTAGACAAGTGCTCTTAGTATTAAACATTGTTATTATTATTAAATAACTGGTAATACTGTACCATTAATAAATTGGTAGGAATATCTGCTTGCACCAAACTGCAACCATTTACCTGTATAAGAACAATTTCTTAATATGTCATCAACTTAAAGAAAACAATCTATAGCTAATAGAAATATATTTTTTCTCTAGAAAACTTGTGACAAAAAATGCTTCATTAGTAATTTATTCAATTCAGACTAAATTTTTACAGATGCATGATAAGGATATGATAATGAACTGCAATTCAAAATAAGTACACTTTCCATTTCAGAAGGATAAAATATTTCAATTGTGACAAAAATAGTTAAGTTGTCTTAACAAAATTGTGTGAAACTAGTTCAGTTCTTATGAAACATCTCATCAAAACTTTTCTTTTCAATTGCTATATTTAAGGTACATTCATGCCACATCCCATTTCCAATCCAATGGCTTACTAGTGTTAGGTTAATATTACAACATTAATACAAATATTCAGGAGGCTGGTAGTAAGATGAAAATGATGTTAAGATGGAAGCTTACATAAAATTACTAAAGACAAGGCTTGGAACATCCTGCCAATCCTGCCTCTCTCCCCACCCCCACTTGCCCTACCAATCTTCACCCCTGCCCAATCTATTAAGAACATCCATCTCCACATGACTGTTTTTTTCCTTATTTCTGCCCTTTTGCAGGTCAACACAGGCTAATCTCCAGTGTTCTTCAACAGGAGCCACTACAGCTCTTCCCAAGAGTAGAAACATGAGCCAATAGAAGGATGGAGTGGCACTATTCAACAGAACTAGGAAAGTTAGGAAGGAAGAGTTTGGGGGAAAACATGAGGACACATGGAAAGAAAAGGATGAGAACAGGGCAGAAAAATCTGGGGTGGGGACTGATGGACAGAACAGCTATTTCTAGCTTTTAAAAGAGTGCCACGTGATCAATGTGTGGATCTGCTTTGTGTGACTACACTTTTCTTATTATAAGGGAGGAAGGCAGCTTTTTTGCTGGGGCATTTTGGAGAGGTGGTGATAGTGATCTCTAAAAGAAGAAAAAGAAAAGAAAAAAAGGTGGATGAATAATTTAAAAAATAAACAGAAGAGAACCGAAGGGCAATGCAGATACGGAGGGCAGTGTTGGACTTTCATCTTAAATCTGAAGCACAGGAAAAACACCCAAGCAGTCCATAGTAGACAGTCATAGATTTACATGAAGTCCCCTTCGTAGAGAAATCCTTGTGTTTGTGGGTGCTTGTCATGACCACAATGATAAAAAGGATTTTGTCTGAAAAGATCACATTAGGTGTTTCTGCTGCTCTAACTTGGGCAGTGAGCAACAATGACCTGATCTGGCAGAGGTGGACTTAATGCGGTTTGGCTGAATCTCAAAGAAGTTCCAAATGAGGTTCATTTATGCAGGCAAAAAATGATTAACTTCAAAATACCAAAAGAAATAAGATTTGTTATCCAAGGATGTAATTTCACACTATGATACTTGTCTGCTTAAGAATTTCAAGGGGCCTCCCTACTATCTAATTATAGATAGGTCTTCATTGCTAAGAGGAATTCTTATATCTCTTATTTTATTAACTCCATATTATCCTTCCCAAATCTTGTCCCTTTCTCTAGCTCAACCTTTCTTTCTTATCACTCTCAGATGGAGCTGATCCCTACTTCTTTTTGTTGAGATCAAGGTCATAAAAATTCCTTAAACTTCTGTTTTCATTCACTTCAAGCAACACCAAATGATTTAAAATACTGTTATCATTTTCTGTAGCATGTTTTCTGTACACAATAAGAATGCAGAAAATTTCTCAAAGGAGCCAAGATAAAGATTGCCTCACAAGTTGTTAGTAAGAGGACCAAGATATTTTTTCATACCAAATCTATAAAGTCCCCATTACTACATTTTTTGTTTTTGCATTTAAAAATTCAAATTTGTCTTGAGGGGTTTTGTTTAACTCTTCTCTCTGTTAGGATGATGATAAATTTTTAGCAGCACTTCACTGGTCCTACAGTATGCAAATCAAGGACAAATTTGCAAATAAATATCCAGATTTTCCAGTACTAATTTCCCTTTCTATAAGTATTTTTTAAGCAAAAAAAAAAAAATTAGCACTTTTTAATCATGTTCTCATCATTTCATATCTCAGATCAAATACTAAATAAATGCTTCTATACAAACAAAATTCTTAAAAACTTAAATTTTCATTCCCCTTACAGCCTACAATTAATTTAAAGTGGTTGATTTTTCTTCCCAAAGTAACACCATGATGCTTTTTTAATTAAACACCGAAGGAAATGAATATTCTTAAGTGTTTAGGTCAATGGATCTAAATTGAAGGGCTGAACCATTCAGATAAAAAATACTATTTTCTATGTCTCTGGGCCAAAGAAAATAATAAAATCAAAGAAATGTAAATGAAATCACAAAATGATGTATGTTTACATGTCACTGATGTAGAAACAAGATATTTCTTACAATTATGCAATTTCTAGATCAGCTTTACTATCTAAAAAGAGTAACCCTATCTCAACACTTTTTCAAAATAAAAAATTAACATAATTAACAAGAATTCAAGCAGACATTAAATATTAAGAGAGAATTACAGAGCATATTCTACTTCACGTACATGTAGCAATCTTTCAGTTGTCACTTATGCTAGGAATACAATAATAGGAGATATATATGTGTATATGTAGACGTGTGTATACATACATGTTGGTACGTACATACATACACACACAACCACATAAATGGAAAATACAGAAACAATAATGGAAGGTCTAAGTGAATAAGACTGAAACGAGTCAAATAGATTTACTACTTTAACAATTTCAAGAGAGACCATAAGATAAAATAATTTAAAATGTTTTTTTAAATTTATCATCTTATGATATACTTTAAAAATAAAGTGGGGGAAGGGTTTGAGCCACTAGAAATATTTAAAACTCTTAGTTCAACTTTTTGATATCTGAAACACCAAGATCATTTAATCTTACCTCTGAACTATAATCATCCGTAGTAGTTGAAATTTCACTTTCCATCTAAAATTAAAACAAACAAAAATGTTATAATGTGTTTACTATTTTTATACTTTACTATAATTAACACGTAGAAAGTTTAAAAATCTCTAAAAACAAGTCAAGTGTTTTAAATTCTCATAACCTGATCTGAAAATTACGAATGTCTTTCAACATGGTGAGATGTTCGAGACTTGTCATGAGGTATTTTCACGAAGGGCAGCTAGGCTAGAGGCCTTGACCTGGAGTCTGGAAGAGTCATCTTCCTGAATTCAAACCTGGCCTCAGACACATACTAGCTGCATGATCCTGGACAAGTCACTCAATCTGTTTACCTCCATTTCCTCAGCTGTAAAACGAGCTGGAGAAGGAAATGGCAAACCCCTCCAGCACTTCTGCCAGGAAAACCCAAAACGGGAGCGTGAAGAGCTGGATGTGACTGAAATGACTTAACAACAAAAAGTTTTTTATTAAACATATAATACCATAGATTACTTCCATTTACAATGCCTAGGACAGTGTTCTATACCATCCAATTGAACAAAGGATTAGTGTACATTGCATAGATTAAAAAATAAATCACATTCTATTGATCTTTACCTAAAGGAAACTTAGAAAGCTGCTTTCACAGAAATCTCACTACTTTGACAGGAAGAACTACAGAAATTTAGAGCTGAAGGGAATTTTGAAATGAGCTAATTTTTTTAAAAAAGATGGTTTATTCATTCAACAAACATTTATAAAATGCCCTTCATCTTAGTCTATTAAAATATTTATCCTGCCTGTGCTATCAGAAAAACCTGGACTTCCACGAGCTGATGCAAAATGAAACGTACAGTGTACAAAGTAACAGTAATATTCTAAGATGATCAGCTGTGAAGGATTTTGCTATTCTCAGTAATATGATGATCCAAGACACCTAGAAAGGTCTTATGATGAAAAATGGTATCCATCCCCAAAGAAGGAACTGACGGTTGCTAAAACTTGCAGCCCTTGTCTGCACTTGGTGGTGTCTCATTGTTCATCTTTCCATTCCCAGTGCTGAGAGTGCCCGAGCTAAGGCACCCTACCACCCAAATCCCCAGGTCCACTTCTGCCCGGGGCTCCTCCCGGCACCTCCATTCCTTCCCGTCACTGCATGGCTCCCTGCTCCCCCCTCCTGTAGCTCTCCCTCGCCCTGCTCTGCAGCCAGTTTCTCAGTCCCCATCTCCCTTGCTCCCTCCTTGGGGCGATCCCAGACGCTGCTCTTCTCCACGCAGATGCCCAGAAACTTCACGTTTTCCTACCACTTTGTTATTATCGGGCATCAGTTGCTCCCAGAACAGTATTTCATCTATTTCCCCCTGAAACAAAATGACTTGCAGAGCCATAGAAGCCTCCAGGAAAACAACCAGGGTGAGTGAAAGAAGAGAGAGGAGTGGTGGAGACTCATTCCTCCTACAAGTGTGCTCACCGCCTTTCTAGCCTTCCAGGTTTGTAACTTTGGCACTATACTTGACTCCTTAATCTCTCCTACCCCACATTTCCTATCACTGGCCAAATATTTCTGTTTCTAGTTATACATCTTAGCATACAACCCTTTCTCGAGACTCACACAGCCTCCACCTTAATTCAGGCCCTCACTACTTTTCACCTAGATTCATTGGTTTTTGCCTGTCAGATAATATGGAAGAGCTCTGTTTAGCTTTTAAAGCTCCTTTCTTTTTAACTGGCCCCGCCTGTCTTTCTGGTCTCCCAGAACCTTCTTTACGCTGCTGATTCTTGTCTTGCAGCCTGGGCCCTGGCCCTCCCACAGGCCTACGATGCATTGTCCCTCCTCACTGTGGCCTAAGAGAATCCCTTCATTTCTTTAACACACATATAAAGCAGCATCTTCTGCAGGAAGCCTTTTTTGATCTCTCCAACCGCTGTCTTCTCAAATTACTTTGTATTTAACTAACTTGCATTCATTTTCCTTACGTTTATTCTAAATGTTTGTACATATTCTTGTTGTCTCCCCGTCAGAATATAAGCTCCTTAAGAGTAGAGATTGCTTCGTTCTTTCTATTTCTGTTCCAAGCACCAAGCACGCTGTAGGCATTTAATAAATACTTGATGAATCATTGACTGACTGACTGATACGGAGACAGGCAAGTATACAGGATGTAACTTACAACAATTTAAAACTTGTCAAGCCTAACTTGAACGACTACCACTACCACTTCAGTATAGGGAAGCTTGGTGGTGCAGTGGATAGAGCATGGGGCCTGGAGTCAGAAACACTGCTCATCCTGGCTTCAAATCCAATCTCAGGCACTTCCTAGCTAAGTGACCCTGGGAAAGTCACTTAACCCTGTGTTTGCCTCAGTTTCTCATCTGTAAAATGAGCTAGACAAGGAAATGGCGAACCACTCTAGGATCTTTACCAAGAAAACCCCAAGTGAGGTCACGAAGAGTGGGCTATGACTGAAAACAACTGAACAAATACACATGTGTATGCATATAGAGACATACATGCATGTCTATCACATAGGCACATCAAGTTTATGTTCATACGTATACATATAGACAAAATACACATTTTATGGAGGCAGCTAGGTAGTTCGGTGGATAGAGCACTGGGGCTGGAGTCAGGAAACCCTAAGTTAAAATCTGGCCTCAGATACTCACTGGCTGAGTGACCCTGGGCAAGTCACTTAACCTCTATGTGTCTTAATCTACTGGAGAAGGAAATGGCTAACCACTCCGGTACCTTTGCCATGAAAGCCTTATATGGGGGTCACAAAAAGTTGGACATGACTAAATGATTGAACAACTAACCACTTCTGGGATTCATCTAAATATAAGTGATACTTTCAGAAGGAATCTATAAAGAATTACTAAAGTTTGAAAGTCCTGCACAAATGAAAGACTCTGCAGTATGGGTGGTAATTTCATAAATGCTATTCATCAAAGGCAAGAGCTTTAGTTGGCATCCAATAAATGAATTTGAATTTATGGGCCACAGCTTACATCATAAAAATGGCACCTGGACAGTGAAGCAGTATGCATAATAATGGCTAAAAAGAATAGATTTGCCAGTAGCTGGACAAATGTAATCCAAAGGGCATACTAATAAAACTGATGTTATATAATGCCTTACAATTATTTTCTAGTTTTTCAGAATAAAACTGGAAAATAATTGTAAGGCATTATATAACATCAGTTTTATTCTCAAAACACTCTATTATCATCTCCTTTTTACATACATAGAGAAACTGAGGTAAATAAGATTAAGTGGCTTGTTTGGGGCAGAATTTGAACTTAGGTCTTCCAGACTTCATCCACATCCAACACTATCCACAGTGTCACGGCTGCTTTTAAGGTGAGTGTTTAAAACGAGAAGGGAAAGGGAAAGTCAAGCTTGACACAGAATGGAACAACAGTAGTGGCACCTACACATTCACAACAGCCAAGGTGTAAGAAAGAAGCCAGAAATAAAATTGATAGCTCCAAAAGCTGCAACAAGTACACAATGGCATACAAAGTGTGGGTGACAAGCAAAACTGACTAGTGACCCCAATGTCAGAAGGTAAATTTGACTTCATAATTGCCAGTGAGGGGAGATAAGACTTAGATCTAGAATACTTTCTGGAAGCACGCATCTTATTCAAAAGGAAAAGAATGGGGAGAGTGCTGATTTTAAGAGAATATACTTATATTTTCTTCACCTGCGCTAGGTGGAGCAGTAGATAAGACTGCTGAATCCCTTGGCAAGTCACTTAACCTCTGGTCTGCTTCATTTTCCTCATCTCCCAGGGCTGCTGTGGGATAATATTTATAAAGCACTTGGCAAACCTTACAGTGCTGTATACATGCTAGCTATTATTCTTATACTTATTATTGGAGGAAATCTATAAGCCAGAAGGGGGAAACATGGATGAGGATCAGCAGGGGCAGGGGTTGACGTAAACCTCAAAAACTTCGTTTCAAATTAGGAACATAATCGAGAAGTCTTCAGCGTAAAACTGAACTTGACTGATGAGTCTTCTGGGCATCCACACTGATTCTCCTTCCTTCCACAATCATAGATATCCTTATTTGTTTCTATACTTTAGAGCTAATCCCTCACTAAGGCACCAGTGAGACAAAAAGTTAGAAAGGTAGAACTGAAAACACTTTGCCCTAATTAGATGTGTGAATATTAGTTCCTGGAAGGAACTGATTATTTTTCCTTTTTCTTTATGTCCCCAGCATTTGGCACAATAGTTCATGCTTAATAAATACCTGTTGATTAAGGGAAATTAAAGTCTCAAATACATGTGACTAGAAAGGGAGTGGTGTCCTATAGAGAAAAAGGGGGTAGGTGGAGGTGGGCAAGGAAAGACAAGTTCTGTTTTGGACGCAGAAAAGTTGAGAAGCCTACAAAACATCACAGAAGGGGAGAGGAAACACAAACCATGATCTACTGAAAGCGCTCTGCCACACACTATCTATATCTCTCAACCTACCGAGCCCTCAGATAGGACTAAATCATTTCTGGCCCTTCAAGAGTCATCTGCTAATTCTACATCTCTTTCAAAGTATTCTAGAGTCTGGATTAAATGAGATGTATGTGTAGTACTTAGCAAAGCTAAAAGTGTCACCTAAGTATTAGTTATTATTCAAAATAATTTCATAGCAAAGTATGGTGGAAAAGTAAGTCCCACTTCTACCACTGATTAGCTGGGCAAGCACCTTCAGCTCTATAAGCCTCAGTTTCCTCCTCTGAAAGAGGGAGATAACAACATTTTGTACAATACAACCTACTTTATGAGACTGTGGGAAGAAATGCACTTTGGAAATTTAGTCTAAAACTGGTTAGTGTAAGTAAGCTTTTGCGTGTGTGTTCGTCCTTCGTTGCCGAAGAAGACCATGTCATCAGAGAAATAATGACATGACTTGCACTTGACTTTGTTTTCAATGAGGGAGGGTTGGGCAGGTCATCAGCCTCACTTCTCCTCCAGAGCCATCTGAATCCAGTGACCAGATATTCATCAGGATGACTGGAGATGACCCAGGATGAGGCAACTGGGGTTACGTGACTTGCCCAAGGTCACACAGCTAGTGAGTGTCAAGTGTCTGAGGTGAAATTTGAACTCAGGTCCTCTTGACTCCTGCACTGGTGCTCTATCCATTGCACCACCTAGCTGCCCCTAAGTAAGCTTTTATTGTGTTGGTGAATCTCCAAGAGACACTAGAAATAGGTTGAAGGTCTTTAGTTTGAACTTGTAATATGAAAATATTATCATGGGATCTTCAGAATTTAGAGATGTTAAAAAATGTAAAAAAAAAGATGTAAAAAAAAAAAACAAAAACCTGTCACTGTGCTGCCAGAAAGCAGAAATAAGGAGTATTTTTTCAGTTCTGTATCTGCAACTATAATAACAACTCCTCTGATTTGCTTGGAGTTTTTAAAAGTTTAGAACATAACATTAACTTTTCTCTCAAAACAACTGTGGGAAAATCGCAGGACCATAAACGCAGAGATAGGTGAGCCCTTAGAGACCCTCTAGTCCAATGCCCTCAGGATTATCCCTCTTTTAAAAAAGCAGAGGCTACCTATCCACCAAGGGTCACAGCTGAGACTAGAACTCAGATCTCCTAATTCTAAGCCTGGTGCTTTTTCATTTATACTTTGAACACTTAGATATGCATTTAAGAGTCCCCCACATTCAAATGAACACATAACCCTGGGGTTTTCAAGCCTCTGCTAACAAAGAGTAAAAAGACATGACTCCCAGCTCTGCTTCTGATTTTCTCTGGAACTTCCCTGGGCACCTGGGCTCTACTTCTCCTGAAACACCATGTGGTCATGCCAGCTTCCTTATCCCCCTGGATCTCCATATTGGAGAGGGCCTGGGCCAGCCCACCTCCATTCCCTTTCTGGCTCTGCTCCTGACTCTCTCACCATTATTCCCACCCTCCCTCCTCACTTTTCACTTCCCTTTTGTATGGTGCTATGCAGCTCCTCAATGAGGGCAGGGATGGTCTTTCTTTTAACTCAGATCTCTATCTCCAGTACCTGCTTCCTCCAAGGCCTGACTTGTGGCTGTTCTCTGGGTAAATGACTAAACCTCTCAAAGTCTCAGCTTCTTACTCTGTCCTGGGGAGGTTTCTAAAAGAAGCACAAACTAGAGACCTGATAAATACCCTAAAGGGGTTGGACGATCTTTTTTTCCCCAAGCAGCAACATCCCGTCCCTTGGCTTGACAGATAATACTAGAAACCTAAAAGAGCAGCAGCTGATGCATTTTTTACAACAAAACTGCAGGACAGTAAAATGCTGGTTCTATAGGGTGCCTAGGTAAAAAGGCCCTGGCTCTGGGCTTCTGGAGGAAACAGGAGAGCTTCAAACTGTTCAGGAGAAAATTCCCAGTACCTTCATAAAAATCCCATATCCTCAAAAAGACCTTGGATTTTTTTGGGGGGAGGGGTGTTCAGTTGCAAGACCTTGCTTGACTAAACTGTTACCTTTTCCTATCAATATGTATGAGGTGGGATTATAAAAGAACAATTTCATTTTTGAATTAGCATAAATTTAAATTTCCAAATGAGGCTTCAAGGAGTCATCTTGGGAGGATACAATTATTCCAACTACAATGCTACTGTTCAAAAATATTTTTTCTAACTCTTTTTGGAACTGACATCGAGGCTTACTTAGCACACTGTCATTGGTGGCTGGTATTCAGTCCTTTGACAAAGGAGAATCTATTGGAAAAATCACTGGTATTGGAATAAAAGTACTGAGGGTTCAAATCACTGGTTCAAGCCTCTGGCTCTGTGTCTCAGAACCTCAGTTTCCTCGTATGTAAAAATGAAGACAATAATACTTGTACTACCAACCACAAGATTGTGAAAATGGCACTTTGAATTGGGTTTTACTTCGATGGCAAGCACACATGGGAATGTCATATGCTGGATGGGCTAGTTAGTATAAAGAGGTTTTTGTGGAGAAGGCTGGCATATATATATATATATATATATATATATATATATATATATAAAGTAATGGACTTTTAAACTCCTTAAGGATTAAAAGAAGCATCCTGTTTTTAAAAAAAAATTATTTTCATTTGTCAACATTCACTTCCACAAAATTTTGAATTTCAAATTTTCTCTCCATCTCTACCCTCCCCCAACCCCAGGACAGCATGTAATCTCATTACCCTCTCCTCCAATCTACCCGCCCTTCTCTCAGCACTTCCTCCTTTATCCCCTTCCCTTCTATTTTCCTGTAGGGCAAGATAAATTTCTATACCCCATTGCCCATATATCTTATTTCCTAATTGCATGCAAAAACAATTTTTAACACTCTTTTTAAAGATTTGAGTTCTACATTCTCTCCCATCTCTCATCCCTATCCACCTTCATTGAGAAGGTAAGCAATTCGATAAAGGTTATATATGTGTAGTCATACAAAACATTTCCCTGACAGTCACGTAGTAAAAGACTAACTATATTTCCCTCTATCCTGTCCTGCCCTCCATTTATTCTATTCTCTCCCTTCACCTGTCCCTCTACCAAAGTGTTTGCTTCTGATTTTCACTTTCCCTAGTCTGCAAACCCTTCTATTATACCCCTCCCTTCTCTCCTTCCCCCCTACTTTACTATATGGTAAGATAAACTTCCATACCCAGCTGAGCATGTACATTATTCCTTCCTGAAGCCAAATCCGATGAAAGTAAGGCTCACTTATTCCCTCTCACTTTCCCCCTCATTCCCTCCATTGTAAAAGTTCTTTCTTGTCTCTTTTATGTGAGATGATTTACTATACTGTAGCTCTCCCTTTCTCTTTTTCCCAGTACATTCCTCGCAACTCTGAATTTTCTTTTTTAGATATCACCCCTTCATATTCAGCTCACCCTGTGCCCTCTCTCTTTTTTTTTCTTGTTACAGTATTCTCCATTCCAGACTAAAATTCCCCCGATTATCCTCTGAATCAGGAGGAAAATATAACTCCTTTGATACCATACATCCTGGAAGAAGTCAGCGTTAGTGTTCTGTTTTACCTCCAAAGATAACACCCTAGATACCTGATTCTCAAATTTTGCTGACACCATAGCAACCCGGTGAAATTTTAAAATTCTGAGGGAAACATGGACACAAACACCACAGGAAATGAGGATGGTGGTGTTAAATCTAATTCCAATGTTTAAGAAATTGTGCCTAAAAAGTATACACATCCCACTTTGAAGTAACTATGGTAATTTAAGAACAAAATAAAAAAACTTTTTTTTTCACTTTATGTGCATTATTTTTTCAAATAGTTATTACTAAGTTGTTAGGATAGGAATACTTATGAAGTTGTTTGGAACTAAGTACTTAATACGCAATACAAATACTTAATAAGTACTGGGTATTTCTTCTGGCCTAGAGAGCACTCTGAGACAACACAAAGTTTGAGAGCCTTTGCTCCAGATACTGAGAAGTGGAACAAGGAAAATTCTTCTCACACACAAGTTTTTGTAGCTACACCTACAAACATACTCAAAATATGACAATGGGTGAAAGGAGGTATGCTATTTCATTTGATGAAAATGCTAATTAGTTAGCTATTAAATTTTGTTTTTTTAAACCTTATTAAGGCTATTAAGCAATCCAAATTATTGCAAAATTAGTTCAATTGCTACTTAAATGTAAAAAGATGTTACAATTTTATCAAGTTAATAAAACGCCAACTTAAGAAATTTAATTTCTCCAATGGATCTAATGTAGATAAATGAGTTATAAATTTGTATCTCTCAGACTAATTTGAAAAAGACGTCAGGTCTAAACACTATTTGTCCACAGTTGAGGTAAGTGTAGTAGGTACATGACCCTGACAACAAGCCTCATGCTACACCCAGATGGGAAAATATGATGCCAACTCTGTATAAAACTACTTAGGTGTCTTCCTTTCCATTCTAAGTAACCACTAGCCTATAATGTCCTTGAATGAGCAGATAAAAAGGGAACCAACCAGAATTAGGCCATTTATTTTTATGATGACTGTTTCAATGAGGACCAGAGGCATTTCCCAAAAGTAGTCAGATGAAAAGTACATTAACACAGAAAAAGACCAAAAACAGTTCAGAAAGAGTCACAGAATGATTTTGTTATCATTTTATATATGAATTTAATATATCTCTTTAAAAAACAATGTATATAACAGGAGTTCAAGGCTTTGTGTATAATCAACTTTTTTGTTCTCATTTGCATATTTAAATGCTTGCTGATAACTTTTCATAGTAAAAAGCAAAACATTTTTAAAAGAAAGTACAGGTATTGCTTACGTAAGAAATATGAATATCCAAACGGGATCAAAAAAGCAAGGAATTCAGAGGTGAAAGTGACCTTACAGATTATCAGGGTTATTAAGCTCTTAATTTTAAAGATAAGAAAGTGGAAGCTCAGACAAGTTAAGTGACTTACCCTAGCTCACAGAGCTAGAAGTTGAACTTGAATTCTCTGAATCTTCTGTCCCTCAAAAACTCCCCTTCCCACCTTATAAAATTGCATTTCTTTCTTTTCCAAGCAAAAGAAACACTATTATTCCTTTTAAAAAAGTATATAGGACACTTTATCACATTGAAATAATTATTTCTAACTCCATCCATCTCCTATTGTAAAATACAAAAAATCTACCAGCAACTTTATAGATGCAAACAACTTTACTGGTTTTCTATTATATTTACGATCTTGAACTACTTTTTAAAAAAACTTCATTTTCCACCATTAGTTGTTTTGTAGCTATTTTCAACAAAAGAATATCTGTGTATTTAGCTTATCTGAAAAATGAATGTTATGTAATAAAAACAAAAAACATCAATAAAAGTTGAAAAGAAAAAAAATCCAATGTGTGTTTGTATTTTACAAAGAAGGACACTCATTTTTAAGTATGACCACTTGTGAAATTAAAGAAATAAAGAAAATATTAAATGGTACCAAAATGAATAAGGGATGTTACTGTTGTTATCATTACAAAAGTTTCATTCAAAAATCTTTTTCAATCTGGATACTTACTTCAATAGTGTAGGACTGGTCATGTTTGATTATTTCTCCAGTATGTAAAGTTCTCGTTATATCAGGAGTCACTGATGCTCCTCTCTGAGAACTAGTCATGTACAACTCATCACTCTGTGACTGATCAATACTAGAAGTATGTGAAGATTCTTCACATTTTTTAGCTGATGGCTTTTTCTTCCCTTTCTGCTGTTTGGAAGAATTCTGTGCCTCAGCCCGAGCTTTCTTTAGCTGATACTGGGCAAGCTACATTAAAAAAAAAAAAAAAAGAATTAATTTGGAAAATTTCCTATTTTATTGCCAATAAGTTCTATCATATAAAAGCTTCTGACTCACTTCTTAAAGGATCAAAATAATGATATTAAGATATTAAAATGCTACAAAATTAAAAATATATATTCTGAATGAATTTCAACATAAGTTTAATCAATTACAAATAAAATGAAATAATAAATAATAAATTTTTGACAGTCAAAGATTTCACACTACACTCAATAACTAGCACAGTGATCTGTACACAGTAGGAGCTTAATAAGCATATGTTATAATGTAGTGTTGCAATTTAATGTAGGCCCACTCAAGGATAAAATTTTGGGAAGCATACTTTTAAAATCTATTAAGTCAAAGCACAAAATCAACACTACATTTTAAAATAATTCAATATATAATTCGACTCGACAAGCACTTAGGTATCTACTATGTCCAAGGCACATGGAGATGGGATGGGGATGCAGGACACCAAGAAAAAAATGAAAAATATTCCCTGTTCTCAAGAAGCTTAATATGTTTACAAACTAATTTGAGAAGGGAGAGAACGCTAAAGTTCGAGGAATCAAGAAAACCTTCCTTTTTGTAGGAGGTGGTGCCTAAGCTATACCTTGGGGAAATTAAGGATTCTAAGCATCAGAGAGGAATCAGCAAGTATTGTATGACTAGGCCTGTGCAAAAGCAGAGTCGCAGAGGTTCAGGGAAAAAGTACATACATGAGTTTGGCAAAAATGAATCATGTAAGGAAAATGCAAAAGGTGCCTAGAAGTTACACCATAAGCAGGCTTTAAAGACCAATCAATTCATCAACAAGACTTAGTAGATATAATAAGTATACCTTGGGATATACCCATGCTTAGCAAGCAGGAGGCAGAAGATGATCTAGCGGTAAAATGAGAAAGAACAGTCCCGGAAGAGGGAAATCCAGAGAAAGCAGCTAACTAACAAAGAACATTTCACCAATTGTTAAGCTCCCCAAAAGAGAGCCAGGGAAAAGTATGACTTGTTATTGAAACCATTCCATCTTATTCCCTTGTGAGGGTGAAGTATTCAAATGATGGCTAAACTCAGGGTTTCAAGAGTGGTAACAAGGACATAAATGGACAGGGTTATATATAACTCAAGCTCCAGGCCCCACTTTAGGAAAACTGAAGACACAGAAGAGATGACTTACGAAACAAGTTTAGGAACCAATTCTCTTTATAAAGGGATTTAGCTGCAAAGTTCCTTTCATACTTCCCAGATACATGTAACTGTGGATCATTAACTATTACACACAGACACAAAAACTCGAAGAGAAAATGTCAGAGGAGGCATTACCAACGAAAACGTCACCTGAAGCAGAGATAACACAGCTGAAATTATAATATAACTGCAGGAACTGACTTCACAAAAATAAATTTTGCAGTTCTTCTCCAGTTAAGTACTGCTGTAGCATCTCTAGGCATACCTTACTTTCACACAATGACTGCAACTGAAGATATTTAAATCAAGGATTTTAAAATTTTATGTCGAAACATCTTCAGTGCAAATGACTATTTAAGAGGATACTAAAATTAGAAGAAATGTTGAGCTTTGCATATAAGTGACCATGGATTTCTGAAGGCCTCAAGTTTTTCAGCAACCTGGAAATGCTTTAAGAATGGCCCCATGACCCCAATGGCCCACCACAAAGTTACCAGGAGGAAGAGCAAGTTTTGTCCCACAGCAACACAAAAGAGTTTCTCCTAAGATATGAAGAGGAAGAGGGAAAGCAGGGGCTGGGGATTTGATGTGTGTCCATGAGAGAGTATCATCACCAACAAAATTACAGATCCCTGAAGTGATGAAATTGGATTTTTAGGACATGTCCTTGGTAAATTAGATGATGTCATATGAGATGATCATGACCTTCCAGGACATGGCCTATGATGCCTTTGTCAAAATTCCGTGGCTATTTGGAACACAGGTCTGACTCAGTGTGGCAAAGGTTACCTTTTTCTTGTAAGAACTTCATCATCATTTGAAAAGAAATGAAATATTTAAAGGGGAATTACTTACCTTAGAAGGTAAGATGAAAGCATAAGTGTGGCTTCAGCCTGCCTTATGGACAATCTTTTTTTCTGACTGATTTACCTTTTAGGGCTCAGGCACACTAATCATGAGGTTTTACAAATCCCTGTATAGAAGTCCTTTTTACTTGAGAATAATTTCTTTTACAAATTTAAACTTGTTTTCTTTGTCTGACTAGCTTTGGGCAAAATTGGGACTCATGGCAAGAAAATTTCTGTCCCTAAGATTTCAACTCTGAATACTTTAAGAGGGAATGGAGATATTTCTGTCTAAATATTGAGAAGAATGATCTCTGAGGTGAGACCTTGGATATCTTTCATGCCTTCTTGTAGACAAAATGGAAAGAAATGAGCTAAATAAGAGTACATTTACACCAAGCGTTCTTAATCTGGAGTCAAAGAATTTGTTTTGTAAATATTTTGAATGGTGTATTTCAATGTAATTGATTTTCTTGTAATCCTTTGTATTTTCTTGTATGCATTTAAAAACATTATTTTGAAAAGATATGTAGGTTTCACCAGACTGTCAAAGCTCAAGACACAAAAAAGGTTAAGAACCTCTGACAGATTTCACAACTGGCTGAATGGCTATCAGCCTAGAAAAAGGTCCACAGTAGAGCATCCAGGGATCTGTGATTGGCCCCATGCTATTTAACATTGTTTAAAAAAATAATTGGTTGGGATGAAAGCATAGGAGGTATACAGATCAAATCTACAAATGAAGAAATCATGGGAAGATGGCATAGAGGTTTCCGAGGGGCAGCTATCCTGCTACTCCCACCATCCCTGCAACCCTTGTGGCTGCTATACGTTAGGTATGCAGTTTCTAAAGTTAACCCCATGTTAGTGTCCTGGGAGAATCTCATAACTACAGGGTGTTGAGGCCTATAAATAAGACTAGCTTCAAGGTCCAAGAAAGTGAGGGGATGACAATAGAGTAATGGAAAGCTTGGGGGACAAGAAAGGACAGAAAATAATAAAAATTAATACTGCACAAGAGGACAGAGCTAATAAAGAAAAGGAGTAAGAAAAGGGGAGAGCACAGACTCAAATGCAAAGGCTTTTCGAAATACTCTTCTTCAAGACCTCTTCCTTTAGGGTACCTAAATCTAGTGCCCTATCTACTATGCCACACTACCCCTCAAGTAAAAGGTAGGTCAATTTTAAAACTGCATTAAAAAATTTTTTTTTGTGAAGAGCAGTAGCTGTAGAGAGGTACAGAAGGTTGAGGACTGAAAAAGGACATCCGATTTAAGTTAAACTGCCACTGGTGACTTTTTGAAAGGGCAGTTTCAGTAAAGGGAGTGAAGAAGAAGAGGCAGAAAATGAAGATACCTTTTTCTTGGAGCCTGACACTGAAAGCGGTGGGGGAAGAAAGGAAGGAAGGGAAGTGTGAAATGAAAGTTAAGGCATGTTTGTAGACAGCAGTGACAAGTCAGGGGAAAGGAGAACGAAGGTGAGCAAGCTTTGGGAAGATATTGGAGAGAGAGAATGGAAACTCAAGGCGGAGTGTGGGGGGGTGCCAAACAAGAGCAGAAAGTGGCAAAGTCTGGTCAGAGACCACAGTGCCAGGGCAAGGATAGAGAAGCCTGGCCACAGAAGGGAGGGGCACTGGAGAGGGCCTACAAAGCCTCAAAGGAAGCTAGGCAGCAGTCAGAGATTGTGAAGTTCCAGACAAGAGGGGCAAGAAACGAGAGGAGACTGATGTGGAGCCTAGACAAAGTAGAGCATTTCTTCTAAGAAAACTGTGGATTTTGGGGATGGAGGGCTAGTATCACCGGCTTTCCCATAACATAGGCACTGGCACAGAAGGATAATTTCTGAGCATACGAAGAACTAGCCAAGCAGATTCCACACATTTATTCTGGGCAGCTATGGCTAACTGATTCTATGGCCATAGAATCAGAAATGAATGAATGGAAAAGCCCAACTCAAAAAAGAATTTTAAGCAGAAAGGGCCTTAGGAGAGTAAGCAGATATTCTGGGAAGAAGGCTATGAGAATTCCGATCTTTTTCTACCTCTGAGGACAGAATAGTAGAGGAAGATGAGATGGACTGTAGTGCTTCACAGGAAATTCTCTTTAGATACTTAAAAGGTCGACATGTTCTCACTATGGAACTGAGTAAAGTGAAGGAAACCTGTAGTTTTCTAGCTGTCTGAGGGCTGGGGATTTGGGGACCCCAGTGAAAAAGGAAAAATGATAGTAGCATGAAATCTGAAAGAAGTGATGAGCCAAACTAATGAAAAAAACAAGGTTACAGGGCAAGAGTGCTTCTAGTAGCTTACAACTTATAAAAACTATCCTCTGATCCAGACCACCTTTTCTTTCAGGACAGTGCAGTTATAAATCCAAATTTAAGTCAGAATACAAATTTTAAAATAATTATATGTTTAGTGAGGTCTTGCCTTGCTCACTCTGAGTCACAAGTTGTTGGGAGTTACAGGTTCTGTCCTCCCTCTTGGTTATCCCTGAAGCTGGGACTCAGGTTAAAGAACAATCCTGCCCTGCAGCCTCAGAGAAGAGAGGAGATATAAGAGAAATGAAAAGATAAGAGGACCTCTTTGCATCCTAAAAGAGTGCATCAGAAGGGCTTACTTCAAATGTTAGAGGAAGGTGGAACCGAATGGCTACAAATTCACCTTGGACATACATGGAGTGGAAAAGAGGCCCTTTTGAAAGGATCAGGAAAAAGTTGCCCCTTTGGTCAACTGAAAAGACCTTTTCATGGAAGGCGGGCCAGTAAGGTAGAAGAATACATATCACTTCTTATCAATCACACTAAACTTCAAAAAAAAAAATCCTAAAAGTAGCTCAAAGGAACAGGTGCAAGACCAGTTACCTCACTTGTATGTTGCTGAACTAGTCTAAACCTCATTTGACCCATTTGGCCCATTCAATATTTAATCTCAAAAAAGTAGCCAACTGTGGCACTATCATAAGATAGTTATGCATATCTTTAAAAGAGCCCTCAGAATGATGAAACAAGAAAACCTCACAATAAGGATAAATACATTATTGATACTTGTCTGTGTTCATACTCAGAAATATTCTCAAGGTCATTTGGACATTAGGACAGATTAACTCAGTTGAGCATGTAATCCTAGGTTCTTGAAGGCTAAGAAAGCAGAGACCAGGCTCAGCAGGCCCGTAGCAGCCTTCAGGCCCTACAAAGAAGGATTTCAGTGGCCCAGCAACAAGATGTGTCTACTTTACAAGGTCCAGCTAGTGAAGTAAAGAGAAGTTCATCACCAGTAGCTAGCCACTTGGTGATTAATTCTTCAGTCACAGCAATTAATAAAACAAAGAAAAATATAAAATGGTTCCAGTCCTACCTAATACCACTTCTGCTTCAAAAGTAATAGAAAGGGGGCCAAGGGTGCTAAGAATCACATTTTTGAAAAATGCACACAAATACCAAATGTTCATAAAGTAAATGTACTTTTGGAGCGGAGGGTAAGAGAGGAACAGTTTGAGGGAACAGGAAAGGCTTCATGTAGGACATGGCACTTGAGCATAAGGTCCAGAAGAAGTTAGGGATTTGACAAGGTCAAGTGAGGCAGCTCAGCCAGTGCAGAGGCACAGACATAGGAGATGGGATTTCCCACAGCAAGGAGGCCATTTTGGCTAAAATGTAGCACGTATCAAGTGATATAATATACAATAAGTCTGGAAATGAGGGTTGGAGCCAGGTAACACAGAATTTTAAATACCTAGCAGAAGAATTTACATTTGATAGTAGAGGCAATAGTGAGGTATTTTAAAATAGAGGAAGGACAATAATTAGACCTACATTTCAGGAACATCCCTGATGTCTGTGCAGATGATGGATTAGAGAGGGGAAGGACTTGGGGCAACAAGACCGATGGGAAGGCTATTGAAATACTCCAGGACAGAAACTATGAGGATCTGAACATGGGTGGTGGCTCCCTATGTAGAAAGGAGACTGATGACAAAGACTCTGTGGAGAACTCGCAAGACTGAGGAACTGACTGGTATGGGAAGTGAGGGGCAGTCAAGTTTCAAGGGTGACTGAAAGGTTGTGAGATCTTTGTTCGATGACTAACAAATGGAACTGAAGGAACAAAATACCATTTGTAACATTCTCACTACAAATTAATCCAGAAGGCAAAAGAAGTTAACAATGCAAGGATGGCCCACAGGTTCCCCTTTTAGAAGCATTAAGTGGGCCAGGTCTTGGTTTCTAGTCAGGGTGGCATCAGGAACCTGGTGAGATAGCCAGGAAATTAAACAAAGCCAGTCTTAACAAGAAGCCAACCCTAAGGTTGGCAGAACACCTTAGGTTGACTATTTCTTTTACTGTTTACAACAATCCTGTAAGTGCACTGCCATTATCATCCCCATTTCATGGATGAGAAAATTGCTAATAAGTATCTGAGGTAGGATTCAAATTCAGATCTTGGGCTAAAATGCTTTTGGGAAACTGGGTGACATTTTTTTTAATGATTCTAAGCCATTCTCTGGGGAAAAAAGGCTTACATTTTTGACATTAATATTATTCTGGTGATATACAGCTTTGATTTGTGTAACATCATAGTCTCCAAAAAAGTAACAATGGGCAAACCTAAAAGCAATGAACAGAGTCATGTACTGAGAACTAGTGACGATCAATGAACACACCACGGCATCCAGAGATCCTCAAGCCTCCATACAAGGTCAAGACAACATGGAGTCACATAAGAAGAGAAGTGGATGGACCTGTTTTGGAAATATCTATCACTGAAACACCAAGAAGTAAAAGGGGGGTAAGAGTGGAAGAGGCAAAGGAGGAGGAAGAGGGTAGTGGCAGTGTCACAACCTAGGTGTCATCGGTGACTTCTCTTTCACCTTCTCATATTTAATCTGTACGTAAGTCCTGTCAATTCTACCTTCACAATGTCTCTTTCTATATATAAACTCTCCTCTTTCTTCTGACACTGCTACCACCCTGGGTCCTAACCTTTACGACTTCATGCCTAGATTAGTGTTAACAGCCTTCTGGTTCATCTCCCTGCCTCATCTCGCCTCACACTCCAGTCCACCCTCCACTCAACTATCAAAGTGATCTTTCTAAATATAAAATATATAAAATTTGCAATCTATTCATCTCATTCAAGTTCCACTGCAACCCTCTGAGCCTGGTCTCTATTATCACCCCAATTTATGCATGGGTACAATGAGACCAAAAATGGTTAAGTAATTTGCCCATGGACAAAAGTATCATAGTTGAGATTAGAACTAAGGCCTCTCTGACTTTCAAGTCCAGTACCTATCCACTGTACAATCCAGCCTCTAAAAGCCGGAGCAGCTGAAGTCCACAGTTAAGTGATCGTGCCTTCATGGAGCTCATATTCTAATGAGACACACAATACTATCAACTACATGCAAACAGGATATATTCATGAGAATGATCTCAGAGCCAATTAAAATAACTATGAGGAGAGGTTGCAAAGAGGCAAATTTAGGATTCCTGTGAGGAACAACATCCTAATAATTTACCTGCCCCCAAGTAGAATGGGGTAGCTCTTAGGTAGTGGATTCCCTTTCACTAGAGGTCTTCAAAGGGTCCATGATCATTAAACCATAAAAAACCTATCTCAGTGCTCTCTGTATCTGACAATTACTGTAGCATTTCATATACAGACTTTCAGAGTTGGAAGGGACCTTAAATCCAACCCTTAATCCATTTTATAAATTTAGAACATGATACCAGGGAAGTGGATTCCATCAAAGGGTCACGCTTGAGGATTTAGAGGGCCACATGTGGCACTGAGACTGTAGGTACCCTAACCCTGAGCAGGGGAGCACAATACAGCACAATGCTACAGTTTGTAGTGATGGTTTAATTATATAACACTCCACACTTCAGAAAGCACTTTTTTCTCCTTATTATAGATAAGAAAGCGGAAACTTAGAAAGGTAACTGATTTGTTCTGTCATACAGTTAACAATGTAGCAAATAAAAAACGCAAACCCAAGTCTTCTGTCTCTAAGTCCAGCGTTTTTTCCACTACACTATCATGAAAAGTTCAGAATTAATAGAAGCAAACTGTAATTTGCAAATAAAGTTTAAATAAAATTAACTTTTCATAAGGTACTTTAATGGTATGAAAATTTAAACTGAATTTTACTAGTATATAAAATGAACAAGGAAATTCCTTACAGCTGATGATTCACGGCAAGAGAATCAATTTGAGTTTTTCACATATTGTGCATTTTGAGATAAAACGTAATTACATGCATTTCTACTGAAATGCAGACAGAGCATAACAGAAAAATAATGTTTTGTTTTAATATATACAATATTTTGTAGAGTCTAGTTTTATTTCATTAACTTTAAAAAGGATTTTTGCTTCATGGAATAATATACTCTTTACCTGTGACTCCTTCATCTTCAAATACATTCCTTGTTCACTTCCTGTTTCGAATGTTCTACTATCCAACTTTCAGTTTCACTGGGATTGTTAACATATACGGGAACCCTCCTTGTTAACTCTATCCTTATTGGATTGCATTCTGCCTTTCCTATGGGATGACAGATCTACAGCTGTAAAGTCATCTGATTTAATCTCCTCATTGTACAGAGGAGACCCAGAAAGATTAAATTCCTTGCCCACAGTCACCTGAGTAGTTGTAGCTCAGCTGCCATGTGAGGCCAGGTCATCTGACTCCAAATCCAGACTTCTTCAGTTGTATCATGCTGCCTCTCTTTAACAGATCACTTCTATCTGCTCAGTTCTTCTTGCCTTCCTGGATTCCTAGTTCCTTCCTTAAGAGCTTCTTCTATAAGAAGCTTTAAACAGCCCATTTTTCAGTCTCTCCTCTTATTCTATCCCTTCACTTAGTTTCATCCTTTGAGATTTATATAGTTTTCCAACAAAGCTCCAATACCATGAAGAACACTTATAAATTGTACACATTTTTCCCTTGCTATTGGCAATGAACTGATTCAAACTGAAGAACTTAATAAGGCTCACAGATTTATAAAATTACAAGTCAAAGGATATGACCATGCAGTTTTCAGAGGAACAAATTAAAGCTATCCATAATCATATGGAAAAAAAATGCGCTAAATTATTATTGATTAGAGAAATGCAAATTAAAACAACTCTGAGGTACCACCTCACACCCATCAGATTGTTAATATGGCAGAAACAGAAAATGGTAAATTGGAGTTGGAGAAATTGTGGGAAAATTGGAATACTAATGCATTGTTGGCAGAGTTGTGAACTGATCTAACCATTCTGGAGAGGTATTTGGAATTATGTCCAAAGAGCAATCAAACTCTGCATACCCTTTGATCTAGCAATACCACTTACTAAGTCTGTATCCCAAAGATATCATAAAAATGGGAAAAGGACAGACACATACAAAAATATTTATAATAGTTCTTTTTGTGGTGGTAAAGAATCAGAAATTGAGGGGACGCCCAACAATTGGGGAGTGGCAAACAAGTTGTGGTATGTGAATGTAATGGAATACTATTGTGCTATAAGAAATGATAAGCAGGTGGATTTAAGAAAAACCTGGAAAGACTCACATGAACTGATACCGAGTGAAATGAGCAGAACTGGGAGAACATTGTACACAGCAACATTGTGCGATGATTAATGAGAGACTTAGCTCTTCTCAACAATACAATGATCTAAGACAATTCCAAAAGACTTGTGATGGAAAATGCTATCCATGATGCGAGAAAGAACTATGAAGTCTACTGTGCTATAAGAAATGATGAGCAAGAAGATTTAAGAAAAACCGGGAAAGACTTGACATGAACTGATGCTGAGTAAAGTGAGAACCAGGAGAACACTGTGAAAGCATACTGTTTTCACTTTATTTTTGGTTTTTTCTTTCTTGTGGTTTTTCCCTTTTGTTCTGATTCTTCTTCCACAACATGACTAATGTGGAAATGTTGAACAGGATTATACACGTATAACGTATATCAGATTGTTTGCTCTCTTGGGGAGGGGAGAGGAAAGGAAGAAAGAAAAATTTGGAACTCAAAATTTTATAAAAGATATGTTGAAAACTATCTTTACATGTAATTGAGGAAAAATATTATTTAAGGGGAAAAAAGAAACCTTTAAAAAAAAGAACTGAATAAGACTCAGTACTTGTAAACAAGCATAAAACAATGCTGAAAGAAAGATACTTTCTTCACATTAGAATAATGTAGCTTTAATTTCCAAGGTCCAGAAATTATAATTTTTTTCCTTACTCATAAGCTCAATACTTGAGAATTTGTGGGACTGAGCAGTTTAATTACCAATATAATTTTTTTCACTGCTTTTCATGTAGTATTAATGTGATACTGGACATTTCCGGCCAAAACTATTTTGTTTATTGCTGACCATTTAGTAAAAAAGAGTAACAGTCTTACTATTCAAGCAAAAAAGCATGAGGCCACCAGAAAAGAATGTTAGCTTAGTTTTAATGTTACTGTATTGATTTTTTTCCTAAGAAAAAAGGTACTGTCAGTTATATAAAATTCTGTACATTAGTGTACTGCTGTGGTTTGTGGGATTTTGCTGGAGAATTAATAGAATTTTATGAAATACAGAGTATGCATTTGCACCAGTAATAATTTACTGCTGATTTTAACAAAACCGACCTTTACTTGGTTCTGCTCACAAATACCATAATGCTCTCTTTTTATATAAAGTTGCAAATATTTTTACTTTGAAAAAATAATGCAATAGTTTTGACAGGAAAAGAAATTAACCATTTAGTTCTGCAGCATGGGCAGTTTGTTTTGCCTTTCTCAACAATACATCTCTATAATACCATCAAGAATGATGCTAGCACAGTTCTAGAAAAAAGAAATAAATGATAACGAAGATGGAAAAACAAAACAAAACAAAAAATAAACTGAATATTAGTAATTATGACCAAACTTGGCCCTGGAGAATCAATCAATTAAGTCATTATGAAATAACTACTATAGCACTGTACAAGAGATACTAAAAGAAAATGAAACCACCCCTGACCTTAAGGACAGTGTAGGATAGACAAAATAAATACAAGATAATGGGAGACTGGAGGAGAGATAATAATTGAGAAAATATATTAACTTCCTTTCTTTGCAGAGGTAAGGGACTCTTGGTGTGGAATACTACATATACCGTAGGTCAGTCAATAAACATTTATTAAATGGCTACCATGTGCCAGTGGTGCTAAGAGTGCTAAGCAGTGGAGATATAAACAAAGACAAAAGATACTTCCTGCCCTCAAGTAGCTCACAATCTAATCAGGTAAATAATATGCAAATAAATATGTACAAACAAGCTATATACAAAGCAAAATGAGAAATAATCAACAGAGAGAATGCACTAGAATTAAGAGGGATTGTTGGTTTTGCAGAACTGCCTTTCTTTCTCTTTCTTTTAAAATAATTATTACAAATGATTGTCTAACAGGTCCAAGGGAAATACAGATTTAGAAATGAATATAAAACCAAAAGACATCAATAAAAATAAGATAACTATGTTTAGGGAGTAAAATGTGCTTATAACTGTTTGCTTTTGGAGGTTAATAAGAAATTTTTTATTTCTAGGGCTCTAGACAAAGGGCCCAATTATAAATAACTGATTTTAGAAAATAAAGTACATTTTTTGCTCTTTTCAACCTAAGTACCACTAGTGTCAGAAAATTACTTTTCAAAAGTCTTTCTCAAAAAAAGTCTCTCAAAAAAAAAAAGTCTTTCACAATTAAAAAAAAGATTTCAATTCCACGTGGCAATATAAGTATTTTCTTCTAAAAGAAAGGTTAAATTCCTAATAGTAGGAATTTATGATTTATACAGGGTTTCCTGTCCTTACAACTCCATGAGGGAGAGCAGCAGAAATGTTATTATCTAGACTTTAAATATAAGAAACCTAAGGCTTAAAGTGATTAAGTGACTTTCCTGTAGGCACCCAGATAATAAGCAAGATACCTTAGAGATCAGCTACTACAAACACTGGCCCCCTCCTCCCATTTAAACCCTGCTCTGTTCAGCATGCTTATGCAGCTTCTCTAAGCAGAATCAGGTAGGAGGAATAGGGGTTCTGACCTTTCTCATGCAGAATTGTCAAACACAAAATTTTAAAAACCCAGAAGATTTATAATTCTAGTTTTGTGAAAAGAGTCCTGGGTTCAAGTTTCCTCTCTGATCCTGGGTGACCCTGAGTAGTTTACTGAACTTCTCTCACCTCTGTTTCTTATCTGTGGGGTTTGGGATCAGGGTATGGACTGCATGATCTTTATAATGCTGTCAGTCTCTGAACCTTGTGAAAAAAATGATACACTGTATCACTGTCCAAACAATAAGCTATGTTGTTTCAGAATGGTTTTATTTTCAGTTAAAGAATGATACCTGGATTGAAGGTAGAGAAAATTCCAGGTTAAAAGTCAAACCAGGATTTTTGTAAAATCAGATAATGTCATCAAAGCTTTAGAATTATAAATGGCCTTGAAGGTCAAAAAAATCAACTCCCCTCTCTTATTTTACAGGTAAGGGGACATCAGACAAGAGAGAATAAAAAACTATCTCTCTTAAGGTCACATGGACATTAAAGGTGTCCTGAACTGACCAATCCCGAGTCCCTGGCTCCCAATCCAGCAATCTTTCACTAAACCACATCTTCTTTGATTGGTTTTTTGAAGGTATAGCCTCCTTGCTCCCTCAACTTGTACACAAACATCAAACATTCTACTCAGGAACTCGGAATGCAGCAACTGAAGCAGCAATAAAGAGGCTTCTAAGAATGTTCTCTTCACTCCCAGCACTTAAAAAACCCAACTGAATAAATTCAGTCACTCAAGCCTTGACTCTAAATAAAGTGAGCCCAGATGTATTAATGTGAAGACTCAGTGAAAGCTGTACTCACTAAAATCTTAACCATTAACACCAATTTGTCTATAGATAAAACTTGGTTCTGTTGTTGAATTCACTCGGGGGAGGCCAGTTTGAAAGGAACAGCCAATCATATGGGCAGGTACAATACCGGTAGTGACACTGGAAAGCTATGCCAGCAAATTTGGCAGGACTTAGAAAAGGCTAAAAAAGTATGGACATGGTTCCTTATTGGAGGACCTGCCTAGTTAAGTTTGAAAAGGCACAGCAGAAGCAGGTTGGGCTACCAGGTGCTGACTATTTGGTTAGGCCACAGCAACTCAAATAGAAGAGGAGGAAGGGAGATTTCAAATCAATGACAGGTATATCCATATCACGGATCCTTTCAGTACTTAAATACTAGTAATTATCTTTAATATGACAGTTTAAAACTCTTAAGTCATGAAATACTAAAACTTATCTTTAATAAAGATGGTCTGAATATGATCCAAAAAAGCCCAAAGGCATTTTAGAGCAATAAATATTCTCAGAAATGTTTTTTTAAAAGAGATTCATTATTATAATTTGCATCTTGTCTACAATAATAGCTGATACTTTTGTAGCACTTTAAAGTTTACAAAAAACATTGGATGGATTAATTAATTTGACGCTTACAAAACCATAGGAAAGGCACTATCCTCCCTACCCCCACACTTTGCAGAAGAGGAGAAGTGATTGTCCATGGACAGCAGCTACTAAGTGACAGAGGCAAGATTCACACCTCCGTCTCTCTTGACTCCAGGTTATTTTCTACACCACCAAGTCACTTCTCCCAATAATATGTTTAGTGTAAATCCGTTATGTAATAATCCACATTGAAAATTTTACCTCAAACACTTACTAGCTGTAGGAACAAGAGCAAATCACTTAACTTCTGGGTGGGTTTCCTTATCTATAAAATAAAAATAGCACCCACAGGATGGTGATCAAACGTGTAAAGTGCTTTGAAAACCTTAAAGTACAAGGTCAGTGATTCTTACAACCACAGGTACGATACAGCTAAAGTATCTCCAGCATAGAGAACAAAAGATAGAAATAACCAGTGTTGTAACGGCTCCTTGGAGAAGCTGTGATCTGATCCAACCATTCTGAAAAGCAATTTAAAGTCACGTTAAAAAATAAAATTAAAGTGATGAAAATGTCTGCTCGCTTTAACCCAAACACATCACTGTTGAGCCAAGTTTGTCCCGCAACTGTGGAACATGCCGAGCGATCCTCCCTGAAGCCTCCGTTCACCTCAAGGCCGCTAGCCCCCTTCCCACCACAAAGAACTGCAAACGTCAAGAGCGAGAAGAGAGGTCACCCCTCTCCTGAACACACGCCCCCCTTCCCTGCAGGATTTCACAGCTGGCACTCGTGGCACCTTCAGGACATAGCTGCGCAGGGCCGTCCCCGGACAGCTGTCACAGGCCGATCCCGCTGTCCACCAGCGCCAAACCCGGGGTGGGGGCCCCCCTGCGACTGTGCAGGGAGGAAAGGAAGGAGCCCACCTGTGCAAACCTGCACCTCAGCTGCGTGCGTGGGGGGGGGCCCAGGGGAGAAAGGGAGAGAAGACAAAAGACACCGCAATCTGGGGGGCACAGGGAGCAGACAAGACCCCGCCCCGCTTTTCCGCCTTCCCCAAGGGGGGAAATCGGCAGAAAACCACCGAGGAGGAGACAAAAGCCGGGTCTCAGGAAGGCTCCCCCGGGCCGGGGTCCGCAGCTGGCGCGATGCGGGGCGCAGGCACCGGGGAGCCCAGCCCCAAGGGGCGGCCCAGCGACCCCCCGCTGCCAAGACAGCGCCCTTCCCCGCCACCTCGCGCTGGGAGCAGGGCCCGAGCCCAGCCCCGCTCTCGCCCCGGGCTTCCACCTCCCCGCCCTCCCCGGGAAGGGCCAGGCTTACCAAAGCCTTGCCGCGGATCAGCTTCTTCTGCCGCTCCTCGTCCTCCATGGCTTGCGCTGGGAAGGAAGAGGGACAGGGAGGGAGGGAAAGAGAAGGGAAAGGTCTGATTGAGACTGACGTCTCGGTGGGCCGGGACTGGGCACCGCAGTGCTCGGCCACCGGCCCCGCGCCAACTCTCCACGCCGGCTCACGGGAGGACCGCGTCCGGCGTAGCCGCCATCCTCGTCTCCACGGAAACACTGAGGCGGAGGGCGGGAGAAGGGGCAGGAGAACGTTCGCGCAGTCGCCGTGGACAAGGGTTCGGGCAGGTGCGCCGAGAGCCCCGCCCCCTGAGCCCCCCGCCGCGTTCCAGGCCCCACCCCCAGGCCCCCCGCCGCGTGCCGGGCCCTCTCCCCGCCCCCCCACTCCCGCCTTCCCGGGCCTCGGGGGATGGAGACCAGCCTACCTGGCAGCTAGGTCAAGCCAAGCAGCCTAGATGAAGGGCACACCACGTGGCGTCTGGCCTTGGGCTACGCGCTGGGGGGCGGGGAGGGGGTGCGCCCAAATGGCAGGTCAGCCCGGGTGCTCCAGGGGGAGATACTCCGGGCAAACCATTGTGGACCAACCGAAAATGGGAGGATGATCAACAGCATGGAAAAGGGCCCTGCAACCACCTCCCCCATCTCGCGGATGGGGAAACTGAGGCCAGCAGAAGTCCCCGCAGGCAACGAGGAGCAGGGAGAGGCAGGATTCGAACCCAGGAATACTGCCTACTGGTTTAAAGTGTGCTCACTCTCTGCTTGGAGAGCAGGATTACGTTCTGGCCCTGAAGCGCCCGTATTGGGTGGCTTTATTCAAACTTGGGCCCAAGGATGGACCCGTGGAGACAGCCCTGGATTTGGGCTTGGAGACCTTGGAGAGCCAGTGTGGAGGTCAAGACACAGCTCTGGACCTCGGGAACGGAGCCTCTGGGTTCTAACCCCTGGCATCCGCGAGCCTCGGGCCCCCGAGGTGGCATCCGCGAGCCTCGGGCTCCCCGATCTGTAACGAGAAGGAAGGTTGGCCTTTCTAGGCTTCTAAATTCTAACGTCCTGGATTTAAGAAATCCCTTTAACGTAAATCCCTTGAACTTTCAGGACCTCAGTTCCCTCCCTTCTAAAATGAAGGGGGTTGGACTTTTTTGTGTCGTAATCTCCTGTGACTGGCTGCTGAAGCCTATGGACCCCCTTCTCGAAATGCTGTTTTTAAATGCATACAATAAAATGTATAGGATTACAAAGGAAACCAGTAGAATTGAAATACTTATTATATTGAATTCACACTTACATACTGAAATAGTTAATTAAAATAAAACAATTTCATGGACCCCAGATTAAGAACCCCTGTAAGAAATGATCCCAAACTTCTCCTTCAGCTTTCAAAATAACTTATCTTTTATAGAGATAGTAATAGCACTTCCCTCCCAGGGTTGTTGTGAGGATCAAATGAGATAATGATTGGAAGTGCTTAAGACAGTGCCTGACACATAGTAGGGACTATATAAATATTAGCAGTATATGTATATATATATGCATATATATGTACGTATATATATACAGAGAAAGAGATCTATATATATCTGTATCTATAAATACAGCAGGCAGTGCAACATCAGTGATTAAAATCTCAATTTTTGAGGCCATATAGGCCATCCTCTTCATTTTATGGATAAGGAAACTGAAGCTTGGGCTAGCTGACCTGTCCAAGGTTACACAGGTTGCAGAACTGAGATTGAAATCTCGGTTCTCTGGTTCTGAATCTTTCCATTACACCCAGAGTTCCTCTTCCACATGTCCTTAGGTAACTAAGGCAAGGTAGAAGGGAAAGGAGGCAAAGGAGAGCTCAAAGACAGTTGAGGAGCCAATTAGGGGTGGTAGATTTGGAAGTAATTTGAAGCAAGAGGGCACAGTAACATCTGGGGGTCAGAAGAATGGGGGAGATGTCAGGTATAGGGTGGCAGCTTAGCTGAGACTTTAAGAAAAAGATGTTCCAAAAGTCTGAGATGAGTCTGATTCGTCTGGAAAGCCTCTCCCAGCACAGTCTGACTTCTATGACTGGGATGCATTCCTTTCTCAACTTCTTTTCCTCCATCCTTGCTTAAGAGTGTTTCTCACCCAGCCTGATGTCTTTCTTTTTCTTGACCTCATTGAAGCGGCCATGCCCTGACTACTTCTTAAACAGGTCTATTCAATGAGTGGGCATTTCCTGAGTGAGTACTTGCATAGATGCTGGCCAAGATCTCTCAGTGCATCCTGGGTCATCTCCAGTCATCCTGATGAATATCAGGTCACTGGATTCAGATGGCTCTGGAGGAGAAGGGAGGCTGGTGACCTTGCATAGCCTTCCCTCACTCAAAACAAAGTCAAGTGCAAGTCATGTCATTATTTCTCTGATGGCATGGTCTTCTTCAGCAATGAAGGATGAATACAACCTCCTTCTTAAGCCCCCTCTCATTCTCCCCAGCTATCACCTCACAGTTATCCTGTACGACTTTATGTGGCTGTTCTCTTACCCCATTTCTTTACTCCCTGCTTTGTATATTCTTACCTGTGCATGTGTTAAATTTGCCCTAGTAGAATTTGAGTTTCTGAGAGATAGGAACGTCTGTCTTTCTTTTATCTTTTGGTTCCCCGAATTCTGAACAGTGCTTTGCACATAGTAAATGCTTACGAAATGCTATCATTCTCTGACTATAAATCTCCCTGCTCTTTCACCTGGGGGAGAAAGGAACCTCCAGCCAGCTCTTTGCCATGCCCTTACTCTCCTGGGAAAGGAGAGTGTCTCTGAAGATTTTAGTAGTGAAGGGGGTGAACTAAGGGTTGACCTAAGGTCCTGGAAAGGACCTTAAAAATTCCTGCATTTTACCCATGAAGAAACTGGGTGAATGAAAGGAACTCAGTCCCCTGTGGGCACACCCTTATGCTCCTCCTTTATGCTGAGATTTAGAAAGGTCCCTATACCACAAGCCTCAGTTTCATAACTAGGTTAAGCCCTAAGGTCTTCTGAGTGGAACAGAAACCAACTAAACCAGTTTCTAATAAAAATGTAAGCTTTTTAAGGATTGAAACAGGAGTTTTACTCATCTCTGTGTTTTTCCCCCAGGATCCCTATGGTATTGTCATGCAAATAGCAAATAGTCAATGAAGACCAGTTGAACTCAACCTCCTGGACAAACCTTTCACCTCATCCCTCCTCTAATGTAATTCTCCCCATCTTCCAGTTCCCTCCTACTACCATTCTCCTTTCCTCCCCACCCTCACATACACACACAAACACAATATATATATATGTAATGCACATGTATATATGCATATACATACATATTTATGTATGTATGTATTCCTGGGCTGAACAATACCTTCAGCCTCAGAGAAATGTCATACAAAAAGTGAGAAGGGTCTCCAATGTTACCTTGAAGGACCCTGTCTTGTGCTGAAGGTCTGGTAGTCTGAGACATCCTAGGAGGGCGCATGAAAGGTCAGCAGTCTGGAAAAGGAGGGGTCCAAGAAATGCAGATGAAATCAAACAAAGGAACAAGCAAGAGCCCTGATTGTGATACATGTGTTTCAAAACCGAGCGTGTAAGTGTGTCAGCAGCTCTACGCTCCAACCTCAGCCTCTTGACTTGAACATGGGTAAGGTGGGTTTTTTAAAAAATTTTTAACTCTTTTTTATTAAGGGAGTAAACCAGTCAAATCTCTTCATGCTGCAAAAACAGGCCTAACCTGGGAGGGGTTTTTTGATCTTTAGTTTCAAATTGTTTATTTATTTTTTTGTTCCATGTTTGAAACTTACCAGTTCAGGGGCATGTGACATGCAAGGAGTAGAATGGTAGACCTTTATAATTCAGAGGAACCTCAAAGATCATCTGATCCAACTTTCTCCTTTTACAGATGAGGAAACTGACCCAGAAAGATTATAGTTACATTGCTAAAAGTCCAGAATCCAGACCTCTTGACTTCCAGTTCTGTGTTCTTTCCATCTCACTCTGGAAATGTTTTTGAAATGAAAATTACTTGTGTGCTAGGTTCCAACTATATGATGTTACTTTTTGGTAATTCTCTGTTTAAATTGTGAAAAGCTTTTAAAAATAAACTTAATGTCTTAATAGATTTATGCTTCCTTCAGTATCAACCTGATCTGACATTAATGAAGATGGGGTTCACTGGATCTTATTCTCAGCAAAATTAGTTTTTTGTTTAAAGTCATGTGGCATAATGGACAGAGAGCTAAGCTTGGAATCAGAAAGATCTGGGTTCAAATCCTGTTCCAGCCTCATGCTGGCTGTGTGACCCTGGGCAAGTCCCTTATCCATTTTCAACCTTGGATATTTTAAATTATTATTCAGTTGTTTTTCAGTCATGCCTGATGCTTTGTGGGCCCACTTGGGGTTTTCTTGGCAGAGATGCCAGAGTGGTTTGCCATTGCCTTCTCCAGCTCATTTTACAGATGAGGAAACTGAGGTAAACAGGAACTAATAATAGTGTTTATCTTGCAAGGCAGGAGTCGTTATGAGGATCAAGTGAAACAGCACATATAGTATTCTGCAACCTTCCAGTGCCACATAAATATTAGCTATTATTGTTTGTTTTTAACAATAAAATTTCTAAAGGCACTTTACAAAGGAACCTACTTGTTGTGCATTATATCTTTAGTTGGATAATGCCAGCTTATTGTTTATAAAATAAATTACATACAAATGTCTGCAAGATCACCTCAGTATCTTTAATAAATCTTTAAAATATCTTTAAAATCTTAATAACAAATTTGAAAATCCTTTATAAAGTTAAAACAATTTTTTTCACCAATGATATCATCCTTTTAGAAGATTCCTGGACAATTAAAGTCTTAGACAGTTTCATGGGAAAGTGAGAAGTGACTTATCCAGAGTCACACAACAAATGTGAGATAAACATGGTACTTGAATCCGGGTCTTCTTGCTTTCAAGGCTAGCTGTCTATCCACTATACCATGCTGTCTTGAGTATACAGAGCCTACTCCAATAAAGTCCCTCTCATGACATGCAGGAAGCCTCGGATTCTCAAAGAATGTGGCAGTGGGAAACAAGTTCTGCAAGGCCTGACAAAGTGAAAAGGCTTAGAGCATGATCTGGCAACCACCTGTTAGCAGAAAACCATGTCAGGTGAGTCTGAAAGAGGTTTCTTATTCAAAGGTAAGCCATCAAGTACGTTATTTTCTCACAACAATTCATGAAACTAGCTACTGAGACATGAAGGGTTTTGATATGGGTCAGTCTGCATTGATGGAGCTCCCTTACCAGTGAAATCACACATCCCTTTGGATATAGAACTTTATGCTAAGTATATACAGCATTATAAATCACATTATTTATTTATTTTTGTTCTGAGTCATTGTGATCACCCTCTCTGTATCATTCAGTTGTCACAAATTTAAGTCCTAGAATGACAGATTCCCAGAGCTGGGAGAGACTTCAGAGGCCTTTTAGTCCAACCTGTACCTATAACCCAAACAATATCATTTAGTTGATAGAACTGACAAAGAGTGGTCTAAGAAATTCCCTCTAAACATACTGTGACTTTGAGAGCAGAGATTTTTTTAAATCTTTTTTTGAACCTTCTACTCTTAGAACAGTGACTGGCACAGAGTCAACATCTGATAAATGTTTATTGATTCTCCAAATTAGGGGTGGGGAACCTGTGACCTTGAGGTCACATGTGGCCTTCTAGGTTCCTAAGTGTGGCTTTTTGACTGAGTCCAAGTTTCACAGAACAAATCCTTTTATTAAGGGGATTTGTTCTGTGAAGTTTGGATTCAGTCAAAGAGCTGTACTTGAGGATCTACAGGGCCACATGTGACCTCAAGGTCACAAGTGTTCCCCTCCAAGTGGTCATTTACCTGAATGACTCCCAAGGGGAGGTGTTGAAGGGGAGGGAGGTAGGAAGGAAGCAGGTTCCACTCCCTCCTGTGGTGGCCCATTCACCTTTTAGATAATTAGAATTGTTTCCCCTTAAAGTAATTCATTGTTGGAGTCAGGAAGACCCAAGTTCAAATTTGACCTCAGACATTTATTAGCTGTGTGACCTTGGGCAAGTCTCTTAACCTTGATTGCCTCCCCCCCAAAATATAATATAATAATGCAATATTTCCCCTTTTCACCTTCTACCCATTGCTTTAGATTTGGGGGCCTTTATTCTCTTGGGCCCAAAGAGAACCTTTTATCATTTCTGTCCCCTGGATTCTCCCCAAATCCTCCATATCTCATTTAAGTTAGCAGGTCACCAGATCTGACAGCTTTCGAGTAAGGGCAAAATAAATACTTAACAAGATTATCTTGGGGCTCCTACCTTCTAACTTCCCGTTTGGATAGCCTAGTTGATTTTTTTAAAGACACAACCCTTTTTTATTGACTCACTTATCTTTTGATTTCTTTAAACACCAGATTGTTTGCACCAAAAACCTCTTCCTTGACTTGTGGATGTCACGAGTCCACATTGTAAATTGTTCCTGCCTGGGTGAATGAATAATCCTGATGCCATCTTGTCACATCTGTATCGTAAGTACTTCTATAATTTGTTGAGTTTTTAAAAATGTTAATCCAGAATTATAAGGTGCCTCGCCATGCCACCCCACCCACTGGCATATTTAGTCAGCAACCTCTTTATTCCATTATAGAAGTCAGTAATAAAAATGCTAACTAGTACTGAGTCAGACTCCTTAAAGCTGAAAATGACCTAGTATTTATTACATGCTGCTATCTAATTTGGGGCAGCTAGGTGGAAAAATGGATAGAACCTGGAGTCAGAAAGCCTCATCTTCCCAAGTTCAAATCTCACCTCAGATACTTACTAACTGGGACTCTGGGCAAGTCACTTAACCTTGTTTGCCTCAGTTTCCTCACCTGCCAAATGAGCTGGAGAAGGAAATGGCAAACCACTCCAGTATCTTTGCCAAGAAAACCCCAAATGGGGGGCGGAGCCAAGATGGCGAAGTAGAAAGACGCACATACACATAGCTCCGAACACACAAACCACAGAACGGCTAGAGGGGACCAAGCCAGGGCAAATTCTGCAGCCAGAGACCACGGAGTATTGGAGCGAGGGAGATTTCTGCTCCGGAGAGACTTGCGGACCTTTCATGGGGGGGGTCCTTCGCGCCGCGGACTGGGCTCCGGGAAGGGGAGCGGAGTGCGGCCCTGCCACGGCTGCAACACCGAGGGGAAGAGATCTGAGAGGGCTACAGGACGGGATCTCCAGCGGCCACGCGGGTCCCCCCACCCCCAGAGGGACCTGCAAACCTCTCGCAGAAGGTCCGTAGCGCTGCAGACGCGGAGCCCAGCCTGGATCTGCGGCAGCGGCGGCCGTGGGTCGGACAGGCACAGATCTGAGAGGGCTCCGGAGGGGGGATCTTCAGCAGAGGCACGGGCTTCCCCACCAACAGGTGACTGACGGGGGTGGGTGAGAGAATCTCTTTGGCGGGTTGAGAGGGGAGTGGGGTGCCCCCATGGCTCAGGCCCCCCCGGGAAGTGGGGGCTGAGAGGCGGATGTGGACGGGGGCTCCCCAAAAGGGGGGGAGCCTGGATCCATTGTGGAAGGTCTGTGCATAAACCCCCAGAGGGAACTGTGCCTGAGAGGCGGCCCTGCTCCTGACCACCTGAACTTAATTCCCACACTGAATAGCAGCCCTGCCCCCTCCAAAAATCCTAAGGCGGGAAGCAGCATTTGAATCTCAGTCCCCAAACGCTGGCTGGGAGGACCAGTAGGCGAGGTGAGTGTGAGGAGAACATTCAGAGGTCAGGCCACTGGTTGGAGAAAATGCCAAGAAAAGGGAAAAGAAATAAAACTATTGAAGGGTACTTTATCGGAGAAAAGACACTTCCTCCCTTCCTTTCTGATGGGGAGGAACAATGCTTGCCATCAGGCAAAGACACAGAAATCGAGGATTCTGTGTCCCAGCCCACCCAATGGGCTTGGGCCATGGAAGAGCTCAAGAGGAATTTTGAAAATCAAGATAAAGAGGTGGAGGAAAGACTGGGAAGGGAAATGAGAGGGATGAGGGAGAAGCATGAAAAGCAAATCAGCTCCCTGCTAAAGGATAACCAAAAAAATCTTGAAGAAATTGGCACCTTGAGAACTAGCCTAACTCAGCTGGCAAGGGAGGTGCAAGGGGCCAATGAGGAGAAGAATGCTTTCAAAAGCAGAATTAACCAAATGGAAAAGGAGATTCAAAAGCTCACTGAAGAAAACAGATCTTTCAAAACTGGAATGGTACAGATGGACGCTAAGGACTTTTCGAGAAAGACAGATATCTCAGAACATACCGCACAGATTCGAAAAATGGAAGATAATGTGAAATATCTTATTGGAAAAACAACTGACCTGGAAAATAGAATCAGGAGAGACAATGTAAAAATTCTGGGACTACCTGAAAACCATGATCAAAAGAAGAGCCTAGACATCATCTTCCATGAAATTATCAAGGAAAACTGCCCTGAGATTCTAGAACCAGAAGGCAAAATAAATATTCAAGGAATCCGCAGAACACCGCATGAAAGAGATCCAAAAAGAGAAACTCCTAGGAGCATTGTGGCCAAATTCCAGAATTCCCAGGTGAAAGAGAAAATATTGCAAGCAGCTAGAAAGAAACAATTCAAGTATTGTGGAAATACAATCAGGATAGCACAAGATCTGGCACCCTCTACATTGAGGGATAGAAGGGAATGGAATAGGATATTCCAGAAGTCAAAGGAACTAGGACTGAAGCCAAGAATCACCTACCCAGCAAAACTGACTATAATACTTCAGGAGAAAAAATGGTCTTTCAATGAAATAGAAGACTTTCAAATTTTCCTGATGAAAAGACCAGAGCTGGAAAGAAAATTTGACTTTCTAACACAAGAATGAAGAGAACCATGAAAAGGCGCACAGCAAAGAGAAATCATAAGGGACTTACTAAAGTTGAACTGTTTACATTCCTACATGGAAAGACAATATTTATAACTCTTGAAACATTTCAGTATCTGGGCACTGGGTGGGAGTACACACACACACACATGCACACACGCACACATACATAGAGACAGAGTGCACAGAGTGAATTGAAGAGGATGGGATCATATATTAAAAAAAAAATGAAATCAAGCAGTGAGAGAGAAATATTGGGAGGAGAAAGGGAGAAGTTATATGGGGCAAATTATCTCCCATAAAAGAGGCAAGTAAAAGACTTATTAGTGGTGGGATAAAGAGGGAAGGCAAGAGAAAAACATGAGGTCTACTCTCATCACATTCCACTAAAGGAAAGAATATAATGCACACTCATTTTGATAGGAAAACCTATCTCATGATACAGGAGAGTGGGGGACAGGGGCACAAGCAAAGTGGGAGGGAGGATGGAGGGGAGGGCATGGGGAGGAGAATGCAATATGAGGTCGACACTCATGGGGAGGGAAAGGACCATAAGAAAATAGAAGTAAAGGGGGACAGGATAGGATGGAGGGAAATATAGTTAGTCTTATACAACACAACTAGTATGGAAATCATTTGCAAAACTAAACAGATATGGCCTATATTGAATTGCCTGTCTTTCAAGGGGAAGGGGTGGAGAGGGAGGGAGCTAAGGAGGTTGGAACTCAAAGTGTTAGGACCAAATGTAATGTTCTTACCACTGGGTAACAAGAAATACAGGTTAAGGGGTCAAGAAAGCTATCTGGTTCTACAGGACAAAAGAGAAGACAGAGACAAAGGCAGGGAGGGAGGATAGAGGAGAGAGCAGATAGGTCACAGGGGCAATTAGAAAGCTCGGGTTTGGGGGGGGAGGGGATAAAAGGGGAGAAAATTTGTAATACAAAATTGTGTGAAAATAAATGTTAAAAATTAAAAAAGAAAAAAAAAGAAAAAGAAAAAGAAAAACAAATTCTAGGTAACAAAAATAAATATTCAAGAAAAACCAAAAAAAAAAAAAAAAGAAAACCCCAAATGGAGTCACAGAGTCTGACCAAAAGGAATGAACATCTAATTATGTATCCAACAAAGAATACACTAGTTTTCCTCACTTCTTGATAGCTACGTATGGTGGAACAGAATAATCACAGAGTTGGATTGCTTCCTTCTTAATGCTGGTCAAAGTCTTGGTTAGCATAGGAAAGAGCCAAGGTGCGCACCATTGACAATCTTGTGCCCCAAAACATGTTCGTACAGTTCATAAAATTTACGTCAAGTGCTCAGAGCTAGTATTTGGCTCTCCCCCACTTATGTCTTCCACTTGTTTCTATTTCCTTCAGTAGAATTTAAGTTTTTTTTATTCATCTTGCTATCTCCAGTTCCTTGCACATAATAGATACTTAATTAAGTTCTTGTTGGATTAGATTGGCTTTTAATTGGTAGTTTCTAACGATTCCCAGGAGCATAGAATCATTGCCCAATTTTGTACTTTTCTGCTTTAACTTCATGGCATTGCAATCTCTCATGGACTATTTCCAACCTACTACAAACATTTCTCCTTGGCTATCACCCTGCAAACTTATCCATACAGCAGAACAATTGCTGGATCTGGATTCAGAGGACCTGGATTCCAATATTGCTTCTACCTCCTTTTTATCTATGTGATATTGGGAAAGTCATGGAAACATTCTCGCCCTCACTTTTCTTATTTGAAAATGAGGGAGCTAGACTAAATGATCTCTAGGTTCCAAATTTCTCCTCTTGACTGGCTCCACTTCTTGATTTGTCTGTTTTTAATTAATGGTGCCACTATTCTACCAGTCTTTCAGGGTAGTAAACTTAATATCATTGTCCTAGACAACTGGTTTCACCATTCCACTCCCACCTATTCTTTAACTAATATTTGTATTAAATGTTTAATATGCAGAAAGCACTAAACCAAATGGTGGGAAATTTTTTAAATCATCTCTCTGATTTGATCATTGAAACTACAGCAATTGTTGAGATCACTAAGGGATAGAGTAGAGAGAAAGAGAAGTGAAGAGACAGAGACAGAACCTTGGTGCTTGAGAAGACAGCGAAGGATTCTAAAAAGGATCAGCCACAGGAGTAGGAGGAGAACCAAGAGACCTGTAATCTTAATCATGGGTGTCCTTTAAGGAACCTTTTCTTTTCTTTTTCTATGCTCCCTCAGTGATCTCATCACCTCTATGCAGATGATTCCCAAATCCACCTCTAATGGCTCTCCTGAGTTCCAGTTCTGTGTCACCAGCTCACTATTCAGCATTTCCAGTGGGATATCCCATTGGCATGCCAAACTCAGAACCTCCAAAACAGAACTCGTGACCTTTTCCCCTAAACTAGGCTATTCTCCAAACATTTCTATTTTTGTTTAGGATACAATCAGTCTATCAGTCATCCAGATTTTCAAACCTAGAGTCTCCCCTTGATTCGTTCCTTTCCTTTCCCTCCATATTAGTTAAACTACCAAATTTGGCCAATTCTACTTCCTCATCACTCACATTTCTCTCTTTTTCTTGCTCAGGCCTTCATCATCTCTATGACACTCATTTTACAACTGGTCTTTCTGTTCCCAGGAGAGATCTCCCCTTTCCAAGCTATCCCTCACATAGCAACCAAAAATAATCTTCCTATAGTATTCCTTTAAGAAAGAATCTGTAATAATACTTTGTTATTAGAAATTCAGAATCACTGACTAGTCTGTACCCATGATGAGTCCCCCTTGTAACATACCCAAACAGTTTATCCAATTTAGCAAAGCCAGGCTCATAATAATTGTTCCATAAATGGTTGTTAACTTGACTTGTTGACAAATAAATGGTCATCCAGTCTTGGCTTGTGAACTCCAGTGAGTAAAATGAGGCAACCCATTTCAATTGTGGACAACTTGAATAGTTGGAAAAATTTTCCTGAAATCAAGCTTAAATGTGCTTCCTGTAACATTTTTTTTTGCCTCAGGAAGAAGGATTCCTAGTCACAGCTCTGTTTTCCATCATACTCCAAACTCCCACTGAATGATGATGGCAGGTGCTATTATTATCTTCCTTTTACATTTGAAGAAATAGAGGCAAACAGAAGTTAAATGACATGTCCAGGGTCATACAAGTATAAAGTGTCTGAAGCAGTATTTGAGCTCAGGTTTTCTTAACTCCTGGTCCAGTACTTATCTACTGTATCACTTGCCTTCCTCAAGTTATAGGGAATTTATGATCCCTGATTATTAGCACGAAGGGGATCATAAACCAGAGATCCCAAGAGTTGGGAGGAAACTCAAATCATTTACTTCAACTCATACCCTAATTCAATTCAGTTCAATTCAAGAAAAATGTATTAAGCACCTACTGTGTGCCAAGTATTGAGCTAGGCTTTGGGGGTATAAAGACAAAAATGTAACGGTCTTTTCCCTTAATGAGTTGACATTCTACTGTACCAGTCTGTTCATAATTATGTGTGCATGACAATAATATTAATAGTTAGCATTTCTGTAGTACTTTAAGGTTTATAAAGTATTTTAAATATGTCTATATATTGTATATATTTAATATATTTATATAGATACATATATATCAATTCATTTGATCCTCACAACAATCTTTTGAAATAGAAGCTATTATCCCCATTTTACAGATGAAGAAACTAAGACTGAAAAATGTTAACTTGCCCAGGGCCATACTGCTAGTTAGGTGCGAGGCAGGATATGAACTCAAGTCTTCCTGACTCCAGATGCAGCACTCTGTCTACTGTGCCACCTCCAACAAGAAGTTATACAACTCTAAAGACCTGTGTGTTCAGGGCTGTACAACAAATCTGACTAAGAAATCTCTAGGAAATTTTTCTTTATATTGAGTCACAATGTACTTCTCTGCAGATTCTATCCAGTGCTCCTAGTACTGCTCTCTGGAGCCAGATACCTGAAGATACCCATCATGTCCCTCCCTCCTTTCTCTAGGCCTCTCTTCTTAAATCTTAACACCCTTGTTTCTTCAAATCATCCTTCTATAGCATACTCTTTAGTCTATCTTGACTGATCTCCCCTGGATATGATCTGTTTTGTCAGTATCCTTCCTAAAATGTGGGTCTCAGAACCAAATACAGTATTCCATATTCTGGCTGACCATAGCAGACTACAACAGAAACAAGATTTCCTTCTTTCTGGACATTCTATTTAAATACAACTAAAGATCAGGTTATTTTTTTTCTTGTTTCATAGGTTGTTTCCATCTGCAGAGATAATCATTACATTAGTGTGAATCTATGATGTAGACAGTTTAGATCAGTGGTGTCAAACTCAAATAGAACAAAATCCATGATCTATATTGACTTAGAAAATCACAAATTAACATTATTTATGTTATATCATATTTTTATTTATTTTGGTAGATATTTCCCAACCACATTTTAGTCTGAATTGGGCAGTACTTGGAGCTTTACACCTCTGGAATAAATGGTCAGTGAATTGGGCCTAGTGGTGAAGACAGAAATTGCCTTAAAGACATTTCAAATTCTCTTTAATGATTCCAGGGTTACCTTGAAGGCAAAGACTCATCTTTTTCAACATCAACATTTTATTGGTGTTGTTATATGACAGGGAGCCATGCAATCCAAAAGTTTCTGAAGAACTAGAAATGTATCTCACACAGAAGGTAATGGAGAGTGTTTTCAGTTGATGTGACCAAGATATAACATAAAACCAACAAGGAGCTTAAAGAAGAAAAGAAGTAAGAACTGTCATTAAGAAATTATATAATAAGAATTTAAAATGGGCTGGTCACATTGTAAGGGTGAGAGATGGCAGAATTTTTCACAGGTATTCTCTTGACATCAGAAGTACACAAGGAAGACCTCTAGTATGTTGAGAGGCAAGAAACACATTGGATGGTCAAGCATGGATGAATCATGATCTGAATCACTGGAAAAATTAATGAGATTAGAGAGCCTTTTGAGTAAGAATATTCAAACAACTCTCCTATGCCTCCGCTTAACTTACACATGACTTTCTAAATCAAAGCATCTTTCCCTAGACACCACTCCCTTAAATGTGTTGTCTTGCCTTAATATATAATGTCTACTTCTTGAGGGCAGAAATTAGCCTTTTTGCATTTCTTTCCTAGTACATAAGAAAGTGCCTAGCACACTCTAAGTCCTTAATCAATGCTTTTTCATTCATTCATTCTTATTTACACCTACCTCACCAATGAAGAAACTGAGGTACAGAGAAGTCACAGGACTTGTCCATGGTCATATAAGTAGTAGGTGTCAGGGATAGTATTCATGCCAAAGTTTCTCCATTCTCCAAGCCCACGCTATCTGGGATTAAGAGAGTAGGCAGGTAGAGAGATATGTTAATCACAGGAAAGGCCAAGTACTGACAACATGGAGAGGAGTATAGGCCTGAAGAAGTTTATAGGACTAAACAACCAGAAAGTTCCATTGAGACTTTTGGTAAAATAGTCTGTGATGGTACCCAAAGTCCTTGAGAGCTTTAGATGACCATGCCTCAGACAGACATCTATGTGTGTGTGTGGGGGGGAGCCAAAACTCATCATAGACTCCTAGTGACACTATGCAAGATTCCTCCTCAAAGACCTCCAACTACCCAAGCAAATCAAGATCAGTAGGAGTCTGCATTTAGACACTACTCTTTCAGAAATATAGATAATGAGAAAACTTTCTTCTCAACTTATGGTTATAGAATTGCTCGGGACAGATGATCACGGAAGACAAGAAGGGCAAATCACCTTGAACTTCAGGGACAATATATTTTGGGTAATATAGTCCTGTCATATATGATCTGGTTCACAGACAGCCCAAAATAATACCTCTCTCACCTCAGTGAAGTAACTTCAGCTAAATAAGACAGCAGAGTCTATCAAAGTGATAACAGCATTTGGTGAAAGACATTTAATAATGATAATAGGTATTTTAAAGTGCTTCATGTGTATATATATATACACATACATACATATTATCTCATTGGAGTCTGACATCAACCCTATAAAGTAGATGCTGCAAGAAATATTATGCCTACTTTAAAGATGAAGAAACTGAAACTGAGAGATAGTGAGTCACTTGCATAATGGTCACATAGCTAGTGGGTGTCAGAGGTGGGGTTCCCAGAGATTCAAACCAGTTGTTTTATGTGGCTCCTGTACATAGGTGCATAGGCAGGGAGGTATTGCTCTGCAATTTTTACTACTAGAGTCAATCACCCTACCAGTGGGGATTAACATGGCAGTTGAGGCCATATGCTTCACCTGTGCTTCTTCAGTAGCCAAGGATGCATCTGTGAGAGTGAGCAGGACCCTGTGAAACCAGACACAAGCATACTGGCAGTGTTGGTGATTTCTGATTGCTGGCTTTGACTCATTGCTTCCTGTTAAGGTCCAAATGTTCAGTTCCTGGTTAGAATACCACAGAATTAAACACTTTTAGTGTTGGAAGGAGCCTCATAGTTCTTCTGGTTCAGTTCATACCCCCCAAATTCCTACTCTGCCAGGCAAAAGAGGGTGTGACCTCTTAGTGGAGGCAAATGAAAAGTAAACCACTTTCACAACCTACTTCACAAGGCTGTTGTGAGGAAAGTGATTTATAAACTCTAAAATGCTATTCAAGTAGAAGAGAGGAAAAAATCCAAAGTGTAGGCTGTGTAGAACAGACTGTAAGGGAAAATATAGACTACGGGTAACAGACCTAGTCCATTAAAACACAGCAGACAACTAGCCAAGTACTTCCAGGCTGCCTCCAGGGAAAAGGAGCCAGTTTGTCTCACTTTAAAAAGGTGTTAGAGCAACAAGCTTCCCTTGGAGCCATCCATGGTGCTGACTTCTGACCAAGTTTTTTTTTTTCCCCAGTTAGCCTTTCTTGATAAATTTTTCAGTACTTCCCAAGCCTCTTGAGTCTACATATGAAGTCTCAGGCTCTTGTCTACCAACCTCCTGGATGTATTACCTATAGTCAAATCCTCAAAGTCAGGGGTTCTTAACCTTTTCTCTTTTTTTTAATGTCATAGATTCCTGGTGAAGCCTATGAATCTTCTCTCAGAATGATGTGTGTACTTAAGTTAATATTATCCCCAATTTACAGATGCCTATGTAGGTTACAAGTCAAATGGCTTGCCCATAGTCACATGGACTATAAATGTTAGGCACTGGCTTTGAACCCTGTGGATTCTGCATCCATAATATGTCTTGTTTCTATCCATCCTCTTCTCACTATTGAATCTGTGTTACCTTAGTTCAGTCTTTATTATCTTTTACCTTGATGATTAGTCTTGGGATTGACTTCCCTGCCTTAAGCCTCCAACTCCCATAGAGCTGACAAAGCTCAATTCTCATCACATCAATACCCTGCTCAAAAAGTTCCGATGGCTTCTTTTATCTTCTAGGACAAAATACAGATTTTTCCACTTGGCATTTAGAGCCCTCCATAGTCTAGCTTTAGATTGCTTTATTACACGGTACTTAATTACTTAATTAATCACCTTCATGTACCCTATGTTACAACCAAACTGGTCCATTTGTTTTTTTCAGAACATGACGTTCCATCTCTTACCTCTGTGCCTTTGTACAGTTTGTACATGGTATACACTGCCTGGAGTCTACTCCCTCTTTATGTTTGCCTTTTAGAATTCCTAAATTTCTTCAGATATGAGCTACATGAGGCAGCTAGGTGGTACAGTGGATAGAGTTCTAGGCCTGAAGTTAGGAAGACTCATCTTCCTGGGTTCAAATCTGGCCTCACATTTCCTAGCTGTGTGATCCTGGGCAAGTTACTTAACTCTGCCTCAGTTTCCTCATCTGTCAAATGAGCTAAAGAAGAAAAATGGCAAACCACTCCAGTATCTTTGCTAAGAAAATCCCAAATGGGGTAACAAGAATTGGCTGAACATAACAAAAACACATCTGCATGAGGCCTTTCCTAATCCCCCAGACACAAATTATTTTGCATTTCTTTCATATGTACTTTATGGTTATTTATATGTTTGTATGTTATTTCTTTCAATAGAATATAAACTTTTAGACAGCAGGGGTGGCTTCATTAATGTCTTTATATCATGAAACCTGGCACACAGTAGGAGCTTAATCAATGTCTGTTCATGGCTTGATTCTCTGTTCCATGTTCAGTACTCTCTTGACCGTCCCATACTGATTCTGCCTTATTATCTCATGCCTGAATTACTGTAGTAGCCTACTAGCTAATCTTTGTGCCTCTGTTCCCTTCCCGTATCATTCAGTCCTTCAGAACTCTTTCAGATTGATTTAAAACAACAAAATCCACTTTTACTCTGTCATACACTTATAGAAGAGCCACCCCCTTAGTCATCAGAGCATTCAGCATATGTTCAGTCAACAAATATTTATTGTCTGTATTCTGTGCAACACACTCTACTGGGTGCTGGGAGAGAACACATAATTCAGCTTTGTTCCCTGTTTTCTTATGGTTTAAGTGAAGAGGTCCCAGTTTCTCTTTTTAAAGCTTTCTACAATATCTGTACCCATCTCCATCATAGAAGCTTATTTCCCACTATTCCTCAAAAGGAATTCTGTCTTCTAATCTCTCAAAAGACTATGTCACTTTCTGCTCTGCTTTTATTACTTCCTCTTTTCCTCTCCTAGCATACATTTCTTTCTTTTCTCTCTCTATCCCTCTCCTAGATACTTCTTTTAGGATAATCCAGATTGTATTGATCTCTCTCTTTTAATTGTACATGTGTGTGTGTGTGTGTGTGTGTGTGTGTGTGTGTGTGTGTGTGTGTGTGTGTGTAAGAGAGAGAGAGAGACAGACAGACAGACAGACAGATGGATGGTGCCCTTTGACAGTCTGGTGAAGCTTGTGGACCCCTTTTCAGAATGTTTTTAAATGCACAAAATAAAATACATAGAATTAGGAGGGAAAAATTAATATAACTGAAATACAGTTATCAGAATTTTTTTTACAGTTCATGCATCCAAGGTTAAGAATTGCTGTTGTAAATTATTTTGCCTTCATTAGCTGTCATATCTGACTATTTCTTGTAAAGACCATCTTCCCAACCAGAAACAAACAACGTTGTGTACTAGGATCATTTCTGGTACCTAATTTGTAGTCTGTGTAGTACTGGGTGGATGCTTAAGAAATACCTGTCAAGTGATTCATTAAAAGAATCAATTGCTCCTGTATTAATATCACCTCAGGACCAAGGAAATGTTCAAGGGTTCAGAAGTGGGACTGGAAGAGGCAAGGAACACATGGAAGCCAGAAATCTTTCTTAAAACCTTTCTTAAAAGGTTGTAGATTAGTATAGAGTCTGGAGGTCTAATTAAGGCAAAAGGCAAAAGAGAAGCAACCAGATTAGGAGCCATGAAGAAAGTTTTTATTCCTTTCTGGAGCAGAAGCCAATTACATTCCATAATCAACAGAGAGCCTACATGTAGGTGAGAGCAAGTGAGTCATTTTAGAGACATGATACATTGGCAACCTGGACTGGGTTTTGATTCTCATTTGAGTGTGACTCCTGACAACTAGAACCCCAAGATACCATATTTAAGGTCTATGGCATTTTTATTAATCATTGTAGCTTAAAATACCAAGAAGGCTAAAAATTAAATAATTTGAAGTAGGCACATGCAAATTTTCTGGTTTGAATGGAAGCTATGAAACAAAATTAAATTCTAATGAGCCCAAAGAATGAGAAAACTCAAAAATATATCATGAATGAAAGTTTAACTCAGACAAATACAAATAATGAAAAGTAAAAGAAAAAAGCAAAAAGATACCTTTAAAAAAACAACTAAGACATTGTCCAAAAATAAATTCTAGATCAAGACATTGTGATCTTCAGGGATTCCCAGGACTGTCAACCAAGCTCAGTTTTCAAATGTGAAGGATGTCCTTTGTAACTTGATAGTCCAGGGTTGGATATCAGCTTTTGGATATACAGCTTTTGGATATACAGCTTTTAATAGAAGCTGTATAATATGCTGTGTCAACAAGCATATTTATGCTTGTTCTTATGTTTATGAATGTTCATAAATAAAAAGTTTATAGCATTAAGGGAGAAATAATAACACAAGTGTGCATTGAAAAATATTGGCTCATATGAGTCTGATCTTCTATGGTATATGAGTAAGTTAACAAACAAAAGTAAGGAAGATAAAACTCTTAAGGAACACATTATATAAAATCAGAACACACTAAGGAATGTTTGGAGTAAAACTATTTTGCATACCAAGCAATCCGAATCCTTAGCATAAATAAAGAAGCAATTTTGTAAACAAAATCAACAATGCATGTCTATCAGCTTGGAATTGAAACCTCAATAGGCTGATTTAATTGGTCAATTTGTGATACATGCATGTATTGCTTATATCTCTGTGTGTACATATATGTGAATAAGCATTGTTTGTAATTGTAAAGAACTATAGATGATCAAACTCTCTAATAGTGAATAATGTCTGAATTAACTGTTGGTGTAATGGAATACCACAATGCTCTTAAAATTTAAAAAAGATCAGACATTCAAAGAATTTTGGAGACATGTGAAACAATGCAAAGCAAAGAAAAGAGAACCAGAATAGTACACCTGCTAACTGTGACTAGGAAAACATATATGCAAATACATAAATGAATAATCAAATGGAGAAGAGGAAACAGTAATTAACAAGCTGTTATGGATATATGGTATTTAAATGTAGATCCATATTTACTTCTTTTAACTACTGTTAAAAGTTTGAAAAGAAAATAAAATTAATGTATAGTGAAGAAAAGAGACTTTCCAGTAACTTGTGTGATGATTTGAGTTAAGAGATCTATGTGACATACTTTTAATTTTTAAATATTAAAGGTTATATGTGACTGTCTTCAAACGATCTCTTCTGTAACTGGATGCTTTAGATATGGACAACATAGTTGCAAACCATGTGAAGTCTTCTCAAATACATCTAAATTAGATTTGACCCCAAAGAACATGAAGAATACGACAATATGAAGGCATGAAAAGACATTCTGGACATATTTAACTCTGTGTGTGTGTGTGTGTGTGTGTGTGTGTGTGTGTGTGTGTGTTGTGTGTATAGGAGCAGTAGTAGTAGTGGTAGTGGTAGTAGTAGGAGTAGTAGTTGTAGTATAGCCATAGCCTCTGAAGAGTTATAACTTAGAGGGTCACAAGGGAGCCTGTTGGAATGAAAACAAGAATCACCAAAAGCATTTTAGATTGTTACTTGATTATTCCATTTTAGGAAACAAGTGACATACATAAACTTCTTAAATTTCCCTTGGAGCTTATTAGGTTATTAGAATTCTTTAATTGAATCTCAGAATGAAGAAGGATACTGAAATCCAGGTACTACACATCAGGCATGTAGTAAGTGTTACTTTCGTTTACTAGTAGCAAGAGAATGAATTTCAATAAATTGCCCAGGTCCAGAACCATTTCCTTGATAGAAAGTACAGCAAAGATTACTAATGTAGAGCACAAAATCAGAGCAGCTTGGAATTAAGAAATGTATTTGTTACATTTTGCAACTTTTCACTAATAACAGTATCAGCTTCAACATTACGTTCCCCAAAATGTCTAGAGTCTCTACACTGAATGTGGACATTTTGTTGATTTCTTGGTTGCATGCTGTCAGTCAAGTAGATACCAATACAAATATGAAATTTTCCTTCTCTGTCTTAAAGTTGTGTTCAGCACATCAATTCTGTTTAATTAACAATAAATACTTATAATAAAGGAGAACATTTTAAAAACATTTTTAAAAAAACTTCTTTGATCAAGGAGATTTTATTCTAGAACCATTCATTCATTTTGTAGATAAAGGAGAAAATGGTTCAAGTTTTTCCATTCCCAGTCTGTGCAACCTCAGTCCTATTCTTTAGAATAATAAACACTAATGTAAAAATTTTCATCTCATCATGTTCCCAAGTATATGCTTGATATCCATTTTCTCTGAGAGAAGGGCTTGGCTTCAATAGCTCTCAAAAAAAAAACCCCAAGCAATATTAAATAATACAACAGATTTGTATAAATGCATTATCAAAAAAAATGTCCTGTACATTTCTTTCTGACTCATAAAGTATGAATAACTGTTTCATAAAACTTATCCTTGCCTGAGGTAGGAACATCTTTTTATGTTTTTTATCTTGTCTCTGCATAGTTAAAGGAATAAGGAATGTCAAGGTATATGTCAATGAAATTCAATGGTTTGCATCAACTAAAAGAATCCTTTTAAAAATAGCTTTATGAGGCCCTTAGGCTGATTCCACCAAACATGAGACTCTGGTCATGCATTCCATTACCAATATTACTGAACTTTGGGTAATTTTTCCTCATTTAAGAGTTCAACTGATGGAAGATGTGAAATACTTTCCTATTTAATTTTTTGGAATAATTTCTCTTCTGCATGTCTAGATCTAAGTAAGCTTTTGTATCCAATCACAGCAACCTCAGGGAACTCTAGAGGGATAAGAGATACGAATAATAAATTCATGAAGCTTATTCCAATCTTGCCTTTTTTTCCATTTTTGATTTTTTTTCTTTTGGTACTTTATGTAGTGTGGATCTATACATGAAAAATTAGATGTAGAATTTAGGCAATTATCTGGATAAATCAGCTCAAAAATAAAATGATGTTTATGTCTGAAATATCCAACTCATTATATCAGTTCATCACTTTGTTTTCTCTGTGTAGACACAATCTCTAATTCAAATGAACTTCTTAGCTTTCCTATAATTCAAAACCTTTCCTTTACTGCCTCCTCTTATTTCTCCATCATCTCCAATATCATCATTTCTCATATTTCACTGACTTTCAGGCTAGACCTGTGATTCATTTTTCTTCTTTCATGATCACCCAAACCGCTGACCAATGCTTCTGGAATAAGACTACCTTTCTCCTACAATATTTCCCAAAGTCAGTTAAGATCTCATTGTAATGACTCCAAATAATTTCTTTCTATCCTCTCTTTCAATTCTTTAGAGCATCAAATTACTCTTGCCACTCTAACAAGATATCTTATGCCTTTGGCTTCTCACAGTTGAATTCTAAATTTTCTTGAACTACAATATCACAATTCTCCTGACTTTTTTTCTGTCTTCTTTCCTTATAAACTCATATTTCTCTTGTGCTTTTCACCAAAATCTACATATATATGTACAGTGTGTTTCTACTAGGAATAATTAACTCTAAGATGAACATTTTTTAAATAATAGAAGCAAAGAATTCCAATTATTCATATTCTAATTTACTTATTCAGAAAGGAGGATAAAATCTTCCAAAAGGGTGTGTCTTTCAAATGGAAATGGATCCTTCAGTAAGAATATTTGCCCAGGAAGTGCAGTTTACATACGATCCTTTGTCAGTTGATTTATGAAAGCAGCATTGGCACAGAAAAATAGCAAATGCAACTCCATTCCACAACTTTCTTATAATTAGCTACTGGCAATCAAAAAAAAAGAGGACTGGAATATCTGCTTGAGTACTGTTAAAGAAAATATGGAAAAGCAACAAGGAAAAAGATCATAGTAAATGATAAGATATTGCTTTATTTTAAATTTAAAAGTTTCAAAAATAGGGAAAAAGAACAAACTCTGCTCTTCATTCATGCCAAGGAGAAGAAATTATGCAGCCTAGAAAGATTCAAATTATTCACCAAACAGAATATTCTTCTCTGGGATGATGCATTTTACTTCAGTGGGATTTCAGACAGGCACTCCCCACCCCATCCACCAGACCCCATAAATGATATGTGGAGGGTAAGAAAAGGATCCTCAACATCTTATTGAGATTTTACATTGGCCTTGATTATTTGGAACTCAGTATCAGTGAGAATTTATTAAGCATCAACTATGGGCCAACTATTGTGCTAAGTGCTGGGGAGACAAAAGCAAAAAATAGTCCCTGATCTCAAGGAATTCACTGTCTAATGGGAGAGAAAATATGCAATTATGTGCAAACAAGGTCAGTTGGAGACAATCAGCAAAGGAAAGGAACTGGCACTATGGAGGATTGGGAAAGACTTCTTCCAGTAATTTAGATTTTAGCCCACACTTGAAGGAAACCAAGGAAGCTAAGAGGCATAATCTGCTCTTGATACTGTAACTTCACATCCTGATCCCATCGTAAAAATGCAAAGAAGAATTCACCATAGGGAACTGAGTGAAGTTATTGGTAGCAGCTAGTTACAGCATATGTGAAATGTGGAGTGAGAATCAGGGATGGCAGATGGACAGCCAGAATGTTATCCTGTTATCTCTGAAATATTAAAACAATTAGTGGAAGTCTTTTGGCATTTTGCATAAACCTCTCTGTGACAGACTTATGGAAAGACAAAGACAAAAATTGCATAGGATGAGATGTGGAGGAATTGGGACCTGTACTGGTGAAGTGAATGCTCTCAGGAACGAGATAACAGCTCAGCTGAGGTATTGATGACATATCATTTGCTAAGAAGATTACTAAACAAAGGGGGCCATCTCCAATCATCCTGATCTCTATCTGGCCACTGGACCCTGATGGCTCTGGAGGAGAAAATTAGGTTGGTGACTTTGCACAGCCCTTCCTCACTTAAATCCAATTCACTTGCAAGTTGTGGCATTACCTTCTTGATGTTACGGTCCTGTTCAAGAATGAAGGACAAACAAGCACTAAAGCAAGCAAGTACTCACTAACTCCCATTAGTAAGTGACCAGAGGTGGCACAGAGTCAGAAATGGGCCTGGAGTCAGAAATGCTCATCTTCTTGAGCTCCAAACTGGCCTCAGACACTTATTAGCTTTGTGACCCAGAGCAAGTCATTTAACCCTGTTTGCCTCAGTTTCCTCATCTGTAAAATGAGCTGGAGAAGGAACTGGTAAATCACTTATGTCTGCCAAGAAAACGCCACATGGGGTCACGAAGAGTCTGATGTTAATGAAAAATTACTCAACAACAACAACCAAAAGTTGTCATCTACAATATCAACTCTTAAAAAAAATCACCTACTTGTCCTATTTTCTGGCAGTCTCATCCTTAAGGTGCAATAACAGGATAATTGCTATGTATATGTATTAATTATAGGAGGCCAATTGGAAAATAGTCAGAAAATGCTCAATAATCTTGACAAATAAACTTAGTCAAAGAATTCATAGACTAGAGGGAATTTAGATAAGATGTTTTGTACAGTTGCATAAGTAAAAGAGTGAGTAGTTGTTTTGAACACCTTGAAAATTTACCCCGGTAGATAGATTTAAAATAATAGAAAGACAGCAAACAGTAATGGTGTGCTTCGGTCATCAGGCTGTGACATTTCTGTTGGCTCCATCTGTGCATAAACTTTATTCTAAGTGGCAGGGGAAGCAACAAAGTAGCATGTTTCCTAACGGGTTGATTATGTTTTTCTTCGAGAAATATTTGTTTCTTTTCTAATATTTGCTACTATATTTAAAAACTATCTCACTATAAGCTAATGACATTGCCTCTTCTTTGTGTCACCAATGCTTACCATGGTTCCTGGCACATGATAAACTCTTAATAAATGAATGCTTGTTGATTGACTGTTGACTGACTGGCATACTAGATTCTTGCATTTGGTACTCTGTTGTATTAAATATCTTAGAAGTGGCCAGGTAGGTGGTATATTGATTGGATAGAGCACCATGCCTGGAGTAAGGAAGACTCATCTTCCTGAATTCAAACTTGGCCTCAGACACTTACTAGCTGTGTGATCCTGGGCAACTCACTTCACCCTGTTTGCCTTCAGTTTTCTCATGTGGAAAATGAGCTAGAGAAATAACAAACCACTGCAGTATCTTTGCCATTAAAACCCCAAATGGGGTCATGAAGAGTCAGATATGACTGAATACCAACAACAAAACAACGAGATGAAATACTGAAGGCTCAGAGTCCTATTTATGCCCAGAGGTGCAAAAATATTAGGTCCCTGTGAATAATGAATCCTGAAAAGCAATGCTATTCTTTGAATTTGCACTATTTGAAGTTAATTATATGTAAAATATTGTAATTGGTTCCAGCCCAATGGAAATATGGCATGCAAATTCAGGTAATGCAACTTCTTAATGAAATTCATCCAGATCTGGCTGCACTGCTTTAATGATGTTTAGCAGAAATATCCTGAAAGTTAACAAAATGAAGATTTTCCACATGAAGTTAATGCAGAAGAATTAGAAAGCATGGTGAAGCTGAACAGGAGAAGAAGTGATCATTGCTGCAGAAACAGGAGAATGTTTTGAGTAAACTGACAAAAAAGATGTCTCTGAAGCAGAGGTTCTTAATCTGGGGTCTGTGAACTTGTTTTTTTAAAAAATATGTTTATGGTCCAATCATTCTGGAGAGGTTTGGAGCTATAAAACTGTGCATGCTTTTTGAGCCAGACTTTTAGGTCTGTATCCCAAAGAGATTATACAAATAGGAGAAGGACTCACATTTACAAAAATATTTATAGCAGCTCTTTTTTGTGGTGGCTAAGAATTGGAAATTGAGGGGATGTCCATCAGTTGGGGAATGGCTGAACAAGTTGTAGTATATGAATGTAATGGAATACTGTTGTGCTATAAAGAAATAGTGAGCAGGTGGATCAGAAAAACCTGGTAAGGCTTATACGAACTGATGCTGAATGAAGCGAGCAGAACCAGAAGACTCACGATGGAAAATGCTATCCACATCCAGAGAAAGAACTTTGGATCCTGAATGCAGAGACTCTTTGTTCCCCTTTTCTTTTGTTGTTTTGTTTCTTCTTTCTCATGGTTCCTCCCATTTTTCTAATTCTTCTTTAAATCAGGACTAATGTGAAAATATATTTAGTATGAACATATAAGTAGAGCCTATATCAGATTGCATGGCATCTTGGGGAGGGGGAAGGGAAGGGAAGAAAATTTAAAACTCAAAATCTTATGGAAGTGAATGTTGAAAACTAAAACTGAATTATTAAAAAATGAAAATCTTAAAAATAATTAAGAGAATTCATTTATAATCCTGTGTATTTTATTTTATGCATTTAAAATCATTACCCCAGAAGAAGGGTCTATAATTTTCACGAGACTGTCCAAGGGATCCATGACACAAAAATAATTAAGAGCCCCTGCTTTAATTTAAACTGATTCTTTTATTGAGGAAAGAAAGAATTTAGAAGATAACTAGTTCAATCTTTGATTTTGAAACTACAATCTGTTCCCCGGAAGGTATGTAGGAATATAGCTATAAACCAAATGTTGAGTGGAGTAAGTTCTTAGGTTTATGTCCTGGATTCCATTCATATTTACCCTAGGTTCCCCTTCATTTACACCTAAACATGGCATAGATAGTTTCAACTTACAAATGAATTTTAAGATCAGAGATTTAGATCTAAAAGAGACCCTAGAAGTCATGTAGCCCAACTCCCTCATTTGATAGATGAGGAAACTGAATGTCAGTGAAGTGAAGTAACTTGTTAGATGGCAGAGTTGAGATTCTAACTCAGATCTTGTGACTTTAAGTTCAGTGCTGTTTCTACTATACCACCCTTATATACCATTACATGGTTTATACAATTTTCCTCCAAAAACCCATTGATTCAAATATGACAAGTATTACTTATGCCCATCTTGCAGATTAGGAAGTAGAGTTATGGAGAAGATTGTTTATTGTCTAAGGTCTCGCCCAGATAGGTAGACATCAGAGTAAAAGCCTAGGTCATTTAACTCAAGTCTGGTAGCATTTCACTATGCTAAAATGTAAGCTAATTGTTTGCAACTCAGAATACATTTTCCCTAAAAACAGTGCTGTAAAGGGTGATTAGGTTCTCTATCCAGCTCATATAAACCTATTTTATATATAATTAACCTTCATCTATTTTGTAGTGTTTTCATAGCATACAAACACCACCAATGACAAGGTTTCAAGGCTAAAGACTGGTATCCCAGGGACACAGATCTCTCCTTACTAATTCTGCAGTGAGATCAGGGACTCTCTGAATATCAATCCAACAGTGGTGACTCTCATGACCTGAATCAAAAGATCTAGGAAAATGGTGATTGAAGGTCTGGGTTAGGTATGGATCAGAAGAAACTTCAAGGGTAAGGGCATGAAGATCTGTAAGAATATTGAGGGGTATTTGGTGATGAAAAACAGAGCCAGAGGTCAGCATGAGACCACTGTATGTTTGGTGACTAGAGAAAAGGAGGCAGAGAGAACAACGGGATTGATAAAGGAGCAATGGGAGGAAAAGACAGTAAAAGACACAACTTTGCTACTTTTAAAATTTGCTTTTTGCCATGGTGATAGCAAATGTGCCGATATCTTAGGACTAATATGTAAGGTGGCAAATGTCAGTTTTCCCTAATTCTGCTCAGTTTTCCCAGGACAGTGGAGTGGTCTAGTGTTACTTTATTAAATCAGGCTGATTGATATCTCAATTCATTTTTATTTCATGAAGTATTTATTATATGTGCAAGACTCTGTGCTAAGTACTAGGAATACGAAAATAGAACACAGACCCCGCTCTCAAGGAACTGACAATCTAATAGATTACAAAAGACATGTTTAATCATGTCTGATTCTTTGTGACCCTATTTGGCTATTTCTTAGTAAAGATGCTGGAGTGGTTTGAGGTGAACAGGGTGAAGTGATTTGCCCAGGGTCACACAGCTAGTAAGTGTCTGAGACCAGCCTGAGGCCATGAAGATGAGTCTTCCTGACCCCAGGCCTGGTGCTTTATCCACTACATGCCTCTTTGAAAAGACTAGTACTTCCCAAATTATGGCCTTCCCTATATAATCTTCCTCACTTTTTCACTTGGAAGAATGGAAAAGGGGAAGAGAAAAGTGGGGAGATTGTTGGAGAAGGGCTATTCCAACTCCCATTTTATAGCTGAATAAATTAAGGCAGGGAGTGGTTAGGTAACTTGTCCAAGGCCACAAAAGTACTAACTGGCAAAGACAGAATTTGAATTCAGGTCCTCTGACATTGTTTTTGACATCTTTATATGTTGTCTCAATATTTGGACAACAGGCCATCCTTCTCTTTTTTTTCTCTACTATCAGTACAAACTAATGTAGATTTATAAAGATCTTAATTATATTAACAGTATATGTGTATTATATATATATACATACATATGTGTATGTATATATGTGTGTGTGTATACATATATATATATACATAGCACATTTATTTGTCACTTTCAGGTTTGCAAAATGCTTTCATCATAACAATCTTCTCAAGCAAGCATTCAAGGCTAATCAAGTATTGAAAGCAGGCTCCATTTTGCTTTTTCTTTTCTGTCCTCAATGCTTATATCTTCAACATAGTTTTTGCACATGGTAAATGCTTTGTCATTAATTCATACATTATCCCCATTTGACAAGTAAAGAAAATCCTGCATTGAGAGGTTCTATGACTTTTTTTAATGATCATACAACTATGTAGTGTCCCAGGCAAGATTCGAACCCAAATCTCTTGATACCAGGTCCACTCGTGTATTAAAACATACTAACTACTTCATATTTATGGAACTTTTGGAAGGAGAACTATACATGAATGCTGTGAATCTGCTCTACTCTGTTTATCTAGTTAGGGAAGTTTGTAAATACATTCTATTTGTGAGAGCTGAGACCATCAAATAGTAACAAAAATTGGCACTTGAAGGCTTGATTTTTAATAATATAGAACACAGGCAACTAGGTGGCATAGTGGTTGAGCACTGGCCTTGGAGTCAGGAGGACCTGAGTTCAAATTTGGCCTCAGACACTTACTAGCTCTGTGACCCTGGGCAAGTTACTTGCCTCCAAAAATAAAAAAATAAAATACCATAGAACACAGACCTCAAACTCCTCCTGAGCATCAGTCCTTTGTCCCTTTATTCTGAGGAATGTATCAGATCAACAAATCATTGTGAAGAGAAACAAAGATTGAACTAGTAGCAGTGAAAATTGACAAATGACATTAATTTAGAACAAACATGAAATCTAACCCTGAGACCACTGCTCTAGGATGTCCATTTCATAGAATCATAACTGCAGAGCTGGAGGAAACCTTAGAAGTCACTGGGTCCAAATCTTTCATTTTATAGGTGAGGAAACTGAGACTGAGTGACTTGCTTAAAGTCACACAGTTGGTAAGTGTCCAAGGTAGGATTTGAACTCAGCATTTCTTGACTCAAGCCCAGTGCCCCCCAACTGCCTAATATGTGCTGTAAGTGAAGTTGTATTCTATTATACATCCCCTATCAAAATTTCCCCTTTCAAAATCACTGTATTAGTTTTGAGATAGAGATGCTTCACTATAGTCTGGTCTCAGAATTAATTTGCAAGGTAAGGCTGGCAGGTAATTTGCTGAAATTACCTAATGTGTCTTCCATTCAAATTGGTTATATTTGAAAGCAATTGACTTAGATAAGATATTAATGGATCTTAAGGGAATAAGGATACACCATATCAAGAAAATGTCAGTTGGTGTGAATGAGTCGAGGGCAATTGTATTTACTTTGGCTGTATTTTTTTACGAATACTGATGGTATATGTATAAATTGTTTCCCCTGAAGCCTGGACATTAGGGTGGTATGTCATTTTTGTCTTTGTATCACACAGCACATAGCATAATGTCAGGTGTATTTTAAAATTTTGATTCAGATCTATGATTTCATGAGGGTTAGGAACTGATGAAGAACTTCCTTCCACCAACGCAAAGCATTAACTTCTCTACAGTTTCTAGTTTCAGAGAATTTCTTAGAGCATAGAGAGGTTAAGTGCCTTGTCTAAGGTCACACAAATAATGTTGGTCAAAGTCAACTGAAATCATTCCGACTCTGAGTCCAGCTCTCTCTATACTACAGTGTATAGCGTCTCAGTGCCTTAGGCATGTAGATGACATAGACTCAAAGTCTCTTAATATTTTGCTTGCCCACCTCTGTATATGCTCCACGTTATTGGTATCTTTCCTGAATTGTGGCTTCATTCATCCAACATGAATAACCTGTTGACTGACTAAGGATTATTTTTGGCATCATCGTGGAGGATGACTTGGGGAAGGAAGAGAATAGGCAGGAAGAATAATCAGGGACTTTGTGAGTGATTATTACACAAGAACTCTTAAGATGCTAAATGCTGATTAACTCACTGAGGTAGAATTCATAGAAATTGACCAGTGAATGGAGATGGGGACAGGCTGAGGGATGGTGAGACAGTCAGTCAGTCAACAAGCAATTATTAAACACCTATCATGTCCTAGGCTCTGGGCTGAAAAAAAAGCCCCCACCATCAGGAAGTTCATAGTCTAATGAATGCAGGAATAAAGTATTTATTAAGCTCTTTTTACGAACAAGGAACTGCACCAAGCATTCAGGATAAAGACAGGAAACTAATGTAGTCCCGGCTCTCAGTGGACAATTATCTACAAACAAGTTATATAGAGGAAAAATTGGAAATAGTCTCGAGGAAAGGTGCTAAGATTATGAGGACTGGAGAGGGCTTCTTGTAGAAGACGGGTTGGTGAGACTTCAAGGAAGCCTGGGAAGCCAGGAGACAGAGATGAGGAATGAGAGAGTTCCAGTCATGGTGGGGACATGCTTAGAGTTGGGAGATAGAGCAGGGGGAAGAGAAAAGGAAAAGGGAATTATGGATGATGACTCTGGGTCTTTGTAATTGAAAGAATGATGGTGACCTCAACAGAAACAAGGAAGTTGAGAGAAGAAACCAGGTACAATCACTGTGTTGGTTTTGAGATAGAGATATTCACTACAGTCTGGTCTCAGAATTAATTTGCAAGGTGTGGCTGACAGGTAGTTTATAGTATAGTATCTCCCATTGATAATGGTCATATTGAAAGTAATTGACTTAGAGAAAATATTAATGATCTTGAGGTTTTTGGTCATATTAACTGGCTCCAATCAACTTGAGTGATTTGATTTGCAGAGCAAATATTTGTTAAGATAGCTAAGAAAATGTTCCTGGAATGGTCAGTTCAGTGATTTCATCTCATCACAGAGTATAAATGAATTCAGCAATTTTTTTTTTTAAGACTAAGAAAAAGACACAGAATTTCTGCATGGGAGAAACGACTGGCTATTAGGACAGACATGGATTTTTAGGAGGGCCAGCACCATGGATACACAGGAGAGGGAGTGACTTAAGAGTACTTCATTTTAATCATCTCCCCTGCTTTATTTTCCAGCTCTTCTGCTTGAAGTGAAGCCAAGCAGTTCATTACAATAAGGCAGGAGAGAAAGCTGCTGGCAACTCTGTCACCATGGCAGCGGCATCTGGAGAACATGCAAAATGCATTATTCCAGGAGCTGAGAAGATTGATTTCAGAAGTTGTTCTGGGAGGCTGGATTGTCTGGGATGTTAAATCAATTCTCTTCAAACGCCTGGATTCCGTGCAATGCCATCATCCTCAGAAGAGGAGACCCAACATATTAAATCCTGACATGCCTTAAGGATGGTCAGCACCAGGTAAATGGGAAGCCAGAAAAAAATGAAAAGGAAGAAGGAATGGGGTTAGAGCTAGGAGTCTGAGGGTCTTGAATGCCTTGGGAGTACATTATTATGGGAACTTCATAAATGCTAGATGATGATAACTTTTGAAAGGGAAGAATGAAGTTGTGGATTTTAAAAATGGATAGAAATAAAGAGTGAAGTGATGAAAAATCCTTCTTTCCCCTAAGAAGCTTGATATTGTTATCTACTACTATTAAAAAAAAGCCCCTCAGATTCTTGATAGGAAAGTTGATTCTCATGGTCAAAAGACCTGAGTACAAATCTTAGCTCTAACATTGAGTAGGTGAGTGACTCTGGGCAAGTCACCTAACTGTTCTGCAGCCTTTTCTTCCTTTTTATAATGGCCATTATGATACTTAAAATCCAATCAAATTTCGCAAACACTTACTAAGGCTCGAAGATATGCATGGCCCTGTGCCTATTCATGGAGATGCAAAGATAAGGGGAAAAATAGAACCTGCCCTCAAGGGGCTTATATTTTATTGGAGAGATATAGCATGTATGGCCATGGTTATAGATAGATGAAGATATGTGTCAGTATGTATACATATGTCTGTATAATCATGCTATGTAAGCTTATACAGGATTATTTGAGTTGGAAGGTAAGTCTAACAATGGGGTGGTCAGGGAACAACAAAAGCCTACTGAGATCTCTTTAATCCTACCTCTGTCATCCAGGCTTCGCCCTTTCCCCAGTTTTGTGCCATTTGTATACTTAATAAGCCTGCCCTCTCTGTCTTTATGGAAGCGATTGATAAAAGTGGTAAACATGGCAGGCTAAGCACAGATTCCGGGGCTCCTGTACTCAAGACGTCTTTTCAAGCTGATATGTAACCGTTAATGACTACCCCTTGAGTGTGGTCATTCAAACAGTTCTTAATTCATCTGTTAATACAACCCACATGTCTCCATCATTTCCAAATCAATAGCATGAAATATTTTGTCCAACGTTTTGTTTAAAATCTAGGTAAATTATCTACTACTAGAGAAAAACTACATTATTTCCCTGACTTACTGGTTTGGTAACTAAAAAAAAAAAAAAGAATATAAAGGTATACTCACATGACCTATTCTTGATAAAGTCATGTAGGCTCGCTATAAACGCTGCTTCATTTTCTAGACGTCCATTTGTCTCTTTAATAGAGTATAACCTGGGGAATAGTTAGTGAGGGTCCAGTCCTCAGAACATACGCAGGGGACTCTTTTTGCTGCCAGCCTATGTGGAGGATTTGGTGAACTTGTTTCTCATGTACATAATAATGTGTAACAGACATGCCTTGCCCCAATTAAGAGCATATGCAGGTACTCATTCATTATTTCCTGTCTGCTTACAATATGGTAAATGCAAGCCCTTTAATTTTGTCAAACTTTGACAAACAGGTCAAACTGCATCGTCTCTTTCCTGGTGGTGATTTAGAGAAGAAATGCTATTAGCTCCTGAGTGAGAAGAGAGATACCCAAAGCCTTTACTTCCTCAACTAGACAACCATATGGGCCATGAACATAAGTCCCTGATATTTCTTCTGTCCTTGTTCTGTTTCTTTCCTGGTCTTAAGGAAAAGAATATTGGACAGAAAACAGCCTTGTGAGTTTTACAAGTTTGGAAGAGCCAGCAGAATTTTCCAGTAGCTGAGCCTAGTGAGCAGTGACTTCTGAGGCACAATCTACTTGACCCATATCTTCAGTGGATAGATCTGGCAGCCACGACACCATGTGTTTGCTGTAGGCAAAGGAGCAACTCATTAATTTGCTAGGTTGTGCCTGGAAATTAATTCAGTGGAAGGAGGAATATGTGTCACATCCATTTTGAATTTTAACCTACTTTCTGCAGGGACCAAAGTGGTAAAGCAGAGAATGTGGCTGTAGTTGTAAGGAATATGTTTGTACTTCTGGTTTTGCTCTAGTTTTTCCAATAAATATCACTTTGTAAAAGATGTTAACTGCTTATAGGAGATATCAAATTGCTATCAAATAGTTAAATGATGCTGAGGAGATTCCAGCGGATATTGGTGAATGATAATGGGGCAGTATTCACTTGTGATTGATGCTTGGGGCTTGAGCTGATCATGTTCTAGAAGGACCCTACTAGATCAGTAAGACACCCCCAGAACCCTGACGGTGGAGTGAGGTCAGATGAGCACTGGGGCCTTTGACTCATTAGGTCACATGAAGGTTGGAAAAGTTACTCTAGAGCTAGTAAGATCTACCAGTGTATCTCAAGATTTTTTTCTTCTTCAGAAATTGAAGACAAGTTCATTGGAAATTGGCAGGCTCTAGTTTTTTCCTTCTATGAAAACTAGGATAACATTTATTCTTCTCTAGTTCTGTGGTATCTCTCCCATTCTCTACAATCTTTCATTTATGACTGATGGTGACTCAGTAATCATGTTTACCACTTCTTTCACTACTTTAGGTGTAGTTCATTTAGGTTAGGTGCCTTGAATTTGCAAGGACTGCTAGGAGCTTTTACCACCTCCTTACTATCTTGAAAATTAACTCCCCTTGAGTCATTTCTGTTCTGATATTTCCAGTGCACATACCATTCTCCTTGGCAGAGAAAACAGAAACGAAAGAACTGAGTGGCACTATATTCTCTCTGATGTCATTGACCATGTTATTGACCATCTATCTGAAGCATTGGGCCCATCCCTACTTTGATCTTTTCCTTTCTTCCAATATAGCTAACCCCCATCCCTCATCTTTTTGTTTTTCTTTCCTGATCAACCATAGCTCATTCTGGGCTTTACAACACCTGACACTATTCTTATAGGACTGTTTTCTGTCTTTGCAGAGTTCCTCTGTTGCCTGCTTTTGTTTTCATCTTCTGCACATTTCTTTTTAAAAATTGAAGTTAGTTGGTTAGTTCTGTGTACACCCACATCGTTCTTTTCAGAAAACTCATTTTTCCTCTTCTTTGTAACTGTTTCCCTTAATGTCTTCAAATTTTCATTCTTGGCCTTCTAACATCCCTTCTGTATTGATTTCCCCTATAATTTTTTATTCAAGGGAATTCTATCTATCCCTCTTCTGAAACATGGTTTCTATCCCTTTTTGAAACATGGTCTACTAAAATTTTGCATTAGATTAGCCTGTTCCCAGATTATCCTTCTCTATCACAGATTTTGAGATGTAGCAGTCACTTCCTCATCAAGGTTCCCATCATTTCCAATGCAATAACAAGTTTTTCTGGTTAGTAAGAATCATATCCAGAATATAAAATCACTTCGATAGTTCCTCTACATTTTAAAGGATGAAATTATCAACAAAGCAATAAAGATGTTACTCAATGCTCCGGTTTTTTGTTGAAGAAAGACAGCTTGAGTAAATGTTTGAAAAATCAAAGTTCCTTATCACCTTTCAACAAGCCTCTGTAGCGGACTTTAGACCTGTTTCTTGGATTCTTCATCTATACTTTTTTTTTTCTGTCCATAGTAGTATACTTTGCTGACAAAGTCACTTATGTCTCATCTTCACCCAAATGTTCTCCATGATGCTTCCCCACATTGGTTCCTGGATGTACTCATACAAATATGCCTTCTCCGTATCCTATTCCTTTTTAAGAAGACAAAATATCCAGTCATCTTATAAAGGACTTTGGCCCTTTATTATGACTCATGACTGGTTTGATTGTTTCCCCATCCTCTTCCCAATTTGATGAATGATGACTGACTATACTGACCAGTTTATCACTTTGGGGCGTGTAGACATAGAGTAAATGAGGTAGTTAGGTATTTGGGATTTCGGAGTTTTTGAAAGGTTTGCCTCAGAAAGCACTGACTCAGACATTTGTAGCTCATGAAGTTTCTCATCAGTCATCTGGGCCAAGGCCTGTAAAGTTTCATTTTCTGTTCTGTGAAAGTTGTTATCATGGGGGTTGGAGAATGGGTAAGAGTGACTTCCAAAATTCTGGATATCACATGTTTGAGAAACCTCATCTTTATGTGACCTAACTGCCATTTCTAATCATAATGGGCTGAACAGATATTTCCTGTTTTGTTTCAGCCTAAGTGAGCATGTGGAAACTTGAGAGGAGCTAGTTTCCAGTCATGAAGACTCGGGGATTGGCATTGTATGAGGATGAAGTCTCCTATTTGATTGAGAAGTGGGAAGAACTAATGACTTGGGGTGCTGAACCAGAACTTAGTCGGTAAGCAAAAGTAGGTAAACAAACAAACAAACAAACGCCTTAAACTCTCCCTTTCCTTCGTGGCTATGGGCAAGGCATGCTTATTTTGAGCTTGTCTTGAGAGTGGGAAGGGCGAATGAATATTACAAGCTGGAAGTTCCCAGGTGACCCTGTGAATTTTGAAGATCCAGAGGTCCCAGAGGACCCAGAGGTCCAAGTTGAAGGTGGGAGTAGCAGCGACATCCACAGTCGGTTTAGCAGCAGTGGAGTCATCTAGCCTAGTAGCCAAGTGGACAGTTTGGCCCAGCCCAGCAGCAACTATGACTGGTAGCTAAGCAACTTGTTTAAATTAGACTATTAGTAGCCAAGCCCAGTTTGACTTGGCTGAGCAGTGGCACACCTTGTCCATTACTTACTCCATACTCTGCAGCAAACATCATGGGGAATCTACAAAGGGAGAAAAGAATTTCCAGGACCAGGAATTAGGAGATACCCCTTTGCCACATCTGTTCTCTACACATGTGCTTTACTACCATGTACTTTAGGGTAGATGTCATTTTTTCCACAGACCCTGGGTGTTTTGGTGAGAAAGTATACTCACAGGTACAATGTTATCTCCAGCCCTAATATTGCTACTGAGTTTCAGTCCTACCTTACCAACCATCAATTTGGGACACCCCAAATTGGATAGGCATCCATAGGCATCTTCAACTCAAGTTGTCCAAAACAGAACTCATTATCTCTGTCCCCTTTCCTCCAACCCTTCTGCCTTCCCAGCTTCTCTACCACTATAGGAAACCACCATCTTCCCAGTCATATAGACTCACCAACTCAGGGTTACCCATAACTCTTCCTTTGCACTCAACTTACATTTCTAGTGTCTACCTTTACAACATCTCTCATATTGTCTCCTCTCCACTCACACTGAGGACACCATGGTTCAGACCTTCATTTCCTCAGACCTGGACAACTCCTGTAGCTATTAGGTTTTCCTGCCTCAAGTCTTTCTCCACTCTGTTCCATTCCACTCAGCAGCTAATGTAATTGTCCTAAAGGTTAGGTATGACCATGTTATCCCTTTACTTGATAAATTTCAATGGTTCCAAGATTTGCTCCTGAAAGATCAAATAGAAATTCTTTACAACTCATAAAGCCTTTCACAAACTGGTCCCTTCATATCTTTCTGATCTTATTTTTGACTATGCTTGATGCATTCTTTTTATAATCTAGGTACACCAACCTCCGTGTTGCTCCTCACATGACACTTCATCTTCCTTCCTCCTCCCCTCTAGGCATTTACCCTGACTGTCCACCATACCCAGAATACTTTTCTTCTTTACCTATAACTCAAGGTTTCCCATCTTCCTTCAAGACTATGTTCAAATCCTCCCCAGGTTCCCTCAACAATTACCTTTCATTTAGTGTGCATGCGTGCACACATACATACACATACAGACATATATGTGTCCTTGGTATAGAGTTATTTGCATATTGTCCCTTCCATTAGACTGTGAGGTCCTTGAGAGAAAAGGTTGCATTTTTGCCTTTCTATATATCCTCAGTGGTTAGCATGGTGCACACAGTGGGTGCTTAATAAATGCTATTGACTTACTGAATGACTGTGACTCCAAATCCATCACTCTCAAACTTTTTGAGGCATCTAGTTGGCATAGTAGATAGAATATTGGAATAAGACTGAGAAAGATCGAGTTCAAATCCAGCCTCAGACACTGCTGTGAACCTGGGTAGGTCACTTAGAGTTTGTTAGTTTCAATTTCTTCAGCTGTAAAATGGGCATAATAGTATCTGCCTCTGAGACTTGTGATGATCAAATACAATACCATGTAAACGTCTGTGCAAAATGAAAAGTACTATGTAAATACTATTATTATAACTGTTGTTAATCTACTGTCTATATCATGGTGGCTGATTTTGAAATATTATTCAGCTTATAGCAGGGAAGGTTATTGATTTTTATCAATTCATATTTAAGAGCTAATTGTTTTGCAATATTTTTATGGCACCATTCAGTTAGACAAAAATAATCTAATTCGGTATTTGGTTGTTTAGGGTGTCATTATAAAGTTTCTGCACCTGTTATCCTGAGAGTTTTCCTGTGTTTTATAATTATTTGAGAAGTAGCTGTGGCTGATGGCTAGAGAGCTGATCACAGAGTCAAGAAGAGCTAGGTCAAGCAGCATGACCCTGGGCAAGTCACTTTTCTCTGTGCCTCTATCATCTTTATAAGTTGCAAAGTAAAAGACAATCGGCATTAAAGAGGAAATTCCCCAGTTGAATGAAATCACAGATTGCATAAAACATAAAAATCAGTCAGTTGTGATTTGCATTATTAACAAAGTAACTATAATAACAGGAGCAAGAAAAATCTATTTTTTTTGTAGCAGTTGAAAAGGATTCAACAGCTTTTCTTGGCTTTGAACCAGAAACTAGCAACCAGTAGCTTTCATAGGTTAATAGAAGTTTAGACTGGGAGGAATTTTAGAAGTCATCTAGTTGCATTTACAGGTAAGGAAACTGAGAAGTGATTTGCCTAAGGACACACATAACAAGTATAGACTTGAGATTCCAACCCAGATTCCCCAAATCTATCATTCTTTCCACTATACCATATTGTTTGTCAATAAATGTAGCTATAATGATAGCCTGTATCTTGTGAGCTTGCTTTGTATCTTTTTCCCTATTTGAACTTTTCTTTCTTTTATTCTTTTTGAAGGATGAAAACAAAGACCCTCCTAGTTAGCAGCTACACCCATGTCCTCGATATATTAAATAGTCCCACCAGTACGAAGGCAAATTCTGGCATATGACAGGGTTTAATCAATGTTTGCTGACTGAGTATTCCTGACTTTCCTATAAATGATTTGCTCTTTCTCTTCCTTTTCCTTGTTGCCAAGCACTGAGTGACCTTTTCTTTGTTGATAATCAATCAATAACAGAAGCCCAAAGCACTTTCAGCCTTGGCAACTAATCTGCCCAGTCTTTGACAAGCTGTTAAAGACTCTTACATCTCCTAACCTTTAAAATGTTAAGACTCCATGGTCTTGTCAAGATGGTGCAGAGGCTGTATCTCTATGGTCCAAAGTAAAGTGGTGACTGATTACAAAGTAAGTTAGACCAATGTAGAGAGTCAACCTCTGTTTAGGGTCTATTAGGACAGTTACTTCCCCTAATTGTCTCCACCAATCACATATCTTAGCTCATTTATTTTGTACTGCCTTGGAGAGAGTTAAGTAGCAAAACGGTTGCCACAGCTGATTAATTAGATTGTTGAATTTTCAAGATAATAAAAATTCTTAATACTTCTGATGTGAGAGTGTTGGGGTTTATTAACATTGACTCATTACTTTCAAATAAAGGAATAAAACAAAAAGGAAATACCAAATACTTCATTATAAACCAAGATCTTTCTTAAATCCTATAAATGAATCAAATATCATGTTTTTATATAAAGGGTTGTACAGAAAGACCTATGTTGTACCCACTCTGTTGTATATGTACTTTCAGGACATATTAAATAGGCCATTATGAATTTGATAATCTTAAATCATTTACTAGCCACCTAGTCTATTAAAAAAAATGCATTCCTGAATTTCCTTAGGAAAAGTCTGATGAATACTGTGGGCGAATAAAGAATCAGCCCTACTTAAAGCTTATGTGCACTCTCCCAACATTGGCACAGTCACACATGCGGACAAAGGTCGTTTGCTAGTGTTTTCCCTCCACCATGTCCTGGAATTCAGCTCCTTTGGTCCCCCACTGCTGTTAAAATGGTGACTGTCACACAAATGTAACGAAGCCATTTCACCTCAGCGGGTTGTGATAATGCATACATACCTCCTGAAGAATCAGAGTGTCTTTGTTTTCTTGATCCTGGAGCTGTATAACAAATAGTCTGATGGATTTCAAGCTTCACATATCTATTTTTTGACATGATGAATCTTCCTCGTTATCTTTTGATTTAAAAGGGAAAGGATCGTAGGTTTGCTGGTTGAGCAGGTAGCTCTTCTGACAACAGGACTTCAGCTGGAAAAGAGATCTGTTTCGCTGGCTTAGGGAGTTTAGTGAGGTGAATAATTTAGTCTGAGGGAGTGATATGTCGAGAGAAGAAATTTAAGTAAGGGTTTAAAGAATGCAGATAATTTAGTGCCCTCATGATGGTTAACTTAAATGGATACAAGAAATGCATGAGATCCATATTATCATTTTCTCTGGTGCATTGCGGAGCACACAGATCACTGCAGCATGACAGAATTGATGATTGTTCTAATTTTTCCTTAAGACATTTAAATATAGTAACTTCTAGTGACTCCCAGATATTGAATTTGATTTGGGTTCATATGTACTCAAATTAGAGGTCAGAGATACATTCCGATTCAGAATACTCCCTGAAAAGACCAAGTAGTTTTGCTATTAATTAACTCTTGCAAATGCACATAGATCCTTGTAAATGAGAATGGAGTTAGCTGACATCTATCCCAATGGAGATCACCATCTATCTTGCACCTATATTTTTCTGTCCTTCTATATGTGCTACTGTCTTCCTCTTTCCAAACCTATTCTTTCTTCCTATTGGGCAATGAGGTGGGAATGGACTTGGAGTAAGGAGGATTGAGTTTAAATCCTCTCTCATACACTTGCTAGTTGTGTGACCTTGGGCAAGTCACTCAGTCTCGTGTGCTTCAATTTCTTCACCTATAAAAAGGAGATAATGATAGAATCTCCTCCCTGGGTTTTTATGAGTGAGGATCAAGTGATATAATGTATGTAAACTCACATTACAAAAACATTACATGTATTGAACTTACATTAAGCTTTGCAAACTTAGAAGCACTATATAAATGCTATTATTAACCATTAATATTAGTTGTATCTTTCAAATATTAAAGAGCTGATCCTTGAGGTTATGAGTATTAGAGCTTTAAGGGACTTTTCTGAGCGTGGTTCCTGGCAGCAAAATGATTATTCATTCAGATAAGCAATCCTTATGACTTGTTTGTTCTGCTACGTGGAAGGTACAGAGGCAGCCATGGTTTGTTGAACTCTCCGGAATTCACAAACTATATATTCTCTGCAGGCTAAAAAACCTTCTGTTCTTTGGGAGGGGGCAGTAAACAACTTGAACCCTACAGCCAGGTAGAAGGGGCCTCTGCTCTCTGATTCTCCTGAAAAAACAGAGAAACTGTTCCCTCTGACACTGGAGGGAGGGGTGCAGTTGTCAGTTTCATGCCTGCCCAGAATTACTTCATATTGTTGGTCCAAACATAGCCTGTGATTTCTACTTAGTCTGATTTATATGACACCCATGTGCAGGTTATAACTGATACTTTTCTGTTTACTTTTGACTTTTTTTTTTTAGTCCAAAGAGATTTCATTTTAAGGGTATAGCCTATAATATGATCAGTATGGTACTATTATTTTCAATTTTAAGTTTCTGCTCTAAAAGATTAGATGTTTAGTGCTTAAATGATTTTTTCTTTTTGAAAAATTGTATTTTCTTTTCAGTTCTTATTTCTCTTCCCTCTGCCATCCATTGATAAGGCAAGAAAAACAAAACCCATTATAAATACCTCTATAAATAACCAAATACCTATATTAGCCATGTCAAAAAAAGGATGAAAGAAGGAAATAAAGGAAAGAAGAAAGAAAGAGGAAAGAAAAAGGAAGGAAAAGAAGAAAACATGCTTTAGTTTTGACTCTAAGACCATCAGCTCTCTATCTGGAGGTGTATGGCATGCTTCATGATGAGCCCTTTGGAAATGGGGCTGGTCATTGTTTTGATCAATTATTAAGCCTTTTGAAGCTGATTATTTTTACAATACTGACGTTATTGTATAAATCGTCCTCTTGGTTCTGCTCACCTTACTTTGCATCATTTCATGCAAGTCTTGCTAGGTTTTTCTGAAATCATCCCCTTCATCATTTCTTAAAGCACAACAGCATTCCATCACATTTATATTCCATGACTTGTTCGTCTCTTCCCCAGCTGATAGGCATTTCCTCATTTTCCTTTTCCTTGCCACTACCAAAAAGACCTACTATAAATATTTTCTGCATATTTCTCTTTTTCTCTTTCTTTGATCTTTTTGGAGTATAGACTTAGTAGCAGTATGTAACAGAAAGGACCCCGCCATATACAGGAGGACCTACTGTACAAGTTCTTAGATCTGCTTTTCTAAAAGGAAAGCAACTTTTGAGGGGTCAACAATCACTTTAATCAAGCACATGTATCATTCACTTGGTTCAGGGGAAAAAGTCAGCACCCTGAACTTCAGAGAAAATAGAGAAACAAAGATCAACCTACAGATAGGGCTCCCAACTGTCTGACGTAAACAATACATACATCACAGATGAGCAGGCAGATCCAACTGTCTGACCATACATACATAGTTACCAGAGAGTGAAGCACCAACTTCTGGGTTTTCAAAGCCTGGAGCTCCTTTATGGCTGCCCAAAGTTTCATCTGGCCAAACAAACACTTCCAATGAGTAAGCTCCCGAAGTAAAACCTCACCTCAGAGTATTTATACACTTTTCAGAGCTAGAGGGCATCCACAATCCTAGAGAACCAGTGCCTCATTAGAAAATTAACAAAATGTGTGGGCCTCCCCTAATCAAGCTTCCCTAAATGGGCAGGCCCATTAATGGGTGGGGAAGATCTTTAACTCTCATAATTACCATTACACAGTATTGTTGGGTAAAAAAGATATATACAGTTTAATACCTCTTGAGATATAATTCCAAACTGCTTTGTAGAATGGGTGGACTAGTTCACAGCTCCACCAGTAGAGCCTTAGTGTACCTCTTTTCCCACAGACCCTCTTGCATTTGTCCTTGATCTTTTTGGTTCTCTTAGACAATTTGATGGATGTGAAGTGGAACCTCAGAGTTTTCAAATTGGTAGTTTTCTAATTCTTAGTAGTCTAGAGCAGGAGTATCAAACACATGGACTACAGGCCAGATTAAAATGTAACTGGGAAATGTTGAACCAAATAAATGAAAATACCACATGGACACATGCACACACACATATGTACACATATATGTGTGTGTGTACAAAATGCTAATATGTGATTTTCTGAGAAAATATGTGGTTTGCAGCAATCCGTATGTATGATTTAGTGGCTCCTGTTTTGCTTTGCTTTTGAGTTTGACATCACGGATTTACAGCACTTTTTCATATGACTACGGATAGCTTGGATTTCTTCCTCTGAAGATTGCCTGTTCATGTACTTTGACCATGTATCAATTGGAAAAGGGTTCTTATTTTTATACATTTGGCTAAGTTTCCCATGTATTTGAGAATTGAGATCTTTATCAGAGAAATTTGCTACAAAGATTTTTTTCTGTTTCTACTTTTCTTCTAATTTTAGCAGTATTGTTTTTGCTGGTACAGAAACAAAATTTTATATAATGAAAATTATCCACATGACCTACTATGAACCTTTCTATTTTTAGTTTGGTTATGAACTCTTCTTCCCATATCCATATATCTGACAGGCAATTTCTTCCATGTTCCGATTTGCTGTCACTTTTTTATGTATGTATGAATCATATACCCATTTTGAGCTTATCTTGCTACAGGGTGTGAGATGTTTCTAGCTTCTGCCAGACTACTTTAGTATTCTTTTTTCATCGAAACCTCAGCAATTTTGGACTCTCCCTTTTCCCTCATCTCCTTCATCCAATTAGTTCTTAAGTACTGTCAACTCACTTATCCGTCCCCTTTTTAAAAATCATATAACCACCACCAGAATCAGGGTTTCTTCTTACTTGGGCTCTTGTTCTAGGCTCCTAATTGACCTCTATGCCTCTCATCTCTTCCTAGTCCAATCCATACCCCAATTACTAAAATAATCTTTCTAAAGCACAGACCTGATCATCACTCTTTGCTTCAAAACCACAAGTGCCTCCCTTTTCCCTATAGGATAAAAATACATATTCCTTGGTATAGCACTCAAGGTCTCCTGCAAGGGGGTGCCAAATTACCTTTCCAGCCTTATTTCACAGTATTTTTCTATAAACATTTTATGTTCTAACCCATCTGGATTATGTTTGATTCAGTTCAACAAACATTTATTAAACACCATATGCAAAGAACAGAGAGAGGGATTTAGGAGAAATATTTTACTTGAGTTAAAAATAACTGAACTACGAGTTGTGAGAGAGAAAGGACAAAGACAGACCATGGGGTGTGCATTATCCCATGAGGGGAAAGAAAAGAGATGGTGAGGAAGAGATGGTGGGGCATTCATTTATTCCCTCCAACTACTGGGTAACAACAGTGATCAAGGACAACTCATTTGTGGTTCAAAGCCAACAGAGAGACTGTATGAGAGAGACTGATACAGAGGGAGAGAAAGAGCAGAGAGAGGTCAATAAACCAGCCTTAGGATAGAAAAAAGGGGCAGGAGAAAATTTTTAATTTTTAATAGACTTTTTAATAGACTTCTCTATACACTCTGGATGGCTGACAATGTCCCTTTAAACGTATGAGCAGAGGATTGTTTTTTAGGAACATAAACAAGTGCAAATAAAACCCTGAAGTGTGAGTATCTCTGTCAAGGCTGCAGTGGGAATTAGAAGGCATAGACAGGTAGAGTTCAAAGCCCGCATAGGCTGAAGATTATCCAAGCATGAGCTGTTAACCCCCATCCTGATGAACTTTCTGGTACTGACTTCAGAGAGGCTTTGGAACTTGCATCCTTTTGTTAATCTCTGCCCTGCTTTCTGTGGATTTCTTTGTGTATTTTCTCTGAATTGGTGTTTACTCCAAACTTGCCTTTCCTCCCTTTAAAAAAATATAAGTATTTTATTAAAAATTCACATCAATTCAACCAGTTTACAGTTGCTTAGTCAATCTTTACATTTCAATTAATTTCAGTGTATAAAGTTCAACAGTTTTTTGTCTCTCCAAGTTCCCATTAGGATTCTTTGCCTATTCATTCTCATTCTTGTTTTTACTCATCTGAGCATAGTTATTGTGTCCTGTTGCACTCTCTTCTTTTCAGTTTACAGTATTTCACAGAATTCTTTTTAGATGTCTGCATTCTTTATGTTTAACTGTCTTAACTGTGCATTATAGCATTCCATCACATTCATATTTGCTTTTATCTCACCTCTCATTAGTCTGCACAGGAATCTCTGTTGAGGAACTTTCTCTACCAATAAAAATTAGCATCTACTCTGAAACTTGCTCTTAGAGCATTATTTAAGGAACTGAGAGGTTGTGAGTTATCCAGGATTACATGTGAATCTTAGTTTTCTTGGTTTTGAGGTCAATGGTCCACTACTTTAATGTCCTGCTTCTCATTACATGAATTTTCTCACCTATCATTGGCCATTTAGGATTTAGCTTTTTACAATGACATACTTTGCTACTATGAACAGCTTTGAACAAATAACTATTTTTGTTTGCCTCTCCTTTTTTCAATTCAATTTAATTTTTTTGTTACATTTTAAATTCTGAACTGTTTCCCTCCTTCCTCACCATGAACTAAAGAATGCCACCATATAACACAGATATGTATATATATGTTACATGTAATATGTAATATATATATACACATGTATGATATATATGTAAAATCATGCTACACATATTTCTTTTTATCAGTTTTTTTCTCTGGAGGTGGATACCATCTTCCTTCATAGGTTCTTTGTAGTTGATTTGAATATTTATAATACTCAGAATAGCTTAATCATTCCAATTTACTCTTTGAACAATATTGCTGTTACTGTATACAATGTTCTCTTGGTTCTGCTTATTTCACTCTTCATTATTTCATCCAAGTCTGTTCATGTTTTCTCAAGAGCATTGAGCTCATCATTTCTTACAGCACAGTTACATTCCATAGCAATTATATATTGAAACCTGTTTAGCCATTCCCCATTGATGGGCATCTTCTTAATTTCCAGTTCTTTGCTGCTATAAATATTTTAGAACATGTAGTTCTTTTCTTTTTCCCCTGATCTCCTTGGGAAACAGACCTAATAGTGGTATTGTTGGGTCAAAAGGCATACAGTTTTATAACTCTTGAGGATAATTCCAGATTGCTCTCCAGAATAGTTGGATCAGTTCACAGTTCCACCAATAGGATATTATTGCCTCAATTTTTCCATATCCCCTTCAACATTTCTCATTTTTATCTTCTATCATTTTAGCCAATCTGATAGGTGTGAGATGATGCCTAAGAGTTGTTTTAACTTACATTTCTTTAATCAATAATAATTTAGAGCATTTTTTCATATGACTACACTGAGGCCTAGGGAAGTTGTATCTCTTCCAAAGTCACACAGGTCATAAGTGCCAGAAATAGGATTTGAAACTAAGTCCTCTGATTTCAGAGCTAGTGTTTCATGGCCAGGGTGGTCTAGAAATCACTTCTCTAAGTTGACAGGCACACCTACTCTGGGGGACTGGGATGGGGACCTGGGACAGATACCTGGGGTCACGTTGGACTATTTGAGGAGGGTTACCTCCTTTCTGCCCCTCTAGTGGAATCTTCCCACTTCAGTGAGGGACAAAACAGCACAGACCATTGGCTCCAGGCAAAAAAACAAAAACTGGTATTAGGAGAATGGAGCTCTTTGGGACCTGAAAACAGAATGCTCATTAAACACTAAGTCCTTCTGATGATTGAATGTACAGTTTTTTGAACCTACATTCTATTGGAAACAACATATATACAAATCAATAAATATGTAAGATATATATGTACATACATATATATCAATCATATACAACATTTTAAAGAGTAAATAAAAACAGACTTAGGAGGGGGAAAGGGAAGAGAATCAGTAATTGAAGAGGTCAGGATTAGCTTTGGCTAAGAGGTGGCCCTTGGGCTAAGCCTAGAAGAAAGTTAGTGATTCCAGGAGTCAGAAGTGAGAAGGGTATGTATTTTAGGCACGATGAATATCCTGTGCAGAGTCAGAGACCGGAGATGGAATATTGAGTTTCTGGAATAGCTAACAGACCTATTTGGCTGGAACACAGGGGATATGAAAGGAAGCAACATGCAATAAAACCGAGAAGGAAGAATGGGGCCAGACAGAATAGGGAGGGCATGAAATGCCAAACAGGATGGTCACTAGTGCGTCTTGGGAAGCCAGTAGCATGGTCAGATATATTGTAGAAATGTAATTTTGGCAGCTGTGTGGATGATGGACTGGAATGAGAGGAGACCTGAGGCAAGGAGGTTAGTTAGGAGGCAATTCCAGTAGTCCAGATGAGGGAAAATCAGAGCCTAAAGGACACTGTTGTTTGTGTGAGTTGAGAACCTGGGTTATTCTGTCCCAGTCCCATTTTCTGCATGTTTTAAAAAAAGATATTTTATTTTAATTTGCATTGCTCTAATCAATGCAGATTTAGAGCATTTTTCATAGGACTATAAATTGTTTTGATTTTTTCATCAGAAGAAAGGTTGGAGGGGGTGAGGAAAAATTGGTACGCTAATACCCTACTGGTGGAATTGTGAACTGATCCAACCATTTTGGAAAACAATCTGGAATTATGCCTAAGGAATTCTGAAACTGCCTGTACACTTTGACCCAGCAATACCACTACTAGGTTTATTTCCAAAGATGATTGGATGATCATTCCAAAGATGAAAAGAACCTGTATGTTCTGAAATATTTATAGCAGCTGTCTTTGTGGTGGCAAGGAACTGGAAACTGAGGGAATTCCCATCAATTGGGGAATAGCTGAACAAGTTGTGGTTTATGATTGTGGTGGAATACTACTGTGCTATAAAGATGAGCTTGTTGATCTTAGAAAAACAATGGATAGACTTGCATGAAATAATGAAGAGTGAAATGGGCAGAACCAAGAAAACACTGTCTACAGTAACAGCAACATTGTTTTAAGAACAGCTTTGAGGGAATCAGTCATTTTGATTATTATAAATACCCAAGTGAACTACAAGGGACAGATGAAGGAAGATGCTGTCTGCATCCAGAGAAAGAACTGATGAATAGAAGTATGTATAGAATGATTTTACATATATATATATATACATACACATATATATACATATTTGTGTCTCATGGTAAAGTTCTCTAGGGCTGGGGGGTGGGGCGGAGAAAGGAAAAAAGATACTTTGTTATATTTAAAGGGAACAGTAAGTTGAACTTACTAGATTTGCAACTTCATCATCTTTTTTTTCCATTCGCTACATTTTGCTTGTTTTATTTCATAAATTAAAATTAAATAAAACATTTTGAAAGGTTTTATTGTAAAAGTTTTTTTACATTACAATCATTTCCCAACATGCCCCCCAACCCCCAACCCCACCACATGCAACTTTCCCTTGGGTTACCTTAATTAACGACTGCAGAAAAACAAGTAAGTAAACCAACAACATAAGGACCATAGATTGAGAACTGGAAGGGAACTCACAGGTCGTCCTCTCCAAAGCCCTTATTTATAGATGAGGAAACTGAGGCTCGAGGCTCAAAGTCACAAAGACAGTGAGCATCAGAAGCTCGATTCTCTGACTGAACCAGTGCTCTTTCCACTGTATCTTTGACGTGTCAACAGAAAGGAGGCGAATGTTTCATCCAGTTTTTTAGGACCATAGAAATTAATTTGAGTTTGGCTGCCATTTGGTGATGTGTTCATTTGAACGGTGATGACTGTATACATTGTTCTCTTGTTGGACTTCCCAAATCTATCTTTCTCTTCTGGTGCCTCTGTCTTCAATCAATATAATTACAGAGATTACTGGATAGACCTCCTCACCCTGCCATATCCATCTGCCATGCCAGCCCCTTTCTCTCTTTGGTGACTTCCTCCGAGAATGTCCATTTTGAAGAAGTCAGACTAGTCATTCTTCATTCTGTGCCTAGCGATGCTTCTGACCCTGGATACCTTCATCCCTGTCCTTCCTCCCACCCCTGTTCAGTTCTTTTTTCTGTGTTTCTTCCTCCCATCAGCAAAGCTCCTTGAAGGCAAAGACTCTTTTTATTTCTGTTTGTATTTGTATTTCCAATAATTACTCAGTGCTGATGGAGCCACATTGATTAGTGATAAGGACATGATCCTAGAGAGATGGGCTGAACACTTCCATTGTATTCTCAACAGACTATCATCGATCAATGCTGAGGCCATTGACTGTTTACCTCAGGTTGAAGTCAATCCCTCCTTAGCTGAACTTCCAACTGAAGAAGAGGTTTTGAGGGCCATTAGGCTCCTTTCATGTGACAAAGCACCTGGTGCTCGTTCTATTCCAGCTGAGATCTACAAGGTCTACAAGATCCTACAAAAACTGACTGAGATTTTCCAGGTTATATGGCAAGAGGAAGTTATCCCCCAGGAGTTCAAGGATGCCTCCATTGTCTGTCTCTATAAAGGTAAAGGGAATAGATATTCCTGCGACAATCACAGGGGGGTCTCTCTCTTCGTCACTGCTGGCAAGATTCTTGCAAGAGTCCTCCTTAATAGACTGATCCTTCACCTGGGAGATGGTCATGTATCTGAGAACCAGTGTGGCTTCAGAAAGGGCCAAGGAACAGTCGATATGGTGTTTGCTGCCCAACAACTCCATGATAAATGTCAGGAGCAGAACAGAGGTCTGTACACAACGTGTGACATTGTTAGTCTTGAGGGCTTATGGAAAATTATGTCAAAATTTGGTTGCCTAGAGAAGTTCATCAGTATTGCGCGTCAATTTCATGTTGGCATGTTTGCCTGGGTTTTGGATAGTGGACAAAGCTCTTGTGCCTTCCCAGTCACCAGTGGAGTGAAACAGGGCTGCGTGCTTGCTCCCATGCTTTTTAGCATGATGTTTTCAGCCATGTTGTCAAATGCTTTCAGTGAGGATGAACACGACATCAAAGTCAACCACCATACTGATGGTAAGTTCTTCAGTTTGAAAAGGCTATAAGCCAAGACCAAAGTGGAGGGAGTGTTGGTGCATGATTTTCTGTTTGCAGATGATTGTGCACTCAATGCAGCCTCTGAAGCTGAGATGGAACAAAGTATGGATCAGTTCTCTGCTGCCTGTGCTCATTTTGGCCTAACAATTAACACCAAGAAAACACAGGTGCTCCATCAGCCACCAGCACACCATCCATACTTGAAACCATTGATTACAACAAATGGAGAAGTTTTGAATGCTGTGGATAAGTTCACTTACCTTAGTAGTGTACCTTCCAGGGATGGACACATTGACAATGAAGTTGATGCATGCGTTGCCAGAGCTAACTCAGTGTTTGGGAGACTCTGAAGAAAAGTTTGGGAGAGAAGAGGTATTAGACTGACTACCAAACTGAAGGTCTACAGAGCTGTTGTGCTGACCTCATTGTTGTATGCCTGTGAAACATGGATGGTTTACCAGCACCATGCCAAGAAACCAAATCGCTTCCATTTGAACTGTCTTAGGAAGATTCTGAGGATCACCTGGCAGGATAGGTACCAGACACTGAAGTCCTTGCTCGAGTGAACTGCCAAGCATTCAAACTATGCTTCAGAGAGTGCAACTCTGATGGGCTGGCCATGTTGTTTGAATGCAAAATACACGCTTTCCAAAAATACTATTTTATGGAGAATTCACATGGGGCAGGCGATCACATGGTGGTCAGAAGAAGCGATACAAGGACACTCTCAAGGTCTCTCTCAAGAACTTTGGATTTGACTGTGCCAAATGGGAGACACTGGCACAGGACCGCTCAGCATGATGTGCCCACATCAGAAACGGTGCTGTGTTATATGAGCAAAGCAGAATTGAGACAGCACAAAGTAAAATGTGGGATGCGCAAATTTTGAGTATCTACCCCAAAAATTCATACGGAGTATTACAGATTGTAATCTACCCATGTCTTCTTATCTTTTGTGACTGTTGTCTATATCCTTCCATAAGTACATCGTGGAGGCTCTGCTTGTCCTCACCCTAGAATATTATTATATTACAGACCAATTATGTTAAAGACAAATGATAAGTGAGAGAGTGGCGATAATAGAAGAGGCAATGTTCTGAAGTGTACCCTAGTCTAGAACCTGAGCTAGTAGCTGCCCTCTGGGAACCCAGTTCCACTGAGTGCAAATTGGATGAAGCTGCTGAGAGAGGGTGTCACACATAAATGAACTGATACAAAATGAAGAACCAGAAAACAAAGTACACAATGGCTATGATGATATAAATAGAAACAACAACAACAACAATAAAATTGAAACTGAATGCTGTTTAATTATAATGATTAAGTTTGTCCCCAGAGAAGAGAGGAGGAAATGGACCTCTTCCCCTTTATGGAAAAGGGGGACTGTGGGTTTGGAATATTGCCATCAGACTTAGTTGATACATTTGGTTATTTACATTGTCCTTCTTTGTCACAAAGGATGGCTCTTGGGGTCGGGAGGACTTTCTGGGATCTTGGGATTTTGTGAAATGGTGAGATGAAAGTGACTTGGAAATCAAGATGATGAAAAGATTTTTTTTTTTAAAGTAACTGAAGGAATTTTATTTATTGATTTTTACAAAAAGATTTTTTAAAAATCCTTTTTAAGACTCTCATATTTGGAAAGATCACAGGGATAATGATTCTTTACTGGCAATTAATCCCTGCCGTTTAACACGGTGTCTGGCATTTAATAAGTGTTTAATGCCTGATTGAACTAATCCAGCCCTGGACATCATTCCCAGTGCTGTCTCTAACCACCCTCTCTCCATTCCCCCCTCATTTTCTTTTAAGGACAGCTTGATCTGTAATCTAAGTGTCAATCACATTTTTAACGTCTCGGTAGTACTGTCTTTCTAAACAGTTTCATTTTTTTCCACAACAAAGAGGAGATGGCTGTTCTGAACTCTTTTCTCCAGCAGATTTGAATGCAGCACAGTGAGGCAGACCAGACACCAGCCAGTGGCAGTCCCAAAGCCAGAGAAGCCTTTTGTTGGAGATAGTAGCAGCCCGCACAATGAATGTAGGCGGAAGCTTCACGAGATCGCTACCCTGAGGCTTGCTTCCTTTGACTTCTTCCAAATTATTATTACTTTTTAGTTAAACATTCTAACCCACAAACATATTAAAAACAAACGCATAATCTTTTCAAAATATTATGCCCCAGAAACAATTAATTCCTGGAATCAGGAAAAGTCTACCAAGACACAAACAGTACTCCAACCTCAAACCCTCATAGGGTGAAAGAATGCAGGACTGACCAGTTGGTCTCTGCTAACGAAATTCGATCTACGAGTTGCTTACCTATTGTTTATCGAGCTGATTTTGCTAAACTGTAAGGTGCACCGCCGGTGGGCTCAGATCACACACGGTCTCCAGTGTTAACCTCCAAGTTTGATGCGCGCACAAAATGGCATTTTTTGGACGGTTGATTGCCAACAAA